>NC_134695.1:89346030-90546030 GCF_050947455.1 Rhinoderma darwinii
AGATGTCAGGGGCAACCCCAGAGCTGGAGTCCCGGGCAGAGTGCTAGTAGGCTCTTCCTGGGACTCCAGCTGTGCTCCTGACATCACTGGGACTCCTGCTCTAGGGAAGCACCTGACATCATTGTCGATGTATGGACAGCGATGTCAGAGGCTTCCCCAGAGCAGAGCTTATACTTGCGCTCTGCCAGGGACTCCGGCTCTGGGGAAGCCCCAGACATCGTGTGTCCAAACATGGACACCGATGTCAGGGAATTCCACAGAGTCCCGGAGCAGAGCCGATACTAGCGCTCTGCCTGGGACTGCGCTTTGGGGAAGACCCTGACACACTGTCCATATATGGACAGCGATGTCAGGGAATTCCACAGAGTCCCGGAGCAGAGCCTATACTAGCGCTCTGCCCGGGACTCCGCTCTGGGGCAGACCCTGACACACTGTCCATATATAGACAGCGATGTCAGGGAATTCCACAGAGTCCAGGAGCAGAGCCTATACTAGCGCTCTGCACGGGAATCCGGCTCTGGGGAAGCCCCAGACATCGCTGTTCATATGTGGACAGCGATGTCAGGGAATTCCAGAGTCTCAGAGCAGAGTCTGTACGAGCGGCTCTGTGTCCCGCAGGCCGCAGATGACAGCCCCAGGGGCCGCATGCGGCTCGCGGGCCGCGTGCTTGAGACCCCTAGATTAGACCCTTTCTTTCTGCCCCTGGTTTTTGGGTTTGTTATCTACTCTGAATAGAGAGCCTAAGGCCATGTTCACACGTAGCTTTAATACTGCGGAATTTCCATCAGGACTTTCTGTGCAGAAATTCTATAGCGCTATGGGTATGTTCACACGCTTAACAAAAAACTTCTGAAAATACGGAGCTGTTTTCAAGGGAAAACAGCTCCTGATTTTCAGATGTTCTTTAAGCAATTCGCGTTTTTCGCTGTTTTTTGCTGCGTTTTCTACGCCCGTTTTTGGAGCTGTTTTCAATAGAGTCTATGAAAAACGGCTCCGAAAACGTCCCAAGAAGTGTCCTGCACTTCTTTTGACAAGCCGTATTTTTACGCGCCGTATTTTGACAGTGACGCGTAAAATTAAAGTTCGTGGGAACAGAACACCGTAAAACCCATTGAAAGCAATGGGCAGATGTTTGTACGCGTATTAGGGGCATTTTTTCAGGCGTAATTTGAGGCGTAAAATGCCCGATTTACGGCTGAAAACACTGTGTGTGAACATACCCTTACAGTAGCAGCAAAGTGGATCAGATTTCATAAAATCTCATCCATACGATGCAGAAAAAAAGTACATTTGTACATAGTGTATTCGCTACGTGCGAACACGGCCTAAAGGATGCTCATATACTATATACCAAGTAATAGACCAACAGACATCACTCCTGACTCTAATTCCAGAGCTGAATGTGCGTGTTATTTTGATCTGGAAATCTATCAAGCGGGAAAAACACACATGCAACTTCTTATCTCTACAGAAAACAATGGTGAAAATTCAACCTGTTGGGTATTTTATTTACCTACAATGGAATGTTTTGGATGGGCTCCCCACTGTCCGTATATAACTGAAAACAGAATATTGTGGCTGGATGTCAATGCAAGTTCTCTTCGAAGATAATGAAGCCCTCCTATCCTGCTTCAGTGGCATCAGCTCGTAACATTGCAGCACATAAAAGCGCCGCTCTGCCACCAAGGACAACCAGGCTGCTTCTTTTTATTTCTAATTATGGGATATTTTACATTGCTAATGGTTTCTGTTCGTCACCATTCTGGCAGGTTTCCGGTTTTCCAACAGAATCAATAGCGCAGTCGACTGCGCTATTGATTCCGTCGTTAAAATGGAAACCTGCCGGAATGGTGACGAACGGAAACCATTAGCAATGTTTCCGTCACCATTGATATCAATGGTGACGGAAACGGAAGCTGTGGTTTTAGTTTCACTTTCGGTTGCGGGGTTCACCCGACGGAAACCTCAGACGGAACCCCGGAGCGGAAAGCCAACGCTGATGTGAACAGGCCCTTATCTGTACACAGGGCGGTTACGCTGTGTAAAACCACGCAGCGTATCCGTCTTAGAACCTGCAGGATATTCCAGCCGAAAAACTGCATTCAATTTTGATGCAGATTTTAGGTAAAGAGAGTTGGCAAAAAAAAAATAAAGCCAAAACTTTGCCATAGCAATGAAAGCCGATCAGAGACTAAGCGGCACAGCGCTCACCCGAGCGCTTCTGCCGCTTCATTTTAGTGATCGGTGGGGTCTCAGTGCTTGGACCCCCACCGATCAGAACTTCTGACATGTCACTATTACATGTCAAAAGTTTTTTAAAAGTTTTAGTTACACTTTAAATGATCAGACACCCTTATAAAGACAAGTAAATGACACAATGACTTATTTTGTTGTATATGATACTGTCCTTTTATAGAGATTGTAGACAATTTGTAAATAAAAGCAACAGGTTCCCTTTAATCCACAAACGATGCATCGCTATCTGCTGCAAAATCTGCTTTGCAAACACTGCTAATTGTGATTGTGTGCGTGTAACGATCAGAGACGGTCCCTCCAGAGGTTGCGAGCCGTGCTGGGGAAGGTTGAATGAATGTATTAGCCGGCAGGAAGGCTAGCGTTCTTTGCCACTGAATAGTCGCTGCATAGCAACTAGACACAGGATGCAATGAAGCTTGTACCGTTTAACTTCTCAGGTCTGCTCTGCCCAGATTTTCTCAATGAGTTCAAACATACCACCATAATTGCATATTTTCAAACAGGCTATTGCTTTAAGGAGGGGTACAATAGGGGACCTTACGTGTGAGGTACATCACTTCAACAAGAGGCGCAGGCTATATTAATATAGAGGTGATTTCGCTGTATTGTGCACCTGGGTCCATGCAGTCAGATGATACCAGGGTCTTTTATGTCTCAGTGGGCAGGGTCGGTGACTTCTGTCCTAATAGACACAAAAAAAAGTAACTTGCCATGTTCCTGCATGCATAATTTAAAATGTGGTGCCCCATGTCCATTGATCAGCCTTTGTAATGTCTATCTATCTATCTATCTATCTATCTCTCATATCTATCTCTCTCTCATATCTATCTCTCTCTCATATCTATCTCTCTCTCTCATATCTGTCACGTAGGGTCTGTGGACCCACTGGGCCGTACCGCCTTGGCGGTATGGCAGCTGGCCAACAGGGCACAGGTCAATGTCTATAGTTCGTATAGGGTACCTGTGGCAGCTCGGACAGTAGCAAGGCAGGCTCGGCTGGGACTAGGCAGAAGGTAGACGTCAGGCGTGGTGAAGCAGGTCAGGGCTGGTATACAGCACGGCACGACTTTGGCTCAGCACAGTACTCAACCAGGATAGTACGGAATGCAGGGAACATGAACAGGAACACACTAGGAGACCATTGCATAGACAAACTAGGGAAAAAACAACAACGCTCAGGCTTATAAGCCAGGGTACTCACGGCCTGATGATTCTTCATCAAAGTCCGGTGCGCGCGCTGCCCCTGTAAGAGCAGGCACGAGTGTGCACGCGCACCCTGCGGGATCCAGCTGTGGTGAGTGGAAGTGGGCGCTGGCGTCTCCTGAGGAGGAGACTGCGGCCAGCGCTCGCCGACTCGTGGCTGCGGCTGTCATGGGGAGGGTGGCGCTGATGGCCCGCAGCCACGGACATGACAATACCTCTCTCTCTCTCTCTCTCTCTCGCTCTCTCCCCCTCTCTCTCTCATATCTCTGTCCTATCTCTCCCTCTCTCTCTCTCATATCTCTGTCCTCTCTCTCTCTCATATCTCTTTCTCTCTCTCTCTCCCTCTCTCTCTCATATCTCTCCCCCTCTCTCTCTCATATCTCTGTCCTATCTCTCCCTCTCTCTCTCCCTCTCTCTCTCTCTCTCATATCTCTGTCCTATCTATCCCTCTCTCTCTCATATCTCTGTCCTCCCCCTCTCTCATATCTCTGTCCTCTCTCTCTCTCTCTCATATCTCTGTCCTCTCTCTCTCTCTCTCTCTCATATCTCTGTCCTCTCTCTCTCTCTTTCTCTCTCTCTCTCCCTCTCTCTCTCCTATCTATCTCTCATGTCTTTCTCTCTCCTATCTCTCTATCTATCTATCTATCTATCTATCTATCTATCTATCTATCTATCTATCTATCTATCTATCTATCTATCTATCTATCTATCTATCTATCATCTATCTATCTCATATCTATCTATCTATCTATCTATCTATCTATCTATCTATCTATCTATCTATCTATCTATCTATCTTTTACTAAATCTGCTTTGATTGCCATTTTTGACTTTTGAACCTTCATGCTTTGTGGCAAGACTGGGGTATAGCAAGGTGGGACCCAAGCAACTCTGCCTTGGCCATGGTATTGTATGCAAGGCAGTGAACTGAATCTTTGCCTCTGGGATGAGATGGTGAAGAGACATTTTCAAAACTACAAGCATATTTGCAATATTATATTTTTACGAATGCCGGTACAGAAACGTATTTTCTACGAATCACCCAAAATTCTTTGAATGTTTTTTTTTCTTTACTCCCACAAGCTCTGTTTAAAAAAAAAAAAAAAGTATACCTCAACTGTATAGGGCAAACTTGGTGTATATTGAGCCTGGTTTTTCATGGGTTTTTTTTTTTGTTTGATTAATTTGCAACCGTTTGTTTAATTTATTTTTTGTTCTGCAAATACTCCTGTTATTTTAAAGAAAATATATGATAAAAAGAAATTAAGTCTTGGGCTTCAATCTGAGGAATGATGGGAGTGATGATCAAAATATTAAATGAGGCATTTACTGTCTTTAGCATGTAATTCAGAAATGTTTACTGCACCCGTAATGGGAAGATTCATTGTGGCTGGAACTGCTCTCTGTTCTATTTCCAACAAGTTTGGCATCTAGAAGGATTGTCTTTCCAGATGACAGCACATGTCGCGTCGTATTCCCCGTCATAGCTGCCGATTAGCTGTCATTCTGAGAAGACAGGATGCCACTGTTGCCTTAATTGAGTCTATTCTAAATTTGTATTATCCGCTGCAGTCCTGAGAAACTCGCCAATCTGCCTTCTACCAGACACACCGCATCATACTGAGCTATGCATGATGTAAAGACGCCCATATTTATTACATAAACTAGGCCGTAATTCATTAATCATCGTCTTCTGATGTCTTTCGACGTCTTCGAAGCTGTTCAGTCTGACTACGTTCAGATTTTCCCATCTACGATACTGTGAATGGATCACTGTAGAGCGCACGGAGAACTGTCTAACAACCAGTGAGATTACATTTTACTAAAACAGAAGAGGTTGGTCTTTTTATAGGCCACTGCTTAAGCTTTTACTTTAGTTTTCAGAGATATAAATCTATAATATAAAATATGCAGTACTGCACATGGTCACCAGGAGGCGATGTAAACTCAAGCTGCATATTATATAATGTAGTTTATCAATTATATTGGGCATCCTTTTGGGAATTGGTGTATAACCTGCCCTTGTATGAGTAAGTATGGCCTTTTTCAGTGATTTAAAATAAAGATAGTACTTTTTTCAGGTTTTGTTTTTTTTAGAAATTGTGGAATTTTTAAAAATACAATGAAAAGCTCTGCAATTTTCTAATATGCTTTTTGTTTCACCAGCTTGCTATTTTCAAGATCTCTACTTGCTGTCAGTGTATTGAGAAATTTGATTGTTTACATCTACGTGCTGAAAAATAGTTCAGTCTTAATACTTCTCACAGCTACTGTAATGGTGGGGGCTAGGGAGACGGACAAGTGAGCCCTAATCTACCCGCCACTCTGTCCCTGCCTACTTGCAACGACCCGCCCTAGGCGACGGGGTACAACTAGGCGGCGGTCCCTGCGCTCAGTAAGTGCACGACA
This sequence comes from Rhinoderma darwinii, assembly GCF_050947455.1. Lineage (NCBI taxonomy): Eukaryota > Metazoa > Chordata > Amphibia > Anura > Rhinodermatidae > Rhinoderma > Rhinoderma darwinii. The sequence goes on from NC_134695.1 coordinate 89,351,899, forward strand.
AACACGACAAACATACAAAGGAACACAAGCAAGGAAAAGGGGCAGTTGCCCACGGCAACACCGTGAGCAACCAGAGTGGTGAACGAGCCGAGTCAAGCCAGGAGTGTGCGAGGTACCAAACGAAGAGCAGAAGAGTAGTCAGTAAGCCAGGGTCTGTATGGAGCAGGATCAAAAATAGCAGGAGCTGTAGCTGGGCCAGGAAACCACAAGAAAAGAATCACAAGCAACGAGGGACAGGAAGGGCAGGCTTAAATAGACCGAGGGCGGGAGCTAGCTGAGTCTGGCCAGGTTACGATAGGCTCTCCCACTCCTAAGCCTGCCAGGCACAGTGGTGGAAGCAGGAGTCAGTCTCAGGGATGTAGCCTCAGGTGCTGACTGATTTGTTCTGGGAGTTAACCCCGAAGCTGTGCCTGGCAGATCCTTTACAGCTAGTTTGCTATTCTATCCAGGGAATGCTCAGTGAGCTAAACACAGTAGCACAAATCTCTCTACTGTCCTATTTGCCGGTAAGGCTATGTTCACACCTGCATCGGTGTGTTCCATTCAGTCAGAGGAGCAGAACAAGGGAATAACGGAAGCAACTGTTCCGTTGCACAACGAACGCTGCCGGCGGCTGACGGAACCCATTGACTTTAATGGGTTCCGTTGGCTTTTCGTCAGGGTAACTGTGATTCCGTCCATGATTTTACCGGCATGCTGCGCTATTGCTTCCGGTAATCCCTGCCGGATCTGCGACTGAGTACTCCAATGCAGATGTGAACAGGGCCTTAAATGTATTTGCCTGGATTCTCGGTCATTTATTTCACAGAGCATTGTCTAGACTATAAACAATCGTAACAAACCCTCAGCTGTGAGAAGTTAGGTCTGAGTTTTCAGCATCTCGATGTTAACAAGGAATGTCTCCATTCACTGATTGCAAGCAGAGATCTTGAAAATGATGAAGAACTGAAACCCAAAGTATATTAGAAAGTTGCAGAACTTTTCATTTTATGCAGCTTTCATATTTTTTTTTTTACATAAAACTGTAAAGCCCCTTTAATGATTAACATTTAATAAAACCGTACATGGGGTGACGGCCATTATGTTCTCCAGTGTTTTGCTATTTCTACTTAAGCTGTGCCGTGGTATTTGTCAAAAAAATAGACTTAGTCACACATATTGTTTATGTGTGAAAAAAGCTCTGAAGCAATTACTGAATTTTTATGATTGACTTTCACGGGCTTCTCTGGGATTTGACGAATAAAACTTGCTGAAATAAAATTCTTACATTGTGTATTGTATGTTGCACATAAGTTGCATTAATGCCGTCCCTAAGAGCAGATAAAGGACTGTGGCCACACAAACTATACTGATTGAAAAAAATACATGGTAACCTTGTACAAGGTCACTAATGCTAAAATACAGGGGCAAAAATGGCGCCCAGATGTAAAGTCAAGTCCAGCAGACATGAGACCTACAGACCTGGCAGTGCATAGCACTATTATGTGGGCACTATATGGTATTTTTTCCTTTTGGGTACTGTATAATTGTAGAATTTAGGCATTGCAGGGTGACTGGTTTTAGACTTTTTTTGTATTGGTACTTTTAGATATGCAATATATGGCAATGCTGCTTAGGCGTGATGTGGTAAGGACTAATGTGATTGTGCTGCCCTTTGCAAAATTGAATTTTTCATTTCCTAACCTAATTTTTTTGTTTTTGGCTATCCTTCCAAATAAGCGAGGGATGCCCCCACCCATTTTTTTGCCCAGGATCCTCCGCAGACTTTACGGACCTGGTGGACCGCCCGTATGGTTTGCTTATATGCAGCATATGTGGCAATGGTCCCCAAAATCTGCCCTGAAAAGAAGGGTAATCTGCAGTTTATTTTTAAACGGTCTGTCGACCATTATTACTAGAATTGTAATGGTCCATGATTCCATGAATGTACGTGTTTCACTGAATGCGTCATACAAAGTAATGTAATGTCAGTCAGTTGTATGTTTAGAAAAATGAATGTATACACCGTATTGTCACCGACCAGAAGCGCAGATTCTTTATAATCCATTATCAAGAGTGAGCCCTGAGCAGGTGCAGTATTATCTGTAGTATTACCCGTAGCTGAGGTTCTTAACAACAACATTGTGTGTGACAATCACTATCCTGGCCTTTTTGGGGACCTAAAGGCGTTGTCACTCCTCATCCCCCCACATAGGGTGAGTAGGGGATACAGATCTTTGTCAGATTGACTAACAATTATGGTAAGAACATTTTCAAAATTTAAGAAAAAAAATTAGGTAAAGTATTATTTTTTCGGCTGCATCTACAGTATAATTGGAATTAATCCGCACCTTTTTTATAAATACTTTTTGCCTGGAAATGCTGTTCACACTGCCGTCATATTGTCTTCAGAGGCTTCGGAATAGCGCTACATGCAACTAATTCATCCAGTTAAAATGACCGACTCATTGGCAAAACCTCAACAGAGCACATTGGGTGCCGCTGGGGGCCGTTGAGCAACGTATCCTGCGCTGCGGCGTAATTTGCCTTATAACAGCAGGTCATGACGCAGATATGAACAGAGCCCCTGTTGAGAGTTCTGTCAGATTTGACGGGAAGAGATGTTTGCAGAACTAATTTTTCCCTCCGTCAATATGATGGATGCCACGACGGAACTTGACTAATCTCTTTGTAAGTCCATGGGGTCCACTTGGCGCCTTTGAAATCCGTCATATGATGGATCTGGCGATACGTTGCGGTTTCCATTATAAATACAGACAAGGATGCAAGTGTGAACAGAGCCTAACGCCGCTTCAATTAAAATAACATTACCCAGAAGTCTCCAGCAGTGGTTTATTTGCATTAGTATAAAAGTCTCCAAAAGAAAAGAAAAAAAAAAAGTGCGCTCTTTCATTGAGTAGAATGGACATGACATGTAAATTTGTAGAAAACAGATGAAATCTTGAGTTATTACAGAGGCGCTGGAGAAGTGCGCACTTAGATTAAGAGAACAGGTAATAAGGAATCGCTGTAAAGTCTCTGGGGAATTTATAATCCTTGCAAGAGAAGAAAAGCAACAAGATTATAAAACGATAAAACTTTCTGCAGAGCCAGAGCAGCTTCTCAAATCTATCAGGAACAAAAAGATGAAAAGAAAGGACACGGCGACTTTAGGAGATAAAACCTGATTATATAGGATGTGAAATCTGATTTCTTTCTTTTATGAACTATCTAGCAGGGAGGACCCAGCGTCTCAGCAGTAAATTAAAATAGCCGATTTCTTTTCAAGAACGCACCCAGCATTCTCTATGGAGGGGAAAGACGGGACAATTGCGGACAATTTAACAATATTTGATTAATTTCGATAGTCTATTACGACCGTCTCAACATAAAGACTCGCTACCAAAATAGTCAAAATCACCATGGCAAATCTTCAGGAATGCAAAAAATTTTGATCATCGGATCAGCAAATTGAACAAAATCGCTCGATGGTCTGGTAATTACAAAGGGTGCTGCCATGCAAAACTGTCTAGTAGCTTGCACTATTTTGTCTTTTCTCCAGATCTCCTTCATCGCAATATCAAATTATCGTCACATGTGAAGACGCGTCATACGCTTCCTTTGCAATCTGGAGCTGTATCTGAACAAGTGCTCAAATCGCTGAATCATACGCATTACTGAAGCGTGTAAAGCCACTGTTACTTAAAGGTATTGTGCAGGATTAGAAAAACATGACTGCTTTCTTCCAGAAACCACGCCACACCTGTTCATGGGTTGTGTCTGGTATTGCAGTTAAGCTTCATTGAATTTAATGGGGCGGAGTTGCAATACCACACACAACCTGTGGACAGGGGTGGTCCTGTTTCTGGAAGAAAGCAACCATGTCTTTCTAATCCTGTACAACGGAGTGTGAGGTATTATTAGAGAATCCTCCAGCAGAAAGGCAGTAGGTTACATTTATATAATGTTCACAAACCAGGTCATATAGATGGATGGGAATTTGGTGCAATAACCACCCTTTTTTTAATTAGAAATTTTTTCTATTTTTAGTTTTTTACCAAATAATTTTGCTTCTCTCTTGCGCTTTTTTCTTATAGTTTCTAGGAATACCAAAATGGAATTGGCTTATTTCCTCGACTTACTTCCTTGCCAGAATAGAAATAGAATATGATATTAGCCTAAATCCCTAAACCTTTCTAATTCTTAACCACCTCAGTCCTACGCTTATTTGGACCACGACCTGAATAAAGGATAACATTTAAATACATATAATATAGACCTTTATCTTAGACTTCGTTCACATCTGCATCAGGGCTCCGTTCATGTGTTCCGTCTGAGCTTTCCGTCAGGGGAATCCATGAACGGAACCCTGACTGAAAGAAACAGAAACCATAGGTTTACGTTTGCATCACCATTGATCTCAATGGTGACTGATCTGGTGCAAATGGTTTCCATTTATCACTGTTATTTTAAGGGTTCCGTCATTTTGAGGGAATCAATACCGTAGTCGACTGCGCTATTCATTCAGTCAAAACGACGGAACCCTTACACAACGGTGACAAACGGAAACCATATGCACCGGATCCGTCACCATTGAATTCAATGGTGATGCAAACGGAAACCTATGGTTTACGTTTCTTTCAGTCAGGGTTCCGTTCATGTGTTCCCCTGACTGAATGTTCCGACGGAGCCCATGAATGGAGTCCTGACTCAGATGTGAACGAAGCCTTAGGAACTGAACTTCTGGGCATTAGGGCTGATGGGGATGTGGCACGCAAGCTATAGTCTATCTCTACAGACAAGCTACATTGAAGTCTGCAGTGATCTACTACCCATGTAGCATAAGGGAATTAACAGCCGGATCTTGTCCAGTCTGAATTTTTACATATAGAAGACCAAATACGCAGGTATCCAGTCTTGACACTTGGGGCTCTAGTTCCAGGGCAGGCCGTGTATGTCCGGTTCCTGTACTTCATTGTCTAGTAAAGATCCTAAAGAGTAGCTGCGACCACTTTTCGCTCTTGACGAACGAAAATCAGCAAGTGGTGAAGATCTAATCGAAATACACCGTGTTCTAACTTATTATGCACATTGGATTTAAGTGTCATAAACATTTAATTATTAGTTTTTCAATGAAACTCATGGATGGAATTGTGTCTTAGGGCTCTTTGGATCATTGTAATCAATCTCAGATACCTGTGATAATTAGTTTGCCAGGTGTGCCCAATCAAAGGAAAACTACTTAAGAAGGACGTTCCACATTATTAAGCAGGCCACAGGTTTCAAGCAATATGGGAAAGAAAAAGGATCTCTCTGCTGCCGAGAAGCGTGAAATAGTGCAATACCTTGGACAAGGTATGAAAACATTGAATATTTCAAGAAAACTTAAGCGTGATCATCGTACTGTGAAAAGATTTGTGGCTGATTCAGAGCACATACGGGTTCGTTCAGATAAAGGCATAATGAGGAAGGTTTCTGCCAGACAAATTAATAGGATTAGGAGAGCAGCTGCTAAAATGCCATTGCAAAGCAGCAAACGGATATTTGAAGCCGCTGGTGCCTCTGGAGTCCCGCGAACCTCAAGGTGTGGGATCCTCCAGAGGTTTGCAAGTGTGCATATTATTCGGCCACCCCTAAACAATGCTCACAAGCAGAAACGGTTGCAGTGGGCTCAGAAATACATGAAGACTAATTTTCAAACCGTGTTGTTTACTGATGAGTGCCGTGCAACCCTGGATGGTCCAGATGGATGGAGTAGTGGATGGTTGGTGAATGGCCACCATGTCCCAACAAGGCTGCGACGTCAGCAAGGAGGTGGCGGAGTCATGTTTTGGGCTGGAATCATGGGGAGAGAGCTGGTAGGCCCCTTTAGGGTCCCTGACGGTGTGAAAATTACCTCTGCAAAGTACGTAGAGTTTATGACTGACCACTTTCTTCCGTGGTACAAAAAGAAGAACCGTGCCTTCCGTAGCAATATTATCTTCATGCATGACAATGCACCATCTCATGCTGCAAAGAATACCTCTGTGTCATTGGCAGCTATGGGCATAAAAGGAGAGAAACTCATGGTGTGGCCCCCATGTTCCCCTGACCTCAACCCTATTGAGAACCTTTGGAGCATCCTCAAGCAAAATATCTATGAGGGTGGGAGGCAGTTCACACCAAAACAGAAGCTCTGGGAGGCTATTCTGGCATCCTGCAAAGATATTCAAGCAGAAACTGTCCAAATACTCACAAATTCAATGGATGCAAGAATTGTGAAGGTGATATCAGAGAAGGGGTCCTATGTTAACATGTAACTTGGCCTGGTAAGTTTTTTTTGATTGAAAGAGCTTTCGATTTCTGAAATATGACCTCCTGATGCTGCAAATTCAACAAATTACCATTTTAGTCTCTTTACAGCCTTTAAAATGTTTTGATCTCTGTTGTGCATAATAATTTGAAACAAAAAAAATCTGTTCTCATTAGGAGATTTGTTCAATAAAATTTGCATTATACTCCAACGGTTGATGGCTTGAAGATTATACTGACTGTCATTTGCACCGACTATTTAGGAAAATCAGCGAAAAATAACATTTGCATAATAATTTGGAACGCGGTGTAGTGTTCTAGATAGGATGCCTAGGAAATTCTCATCTTAAGGGCGGATTTACACGAGCGTGTGCAAAAGGCACTTGACAGCTCCGTGTGTCAGCCCTGTATGATGCGCGTCTGCGTGATTTTCGCGCAGCCGCCATCATTATGACACTCTGTTTGTATGTTTGTAAACCGAAAAGCACGTGGTGCTTTTCTGTTTTCAATCATACTTTTTACTGCTGTTGCGCGAATCACGCGCGTCCCACGGAAGTGCGTCCGTGTGCTGCGCATGATTTTCACGCACCCATTGACTTCAATGGGCGCGTGATGCACGAGAAACGCAGAAACATAGGACATGTCGTGAGTTTTACGCAGCGGACACCCGCTGCGTAAAAATCACGGACAGTCTGCACGGCCCCATAGACTAACATAGGTTCGTACGAGGCGCGTGAAAATCACACACGTTGCACGGCCGTATTACACGTTCGTGTAAATAAGCCCTAACAGTCTTCATTGTCCATTACAAAACACATTAGCCCACTGGCAATTGAAAGGGACGGGCTTGGGTTCCCAGGCTGCGAGTAGTGAATGAACTATGTCAGTACGACTACATTATTTGACATGAGACGCTTATCCAGTTTTGCAGAGTCAATCAATTGATCGCAAATTAGATTAATCTGCTGACCACTTCAGGAAGGATGAAACCACAGCATCCATTTAGTTTCATAGGACAGAAGAGCGCTTGTGTTGCCCCAATGCTCTCTATAGTCACTAGTAGACACTCTGATCTTGGAGAAGTAAAATCTTATCACCTGATTGCTCTTGCCGTCTCAACTCCTGGCATGGTGGGTTAGTCTTCATGGTGGCAGACATCCTGTTATTGCTATGGGGGAGTTGACTCTTATGATGGCAATGCAGAGATGTCTATTATGGGGGCATTGTGGCTGTCACTGTTAGAGGCACCCCGCATGTTACTGTGTATAGGGGTGCTGTAGTTGTGAATGTTAGGAAGGCAATGGAATCCATGTGGCTGTAATGGGGTCACTATAGCTGTCACTGTTATGGGGGCGCCTTGGATGTCACTGGTATAGGGGCGCTGTGGCTGTTATGAATGGGTGCCCTGTAGTGGTCACTAACTATGGGGTGAATTCAAAGTATTTTGGGGATAAAAAAAAAAATGCTGTAGAACTTTCTTAGGTAAATATATTTTCTTTCTTACCTGAAAGTGAGAAGACTCTAAATAACCTATAAATAATGTGACGTTTTTTATTCCTCCATATCTAATTTGCTATATGGCTTGTTGTAAACTAAAATTAAATGGGTTTTTAATCTCCAGAGTTTCGCCTGCTCCTGAATGGCGCAGCTCATGTGATGGTCTGAAATAACATCTATTTTGTAATGAGACATTTTCTGCTTTGTTGCCAACAGCGAAAGGCGGACAGCACGGGTGCTGAAAACCGAAATGACAGGGAATGTGTGTCTTAAGATGCAAAAATCTCATTGCAGATGTCTAAGCTACACTATCATCAGAAGCGATGGCTCCAATTAAGGCTTCATCCAAAATAGTTATAGCAGAACAGATGACACGGTGTCATCATTTAAACACACCTCAGATTGTTCGCCGTCTCGCAGGATTTCATCAGTATTTTATAACCTCCATAAAATATTATAGGTTTATGGTCATCATCGATCATTTTGCACATCCACGTTTTGTTGAAAGGCTTTTGATATATACTTGTGTCTATTACCTGCCCCTCCATCGGCCTATAAAAAAAAGACGTTTGATTTAAAATAGCTGAAATGCCATTATCATACTTTTCTCGGAGCGAAATATCAGAGTGGAGATGACACGTTTTCCGTAATTAGTATGAGCCTGTTTTTTTTTTTTTTAACGTTGCTGCTCTAAATTTCTGCTGGTGTAAGCGTATACAGACTGAATAATAAACATGGCGGGTTATGTCCCTACGGTCCCATAATAAACTGAGTTCTCGTTCTTTTGGGGTTATACAGATCTAGCAGAGCTGAGACAGAGACACTTAAAAAAAAGTGCCCACTTGTTCAACCTTGGAAGAGTGTAAGAGCATCCAGGGACGTAGGCATAGGGGGCGCAGATGTAGCATCCACCCTAAGGGTTCTCTGACACAGACACCAGTAGTATAAATGGCACATTGTAGGTGGGGGGCCCTGTTACAGATGTTGCATTAGGGCCAAGGAGTTTCAAGTTGTCCTTGTGAAAGCATCCATTACACCTCACCCTGTAAACTGAACCTGGTGCCCAGAGTCATTAACTAGGGCACTTCTCTGCCAAATAGCATTGCCCATTGGTCGCGTGGTATGCCCATTGGGCACGTGGTAGTGCTGATTGTCCTAGCAGCTGGCAGATAGAGCTCTCCACACAATGTTCTGCCCCAAATGTACTTTCCAACTGAACCATGTGGTATATAGGCCAATGAACTCGGCTTTGCTGGGCTTTTAGCACCTACTAGTTCAACCCTTTATGGCCACTTTATTGGTTACACCTGTTTATCTGATCATTAATGATAATTATAAGTTCGTTTACACGGGCCAATGACTGGGCGAACGAGCGTATGAACACTCATTCCTGATCATTGCCCTGTGTAAACAAGGCAGCGGTGAGCCGATGAACAAGCGAATGCTCGTTTGTCGTCTGATTTATCTTTTATGCTGCCCTGAAAATCAGCGTTGTCGGAATACAACGACGATCGATCGTATTATGACCGTTCGTCCCCGTACAGTTTACACTGGGTCATTAGACGAGCGCCAATCAACCTTTAATTATTGGCACTCGTTATGGGCACCCACCTTACCACAATTTGCTTTGGACAATCCCGTTTTGTTAGAAGGGTCCCCTGGTGATAAATTAGACACAGAATGTCCAGCTGCTAGGACCCCCCCCCCCGCGATCAGCTGTAATCCGTAGAGAGACCTCACAGAAGGGGTATAATATCCCTGCAGCGCCCCCACAGGGGAAATAAAACATTATACTGTTCAAATCAATGAGCCGTCTGTATAGAGCAAGGGCGGCCCGGGACCTCCAGAGCATCAAAGGCTCTTTATAACCGCTCTCTGCTCTGGATCATAGTTGAGGGTCTGGACCTCCGTTTAGTAACCCCTTTTAATCAGCGTTTCATTTAACAGTGATAGGCAATAATATAAGAATAGGGAAAGTATTATAGTTATATTTGCCATTCAAGACCCTAGGAAAGCTGGATGACAATCCCCATGAGAGCATATCAGTGGTCACTCTGCATTCTGGAAAATAAATATTTTTCGAACAAATGGCTGAATAGGGCGACTCAAGAAATTATTTTTACTAGTATTTTCTTTTCTTTTTCTTAGTCCAATTGCTGCGAAACCACAACTCCCTTTGGCATGCTGAGAGTTGTAGTTTCCCTACAGCTTGCGTGCTGCAGGATGGTGACCACTGCCCTGGTGGGATCATATGTTACATATTATAAAACACTGTCTTCGCAGATGATATGCCTGTAAGATGTTATAACGAAATGCCTCTTATCTGTTCACTTGACCCAATGTTTGACTGCTCGTTTTCAGCGGTGCCCCTTGCCAAATGCAGGTTTTTTTTTCTGTAGGGCAGGGTTGAAAGAACTCCGAGCACTCCAGAATATATCCAGTTCGAGCAACATCTTAAATTATTAAAATGATATGAATGCTTGGATGAAAGACGGAATCAATACAATTCTGTGGATCCTGAGATCAAACGCCTCTTTTAGGCTCAACAACCAAAATATGTACCCGATGTGCCCCATAATAACTGCTCTAGTTCTGTGTAAGAGTTGTGAACCTGCAAACTGCGCTGACCCTGAATCATCCAGGTTTTTTCCAACACCGTATTTTTATGTATATTTTGTGTTCCATATATCACAGTGTACTAACAGTTCTAAACATCGCAAAATCTGTATTGCAAACAACAGTATATATATAAAGGGGGTGCAGAGGTCATAGTCACTAAAAAGCTTTTTTGATATCTCATAAACATATTTAGGCCATAATCACACACAGTTTTAATGCAGTTTTTAGTTTTTTCAGTGAAAGTCAGAAGTGGATCCAAAAGGAAGTAAAAGTATAAGAAGACTGATGTATCTCCTTTCTTTTGTGTCCACTCCTGTATTTGACTCAAAAAAATGGAGCCAAAAACTACCCCAAAAATTGTATCAAAACCATGTGTGTGATCCTGGCCTTAAAGAGGACCCGTCACCTCTTCTGACATGTTTATTTTAGTAAATACTTGGATTCCCCATGAAAAAACAAGTATATTTCCTTAGAACTCTGCGTTTTGCTATTCGGCTGGTATTCCCTTATGACTTAATTGATAACTGGGTGTTACCATTCCCATTGTCAAAGGGGCGTGTCCCTACTCAGTCTCCCTCTGTCAGCACTGATTGGACATTGTCACTCTATGTAGGGACACACCCACAACTGGTAACGCCCAGTTGTTAATTTATTCATAAACCTCTAGGCGGAATAACAGAAAAACGGCACAACATAAAGTTCTAAGAAAAGATGCTCCAGAATTGTTATTTCATGGGAATACAATTATTTACTATAACAGACGTATCTGGAGAGGTAACAGGTCCTCTTTAAAATATTTTTCACCTCCTTAGGCTATGTTCACACGGAGTATTTTGGGGGAGGAATATCTGCCTCAAAATTCCGTTTGGAACTTTGAGGCAGATTTTCCTCTCCCTGCATGCAGATTTTCGCGCCGTTTTTCGCCCGCGGCCATTGAGCGCCGCGGGCATAAAACAGCGCTAAATACGCTTTCTCTGCCTCCCACTGAAGTCAATGGGAGGTCGGAGGCGGAAGCGCCCGAAGATAGGGCATGTCGCTTCTTTTTGCCGCGAGGCAGTTTTACTGCTCGCGGGAAAAAGACGCCGACGCCTCCCATTGAAATCAATGGGAGGCGTTCTCGGGCCGTTTTTGCCGAGTTTTGCGACGCGGTTTCCGCGTCAAAAAACTCGGCAAAGTACTCCGTGTGAACATAGCCTTAAAGCTCTTTAAGCCAAGTTTTTTGGTGTTTAATTAACTATGTAAAACATTTATAAGGCGGGATCACACACACAAGTTTGGTGCAGTTTTCATCTTTTGAGCCAAAGCCAGAAGTGGATCCAGAAGGAAAGAAAGGTATAAAGAAAAGACTGATGCGTCTCCTTTCTTTTGTGTCCACTCCTGTGCTTGGCTAAAAAAACATAGACAAAAACTGCGTGTGTGATCCTGGCCATAAGGGTATGTTCACACGGTGTTCACACGGTGTTAAGTTGAGCCTGAAAAATCAGATGCTGACTCTGCCTCCAAAATCGGCCCGGTTTCCCAGGTGATTTTGGACTCTCATTTTAAAATGCAAGTTGTTTAACTCTGATTTTCAGTGCAATTTTATAAAAAAAAAAGGCAGACTTGAGGCTTTAACTTTGAACACTAAAATTAGCTGATTCAGTACCTAGATAGGTCTAGGTTTTTGTTTTTTTTACTCCCTGCACTGAAAAATCAGCATGGTATGGACTACGGCGCTGATTCCCATTAAAAAAAAAAAAGGGCGGCAAAATACAGGTGTTTTACATGCGGATTCCAAAGCTAAAGAGCTGTCTGAACAAGGCCTTAGAGGAGGACTCTACCCAGATATTGATTCCTGTCAGTGAAGCTTCCATCAGACACAATAGTAACTCTATGGACTGTAATATCCCATCAGTTGATTCTTTGAACTCTCAGAGTGAAGCTGAAGGGACGCTGTGCCCTTTATTTCTAGTGGTCGGGTTGAGTCTTAACTCACAGATCCATCAATGGCATCTTCTGATATCTCTCAATGCGCTGCACTATCTTTTAGGGCATGACCACACATGGCGGAATTCCTCCGCAACTGTCCGCATCAATGCCGCACCTAATCCGGGTTGCGGATTACGGCTGCGGATCTGCACAAAATGTGCAGAAAATTGATGCGGACTAGCTGCTGCGGACTGCGGGAAAAGTGCTTCCCTTCTCCCTATCAGTGCAGGATAGAGAGAAGGGACAGCACTTTCCCTAGTGATAGTAAAAGAAATTCATACTTACCGCCCGTTGTCTTTATGACGCGTCCCTCCTTCGGCATCCAGCCCGACCTCCCTGGATGACGCGCCAGTCCATGTGACCGCTGCAGCCTGTGCTTGGCCTGTGATTGGCTGCAGCCGTCACTTACACTGAAACGTCATCCTGGGAGGCCGGACTGGAGACAGAAACAGGGAGTTCTCGGTAAGTACGAACTTCATTTTTTTTTACAGATACATGTATATTGAGATCGGTAGTCACTGTCCCGGGTGCAGAAACAGTTACTGCCGATCGCTTAACTCTTTCAGCACCCTGGACAGTGACTATTTACTGACGTCTCCTAGCAACGCTCCCGTCATTACGGGAGCCCCATTGACTTCCTCAGTCTGGCTGTAGACCTAGAAATACATAGGTCCAGCCAGAATGAAGAAATGTCAAGTTAAAAAAGCAAGACGTATCCGCAGCACACAACATGTGCATGACAGCTGCGGACTTCATTGCGGAACTTAGAATCTCCATTGAAGTCAATGGAGAAATTCCGCCATGAGTCCGCCACTGCTCCGCAACAGACAGAGCATGCTGCGGACACCAAATTCCGCTCCGCAGCCTATGCTCCGCAGCGGAATTGTACGCATCGTGTAAACGAACACTGCTAAATTAAAGTGAAAGTCAATGGAGAAACGGCTCCGCTGCGGATTAACGCTGCGGAGTGTCCGCAGCGGAATTTAAGTGAAATTCCGCTATGTGTGAACCCAGCCTTACAGTTTAGGCGGTGATAGGGGATTGGCGAGCACCTCCACCTATTCTTAGCACCATTTTCCCTGTAACTTCACATGATTAAGCCCCACGCGCACAACCGTAATTTTTATCCGCAATTACAGATCCGCCATTGCGGATAAAAATACGGATGCATTAATTTCTATGGCCCACGGAAACCTTACGTATCTTTACGGGTAAGTGCCCGGGCCGTAGAAATAACCCACGATAAATAGGCCATGTCCCATTTTTTGAATTTGCGGACCTTGCACCTATACTTTATAATGGAAGCACGGCCCGCAAATGCAGGTAACACGGCACACCACCGTGCCGGCCTGAGTCATTTTATCTTATGTGCGCCACATAGTCCCGCATAGAGCAATTGCGGCATGGACTGCCCCGTATAAGTCTAAGGGCTCTTCCACCGTTGTGGATGGCTACAGAAGTGAATCCGTATTTGCGGACAGTAAAACCCCTCACGGTTGTGTGCATGAGGCCTTACTACAGATCTGTAGATTTATTATCGGTCTGCGCACATATGAGTTGAGATAAAGAAATGTATAAGCCGTTTGCCTAAATGTTCTGTTTCTTTGTCTTTCAGTCTTTCATTGCCGCTGAACCAATTTGCAAATGTCTCATGGGAAAGGACTTTGAAATTTCACATAAAGGTACGACTCAAAGTAAGCATAGCCAACACAATGTGTATATATAATGATTAACACAAGGTGTACACCGCGTTCCAAATTATTATGCAAATGTTATTTTTCGCTGATTTTCCTAAATAGTCGATGCAAATGACAGTCAGTATAATCTTCAAGCCATCAACCGTTGGAGTATAATGCAAATTTTATTGAACAAATCTCCTAATGAGAACAGATTTTTTTCGTTTCACATTATTATGCACAACAGAGATCAGAACATTTTACAGGTTGTAAAGAGACTAAAATGGTAATTTGTTGAATTTGCAGCATCAGGAGGTCATATTTACAGAAATCAAAAGCTCTTTCAATCAAAAAAAACTGACCAGGCCAAGTTCCATGTTAACATAGGACCCCTTCTCTGATATCACCTTCACAATTCTTGCATCCATTGAATTTGTGAGTATTTGGACAGTTTCTGCTTGAATATCTTTGCAGGATGTCAGAATAGCCTCCCAGAGCTTCTGTTTTGATGTGAACTGCCTCCCACCCTCATAGATATTTTGCTTGAGGATGCTCCAAAGTTTCTCAATAGGGTTGAGGTCAGGGGAACATGGGGGCCACACCATGAGTTTCTCTCCTTTTATGCCCATAGCAGCCAATGACACAGAGGTATTCTTTGCAGCATGAGATGGTGCATTGTCATGCATGAAGATAATTTTGCTACGGAAGGCACGGTTCTTCTTTTTGTACCACGGAAGAAAGTAGTCAGTTGCAAACTCTACGTACTTTGCAGAGGTCATTTTCACACCGTCAGGGACCCTAAAAGGGCCTACCAGCTCTCTCCCCATGATTCCAGCCCAAAACATGACTCCGCCACCTCCTTGCAGACGTCGCAGCCTTGTTGGGACATGGTGGCCATTCACCAACCATCCACTACTCCATCCATCTGGACCATCCAGGGTTGCACGGTACTCATCAGTAAACAACACTGTTTGAAAATGAGTCTTCATGTATTTCTGAGCCCACTGCAACCGTTTCTGCTTATGAGCATTGTTTAGGGGTGGCCGAATAATAGCTTTATGCACACTTGCAAACCTCTGGAGGATCCTACACCTTGAGGTTCGCAGGACTCCAGAGGCACCAGCGGCTTCAAATACCTGTCTGCTGCTTTGCAATGGCATTTTAGCAGATTCTCTCCTAATCCTATTAATTTGTCTGGCAGAAACCTTCCTCATTATGCCTTTATCTGAACGAACCCCTCTGTGCTCTGAATCAGCCACAAATCTTTTCACAGTACGATGATCACGCTTAAGTTTTCTTGAAATATCCAATGTTTTCATACCTTGTCCATGGTATTGCAATATTTCACGCTTTTCGGCAGCAGAGATATCCTTTTTCTTTCCCATATTGCTTGAAACTTGTGGCCTGCTTAATAATGTGGAACGTCCTTCTTAAGTAGTTTTCCTTTGATTGGGCACACCTGGCAAACTAATTATCACAGGTGCCTGAGATTGATTACAATGATCCAAAGAGCCCTAAGGCTGGGTTCACACGACCATGTTACGTCCGTAATGTACGGAACGTATTTCGGCCGGAAGACCCGGACCGAACACAGTGCAGGGAGCCGGGCTCCTAGCATCATAGTTATGTACGACGCTAGGAGTCCCTGCCTCTCCGTGGAACTACTGTCCCGTACTGTAATCATGATTACAGTACGGGACAGCTGTACTGCAGCGAGGCAGGGACTCCTAGCGTCGTACATAACTATGACGCTAGGAGCCCGGCTCCCTGCACTGTGTTCGGTCCGGGTCTTCCGGCCGAAATACGTTCCGTACATTACGGACGTAACATGGTCGTGTGAACCCAGCCTTAGACGCAATACCATCCATGAGTTTCATTGAAAAACGAATAATTAAATGTTTATGACACTTAAATCCAATGTGCATAATAATTTGGAACACGGTGTATATATAATGATTAACACAAGGTGTTTATGTAATGCAGATTCCAATACAAACTTGGTTCTTCGATATTTGGGTAAAAATATGTTGGTACACAGATGATTCTGTCATGTATGTTTTTGCATCTCCCATAGAGTTGATGGTCCGCCATTGCTCCATACAACTCCTCCATCTAACATTTATCACCTATAACGTTCCCATAGGTTTATTTGGGACAAAGAACATCTTCACTTTTGACATCAATTCTTAAAGTGTAACTACACGTTCGACAACCTTCTGATGTGTCTTAGTGACATGTTAGAAGTTTTAATAGGTGGGGGTCCGAGCACTGGGACCCCCACCAATTGCTAAAACTAAGCGACAGAAGCGCTCATGTGAGCGCTCAGCCACTTAGTTTCTTTTCGGCCTTTTCTGGAAATCAATGTATCGGAGTACAGGCTTATTAGAAAGGAAAAAGCCGAACAGAAACAAAGCGTCTCAGAGCTCATACGCTTCGTTTTAGCGATTGGTGGGGGTCTCCGTGCTCGGACCCCCACCAATCAAAACTTCTGACATGTCAGAAGTTTGTCGAACGTTTACTTACCCTTTAAGCCTTCCATTTAGGGCTTATTCAGACTAACGTATTAATAGTCCGTGTGATAACCGTTTTTGTTAACGGCCGTCACACGGCTACATGTACATCTATGGGCCTGTTCACACAGCCATTGTTTTAACGGACCATGTGAAGGGCCCGTGAATAAATAGGATATGTCCTATTTTTGTCCGTTTTCACTGATCCCTCATAGACTTGAGTCTATTGAGGGATCCTTGAAAACAGGTCCCGCATGGGTGCGAATCGGGTTTGTGAAAAACGACTGTTTTTCACGCTCAAATTTTCACTCGGTCGTGTGAATCTGGGATAGGCCATCAATAGCTGAGGAGTCGGGGTCTGACTCCCGGGACCCCTGCTAATCAGATCTTTTGAAGGGGCTGCAGAGCTCATACGAGCGCTGCTTCCCATTCAATTGTTCACCCATTGAAGTGAACGGAAGAAAAGGCTGCAATACGTGTGAGTCGCCGCTAAATGCATCTCGATGATTCGCTGTGAGCAAGGAGAAATGAAGGGGGAGCACTACTCGTACGAGCGCTGCAACACCTTTAAAACAGCTGGTCGGCGGGGGGCCCGAAAGTCAGACCCCGATCCATCAGCTATTAATGGCCTATCCTATAAATTTTTAGTAAGTGGAAAAGCCCTTTAAGGGGCCTGTCACTTGGTCTTCTACCTATTTGCTTTGTATACAGCTTATTACGTCCAATATAAAAGTAAAAACTTAGGACTCCTTCTCTTGGGCATGAGCAATATGCCTTGGACTTTCGACTGCACAGAGAAAGAATAGGGGACCTGTTGAATCACCCTTTTTTAAATCTTGACCACTGTGATCACATTCTACCTGCACTAAATGCTTTTGGACACAAGGTGGCAGCATTGTTCCTTACTTTTAGCTTGTAGACATATCTGGTAAGTAAAAATAATTAACACTTGTGTTTGAAAAGCTTCAAAAAACAAAACCTGCAGCTTTTGAAGTTTATTGAAGGTTTTTTTTGTCCTTTTGAAATTTGCGGCTTCATTTTGTAGAATCAAATGCATATTATTTTCATTGCCTTTTGGGATAAAATATGCACAGTGATGGGCTATCTGCTTTGTTTTCTTTAATTGCATGTGAATGTTGCATCCTGAGCTGTCTAAATCAGCATTTAAATAATCCCATTTTTATATTCAGTTGAAATAACAGATTTCTCTGTAGTAATCTTCATTATGGACCGCTTTAATGAAAGATCCAAATCTGACCATAAGGGCTCATTCACACCTAGCAGTAGTGCCGGTGATGGCGCACTTCTATATGTGTGTTTTTTGGTGTAGGGATATTTTTTTTCTCAATGAATGAAAGAAAAACGTCACTGATTTAAAATAAACTGCAGCCGTCAAACTTTCCCCATCCTATGTGCTTCTTCATTCTGTGGTGTTGTAGTTCTTTATATACGGACCCTGGCATCTTGTCCTACAGTAATGACTAAATGAAACCGGCTTCCTCCAGGTAGATGATCTGTAAGATTATAGGCATTGATTCAGATGATTATCGCGTAAGTCGAATTACCTAGAAACCTATTGTCATAATTTATTTGCATATTATTTCCAGCAGGAAATAGCTGTCACAATGCAAACACCGCAAATCTACCCGGTGAGTGTTCATTGCCTCTGTTATAGGGTTTTACTGTAAAATTATTACTCAGCCTGTAATTTGGATCGATTTAATATCAAATGTGCTTTGTCACTTTCTGTGATGGTGACAAGATCCGTTCAAAGGTGGTTTATATTGTATAATTAGATTAATATGCAACTTTTTTTACTTTGTTTTTAAATTCCTGACTGTAGTCAGTGCTTGCTGTCAGTGAATGGGAACATGTATGTTTATATCCAGAGTCTTGAAGCTCACACAGGCCTACTTCTCACAAGTAATTCTACATTTATATCATGTCTAGCCAGTCTGCTGTGAGCTAAACAGTCCGAACTTCAGGCTGATACATTTTACAGACAGGATAAAAATTTGTGCTGCTCATGTGTTTAACTCACAGAGGATTATCTAGATTGGATGCAACTGTGGCAAACCTTCAGCTCTGAGTATTACGTCTGTATGGATTTCCTGCCTCTAGGTGTAAAGAAGGCTTCCATACTCTGACAGAAAGCAGAGGTATTGAAATTATTATCACACTGCGCCGAACCCCCACCAGTCAGACGCTGGGCGGAATCAAGACAGTGTTTGGATGAGACGCCTCTAGTGCGTTTTATGAAGATGTAGGAAAACCAAGAAAAGACTAAGATCTGCCAAAATCCTGTTATACGAGTAAAAGTCGACACAAAGAATAAATGCATTCAATAGATTTTGCTCTCAGGGTCCTTAAAGACCACACGCCATTAGACCTTTAAGTTGCGGAGGTCGTTTCAGATTGTACTTTCACTTTTTCCTCTGTTCACAATACATAATTCTGGTTGTCACAACTCTTCATCCAGCATCGAGTGTCTTATATCTCGTCAGAGACATTTCAGAACAGAGCCACCGTAGTGATCAGCGGATTGCCGTGGGTCCTGCTCTAAAATCCAGCTCATACAACAGGGTCCTGAGTGGGACCCCCTCTATGGCGCCCATGTGCCGTATCTTTAGATAACTATGAGCCCATCTAGTGGCCTAAGATAACCATTTACTCTAAAGCAAATTTTGGGATCAGCAGCAGTGTGGGGTTGGCAGTATTTTTTTTACATTCAGTCATCAATAGTTATGTGATGTCTATATGGCTGTATCTATGTGTATATAGAAGGCATATGTAAACACTACCGCCTGCATGTCATTTAACTAGAGACCCAAAAAAGCAAAGCCAGCATGTCCGTCCGTTTTGTCCTTGGGAGACAGATAGTAACTTTAAAGTGTACAACACTTGACACTTAGAAAAAACTCATGCAAACTTGTCAATTTTTCATCACATTTTTCATGCAATAACATCCGTTGATGTAATCCCAAAATACAACTAATATAGTCTGGTGTCAGACTCCCTTTAAAGGTGTTTTCCGGGCATGGGGCAGTTTTTCATACTGATGGTCATCAGTATATAATCGGTGGCCAGTGTCGGAAGCAGAAGGCGCCATAAACTGTATAGCGGCAGTGCTGCGGCTCTGCTCCTATTCACTTGAATAGTACTGCAGCACGGCCACTATACTGTGAACGGAGTCATCTGCTTCCGACAGCCGCCACTGCATAACATTCCGATGACCGGCAGCTTATTGGTGTGGGGTCTGGGTGTCGGACCCCCACTGGTCGTATACTGATGAAAAGTATGAAAAATCACCCTGTGCCCGGACAACCCTTTTTAAGTCATGTTTTTACTGAGAAAGTGTAATTTTTTTATTTTTTATCTGATCTAGGAAAATATTAAAGTCTATGTACACATTTTGAAAAACGTTTTTTTTTTGGGAAAAATAAAATGGGAATCAATGTGTTTAGTGCAACTTTCTAATTACATTTTATTACATTTTATTACATTTTATTACATTTTTTTTTTACTTTTTCGGGTACAGCTGCTTCATATCCTGTATACAGAACAGCTCTATCTAGTGAGGAGACCTGAGCCTGTCAAGTCAGCGGGTCCTGCGTGTCAGAGAACTGTTACCGATCACATCTAAGTTCATATCTTAAATGTGATGGACACCAGGTGGATCCTGCCTGTCAGAGACACGCAGGACCCACTGACACTAAACCCGTCTGTGCCGTTGACCTGACGGATACAGGTCTCAGCGCACGATACAGCTGCTCTGAATACAGGATACAAAGCAGCTGTATCTCAAAAAGTACAAATTATTTTTCATAAAATGTAATGAAAAAGTTTCACCAAACACACTGATACACATTTTTATTAAAAAAAAAGTTTTCAAAAGGTGTACAGATGTAGCCATCTTTATCTTGACTTTTAATGCATTAAATACACAGTGGCAATAGACTTTAACGTGACTTTTTCAATGGCATTTATTGTGTGATATCACGCTGCAGCAAGTTATCATAGTCTATATAAACTTGGCTACTTATGCACATAGCCTTTAAGGAAAAACCAACATGGCCACCGTTGCAGCTCTTACGATGGTTATCAGCAGGGATGAACATAGAACAGAGTGGGCCCTGTAGCAAGAGCAAAATAGTCCCCCTTATTATGGTGGTTCATGTCTCTGCACTATCCTGGTAACAGAAGGTGCTTGTTAATCCTCTTACCCATCACTTGAAAAAGGGACTTGTGGCCCTTGCGCTGCTTGCCCTTTCCTGGTATGTGTAACCCTGGTTGTCGGACACCTTGACTGTGACTCCATAACTAAGCAGCTACTATGTGAGCTGAAACAACAGCACAATGTGAACCGTCTCACGGAGTAGATCTGAAATCAGGTGGAATTGCACTTTTAGCAGCTCGTTCCCTTAGATTCCTTTACGTCAACCAACTGGAAACCCTTTATCGGGTTTCTGCATGACTAGAGTGCGTTTCAGCAAATTCTACCGACTGATAATTGAGTGGGGCCTAGGATGTGCCTGGTGCCGGTCCCAAACCTCAACTCTTTATCTTATGTAGTTAAAAATACAAAATACACCCCCAAAGTTATTTCCTGGGAAGTGCCTGGAATGCTGATGATAGAATTGATCATTGTGGCGAGAAGCTACATAACTATACAGTAATCATTGTTTCCAGCCAAATTATACAGCCTATGTCTCTACTGATATAATACATATGCCATTATATGCCCAGAATGCACTTCCAGTTACAGTTGGTAATTTTCCATAATTTTTTGGGTAAATTATATCGGTATATTTGTTTTTGGCATCGGAATGTGACAATAATATTTTATGGGCAGTGAGACTGCACCAAAGCTTGTCTGCTCCCCATAGTAAAGCTTCATGTCCATCACGAAACAATAGTTGACATGAAGCTACCCCTTTTCTCTTCAGAGAAGTTCTGCAACTGCTGTGGACATACACACCTCAGTGGAATCATTCAAGAACACAATGGGATTCTGCAGAATCTATACAGCTTTGCAGAGATGGACACAAAGATCTCACATCTAATGGTCAAAGAGGTTATGCAGCAGCAGGCATGTGTATTATAAGGAATCATTTATCCCATCCAAGTAATTCCATGGTATATTGTCATGACTGGTTTTTTTGGGTATTGGAGAGAGAGAGTGATATTGTGTGTACTTGGTGATCAGCATAAAAGTATTATACAGCCCGGGTCATGTGGATGAATTTAGAACAAACGGTGGCAATTTTTTTAATATGCATTCACATAAAATATATTTTACTATACCAGCACTGATGACTAATAATCTACCTATCATGTGGACCAGAATATACTTAACATTAAACTGCCCCTATGTACAAGAATATAACTACTATAATACTGCCCCCTATGTACAAGAATATAACTACTATAATACTGCCCCCTATATACAAGAATATAACTAATATAATACTGCTCATATATACAAGAATATAACTACTATAATACTGCCCCTATATACAAGAATATAACTACTATAATACTGCCCCTATATACAAGAATATAACTACTATAATACTGCCCCTATATACAAGAATATAACTACTATAATACTGCCCCCTATATACAAGAATATAACTACTATAATACTGCCCCCTATATACAAGAATATAACTACTATAATACTGTTCCCTATGTACAAGAATATAACTACTATAATACTGCCCCCTATATACACGAATATAACTACTATAATACTGCTCCTATATACAAGAATATAACTACTATAATACCGCTCCTATATACAAGAATATAACTACTATAATACTGCCCCCTATATACAAGAATATAACTACTATAATACTGCCCCCTACATACAAGAATATAACTACTATAATACTGCCCCCTATATACAAGAATATAACTACTATAATACTGCCCCCTATATACAAGAATATAACTACTATAATACTGCCCCCTATATACAAGAATATAACTACTATAATACTGCCTCTATATACAAGAATATAACTACTATAATACTGCCCCTATATACAAGAATATTACTACTATAATACCGCTCCTATATACAAGAATATAACTACTATAATACTGCCCCCTATATACAAGAATATAACTACTATAATACTGCCCCCTACATACAAGAATATAACTACTATAATACTGCCCCCTATATACAAGATTATAACTACTATAATACTGCCCCCTATATACAAGAATATAACTACTATAATACTGCCCCCTATATACAAGAATATAACTACTATAATACTGCCTCTATATACAAGAATATAACTACTATAATACTGCCCCTATATACAAGAATATAACTACTATAATACTGCCCCCTATATACAAGAATATAACTACTATAATACTGCTCCTATATACAAGAATATAACTACTATAATACCGCTCCCTATATACAAGAATATAACTACTATAATACTGCCCCCTATATACAAGAATATAACTACTATAATACTGCCCCCTATATACAAGAATATAACTACTATAATGCTGCACCCTATATACAAGAATATAACTACTATAATACTGCCCCTATATACAAGAATATAACTACTATAATACTGCCTCCTATATACAAGAATATAACTACTATAATACTGCTCCTATATACAAGAATATAACTACTATAATACTGCCCCCTATATACAAGAATATAACTACTATAATACTGCTCCCTATATACAGGAATATAACTACTATAATACTGCCCCCTATATACAAGATTATAACTACTATAATACTGCCCCCTACATACAAGAATATAACTACTATAATACTGCCCCCTATATACAAGAATATAGCTACTATAATACTGCTCCTATATACAAGAATATATCTACTATAATACCGCTCCTCAGTATATCTCAGAATGGGGCATAGATTGTATTTGATCTTTACCCTGGGTAAAGAGCAGAAGCTCATTGTTGCCCTCTGCTGAGTAATATGTTTGAGCTGCCAATAGGAGTGGGGGAAGGGAAGTGACTATATCTCTGATCACATTTCTGTCTCGGCGTATTCTGCCATTGTCCTCCTACTAATCAGAATGGTTTTATCCGCAATGATGTTACATCGTACCCGGGACAAGAATAGAATTATTATAATCCCTATGGTCCAGGACATGGATATACAGTAAATGGATGCTGGTTTATTCATATTTTGCTGGAGGTACAGTGAAGAATTTAGTAGGTTTCCAGGTGATTCTTAACTTGAAGTTTTGCTTATTTCAGACTTGCAGAAGTTAATGATCGGTTTTTGACCCCTTGCAAGTTATAACTTTTAATCACACCACCTCCTTATCTTTTTAAGCCCACAGAGCCAATCAGAAATCTAAAAATCCTGGGATGGTTTCCAGTGAAAGTCGTACGACAGAATTCTGGCTCGGATTCACTTGGCTGCCGCCATTCTCTTTTTATTGCACTGACCTGGCCTTTGGTCTGTAAAACTGATTTGTTTCTGGCAAACCACTTTAACCACTGATTTGCCAAAGGGGAGAACAGTACCAGACAATGCAATTGTAGAACACATACGTTTAGGGCAGTCGTACGTCACATAATTGGAATAGCTGCAGACTATAAAAGTCATTTGATCATATATTAGAAGCATGTCTCCTCTAATATCAAACTATCTCCACTAAATAGAAATCACATCTCGACAACCCTATTCTCTGTGCCCTATTACGGCATATAAACCTCCTAGAAAATAGTCCCCTGCTCGGGAGCTCTATGAGCCAGAGTGGAGGGCTGCTAACAAAGAGTGGCTCACGTTCTGGTGGACCTGGCAAATCCATGTTTTAGGCTTCTTTCACACTTGCGTAGTAGTCTTACATTCATAACGCATATGTCGCATGCAGCGCTATTTTTCCCGTCAAATCTGAGAATCCGCGTCGGAAGCTCCGCACTGATCCTTCAACACAGATATGAGCATAGCCTTACCTGGCCAGCCATTCATTTGAATTTTTGGCATGTGTTATTACATGTCCCCTGCAGCAGCCGCTGAAGGGAAACGTGCCGGCTACAGCTCCCCCGGTGATAACAGCTGATAGGCAAGATGGCTTTATGGCTTTAATGAAATAAAGTGTTGCCGATATCAAACAACCCATTTAAGTTAAAAGTTGTGTTCATTTTTTGTAACCTGTAGCCACGATAGGAGCCCCCATTAGGGTTGTCAGACAGCTTTCCAAGAACAAGAAATGTAGTGATGCACCTCCCTCAGTCCATATTACCAGAACACGCTATCATTACAATTCAGGACTGTAGGAAAGCTGGGTGACAACCCTTGTGGAAGCCATTCTGTGGCCATATTTCTTGGCATCCAACTTTCCCCAAAATAGAAACATCACAATGGAATTTTTATACAAGAGAATTTTTTTTATTTTTTAGTCTTTATTATGTGTACAGGTTAAATAAGTAATATATGTCCTCCAATTATATAAACTACGTTATACTGCCTAGAACTGTAACATATTAATGATCACATTTTTATAATTCTAAATGATTCTGGATTTTTTTTACCTAAATATTTCCATTCCATATATTCCGTATAGTTGTTGGATTTATATAATGAAAGAGCATACTGTAACGGACTTCTAAACACTGCACAGGAAGTGGCTGCCTGACACCTACTAATGTCGGCCATATTGGCTCCCATGGGGCTGCATCTTCTGTCACATGGTCACCCAAAGTCCCTCCATATCCCTCTTGGCTCTCACTGCCAGTCCATCATTATAAGGGAAAAAATATGAGGAAAAACTCCTAAATCTATTTAGTGTGTACATTTGTGCCGTGCAGTCAAACAGAATAGCTGCCAGTCATAAAAGGCTGGTCAAGGATTAGAAAAAGATGGCCTGTCCACAGGTTGTGTGGTATTGAAGTTCAGCCCAATTCCCTTTAATGAAGCTGAGCTGCAATACCAGGTGCAACCTTTGAACAGTTGTGGCGCTGTCTATAATGACTTTCTGTAGTAAACGTCGAACGATGGTGATCGGATTCCTATTTAATTACAAAGAACTTGTGATGTCACCAAAATTCCATGAATCAGCGTGGTGGGTTGTTTCTACACGAATAGTACAGTAAAACTTGGTGTCATGTCGATCTGTGCCAAAACAGTATGGTGCAATAGTTAGATGCCGGAAAGATAGAAAACTTCTACAAATAAGTTTTAGTCGTAGCTTCATTTTAAAGGAGTTTTCTCCATTTTGACAAGGCTATCCTTTACCCCAGTATATTTCTATAAAGATTACATATGGGCTTGCTCACCATTAATGCCCGGGATTCTCTGGTACGGTCCCAGCAGTCTGACTCTCAGTCACTGATCAGTTTTTTATGATCTGTTCCAAAGTACTAAAGTGGAAAAAGTACCCCTTTTGTCATCCAAGTGCAGGGCCAAATCCAAATTGGTAGAGGTGCATGGGCGAAGAAATTTAGAGAGGGCCCTCTTCGAAATAGCAGAGTTAGTAAACTGGGTGGTGCAGCAAGAGGCGTAACTTGAAGCTTTTGGGCCCCAATGTAAAATCAGGGTTTACCATCAACTATGTGTAATTTATAATACTGGTATCCTCTTATGTGGTGAAGGGGCCAATTGTCTCTCTAAGTTGCCAGGGACCATATATGCCCGTAAAGCTCTGATGTTTGCTAACCAGTGGCCACTGGCTGGTGGGTGACACCAATGGATCATCACGTTCTTCTGGGGGTCCAGAACAGTCATGCACTATGCAGATACATGGCACAGTCCCATTCTAAAAACATGAGACCCAACTATTGGCCCCTCGTTAGCCTGAGCCGCTGGTCCCTCACTGATCTGACTTTTCTGACATCTTCTAATCATTACTTATGACGGCCATTACCACTGCCTTTTAACTGTGCTCTAGACTCATCCTTGCTGGCAACTTTAAGGCCATAGAAGAAAAACAAAGTTGGATGCAACTTTTATGTTTGTGCCACAAGACTTCATTTAAGGGTTTGAATCCCCCCCCCCTATGTTTCCTCTGAGCCTTATATATATGTTCTGCAGCAGCTTCAGTTACAGTAAACTACTCCAACAGCCAAGCTTAATTGTATAGATAACGCCAGAGCCGGTGACCTCATCACGATGTTTGGCTACAACAGCCTGGACAGATCCAGTACATTTGCAATTTAGAAGTCTCAGCTCGTGTGTCGTGGTGATGTACACAACATACACAAATAAATCATTAGCCTCATTTAGACCATTCACATTGTCATCATTAACTTGACATCCAGTGCAAATGTTAATGTTTATCTGGCCTGAGCGATTTGTTTAGGAGAAAACGTTGATTTATACGCAATGTATGGCAAACAACTCGCAAACGGCCAGGCATTGCCAAAACCAATTCCAAAAGTGAAATCTGCTTCTCATCAGATACTACAGTTTTCAGTCACTCTGGTGCGCAGGTCCTAGCACTGTGCTTATTCTCAAGGGTCCCCCATGGAGTCATTCCTCTTGGATATGGTCTTATCTTCACCTTGCTCCTGTGCCAAAGTTGTATGCAATGGGGTCAAGGGCTATTAAGAGCAGCAAGAGCAATAAAGGGTAGTTATATCTAATGCTCAGTGAAGCGCGGAAAAGTAGCTGGCACCATATATTTAATAATCAAATGTGTAAGGCTTCGTTCACATCTGCGTCGGGGCTCCGTTCATAGGTTCCGTCGGAGCTTTCTGACAAGGGAACCCATGAACAAAATCCAAACTGAAATAATAGGTTTCCGTTTGCATCTATTGCGCTATTCATTCCGTCAAAACGATGGAACCCTTAAACAAAGTTGACAAACTGAAACCATTTGCACCGGATCCATCACCATTGAAATCAATGGTGATGCAAACGGAAACCTCAGTTTTGATTCCGTTCAGGGGTACCCTGACAGAAAGGTCAGACGGAACCCATGAACGGAGCCCCGATGCAGATGTGAATGAAGCCTAATTATGACATATTTGATGTTTCTGAAATCCCTATGTTTCCCTCTTAGGACAGTTGTGCAACCTATGTATCCTTTATTTTCTGTTGCGTATATAGCCCCAACATATCCCATCCACAGCGCTGTACAGAGATTGTCACCATTCACATGCAACAAATTTCCTTCGACCAAATGCAGTCACCAAAATGTGCTATTAATGTCATGTTTGTAAGATTAAAGACGTGCTACCCTTCTATATTGGCCACAGGAGAAGTCATGCTATATGGGCCCTGGGCCACAATGCCCTTCCACCTAACCGACAATTACTTCACATGCCACTGTATCGAGCAAGGACCGACTCTATATAGCAGAAAAAATATTCATATTTTATTTATTGAGAGAGCACCATCCACCATAACACCATATCCGCCGCAAGTTGTTGGGGCTTGGTTGTGATTTCTACTTCTGCGCCCCTTCTATAGGTACCTCATTGTCCCGCAGACCTGATGCATTCAGCTCTTAGCACACGATACAGCTGCTCTGTATATAGGATACAAAGCAGCTGTATCTCAAATAGTAAAAATAATTTTTTTTTTTAAAGTATTTTGAAGGTTGCACCAATCATAGTGATAGCCATTTTTATTAAAAAAAAAAAAAAAATATTTCAAAGGGGTACATGGCCTTTAAGCAATGACATGCTCTTCCTACAGGACTAGCAGATTCAGAAGGTAATGTGTTAATCTCCGAAGGTGCATTCACACCTGGCGTAATCTTTGTAGCAGAAAGCTACACCATGTGTTCCTATGGGTGGAAACAAAAAACCGCAACACATGGTTTAAATGTCCATGCAGAGGTTTTCCGCAGTGTTTTCTATATGTATTGCAGATTATGGATGCGGAATTTCATCATAGACTTCAGTGCCGAAATCCGCAACACAAGTCACAAATTCCGCAACAGTTCTGCAATGCAATTTGCTGCAGAATTACTGTCACAGAATTTGAGGAGTCTTTTTATGCTATGTGTGACTGCACCCTTACGAGTAGAGACTTCGTAGAATTAACACCAGGAGGAGGTCATATTTCATTTTTTAAGCTCACCTCTGATTGTTATATATCTCCCCAATACATCACTAGGCGGTGGGATTCGCCAATGTTGCTCTGATTGTGCTATACATAAATAAATGTACATACACGTCATCCTGTGTCACTGCAGCTTTGATGAGGATTATTTTAAATCTCTATTTTCTGATACAATGTTGCATTGTGGTGGTTTAGTTACTAAGACTCCGGGTTGTTATGTTGAACATCTTGTGCGTCGTCAGACAACATCTCTGTTATTTCCAGGTCTGGTTTTTGGTGTCTGAACGGCAGTATGACAGAGCCTCATTTAGCTGACAATGTGTTTTGTTTTCCTCTTTTAATAGGTTTTGTTTTCTTAAGATGGACGTGTAATTCTGTGTCCCACACAATTACTTACTAGAAGACTGGGTTGGAACTGTTCCTTGTGCTGCTTTGTTGGATAAAGGCGTATGATCAATTAATAGCAAATCGGGATAAGCAGTCTATATTCCCATCTTAAAAAGTGAGCACGTATCTATAGGATATGCCAGCACTTTATAATCAGTGGGACCCCTATGATCCTGAGGATGACGGGCCGTAGCACTCATTTAGAGTATGGCGTTCTTAAAAGAGGAAAAGCTGACCATAAGCCAACAGTTATGTCCCCATATGGTGTCCATGGAGAGAGGAGGTCCAGCCCTGGTTGATTTCAACCCCTTTGCTACTGTTCTGGGATGCGAGGATCTGTGTAGCACTCTATTCTCCAGAGTACCTTCGTTGTTCGCTAGCAACATATCACCCAATTGGAAACCTAGAAGGTGCGGTATCCGTAAACCTGCAATTTTACGGTGACTTGCAGGTTTCGCCATGTCCCTATAGAGCTATCATAGTGTTACTCACTTACCTCACTTTGGTCGCAATAGGGAGAATTTCGGGAAGGCTAGCCACAAGTTAAGTTCACTACGGTTGCTCTGCCATCATCCCTTAAGAATACAGGCCCTTTTTACAGTACCCTATATTCTGTGAATAAAGAGCGCGAGAGGAGCTACACAGAACAGAATACAGGTGACTATATTCTGCGTATAGTGCCAGGAGAGCAGTTACGAGGAATTTTGATTACCAGAATTGCTCCAACTAGTAAAATGAATGATTTGGGTAATAAAAGTTTTATAATGTAATTCCCTACTATAAGAGACTCCAAAGGTGGAGCATAACAAGAAGATTTGCAGGACATGATATGAATGGGATGGAGATTGTGCAGCAGATATGTAGCCAAGTTTATCTTGACTGATAACTTGTGCAGCGTGATATCACACAACAAAAGTTTCTTGACGCTGTATTTAATGCATTAAGCTTATGTGCACACGACCTCTTTTCAGACGTAATGGAGGCGTTTTTTACGCCTCGAATTACGCCTGTAAAGACGGCTCCAATACGTCGGCAAACATCTGCCCATTGCTTGCAATGGGTCTTACGATGTTCTGTGCAGGACAAAATTACGGCCGCGGCAAAGAAGTGCAGGACACTTCCTGGGACGTAATTGGAGCCGTTTTTCATTGACTCCAATGAAAAGCAGCTCCAATTACGTCCGTAAAAGACGCCGCGAAAAACGCGAGTACATGCAAAAATGTCTGAAATTCTGGAGCTGTTTTCTCCTGAAAACAGCTCCGTAATTTCAGACGTATTTGGCGTTGTCGTGTGCACCTACCCTTAATGTCAAGATAAATATGGCTACATCTGTACATGCACATAATGAGCCCTATTGTCTCGAAGAGCGCTCCGTGTTTTTGCTTGATCACGTCTTTTCCCGATCATCACAAGAAAATAAAAATAAACAGTAAAAAGCTGAAAGAGGAACTTTTAAAACACTTTCTGAGATGAATTCAAACTGCTGAATCACATTCATGCAAAGTGCATTTTTCCATTACAGAAGCAGCAACTTAATGGTCAGGGAGCGCGTGCACCAGGAAGAGTTTAGGGTCATCTTGTCGTGTGCTCACAGCACAGGCGGCTATTTTGTAAGGGTTAATTGAAGTTCATCGGATATCGTCACATACTTATTCTATGTTGCGACAGATAGTTGGTCTTGAATACGATAGTTGCCTTTTTTTGTGTGTGTGGATAGCTGGAAACCAGTGTTTGCCAGTGAGATGGGGTATTGGCTGGACTTAATGGCACTCATGTAGGAAAGACATTTGTAGATCGTGATGATGGCGCGCTGCCAGCGACATACAATTAGGTTCCAGTTGCCTTATTGCACATTAAGGTTTCAAACTAAAATCATTATCTGGTTCCGATACACAACAAACATGTTTTTTTTTTCTTAATACATTTTTATGAATAATTAATATTTCTTGTCTTGGGGATCTTAAAATTAAATTTAAAAAGACGGACCAGGCACCCTACGTTTTTGGTGTTATTGAAAAGCTTCATACAAACTGACCCTTGTTCTAGCTCCCAATGTTTTAGATAGGGGCTCTAATCTAAGCAACCCCCCCCCATCCCGCCTCACAAGTCAATTATATTTCAACCATGAACAGTGTTCAACTACCATAAGAAAACCGTGACTATTTGTGCAATGCTGATTCTATTAGTAGCCAGTGACGTTGACTCGATACATGTTTGAGGTGAGGGGTTCCTCACATGGTGTATGCACATCATTAGGAGGTACAGGGGCATGGGGAATATTTTTTAAAAACATTAATTTAGTAAGTGCTTTTGTTTCGTTTTGGGACCATGTACATATTTCATCTCAGAAAACCTTTTTAAGTTGTCTGGCAATGGCCTATACATAAGCTTTAAATATGGGACATAGGGGAGACGTACTTAGATTGGTGTTTCATACGCCAGTCTAAGGCTGGGTTCACACGACCTATTTTCAGACGTAAACGAGGCGTATTATGCCTCGTTTTACGTCTGAAAATAGGGCTACAATACGTCGGCAAACATCTGCCCATTCATTTGAATGGGTTTGCCGACGTATTGTGCAGACAACCTGTCATTTACGCGTCGTCGTTTGACAGCTGTCAAACGACGACGCGTAAAAATACAGCCTCGTCAAAAGAAGTGCAGGACACTTCTATACATTATATGCGGGACACTTCTATACATTATATGCGGGACACTTCTATACATTATATGCGGGACACTTCTATACATTATATGCGGGACACTTCTATACATTATATGCGGGACACTTCTATACATTATATGCGGGACACTTCTATACATTATATGCGGGACACTTCTATACATTATATGCGGGACACTTCTATACATTATATGCGGGACACTTCTATACATTATATGCGGGACACTTCTATACATTATATGCGGGACACTTCTATACATTATATGCGGGACACTTATATACATTATATGCGGGACACTTATATACATTATATGCGGGACACTTGTATACATGTTATGCGGGACACTTCTATACATTATATGCGGGACACTTCTATACATTATATGCGGGACACTTATATACATTATATGCGGGACACTTATATACATTATATGCGGGACACTTATATACATTATATGCGGGACACTTCTATACATTATATGCGGGACACTTATATACATTATATGCGGGACACTTATATACATTATATGCGGGACACTTATATACATTATATGCGGGACACTTATATACATTATATGCGGGACACTTCTATACATTATATGCGGGACACTTCTATACATTATATGCGGGACACTTCTATACATTATATGCGGGACACTTCTATACATTATATGCGGGACACTTCTATACATTATATGCGGGACACTTCTATACATTATGTGCGGGACACTTCTATACATTATATGCGGGACACTTCTATACATTATATGCGGGACACTTCTATACATTATATGCGGGACACTTCTATACATTATATGCGGGACACTTGTATACATTATATGCGGGACACTTCTATACATTATATGCGGGACCCTTCTATACATTATATGCGGGACACTTCTATACATTATATGCGGGACACTTCTATACATTATATGCGGGACACTTCTATACATTATATGCGGGACACTTCTATACATTATATGCGGGACACTTCTATACATTATATGCGGGACACTTATATACATTATATGCAGGGCACTTATATACATTATATGCGGGACACTTATATACATTATATGCAGGGCACTTCTTTCAGACGTAATTTGAGCCGTTCTTCATTGAAGTCAATGAAGAGCAGCTCAAAATTTACGGCTGTCAGAGAAGCCTCGCAAAATGCGAGGAGGAGCATTTACGACTGAAACGAGGCAGCTGTTTTCTCCTGAAAACAGTCTGTCTTTTCAGACGTAAATTCCTGCTATCGTGTGCACATACCCTAAGAATGAAGGCCGCTGTAGTAAGATGTGATTAATTTATTAATCCTTTTCGGCTGTCTGTGCATCAGAAAGGGAAATATACGGCAGCTACGAGCTGGTGAAGATTTCCGCTATAATTTTCGCCAGTTTCTATCATATATTTAAGTAAATGAGTCGGGCCACAGATTGACCCGCCCTTTCCGTTGGGTTTTGCTGACTTTTTGAAAATTGGCGGAGAAACAAAAAGTTGCAAAATTTGCAAGTTGCAAATTTCTACGCTATAAAACTGGAGTAGTTTGTCAAAAGGGGTGGTCCATGCATGGAAAACTGATGATCTATCCTGTGGATAGGTCATCAGTATATGATCGGTGGGGGTCCGACACCTGGACGCCGCACCGATCAGCTTCTCCCGCTGTCCATGCCGGAAGCAGATGGCCGCTATGCAGTAGTCTGAGCCATCTGCTTCTGGCTTTGAATCCTGGATACCCTTCATAACATCCGGTGCCTGGAGACAGCTTTAACAGCTGATCATTGTGGGGTTCGGGTGTCGAACCCCCACCGATCATATACTGATGACCTATCCTGTGGTCCCCTTTAAATACATTCCCATAGGTTTTAGATCCTGACCGGGGAGGAAGAACATGGATATAGTCACTTCCTTGTAAGTATCCCTTCTCATTTGTATAAACCCTGCTGATGAGTCTTCTTAGTTGTCCTCTTATCTTGGGTGATGTGTGTCACTTGGTCTTAATTCCTATTTCCTGGTTTAGCAAGCGAGACTTGGCTACGATTCCCCATTCCAACAGATATGACAGAGGAGACGCCTCAGTCACCTCTTAATCTTGGTCGAAGTTGTTCCGTCTGAGTTTAACCCTTATCTTACATAACAAGGAGACCAGACCATTTTCTTCTTGTGTTTTCCTCTTTCATCACTATTAAATTACCCAACAGCCTCTCCTCAGTGACCTACAAGTAGCTGACGAATTTCCACTGTCGGCCCTTGTTACATAATTTTCTGTCAGGTGAGTCACCCAAAAAGTGTTTTTTTTTTTTTTGTTTTTTTTTTAGAATTTGGAAAGCCATCCGTAAATTATATTGCGGTAACTGGACAATATGATGGATACATTACCAAGATTGACACAATTATGGGTTGGTGTCACCTTGGGGTGTCCTGCTATACAATTATACACCTTATAGTTATGTGTCCGGCGTATCCATGAGGGCAGCGCCCTTCACGTGGCTGTTTGATGCGCTGCTGTATATACGTGCATACACAACAGCTTGTCAGCCACCGCAGGGAGAGGAGGGGGGAGCTTTCCTCTCTACAATATGCCGGAAACATAACTATGAGTCTGGTGTATTCTTCCACCGCTCCTATTCGCCAAATAGCACGAAAAAAATTGGCTACTACGGGTGTGGACTGGTAGGTCTGATATTAGGCTGAAGGATCCGCTTTAGGGCTCTGTTCACGTTACATTTGAACCTTACGTTGGAGATATAAGTTAGGATTTCCCAACATAAACCATACACTGGCATACATCATCTATAGACTCCCATTGTAAGAAAAGTATACTGCCCAGTATACTTTTTTTTTTTTACTGTTCTCTAATGTATATAATAACCGACTATGCTATTCTGTACAGAGGAAAAAAAGGGATGCCGAAGCATACTGGTTTGGTGTATGCCAAAAGGACACTTGTTTGGCATAGCGCCAGGTGAATGGGACCCTACGGATTGGTTCTTTGTATGTGCTGGTGGCTCTGTGATGTAGACATTGCCTAACTATATCTTTTATGCACTGTGAAAATAGAAATTCACATCGCACAGCAATATCGCCACACGTTCACATTCAGCCCTGCTACCTCTGTAATCCGTTCTGAAAGGGCTTTCTACTGAGACAAAAGCACCCATATTTGTGAGAAAAAAAAAATGGCACCTTGCCATCTTATTAAATAAAGTAGACATTTGCATTTTTAAGCTGTGTTAGGAAGTAAAACCCATTATGTATATAAAAAAAAAACAACTAAAAATGTACCAACCTCCTAATGTCTATGAAAGTTTGGTAAATTCCACAATGACAATGTGCAAACACCGGGCACTGACTGCTGGTAACATTCACCCCAGTGCCAAGTCTCCAGGGACAGCCCCGAGATCTAGGTTTGTCCCTTAACATGTGCTCTGTCTCAGTTAATTCACCTCTCACTTCTTGTGTAGTGGGCAGAATTCTTATGCCCCATGCACACGAACGTGTTTTTGCGGGGCCGCAATTCCCCCGAAAATCCACAGGAGAATTGCACCCTCATTCATTTCTATGTGCCCATGCACATGACCGTGGTTTCCAAGGCTCATAGGAAATAATGCACGGGCCCATTGGCTCGGCCCACGATTTGCGGGCGGCTCGCGGGTGACACTCCGAGTCCGGCCGACCCGAAAATCACGGCCGTGCACATGGCTACGGTCGTGAGCATGAGGCCTTACAATTAATCGATGTTGCTTATATTTTTATTGAATCATTTATAATGGAATTCACTTACATTTCATGATAGAGAATAAGTTCTCACACATGATAGGCTTGGCTACAGCTGACTCCATAGAAATTTGTTTAGGACCTGTTGGGGTGTGTTCACATTAGAGTCGGTTCCGTCTGGTGAACCCACGAGCGGAAACCAGAGCTTTTCGTTTGCATTAACATTGATTTCAATGGTAATACTTCGATTTCAAATGGTTCCGTTTGTGTCCGTTCTGTAAGGTTTCTGGTTTTTTTTTGCAGGAACAATAGCGCAGTCGACATCAACGTTAATGAAAACGGAAAGCTGTGGTTTCCATTCATGGGTTCCCCTGACGGAAAGGTCTGACTGAACCCATGAATGGAACTCTGACGCAGATGTGAACAGGCCCTTAACCCTTAGGAGTAACAACCGCTCGTCCCCATTCATAGCTCCCGACAGGAGCAAACAAGCGCCGATCAACGATGTCTCTTTGATCGGCGCTCACTGCACCGGCCGATTATCGGCCGCCTAATAGGGCCCTTATTCTCTAATTTACCATTTGTTCCCTTTCCCCTCCTAACATCATGACTACACCTGTCACATGCAACTCTGTGCTAACATAATCGCTACTTTTCCTGAAATACTCTGTGCCGCTGAGATACCCTCATCCTTTTACTATTTAACTCTTTGTTTGTGACCTCCCACTTATCTCTATCCTTCTCGCATCCTGACACTGTCCCTGCCACACACAGCCCTGTTCTCACTAGTATAATCACTTTAGTGGACACGTCCCTTTCTCCCACAAGACCTCCTCACGGCTCTCCTGATGCTGCTGTCATCATTCTCGTTATCTGATTGGCCAATATAAAGACAGGCACGTAAAAGGTAAAAGTAGGAGCTGAAGATTGAATGTTCAGACCGGTGATTATTCACTAAATTAAGTGGCTTTTCCTAATTGCCAGAATATACACTATATGGGCAAAAGTATTGGGATACCTACACATTTCACCTACATCAGCATTTATGACCCCATCATCCATAGGCATTAATATGAAGTTGTTTCCCCCTTTGCAGCTAAAACATCGTCCACTCTTCTGGGGGCTCTCTACAACATTTTGGAGTGTGCCTGTGGGAATTTTTGCCGCTTCATTCAGAAGAACATTTGTGAGGTCAGACTCGGATGTTGGAGGAGGGGGCCTGGCTCGCAATCTTCGCTCTGGTTTATCCAAAAGGTCTTGGATGTGGTTGGGGTCAGGGCTCTTTCCTGCCAGTCAAGTTTTTCCACAGCAAACTCCCCCAACCAGCCAGCCAACCAACCAACCATGTCTTTATGGACTTTATGCACTGGGGCGCAGTCATGCTGTAACAGAAAAGGGCCGAACCCAAATCTGTTCCCTCAAAGTTGGAAGCTACAATTGTCCCAAATTCTTGTTATACTGAAGCATTAAGATTTCCCTTCACTGGAATTAAGGAGCCTGGGCCGACCCCTGAAATACAACCCCATAGCATTATCCCTCCTCCACGAAACTTTACAGTTGGCACAATGCAGTCAGATATGTAACGTTCTCCGACTGTTCGCCAAACTCGTCCATCAGACCGCCAGATAGAGAAGCGTGGTTCATCACTCCACAGAACACGTTTCTGCTGCTCCAGAGTCAAGTGGTGGCAACTTTACACCTCTCCATCTGATGCTTGGCAGTGTGCTTGGAGATGTAAGGCTGGCATGCAGCTGCTTAGCCATTGAAACCCATGCCAAGAAGCTCCAGGGGCACAGTTTTTGTGCAGATGTTAATACCAGAGGAGGTCTGTACTCTGCAGTTATTGAGTCAGCAGAGCGTTGGCTACTTTTCTGCACTATGCTCCTCAGCACTTGGCGACCCCACTCTGTAACTTTACGTGGTCTGCGCTTCGTGGCTAAGTAGCTGCAGTTTCTTCCACTTTACAATAACATCACTCACAATTGATGGTGGAATACTGAGGAGGGAAGACATTTCGCAAATCAGGGGCGGATATACCATTGGCGCAGCTGCACAGGGTCCCAGTAGCTAAGGGGGCCCACTGTCACCTTATAGTATCCTTCTTTTGTCTGTTAGTTTGCATGTAAATGCCTGAGATAGTGAATTTTATTGCTAACAATTACTGATGGATTGTTAGAGAGACGTAAAGGGCCAATCTTTGATGAGATATTGGAGCGCAAAGGGCCCTTATACAGTTCTTGCACAGGGGCCCTCAGCTGTCCGTGTCCACCACTGTCGCAAACCGACTAGTTCTAACTTTGGCATCCTATTACAGGACCGCGCTGGTATTCACTGATCTCTTTAGAATGACCCATTCTATCATTTCGATGCTTGATTTTATACATATGTGGCAATGGGACTAAATTAAACCCCTGAATTCAATGATTAAGAGGTGTCCCAATACTTTTGTCCATGTTGTGTACATTTTGGATTTGCCACTGATTTACTGGGGATTTACTGGGGAATGTTTACTATGTGTGCCGTGCCAAGGCCAGATTTTTTGGCACTGCCTGTTCTTTACCTTGAGGGCATTAGAGGGAGGGTTAGTAGATAAGGGGTTTGATAATTTTATAATTTATTAGTTTGTGTAATCCTACCTGTAACCTTCACAGTGTTTCTAAAATTCAGGGTTCTTGTGTGTGTACCACATGGGAGTTTAGGGGTTTTTGTTTTGGGAAAATCACTTCACTGTATAATGAATTAGGGGGGATTCACACGAACGTGTATTCGGTCCGTGCGGGCCGCGTGGTTTTCACCAGGCACGCATGGACCAATACAAGTCTATGGGGCAGTACAGATAGTCCGTGCTTTTTGCGCAGCGTTTGTCTGCTGCGCAAAAAGCGCGACAGGTTCAATAACTCTGCGTATTTCGCGCATCACGCACCCATTGAAGTCAATGGGTGCGTGAAAACCACGCAGGTTGCACGGAAGCACTTCCGTGCGAACCGACTGAAACAGCGCACCAGCTGTCAAAAGGATGAATGTAAACAGAAAAGCACCACGTGCTTTTCTGTTTCCGAACATCCAAACGCAGTGTCTTTGAGATGAGCGAAGCCGGACAAGCGAACCGAACTTCACCGGGTTCGGCCG
Source organism: Rhinoderma darwinii (assembly GCF_050947455.1). Taxonomy (NCBI): domain Eukaryota; kingdom Metazoa; phylum Chordata; class Amphibia; order Anura; family Rhinodermatidae; genus Rhinoderma; species Rhinoderma darwinii. The sequence continues at coordinate 89,390,394 of NC_134695.1, forward strand.
AACTCGTTTTAGCCGAACCCGGCAAAAAAATTATCGGTACGCGACGTCAGGAGTTCTGACTTACCGATAACTCCCGGCTTCTTCCTCCAGTCTGACCTCCCGGGATGATAATTCAGTCCAAGTGACAGCTCCAGCCAATCACAGGCCAAGCACAGGCTGCAGCGGTCACATGGACTGGCGCGTCATCCAGGGAGGTGGGGCCCGATGTCGAGAGGCGCGTCACCAAGGATGCGTCACCAAGGCAACGGCCGGGAAGTTCTCGGTAAGTACGAACTTTTTCTTTTTTTTCAACAGGTTTTTCGATATTGTGTTCGGCATTCACTGTCGAGGGTGCTGAAAGAGTTAGCTCTTTCAGCACCTTGGACAGTGACGGGCGTCGACTAGCCTCATCTCTATGATGGCGGCTGCGCGAAAATCACGCAGCCGCGCATCAGACACGGATGACACACGCAGCTGTCAAATGGTTTTTGCGCGCGCAAAACGCAGCGTTGTTTGCGCGCGCAAAAACGCAACGTCCGTCTGTATCTGCCCTTATGTTCTCCCGTGACCTTATAGAGCTGTGTATTCGCTATATTATTGCATTACTATTTAATAGTGTCGTCTACATTGGAAATCCCTTTGTTATATGGACTATTAGCTCATCCTTCTCTACTAAAGTGATCTGCAAACTGTGACTTTCAAGCTATTGTAAAACTACAACTCTCAACATTCCCTGATAGCCGATCCAGGAATGCGGTAAGTTGTAGTTTTGCAACATCTGGAGACACAGGTTGGACACTTTTCTATGGCTCTAGCTGGGTCCAGTATGGTTCACTTATCAGGAACAGCGAATGTATGCCCAGTCACTAGGGTGGTCCAAACTGAACCACCCCTCCAAGCAGATCCCTAATATATTTGATATAATATCTCATAACCTAAAGTATCCTACCCGACAAAGATATCTAGTTACATTGTATAAATAATACAACAAATCTATAATTATGAAAGCACTCATATAATGATTCACTATTGAATTGTATTTTACAGCAGACTTCGTGTCCTTGTCCTGAAATGACATTTCTCATTTCTTTGTTTTGTTTTTTTAAACTCAATCACAACTTAAAAAATAAAATTCCAGACACTGGCGATACCAACCTAAAACCCGCTCCCAACCACAAGCCTACATACTTATGTAGACGGTTGTGTTACTGAGCGCTAATTTCTGTGTTTCATTAAATTCCTTCAAATAACCACGAACTTTAACTCCCACTCCGAGACTAGAAAAAACTTGCACAACTCATGGTGCCAACGTTTCAACGTTAAGCACACCCTATTACTTCAATCCTTAAATAATTTGGGGTCTTTATATAATTTTATTCTTCTTATACAGTTCATTCCCCCTAATTTTCCAAGTGTATACATTCCTTTTAAACATCTTTTTAGATACGATTAAGACTCGGCCATAGACTTTGAATGGAATGGCAGGGCACATGTTTGACCTCCGCTCCATTCAGACTTCGAGTACGGTAGAGCAGCTGGGGGATACAGGTCCACTGTTCGAGCAATCGGTGGGGGTCCCAGCAGTTGTATCCCCATCGATCAAACATTTATCACCTATCCAGTAGATAAGTTATAAATGCTTTTGGCTAGAATACCCCTTTAATCAGTGCCCACTTTTCCATGTCCTAGTAAATGGGGCTGTGATGCAATACCAGACTCAGCCTGTGAAAAAGAGTGGTGCTGTTGCTGTAAAAAAACAAAAAACAAACAAAAACATTTTGTAGTACCAATTGTCACCATTTGGTGGTGCTCCCGAGGCACTTTGTTCCTAACAATACACCAAGCCCAAATATGTATACAGGCATAAGTGCATAAGTCTCTCTAGTGTAGCTACTTCATTAATCCCATAGCAATGTAGATTAGTAGTGGTACCAGCATATAAAGAATTTGGAGAAAAGTATTGGACCCTCTTGGACGAGCAGCTGAATGCCAGCCTTAAATCACCAAGCACACTGCCATGCATCGGCGTAAAGCCGCCGCCACTGGACTCTGGAGCAGTAGAAACGTGTTCTATGGTGTGATGCTTCTCTATCTGGCGGTCTGATGGATGAGGTTGGGTTTGGTGAATGCCAGGGGAGCGTTACCTGCCTGACTGCATTGTGCCAGCTGTAAAATTTGGTGGTGGAGGGATAATGTTATAAGGGGTCGTCCTTGGCTCCTTAGTTCCAGTGAAGGGAAATCTTAGTACTTCAGCATACCAAGACATTTTGGACAATTGTAGCTTCCAACTTTGTGGGAACAGTTTGGGTTCCATCCCTTCTTTGTTCCAGCATGACTGTCCCCCAGTGCACAAGGTCCATAAAGACATGGTTGGCAGAGTTTGGTGTGAAAGAACTTGACTGACCAAACAGAGTCCTGACCTCAACCCCATCCTACACCTATGGGATGATTTAGAATGCAGATTGCGAGCCAGGCCTTCTCCTACAACATCAGTGTCTGACCTCACAAATGATCTTCTGGATAAATCGACAAAAATTTACACAGACACGCCAAAATCTGTAGAAAGCCCCCAGAAGAGTGGACGATGTTTTAGCTGCAAAGGTGGACCAACTCCATATTAATGCCTATGGATGATGGGATGTCATAAAAGCTCCTGTAGGTATAATGTGTAGGTGTCAATACTTTTGTCTATATAGTGTATGTGATATAGAGTCAAGTGCAGACATCGCTGGTTGGAAGATTTCTGAAAATGAATGCAAAGAAAAACAATAGCGCTAACCAATCGGATTACAGTTTTCATAAAAAAGGTTAGGGACACCTGTGTAAAAAAATTTTTTTAAGCATAATTCATCTTAGATCAGCGTTGGCATCCAGGGTGTAACTATCAGGTGCCCATAAATGAGATGTTTCTTCTCATTGTACGCCCAAAATGAATTATTTTATCGGGAAAACACTCGGGCATCGGCTGATTGTATAGTTTATGCAGCCTAAAATATTATCGTTGTCGGCAGCACATCTCTGTGTGTAATCAGGGGAGCGTGGTAACGACATTATAGAAATGTATGAGGATGAGCGATCGGAGTTGATCGGCGCTCGTTTCCACGGCCCACATCGGGCCGTGTAAGTGGGCCTTTAGTTGATCGCTATTGGAGAGAGATACTACTGTGGGAGCAGCTTGCTTCTGAGCTACAATCTACTGCAATCTTGCTGTCGCAAGACATTTCCCTATCCAAAAACACCCCCAGGAATGAAGCATTTAGTATAAGCAAGTTAAACGTGCTGTAATTTCTGCTGTATCTAATATTTAAGGACAGTCCCAAATTTGTCCCTGAACGAGTGGATGCCTTGAAATTTGAATGTTTTCTCAAAAGCACCAAAAAAATACTGGAAATTCTTTTATAATGAAATGTTGTAACCTTACATAATGGGGAATATAGTGCTTCGTGGTTCTCCGAGACCAAGTGGGATTCGGCTCTGTTCAGACTTGCACTGGTTGGTTTCTTCTCTGATTCTCATCTTTTTGACTGCAAGAATATCGCAACATACAGCGCTATTCTCACCGATAAAATTACGTTCATCGGTTCCGTCAGTGACCACTTGGATCTATTCTAAACGGGAGCCATGACACTAGTGTGAACATAGCCTTAGATACACATAATAGGCTTAGAAACACTGGCTCAGCAGACAGTTATTACAGATGATAGGCTGATGTAGCCCTAGATTGTGTGTGTGTGTGTGTGTGTGTACACAACCTTAATTAGGAACTAACTTGCTGGTAAATAAATGCTTAGAAACTCCATAGAAAATGTCTAAAAGAGGTTGTCAAGTTTAGAGGAACCATGCTCATACACCCGATTAAGTTCCTCTGTTCAGGATCCTTATTTCTTGGCCAGAGTGGAGAGCGGTTATAAAGAGTGTCTCTCGCTCTGGAGGACCTGTCCTGCCCTGTATTACATAGACAACACATTGATATAAATGGACACTGTGTAATACTTAATATCACCTGTGGTGGCGCTGCAGGAAAATTCAACATTTACTGCCAGGTTTCCCCACAGATTACAGCTGATCGCTGGAGGTCCCAGCAGGGCGAACACTTTGTGATCAACTTATTGCCAAGGAATCCTTCTAAGAAGTAGGGAATTGTCCCAAGCAGAGAACCCCTTTAAGGTGCCTTTACACGCTTCTATAATGAGTACAATTTGATTGCCACTTATGAGAGTCTCAACTTGTAAATATTCACTTTGGATAGTCGAAATCATGATCTTCAGATATGCTAAAAACTCCTATAGTAAGATCTGCAAATCGCTGCGTAAATGCAATTGATCCGTATCTAATAATCACGTGAATTACACGCATTATAGAATCGTGTAAACGCACCCTTAATTGTGGAGGGGCTCACTCACTACGCAGGATTATTCCGATATTTTCATTTTAAAACACTGACTGCAAAAAGAGGAAGAAAGTTCTCGGAGAGTGGCACTCTAAACCTATTACGTGCACAAGCGCTGACGGTCCCTTTAAGTCGCATTGTACATATAAATATGAATGGGTGCTTTTATAATGTTGCCTAGAAACACTGACGTAGATCGTGGTGAGAAGAGGCAATACTCCATCGTTACGTGGCTGGAGTGCTCTTTAAACTATACATATAATGGGCTACTGTTTACACCGTCTCCATGCCCATCCTATGATGGCTAAAGTGGGTATATAGACCAGGGTTTCCTCATTCCATTACGGTTGGTAATACAGGAGATCGCTATTTGATACTGTAATATAAAACTTGTTCTCACCGAGTATAACAATGAAAATAAAGGTTGTAGAGAACGTTTTCTAACAGTGCAAACATAAAGTAGAACAACCGTTCAGGTGACCACTTTCTTTAATCAACCTCATTGCAACATCTAATTAGTTGCTATGGTTTACATACATTTTTTCCACATAGTAAGGCCCCATGCACACGAAAAAATCATCCGTAATTGCGACCGTAATTGGTCCCATTCACTTCTATTGTCCGCGGACATCTTCCGTATATTTACAGGAAGGTGTCCGTGCCGTTGAAACCTTCCACAAAAGATAGGACATGTCCTATCTTTTGCTTTTTACGGACCGTGCTCCCATACTTTATAATCGGAGCACAGTCCGCAAATGCGGGTGACTGTCCGCAGCCGGCTGTGCCCATAATTTCGAGCCATGATTACCGGCACGGTCATGTGCATGGGGCCTTATATAGCTTGTAAAATTGCGATAATACTTAAGTCCCTCCATTTCAACAATTGTCCTGCAATGTTGCACTTATACCTAAGGCTTCCAAATTGTAGCCCCTCAACTTTCAGAACTTCAGGTTCTGTTCACACTCTTTAGTTTTTATTAGTCAGGTTTCCACTACTTTTTGACAGTTAGGCCTTAGGGCTCATTCAGACGAGCGTGTATCACGTCTGTGTGATAGCCGTAAAACAACAGCTGTCACACAGTCTCATGTATTTCATTGGGGCCGTTCAAACGACCGTTGTTTCAATGGAACGTGTGAAGGGTCCGTGAAGATATAGGACGTGTCCTTTTTCTTGCGCTTCACGCATCCCTCCATAGACTCTGGTCTATGGGGGATGCGTGATAACGAGTCCCGCACGGGTGCATCTTGGACGTGAAAAACTGCAGTTTTTCATATCCGAGGATGGCCACATTCGTGTGAATGTAGCCTTATTCACATGACTGGAATAATCGGCCAGATGATGGATGTTTTTTTAACGGCCGTCACACGGCTGCATCAAAATCAATGCATGTCTATGGGGCTATTCATACGGCCGTTTTTTTTGTTTTTTTTTAACTGACCGTGTGAACGGCCCAGGGAAAAATAGGACATGTCCTACTTTTGCCCGTTTTCCCGGATCCCTCAATAGACTCAAGTCTATGAGGGATTTGTGAAAACGGATCCCGCAGGGATGCAAATCGGCCAAGAAAAACTGTCGTTTTACACGGCCAACTTGACACCCGATCATGTGAATAAGGCCTTAGAATAGTTATGCTCCATTATTCTATCGCGTAAAAGAAAAAACGTAGACCTGATTGACCCATTATAAGTTAATAGGGGGAGAAAAAAAAAACGGATTCTAACGGATCATGACGAATCCATCAGATGGATCATAAGGGATCGTAACTCATCAGTTTTCAGTAACGGCACCCAGAAAAATACAAGCCATAACGCAAGCGTGAACCGAGTACAACATGGCGAAGGTTTCATTACACTGGGGCTAGATGGCGTCTTCAGCCGTGCACTCTTTGGCACAGAAACCGAATCTAATTTCTTTCCTCATATTAAGTCTCTCCTAAAGGTTAATAGTAAATGCTACATTACCATTCGCTTGGACTGTTTTGTAACTACAGATGTCGTCCGATAGTGGGCATTTAAAGTTGCTGTATAGCGTGGACCATAAGATTGGCTCTACCGGTATTTTCTTTTTTTTTTTTCTGTAAAATGATTGACACTTGAGTGGGATTTCTTCTTAACTTAAAAATACTTGACGACGCTACAGGCTTCTCTAACCGATGTCTGTTTTATAACAAAGCTGCCTGAGGGTGAACCACTTCCAGAACTCTGTGTTGCAGGAAGTTAAATACCTAAAATTGGCCGTAAACCTAAGATAGATGTTGGCAGAATGAGTCTTTTATTTCAGAAGAGTGGAAAGGGGGTATAGAGTTGATCTGCTGAGACACTCTCTTTGGTCCCATTTATTATCGGCAATAAAATGGATCTTACATGTAAAAATCCAACTTATCCAATCCATGTTTGCCCCAACCATCCTAATAGACTCGGCTGGACATAAGCGGACAGCGCGAGTCTGAGCTCACCTCATTCTATATATGTCTGAATCACTGCAGAAAGCAGATTTTCTTACATGGCTGAATCTACAGGTGTTAATCCACAAAGGTGCGTACTGTACAATCCCGAGTATTGTCTCCTAACCTACGGGTGCCTGGCACAATTACAATACCGCATTCAGTGGTCACCCTTGTAATGGAAACTATTGTTTGTGCTGGAATTCAAAACCTCAGTGGAATTTTTGGAAAAGTGTTTAATTGCAAGTAAGTAAAACAACTAAATTTAAACACAGTGAAGGATTAAGTTGCCATATTAAAGAAATATTACACTAAAGGAAGATCCAAAGGTGTAATTTCTGGCAATGCACATTTCATACCAAGAAAAAATAGGTAGTAATATAATAGTTATATTCTTGTATATAGGGGGCAGTATTATAGTAGTTATATTCTTGTATATAGGGGGCAGTATTATAGTAGTTATAGTCTTGTATATAGTAGCAGTATTATAGTAGTTATATTCTTGTAAATAGGAGCAGTATTATAGTAGTTATATTCCTGTATATAGAGGCAGTATTATAGTAGTTATATTCTTGTATATAGGGGGCAGTACTATAGTAGTTATATTCTTGTATATAGGAGCAGTATTATAGTAGTTATATTCTTGTATATAGGAGCAGTATTATAGTAGTTATATTCTTGTATATAGGGGGCAGTAATATAGTAGTTATATTCTTGTATATAGGGGCAGTATTATAGTAGTTATATTCTTGTATATAGGAGCAGTATTATAGTAGTTATATTCTTGTATATAGGAGCAGTATTATAGTAGTTATATTCTTGTATATAGGGGGCAGTATTATAGTAGTTATATTCTTGTAAATAGTAGCAGTATTATAGTAGTTATATTCCTGTATATAGGGGCAGTATTATAGTAGTTATATTCTTGTATATAGGGGCAGTATTATAGTAGTTATATTCTTGTATATAGGGGGCAGTATTATAGTAGTTATATTCTTGTATATAGGGGGCAGTATTATAGTAGTTATATTCTTGTATATAGGGGCAGTATTATAGTAGTTATATTCTTGTATATAGGGGGCAGTATTATAGTAGTTATATTCTTGTATATAGGGGGCAGTATTATAGTAGTTATATTCTTGTACATAGGGGCAGTATTATAGTAGTTATATTCTTGTATATAGAGGGCAGTATTATAGTAGTTATATTCTTGTATATAGGGGCAGTATTATAGTAGTTATATTCTTGTATATAGGGGCAGTATTATAGTAGTTATATTCTTGTAAATAGGGGCAGTATTATAGTGGTTATATTCTTGTATATAGGGGGCAGTATTATAGTAGTTATATTCTTGTATATAGGAGCAGTATTATAGTAGTTATATACTTGTATATAGGAGACAGTATTATAGTAGTTATATTATTGTATATAGGAGCAGTATTATAGTAGTTATATTCTTGTACATAGGGGCAGTATTATAGTAGTTATATTCTTGTATATAGGGGCAGTATTATAGTAGTTATATTCTTGTATATAGGGGGCAGTATTATAGTAGTTATATTCTTGTATATAGGGGCAGTATTATAGTAGTTGTATTCTTGTATATATTCTTGTACATAGGGGGCAGTATTATAGTAGTTATATTCTAGTACATAGGGGGCAGTATTATAGTAGTTATATTCTTGTATATAGGAGGCAGTATTATAGTAGTTATATTCTTGTATATAGGAGCAGTATTATAGTAGTTATATTCTTGTACATAGGGGGCAGTATTATAGTAGTTATATTCTTGTACATAGGGGCAGTATTATAGTAGTTATATTCTTGTATATAGGGGCAGTATTATAGTAGTTATATTCTTGTATATAGGAGCAGTATTATAGTAGTTATATTCTTGTATATAGCGGTTATTATAGTAGTTATATTCTTATATATAGGAGCAGTATTATAGTAGTTGTATTCTTGTATATATTCTTGTACATAGGGGGCAGTATTATAGTAGTTATATTCTTGTATATAGGGGCAGTATTAGGGCATGACCACACGTGGCGGATTTCCTCCGCAACTGTCCGCATCAATGCCGCACCTAATCCGGGTTGCGGATTACGGCTGCGGATCTGCACAAAATGTGCAGAAAATTGATGCGGACTAGCTGCTGCGGACTGCGGGAAAAGTGCTTCCCTTCTCCCTATTATCAGTGCAGGATAGAGAGAAGGGACAGCACTTTCCCTAGTGAAAGTAAACGACTTTCATACTTACCGGCCGTTGTCTTGGTGACGCGTCCCTCTTTCGGCATCCAGCCCGACCTCCCTGGATGACGCGCCAGTCCATGTGACCGCTGCAGCCTGTGCTTGGCCTGTGATTGGCTGCAGCCGTCACTTAGACTGAAACGTCATCTTGGGAGGCCGGACTGGAGACAGAAGCAGGGAGTTCTCGGTAAGTATGAACTTATATTTTTTTACAGGTTGCTGTATATTGGGATCGGTAGTCACTGTCCAGGGTGCAGAAACAGTTACTGCCGATCGCTTAACTCTTTCAGCACCCTGGACAGTGACTATTTACTGACGTCTCCTAGCAACGCTCCCGTCATTACGGGAGCCCCATTGACTTCCTCAGTCTGGCTGTAGACCTAGAAATACATAGGTCCAGCCAGAATGAAGAAATGTCAAGTTAAAAAAGCAAGACGCATCCGCAGCACACATGACATGTGCATGACAGCTGCGGACTTCATTGCGGAACTTAGAATCTCCATTGAAGTCAATGGAGAAATTCCGCCATGAGTCCGCCACTGCTCCGCAACAGACAGAGCATGCTGCGGACACCAAATTCCGCTCCGCAGCCTATGCTCCGCAGCGGAATTTTACGCCTCGTCTAAACGAACACTGCTAAATTAAAGTGTAAGTCAATGGACAAACGGCTCCGCTGCGGATTAACGCTGCGGAGTGTCCGCAGCGGAATTTAAGTGAAATTCCGCCACGTGTGAACCCAGCCTTATAGTAGTTATATTCTTGTATATAGGAGCAGTATTATAGTAGTTATATTCTTGTATATAGCGGTTATTATAGTAGTTATATTCTTATATATAGGAGCAGTATTATAGTAGTTATATTCTTGTATATAGGGGGCAGTATTATAGTAGTTATATTCTGGTATATAGGGGGCAGTATTATAGTAGTTATATTCTTGTACATAGGAGGCAGTATTATGGTAGTTATATTCTTGTATATAGGAGCAGTATTATAGTAGTTATATTCTTGGATTTAGGGGGCAGTATTATAGTAGTTATATTCTTGAATATAGGGGCAGTATTATGGTAGTTATATTCTTGTATATAGGAGCAGTATTATAGTAGTTATATTCTTGTATATAGGGGGCAGTATTATAGTAGTTATATTCTTGTATATAGGGAGCAGTATTATAGTAGTTATATTCTTGTACATAGGGGGCAGTATTATAGTAGTTATATTCTTGTATATAGGGGGCAGTATTATAGTAGTTATATTCTTGTATATAGGGGGCAGTATTATAGTAGTTATATTCTTGTATATAGGAGCAGTATTATAGTAGTTATATTCTAGTATATAGGGGCAGTATTATAGTAGTTATATTCTTGTATATAGGAGCAGTATTATAGTAGTTATATTCTTGTATATAGGGGGCAGTATTACAGTAGTTATATTCTTGTATATAGGGGCAGTATTATAGTAGTTATATTCTTGTACATAGGGGGCAGTATTATAGTAGTTATATTCTTGTATATAGGGGGCAGTATTATAGTAGTTATATTCTTGTATATAGGGGCAGTATTATAGTAGTTATATTCTTGTGTATATAGGAGCAGTATTATAGTAGTTATATTCTTGTGTACATAGTTGCAGTGTTATAGAAGTTAATTCACCTGAATAAAAATATATTTTGCTATTTTTCTAACACGGCTCCTTCCATAAATCACAACTTTTCTGTCACTGTTCTAAATATAACGTGTTTATGACTCCGGCTAGTCACAAGTCAAGGGACTGTGATTGGGTTTGTCTGTATTACATGTGGGTCATTTGTGGGTTTAATAATTTGTTTTGCACTGAGTAAAAGTGTGCTGAGCAACATGCTTCTCTGCCAGATGGCAAATTTCATTGGCATTGGGGTACATTAAGGAGAGAGGGCCACAGCTCAATCCTCATCCTGGTAAGAACCAAACCAACGTGCCCCAAGCAATAATTTTAGAAGAAGTATTTGGAGAAGCTCATGATTTCACAGCATTGACATGGCCTGCTTCTATATTAGAAATGACATAGACCTGTTCGGAGTCTCTAGTTTTTCGTTGTTATGTTCTGAGCCCGTTTATTGTAGGCATCTGTTTTGTCATTGTGCAATGCAGATCTGAAACCGGCACGGTTAAACTCAGGCTGTATGATCCTTGTTTCGGTTCAATAACCTTGGTGTGGTATATCGGGCTTGCCGAAGAGGACACATAGTTTATTGACAGCTCTAGATGAGAACTTGGTTGTTTACTTATGGAGAAATGGCTAAATCATTGTGGTCAGGAGCCTGATGCTGAGGAGGAACCGTATGAAGATTAGTCACCGATTGGTGACACGGGGTCAGCCATCTGCCACTTCTATATCCAGCATTTACTACTATATTACTGCTAAGATACACTTAGGAAATGCTTGGACGACCACTCAGCCTAGAAAAGACCATCTAGAGCTCCGTAGCATATTGACCCTTACTGGTTCATCCCCTCAGCCGCTACCTATACCCCCTCACTGGTCAGAAGAAACAGGCCGCCATTTTGTCATGCATCAACCAATCCAACCCACAGCTATCCGAGATCAGCAGCGACGTGCGTTCTATTTAGTGTTAGTGCAGTGCCACAGATCCTATAGGACAGGGCTTCAGAGGATGTGCACATCACCTATGCAAAAAATTGGGGGAAAAACAATGTGGTGCCAGCCCCCATCCCTATTCTGCTTAAGAGCTTATCCTGCATCTATGCTAGAATGTCACTTCTTAAGTCTTTAAAATAATGTGAAAAATCTTGGTTTGTGCAGGGCACATGCTAGGGTTGGCCAATATACAGATATCATAGTAATATAGCAACACCACAATAATAATGGGAAGCAATTACGCTATCGCCATTTATTCTTTCTCATAAAATTATATTAGCCCACAATCGTATAATATTGCAGCATGCAAGAAATTACTGTACCACATTATTTGCATTTATAGTCATTTTGTCTTTTAGGTATATGCCCACTGAGCATGAGAACTGCAAGCGCCCGCAGTCCAAAAAATGTGGCAACTCCTTATTATTGGATTTTGGTGGGGAATAAATTTTACAGAGAAGCGTAGAAGGGAAAATTTCAGTAGGTTTTTCCCTCTTCAAATGAAAACTCTCATTCTGGTAGGTTTCTTTAGATAATTGGTGGGGAATAACTTTTATAGAGCAGCGTGGAGGCGGGAGTTTCTGTAGGTTATTCCCTCTTCAAATAAAACCAGTCATCACGGTCGGTTCCTTTAGATAACGGCATGTTCCAGATGTCTTATCACTACTGGACTAGTTGGCCCAATTACCGTTACCCATGAATCCCATTACGGATTAATGGAAGCTGCAAATGCCTTTGAACATGTGTGGTAGCGACCCTTTTATGGCCACTACAGGGGAGCTTGTCTACAGGAAAGGTCATGGCAGAGCTCATTGGCACCACGTCCCTGGGGCCTTTGGAGGGGAAAATGTTTTTTTTACAACTACTAGTTTACGTAGAAAAAAATTAAAGGTGACATAGTCCAGGTCTCAGTTTCCTTTAAGGGCTTGTCCACATGTAACAGAATTGCTGAAAATTTTTTTCCGTAGCATTTACGCATCAACTAGCAGACAATCCACTGCGGAAAATCAACACCATTTCATGCTTTTTGTACTGCGGAAAATAGTGCGGGTTTTTGCTACGTTTTTTTTTTTTGTGTGCGTTTTTTTCAAAGGCTGTGTGATGGTGATATTTCTTCTTCCTGTGATGTAATTTCCACCCCCTGTAAGAAATTCCACAGCATTACCGCAGCAAATTACGCAATACATCAGAAAAACGCAGGAAATCAGTCCACTTTCCGCAGCAATATTTTACATGCTGCGGAACTAAAACTACGCACCGCAGGTGAATTTATGGACTGAATTTATCCGCAGCGTGTGGATGACATTTGTTCAATCACACCCACTTTGAGGCTACTGTATTCCACTGCGTATTTTCCAGACGGAAAATACGCAGCAATTCCATTTCATTTGGACAATCCCTAAAGGTCCCTACAAAGGAACTGCATAGACTTCCAGACATAGGAGTAACCTTGTTATGTATGATAACCTGTATACATCATATTGATTTCAAAATAAATGATTTAGTATCTTGTTCCTTGAAGGCAATTCACACCCAATGTACTGAAAACCTTACCCTGTCTGCACAGAATCAGGGTGAGTCCAAGAAAGGGTGCACATTTCTCAGGCTTCATCCTGATAATTGCAGACAAAAAAATGGCGCCACCTTTATTTTCTTTACATTTCTATACCTGAGGACATTATTGTCTCATTTGTTGGAGCTGATAATTTTGTTTGGTGACTTTACTATGAATTTGTTTTAGGGTTTTTCGGAAGTTCCAACGTGCATTTCTTGTATTATGCAACAAGTGGGTAAAAAAAAAAGTACGAATGAAAACATATTTTGCAATCTGTTCAACTGTGAGAGGGTTATGTAAAAGTAAGAGTGGTATAATGATGTATTCTTAGTGCTGGTCATTCGGTCGCCTTGTTCTGGACATGATGCAAGGATAACTTATTCCATCCTTTATGCATTAACTGCTGCTGTCGCTTTAGTTGTGTCACTGGATAGATCACAAATGTTTTTTTGCTATTGGGCACCCATTATTATCTATAGATCTCTATCTATCCAACGTGATTTTATGAATCTTTGTGTAAACTTCCACAAGATCTACACATAACCAGTTAGGTTGGGGCTACACGGTGAATTTGGCACAGGTCGCACGGGCGAAGATCGCTGTATTGCGCTGGTTGCATTACAGTAATGGAAGTGAATCCGGCTGGGTTGCACAACTGTGACACCTTTACATTTGGATTTCTTGCGACTATTGTGTCATGGTCATGGCACTTTGCGGGTTGCAACGCGGCCGTTTTCTCTTCAATTACTGCGATGCAGGCAGTTCGATCTTTGTGTTGCACAAAAAGTTGCCATATAGCCCTAGCCTAAATCTCCTTGCAAATCTCTCTAAGTTAAAGGGAATCTGTCTTAAAGGTTATGTACACCTTTGAAGGGCAATTTATTTTTTAAATAAAAGTGTTAGTCAGTATGATTAGTGAAACTTTCTAAATAGTTTTTATTAAAAATTATTTTCACTTTTTGAGATACAGCTGCTTTGTTTTCTCTATACAGAGCAGCTGTATAATTTGCTATGACCTGAATCCATCAGTCTCGCGAACCTGACGGGTTCAGTGTCAGCGGGTCCCTCGTGTCTCTGACATGCAGGATCCACCTGTAAACTATCACATCTAAGTTATGAACTCCGACGTGATAGATTACAGGTGGATCCTGCGTGTCAGAGACCCGCTGTCCCTGAACCAGTCGGTCCCCCGGAACTGACAGGAGCTGGATTTCACGAAAGATACAGCTGCTCTAACTATTTAGAAAGTTGCACCAATCACACTGACTGACCTGTTTCTTAAAAAAAATAAAAATAAATTGCCTTTCAAAAGTTTACATAGCCTTTAAGTATAGATCCATTTTAAGTAAGACATTCACAGTATACCCTATTAAGGGCTCATGCAAATGGCAGAGTCGATGTGCCATTGCGTGATGCTCCGTATGGCGCTGCATTTCGGAGATTAGCGGGCTAAGGACAAAAGCCTAAAGGAGCAATATTTATATAAATGCTCTATTTGTGTAGTGTATATTATAGATGAAATGGAGTCTTTTTCTATAAGACTCTTCTCACATCTGCGTTCAGTGTTTCCGTTGTTCTGCTCCGATACCAACGGCGCCTGACACAACCTATTCACTTCAATCGGTTCTGTTGGGTTTCCATCATGGTGTCCATCACTTTACCAGACTTAACAGCACAGCATACTGCGCTATTTAATCCGTCATTTTTGACCAGCTCTTCGACCGCAGATGTGATCAGACCCTTAAAGGGGTCCTGCACTTAATATGGACAACTTCTCAATTTCCACATTTATAATGGATGAGTCAGCAGTACATAAACTCTCCAGAGCAATCTGCTCACCAACCCATATTGCTAAGCAGAGGCGAGCCAGAACTTGCAGCAATCCTGTCCATCCCTTGGCTGAATTTAGCCAGAACAAGTCCATCTGCGTGATACAGATTATCTTTGCCCTGACAATCTGTGGCAGAGTGGGATGCATTGTTTGTTCTTGCGGCTTTGGGAATATGCTTGGATCGCGCTGCGCTATAATTAGACAAATAGTTTTTTAGGTAAAAGTGATTTATGTTACAACAGACTCCGCGGATATTTACATAATTCATAATAATTGGATCTGGACATTTCAAAGCCCAAAAAAGAGTTCTAAACCTTTTTTTTTCTTATCTCGGGTTGGGTAAACAATTTATATTTTGCATAAAAAAACAATTGAGACAGCATTGTCATGAAACTTGGAATAATGTTCGTAAGAGTAGTTAAAAGGTCAAATAAAGACACGAATAATGCATTTGTATGCTAGTTTGTGTGTATAACTTTAAAATATACGGATTTATAGACAACAAATTCCATTACTCTAGAATTTGATCAAGTCTGATAACCCAGTTTTCAGCACAGCAATATAGTGTAGCATGGCTGGTCCTCCTGAAGGTTTTCTACCCTTGCAAATTTTACATACTTTTGTATGACTGTACCATAATCCAGAATATTTGACAATCTGACTCCTATCAGTTCTCATTAATACTGGATTAAAGTGTAATTAAAAAAACTTTTCACATGTCAGAAGTTTTGACCGGAGGGGGTCCGAGCACGAAGACCCTTGCTGATTGCTAAAATGAAGCAGCCGAAGAGGTTGGGTGAGCTTTGTGCCGTTTTGTTTCTGATCAGCTCTGCTCGGCTTTCCTAGGAGCGGTGTACGGGCTCAATAAAAAATCTGAGTCCGTACACCGCTGGCTTGGCTTTCCAAGGACAGCCGATCAAAAACGAAGCGGCACAGCGCTCACCTGCGATCGGTGTGGATCTTTGTGATCGGACCTTCACCAATCAGAACTTCTGACATGTAAAAAAATGTTTGAAAGTTTAGTTACACTTTTTGAAGAAGTTTTACTGATCTATCTCAAGTTATAAAAATTGGATGGGAGCATCGGTTAGGCTTCGTTCACATCTGCGTCGGGACCCCGTTCATTGGTTTCGGTGGAGCTTTCTGTCAGGGGCACCCATGAACGGAATCCATTAATTTCAATGGTGACAGATCCGGTGCAAATGGTTTTCGTTTGTCACCGTTGTGGAAGGGTTCCATTGTTTTGACGGAATCAATACCGTAGTCGACTGCGCTATTCATTCCGTCAAAATGATGGAACCCTTACACAATGGGAACAAGCGGAAACCATTTGCACCGAATCCGTCATCATTGAAATCAATGGTGATGCAAACGGAAACCTATAGTTTCAGTTTGGATTCCATTCATGGGTTCCCCTGACGGGCCCGACGCAGATGTGAATGAAGCCTTAGGAGTGTAATGTTGTCAAGCAGCACTTAAAATCAGCCTCATTTTTATCTTTGCTACAGGGCAAAGATAAAAATCTCCTCTATGTATGCTACTGGAATGAGACACACATTGTGCGAGGGTGGCTTCACACACAGCGTTTTGCTGAGTTTTTAGGCCTTTGGCGTTTTTAATGACTTTTTTTGGTGCAGACAGATGTTACATTAAAGTCCATGGTACAATATAAAAATCTGTGGTCAGTGGTGTTTTTTCCACAAATGCAGAATACTCTGGGTGAGGCGTTTATTGTGGTGTTTTTTCTCTTTGGCTTCTCTATAGGACTTCAAAATAGCCATAAAAGAGGCTGGAATACTTAAATAAACGTAGGCGTTTTAACATGTATTTTTTTTCCGTACAGTTTAAAACGCCAGAAACTTTCTATGTGTGGTGAAGGCCTCAGCCTGCCTCCGTTTAGCTACAGGAATTGCACAATTGGGACCCAGGTAGCCTCTTCCATTAATTTCTTAAATGTGGAGTGCGGAGTTACATGGATATATAATAACTTCACAATGATATAATAACGCCAGATGGAGCTATCTCACTATACAAAGGAATACTTCACTCTTACAGGTTAGATAGGTCCAATAAAGCGCGATGTCATCCTGATGAGAAAAATTGGTAGAGCCCTGAAATTATCCCCTGAAGACGCTGCTGAAGCAGTGAAACATGTCGGGGGGGCTAGCGTTTCTTTTTTAAAATCATTGCTGGTCTAACAAATAAACTCTATCACTGTGTCATACTAGAGGCTGCCCGAGCAGTCTGCAGCTGCCGTCCATGCCTGACACACTGAGATCCTAACATACATCAGATCTCCAACGTTAGATTAACCAGCTCTGAAGAAAAATTTTAATTGACACAAACTATTGTACAACCATTTACTTTATGCACTGCAACTTGTTTCCAATTTGTTTCTAATTTAAACATTAAAAGTTATATTTTAAATTAATTCTATAGCAGCTGGGAAACTTGGGACTTTCTTGTGCCTTGCACATTTATTTGTTCGGTCATCCTGATGAGGCGCAGAAACACTCGATGGGTAGGGGGGAGGCCCAAGAAAAGATTTTACATTTAGGTTTCTGCTCTGTTAGTACAAATGTGTTGCAGTGACTCCCAGTTTCAGCAATATTTTGAAAATATTGTCACTAAAATAAGAATCACTATTGTCCATTAGAGCACTGTATTTAGGTACGTGTAAGTGTGTGGGCGTCTATAGTGAAGGGAAGACAAAGCTGTAACTTTCCTGTATTCTAAGGCTGGGTTCACACGAGCATGTTACGTCCGTAATGGACGGAACGTATTTCGGCCGCAAGTCCCGGACCGAACACACTGCAGGGAGCCGGGCTCCTAGCATCATAGTGATTACGGCACGGACGGGCCGCGGAGTATCATCCACAGGCCGTCCACAATCACGGACCGTGCACACAGAAGATGTGCATTCATTCCTATTAGCCCAGACTTCAAATACAGACCGTATAATGACATGTCCTATTTTTTTTTTTTGCAGTCCAGGCTCCGGGCAATTCACGGACCATGGAAATCACGGTCATGTGCATTGGCCCCTAGGAAATCATACATTTTACGCTATCCGCAATTGCGGATAGTATACGGCCGCAAACCTGTGCTCGTGTGCATGACGGCTAACTCTGATTCCTGTAACAGTATGTATATGTCGATGTCACGTTGCTCTACAGAACATACAGTGTAAATCAGAGCAAAACCTAAATAATGTTCTAACAAAAATTTCAAAGAAAGTATTCCCCGTTCTGTAGAAAACAGAACTGAAACCGTTATTGGTCTGCACTGACAGCGGAGTTAACAAGAAGTGGTAGAGATGTGACCAGTGCAACCTCCTTCAGTAATCACACAACCAATAGAAGTATAGTGGTGAGATGCTCTGATTCTTCTAGTATAGGACGTCTGCTAAAAACAAAGCAACCAAAACTTAAAGCATAACTCCGCCAAAATATATATTCCTTTAATTACTTTACGACGATTCAATATGGCAGCCTAGACCGATTTCCCACCTGAACTGCAAGAACTCATCATGAACATTTGGCATGCTCAGAAAGTGTACGGACGTTCAGGATATCTGTTTTTCATCCTATATTTTTTTTAATGTAATTTTTTTCAGTAGTCGATATTGGACAAAAATGGAAACGCATGCCACCCAGGGATGAAGAGGAACATTCCCAAACTCTCTACCCGGAGTTGTAATCCATTCTCTTACACCAGTATGAATAAAGTCTTACGTTCATTCTGCAGTATTGGAACTACCTTTACTTAAAGGGTAACTAAGCGTGCAAAAAAATAGTGACATGTCAAAAGTTTTGATTGGTGAGGGTTCGAGCACTGAGACCCCCACCAATCGCTAAACCGAAGAAGTGCTCGTGTGAGCGTTCAGCCGCTTCGTTTCTGTTCGGCTTTTTCCGGAAAGCCGATGTAGCGGAGTTCGGGCTCTTAGACTGTCTATTGAGTTGATACACCGCTACATCGATTTCCGGAAAAAGCCGAACAGAAACGAAGCGTCTGAACGCTCACACGAGCACTTCTGCCGCTTCGGTTTAGCGATTGGTGGGGGTCCCAGTGCTCGGACCCCCACCAATCAAAACTTCTGACATGTCACTATGACATGTCAGAAGTTTGTTGAGTTACCCTTTAAACAGGACCTGTCACCATTTCAGTTAAGCCGAATTTCCTTCTTCATGTCATAGGCGCTGTCGCGCTGATGATGTCAGTGTAATTTGTATTCTAATCTGTTTTTTACTTTCCGAGTTATAAGCCATTTTCTTATTATGCTAATTAGGCTATACTAGCCAAAGGGGCAGTAACGCTGAGGTTTCTCTGGGGGCTGTGCCTGTGTTGGCTGTATGACGCTGTGCAGGGAAGCGGAGAAGCTGTATGATGCTGATAGGATCGGAAATTCGGCTTTACTGAACTGGTGACCGGTCCGCTTTAAAGTGTATTTACCATTACAAAATTTGCAGCATAAATGATTTTGAGCATTGGCTTTGGCTTAAAAACGGAGCCAAAAACGGCATCAAAACTGCGTGTGATCCTGGCCTTAAGGCCCTTTTACACGGGCCAATGATAGGGCAAACGAGCGTTCACAAGTTCACGATCATTGCCCTGTGTAATCTGGGCATCGATCAGCCGAACAATGAGCGTTTGCTCGGTCATCGACTGATCTGATAAAAAAAATCTTCGTTGTCAGAAGCACATCTCCCTGTGTGATGGAAATGTATGGGGACGAACAATCTGAGTAACGAGCGCTCATTCCTAAACATAAGCAATCATTGCTCCGTGCGATAGGAGCAAACGAGCGCCGATCAACAAGCTGTCTTGTTGATTGGCGCTCATTTACATGGCGCATGTCGGGCCGTATAATAGGACCCTCGGGGGGTGTTCATGCAGAGTTTTTTTGGTGCGTTTTTTGACACGGCAGCAGCGCCAAATAACGGGCGAAAACAGCTCTCATTTTTTTCAATGGGAGGCGGAGACATTTTTTTCCCACCAGCTGTTTTTACTGGGAGAAGAAGCAACATGCCCTATTTTTGGCCGTTTCCGTCTCTGACCACCCATTGACATCAATGGGAGGCAGAGAAACCGGATTTCGTGGCGTTTTCTGCCCGAGGGGCTCAATGACCATGGACGAAAAACGCCACGAAGAATGCGGCAAACAGTGTGCAGGCAGGTCAAAAGCTGCCTCAAAATTCCTGAAGGAATTTTGAGGCAGATTTTTCCGCCTACAAAAAACTAATTGTGAACAGGGTGTTCCCTGACCAGTAGATCGATGCCCCTGTGGCTCCTGAGGCTCCCTGTTGGTAGCTGAAGATATTATTTTGTGTTAGTGACAACTAGGGACGATCGCTGGCAGCTAACACTAGACTAAAAACCATATAAATAGGATTTATCTTTTTATACTCACCATCTATTGTATTTGAAAGTGATTTGCTGCCTACAAAATATGGGGACTTATTTCTTAGGGTGTGAATGAGAAAAATGCATGTCCTGTTCCGAAAAAGCTAATTTTCGGCAAATTGGACTAGGCAGGACATCATGGCGAGAAGCCATATTTAAAAATGGAATACATGCATTGATAAGCAGCGTCTTCACTGCGCACCATTTCCAATCATTCATTTCTGTAGTGGCTAGTACATGCCGTGCTTATTAATGCGGACGGCTGGTCTGTATTCTTTTCTATTTTTTTTTATATCTTGCTTTTGCTGAAATAAGGAAGTCAACAGCGAAGCCATCTTGACAGTCAGCCATTTTCATTTCCCCTTTTTATTTTTTTTCCTTAACATTGTAAAGCATGGGGGGAGTACAGCGCCACAAGTGTCAATCTCATGTGAGTCACTCGGTTTTCTATATAAAGAGAACAAAGAAACCTCTTCTGTGGTTTGTAAAAAAAACATAAGTGTAGAAAGCCTCCGTGGATCTTATATACTGCCGGACAGTTCATCAAGATGTGTTACTACAGATGTATAAGCTCACTGAAAAATGGTGGAGCATACGGCCCCATGCACACGACCGTATATTTCATCTGTAATTACGGACCCATTCATTTCTATTGGCCACGGAAACCTTTCCGTATTTTTACGGATGGGTGTCCGTACTATAAAAATGATAGAACCTGTCCCATTCTTGTCCGTAATTACGGCACTTACTGTCCCCTAGAAGCCTATGTGTATCCGTAAACCGTCCGTATTTCCGGAACATGTTGGTGACGTCATTTGCAGCCTCCCTATTTTTTTACAGATCTGTATATATGGATCAAGTACGGATGCAATAGAGACCGTATTTGCGGATACTGTTCCGTATATACGGATAAGTTACGGATGACTACGGATCCGTATTTACGGACAGTATTTCGGGATAGATGAAAATACGGTCGTGTGCATGTGGCCTAAGCAGGGGATGGTCGAGTGGCGAGGTGGGCAATTACCCCTAGGTTTCTGAGGACCAACTATGGACCGCCACTGAGAAGATGGAGAAGAACCTTTTAGTGTTTGCAAACCGTAAACTGCCATATCCAGGACTGCCTAAGGGCCTGTTCACACCTACGTTGGAGGCACCGTTAGGGGCCTCTGTTGCAGTTTCTGTCAAAAATACCCGAAACAATAGCCCAACATCTAGCGCTATTGTTTAGATGGAAACCTGATGCAACCAATTAAAGTCATTGGTTTCCGTCGGGCGCCGGTTGTCTCCGTGGTCTCTGTTGCTTTCCACATTTTCCTTGTTCTGCTCCTCTGACAGAGCAGAACAACGGAAACCTGAACGCAGATGTGAACAGGGTCTTACATGCATTGCACCCAGCTACCTGTAGATACTTTCCTATAACAAAATGTTATTCCAAATATGCAGCAGGTATAAGGTTAGGGCCACACAGACTATAAAGCCAAAAACAGTCTCTGCCAGCAGTAATTCTTATACAGCATGGGCAATGCAGAAAGCCTGATGGGATGACCCACCATTAGGTTGTCCTGTCCGTAACAACAGACGTATGTTCTGGTGACCAAAGTCACCCACGTAGAATTTTCCCAATTGAAATATCTATTGAAAGCAGGCTACATGCAACATCACATGTTGCCATTTTTGAGCCCAAGACTAATTTACGCCAGAGCGATAGGACTGTCATATAGTCCAAGTTATGGATGTCATATACTAGAAAGGAAAAGCTGTAGAATATTTAACTTTTTGTACTTTATTCCATATTATTCCCATTCAGAAACTATACATGACATAATTTTATTTTGCATTGTAAGTTGCAACATCTACATGGGTGTGTGACCGTGCCGAGTGTTTATTGTGAGTGTGCTGTCCACGTGCTGTCAACGTTGATAGAAAAACACAAAGCAGATTTCATTTCTCTATGCGACAGGTTTAGGGTTTGAAACCTCAGAGTTGCCCTTTGTACTTGGAAGTGTTGTTACACATCAATAACCTGTACGAAGAGTCTCGAGAGTTGAGTGATGACGACAAATTGTTCATATTGACTTAGGGCGGGTTCACACATGGCGGAATTGCACTTAAATTCCGCTGCGGACACTCCGCAGCGTTAATCCGCAGCGGAGCCGTTTCTACATTGACTTTCACTTTAATTTAGCAGTGTTCGTTTACACGATGCGTACAATTCCGCTGCGGAGCATAGGCTGCGGAGCGGAATTTGGTGTCCGCAGCATGCTCTGTCTGTTGCGGAGCAGTGGCGGACTCATGGCGGAATTTCTCCATTGACTTCAATGGAGATTCAAAGTTCCGCAATGAAGTCCGCAGCTGTCATGCACATGTCATGTGTGCTGCGGATGCGTCTTGCTTTTTTTACTTGACATTTCTTCATTCTGGCTGGACCTATGTATTTCTAGGTCTACAGCCAGACTGAGGAAGTCAATGGGGCTCCCGTAATGACGGGAGCGTTGCTAGGAGACGTCAGTAAATAGTCACTGTCCAGGGTGCTGAAAGAGTTACGCGATCGGCAGTAACTGTTTCTGCACCCGGGACAGTGACTACCGATCTCAATATACATGTATCTGTAAAAAAACATATAAGTTCATACTTACCGAGAACTCCCTGTTTCTGTCTCCAGTCCGGCCTCCCAGGATGACGTTTCAGTGTAAGTGACGGCTGCAGCCAATCACAGGCCAAGCACAGGCTGCAGCGGTCACATGGA
This sequence comes from Rhinoderma darwinii, assembly GCF_050947455.1. Lineage (NCBI taxonomy): Eukaryota > Metazoa > Chordata > Amphibia > Anura > Rhinodermatidae > Rhinoderma > Rhinoderma darwinii. The sequence goes on from NC_134695.1 coordinate 89,413,628, forward strand.
CTGGCGCGTCATCCAGGGAGGTCGGGCTGGATGCCGAAGGAGGGACGCGTCATAAAGACAACGGGCGGTAAGTATGAATTTCTTTTACTTTCACTAGGGAAAGTGCTGTCCCTTCTCTCTATCCTGCACTGATAGGGAGAAGGGAAGCACTTTTCCCGCAGTCCGCAGCAGCTAGTCCGCATCAATTTTCTGCACATTTTGTGCAGATCCGCAGCCGTAATCCGCAACCCGGATTAGGTGCGGCATTGATGCGGACAGTTGCGGAGGAATTCCGCCATGTGTGGTCATGCCCTTTAACTGAAGCTTCCATGTAATGTCTGATGTTGCAGACATGAAAAAAGATAGCCGGCAAACCACATGGGAGGGCAGCGATACATTTTTGAATACCGAGTTGGATGCTGTTGCTGCTACTACTATTAGAAAAAAAGGTAGACTCAGCATGGGGTACATGAGCTAGAACCAAAGCAATATCATGGTGCCACAGCACTGTGCCAAGTAATGCCCTATCAGCTATTAACTCGGAGTACAGACACTCACGGTTGACATTTCTCCTTGATGTGTCAGAAGTTAGGACCACGGTAAAAGGGGACACTAATTTTCTGTAGTAAAAGGAACAGACTTTTGCACCTTATCCCTAAAAAATAGCAGGAAAATAACCGGATGCAGAAAATAACATAAAAAACGACAACATGCTGTTTAGGCTGCACTATTCCATAACTCAACCATACACTCATCTGAAATAATGCCACCTAGTGGTCATATACATGGTATGGAGTGGAACAATTCCATCTCCTTTCTATATACTCACCGCACAATGTGCACCAAAAGTTGTTTCTGATCACGCAGTGTGAATGTTGCTGACAGTGACATGAATCACCCCTAGATAATAATACCGTGAGTGCAAAAGCTGTGGGTATTTTAGAGCAATTTTTCTTTCCCTAAAACAGAAGTGAAGCTCTGAGCAGGCTAAGAGATAATTGAATTCAGAGTTTTGCCGAATTTCCACAAAGTCCTTGCTGCATTTATGCAGGGATGCTGAGTGCTACCATGTAAAAGTACTCAAAGGCTGGGATTACAATTGTATTTGGAGAAATTGTTATAGAGATGTCATGTAATCAGAATCTCCCTGGTGGTTGCTTTAGGCAGAGGCGTAGCTAGGTTCTCCAGCACCAGGGGCAAAGATTCAGTTTTGCGCCCCCCCCTCCTCTTTCATGACATCTCCTTCCCCCTCACCATGTTTGTTTTCTCTACCAATCAATGTGGTGTCATTTTTGTTCCACATTTTTTTTTATGTAACTCTAGCATAAAACCATTTGTACATTTTACATATATACAGCACCAGAACAAAGCTCATTACATATATACAGCACCATAACAAATCTCAGTGCATATATACATCATCAGAACCAAAATCAGTACATATATACAGCCTCAGAACCAAGCTCAGTACATAAATACACCAGAACCAAGCTCATGAAATAAATTCAACACCTGAACCAAGCTCAGTACATATATACAACACCAGGACCAAGCTCAGTACATATATACAGCACCATAACAAATCTCAGTGCATATATACATCATCAGAACCAAAATCAGTACATATATACAGCCTCAGAACCAAGCTCAGTACATAAATACACCAGAACCAAGCTCATGAAATAAATTCAACACCTGAACCAAGCTCAGTACATATATACAACACCAGGACCAAGCTCAGTACATATATACATCACCAGAACAAATTCAGTACATATATACAGTGCCAGAACAAAGCTTGTTACATATATACAGCACCAGAACCAAGCTCAGTACATAAATACAACACCAGCACAAATACAGCTCAATTTAGTTCAACACGTATTGGTTTGCACTAAATTGTATACAGCTCCCAGCATGAGATGCGGTTTCACACAAAAAAAAAAATCATACAGTGACTACATTACTGGTTAGAGGCAAAATACACATTTACACTAAGTGACTCACCAGTGACATCTCAAATTCTAGTTTTTTTTCTCTTTTCTTCTCCATCCGGTCCAGACCTCTATGATGACTTCTCCTGGCCACAACCCATTTCTGCAGTTTGCCACTCAGATGTCTTCAGCTTCTCACTTTTCAAACATTTCTGCACCTATAAACGAAGATAAAGTTCTCATACTGTAGATAGTGACCCCCCGTAGAGCCCCTGTAAATAGTGTCCCACATATAGCCACCCCTGTTGTTAGGGATCTGCCAGGTACTTCATCTAGCTATACTCCTGGGATTAATCAATCCACACCTGAGGCCAGACCTGTTCGACTGACACCATCTCCCACCAACCAGGGTGGCAGGCTCAGGAGTGGGAGAGCCTATCGCGGCCTGGTCTGTCGGAGTTAGCTCCGCCCCCTGCCCTTTATTACCTGCCCTGTGCTCTCCCTCAGTGCTTGTAATTCTTTTGGATTCCTGGCCCCACTGCTGCTTGCTCCAGCCTGCTTCTGCCGTGCTTCTGCCTTGCTGCAGTTCTGCTCGACCTGCTTTGCTTTGCCCCTGGCTTGCTTCTGTCTCCGTGCCCGCTCGGGTGTACTCACTTCGTCCTGGTCCTGACTGTTCGTTCGCGGCCCCGTTTCCTCGTGGCGTTCCGTGGCTACTGCCCCTTCCCTTGCGTGTTCCCTGTTTGTCTTCCCGTGCACTTAGCCAGCGTAGGGACCGCCGCCCAGTTGTACCTCGTCGCCTAGGGCGGGTCGTTGCAAGTAGGCAGGGACAGGGCGGTGGGTAGATTAGGGCTCACTTCCCCTTCACCTCCTTCCTGCCATTACACCTGTATATAGTGGCCCACATATTGCCCCCTCTCAAAATAGTGACTCCACATGTTGCCCCCCTGTAGATAGTGGCCCACATAAACCCCCCCTGTAGAGAGCGCTCCACATATAGCCCACCCCTGTATATAGTGCCTCACATATAGTTCCCCCTATAGTGCTCCATATATAGCCCCCCTGCAGATATAGTCCACCCCTGTATATTGTGTCCAACATATACCCAACCCCTGTAGATAGTGTCCTGCATATATCTCCCCCAATAAATAGTGCTCCACATATAGCCCACCCCTATATATATAGTGCCTCACATAAAGCTTCCCCTGTAGTGCTCCACATATAGCCCACCCCTGTATATAGCCCCCCTGTAGATAGAGCCCCCCCTGTAGATAATGTCGCTCCCATTTTTATTAGGATAAAAAAAAACTTTACATAATCGCCTTAATCCTGTTCCCGCGTCGTCCGGTGGCAATGCAGACCTGCTCTCTTCTGAGCTGGTCTGTGGGGTTGAACGACGTAAGCGGTGCGTTTACGTCATCGCGCCGCTTGCGTGTTTGAAAGGCGCTGATTGACAGGGCGAGTCATTCTACCCTGTCAATTAGCGCCTTTCAACGAGGCAAGCAGCGCAAAGAAGTAATGGCGCCGATTGAGTAGTTGAAAGGCACTGAATGGCCATACCCAGCCATTCATCGGCTATAGTGCAGGAGGGGGTAGTGGCGGCTGGTTTCAGTGGCGCCACACTCCCTCAGAAAAGCAGTAGGCTTGGCGCCACCCCACCTTCCATCTTGGTTGCGCCCGGGGCATATTCCCCACCTGCCCTTCCCTAGCTGCGCCCCTGCTTTATGTTTATAATCATTTTGTCTTTGCAGTACTAGAAATCTATCCCTGGGCAGCTTCCTGATTAGATTTTGGTGGGCTTATACACAGCAGCTGGTCTGAACAAGCAAAGCTGCAGTGTGAAGCATGGGGGACAGAGCAGCAGCCTGAGCCTTTACCTTAGACTCCCATTAAACAATTCAGCCTCTGATTATAGCTGAAATAATATCTGAAGCAAGGCACAATACTTTAATTGACATAAAGTTTACCTGTCGGCTGTGATATGTGGCTTTTTGTAAACCTACATATAACAAAATCGTCCTGTTAGTTCTGAGTATCTGGCTTGCTCCGCCCTCAGTGATTGACAGTCTGCCCAGTGTACATTCTTAGGCTAGATTCACATTGTGCCCTTTTGTTGTATTTTGTTTTTCAGCATCTTAAAGGGGACCTGTCACTAGATCATATATGTTGAACTGGCTTACCGACCTGAATAGCGCCGTCTCCCTGATTCCAGTGCTGTCATTTTTTTCCTAGACTTTTCCCCCCCTGTTCCAGAGATACCGCCCACTGTTGTGTTCGCTCCCTCTATGCTAATTTGCTGTAGTTAGCCAACCGGGCAAGAACTACCCTGAAGCTGCCTCGCACTGATTGGTCTACATCAGAGGCAGGGAAGCTAGCCCCACCCTTGGCTAACTACAGCAAATTAGCATAAAGGGAGCAAATTAAAAACAGTGGATCATATCTCTTGAATGGGGGGGGGGGGGGTCTAGGAAAAAAATCACAGAACTGGAATCAGGAAGGCAGCGCTATTCAGGTCAGTTAACCAGTTTAAAGTATAAGGGTATGTGCACACGATAACTGCAATTACGTCTGAAATTACGGAGCTGTTTTCAGGAGAAAACTGCTTCTGACTTTCAGACGTAATTGCATGTACTCGCGTTTTGCGGGGCGTCTTTTACGGACGTAATTTGGAGCTGTTCTTCATTGGAGTCAATAAAAAACGGCTCCAATTACAATTACGTCCCAAGAAGTGTCCTGCACTTCTTTTGACGAGGCTGTAATTTTACGCGCTGTCTTTTGACAGCAACGCGTAAAATGACAGGTCGTCGGCACAGTACATCGTAAAGCCCATTGAAAGTAATGGGCAGATGTTTGCCGACGTATTGGAGCCATTTTTTCAGACGTAATTAGAGGCATAAAACGCCTCCATTACGTCTGAAAATAGGTCGTGTGAACCCAGCCTAAGATTTAGTGATGGGTCCTCCTTAAAAAATATTTTTCAAATACCCGTGCGGTTTTACAAAGCTTTTCAGGTGTAAGCCTATGACCAATTAATTAAAAAACAGATTACACCTGAAACACTTTGTAGAAAAAACACAAGTATTTTTAAGATGCATATTATTTTTAAACGCAACAGTGTGAACCCACCTTTATTGTCTTTCTATTATATGTTGTCCACATACAGTGTAGAGCAGTATGCCCTAGATAAACGGTCTCCTTTAAAATCCTTTAAGCAAAAAGATAGCTTTAAAAAATAAACTAGTTTTAAGTGTATGTGTATCTAAAATATTTAAAGGAAATTGTGATCCAATATGTGTGCAAGACAAACTGCTACTTTGTGGCTCATGCTATCTTCTAGTAAGTAATTATCTGTGAGCTTCTAAATATTTATTAGATTGGAATCAATGGAAATTTTCAAACAACACCCTGGTCCAGATGATACCTCGTTTCTTCTAAGTTTTATATACTTTTGCTGTCTCCTCTTATCCTTCATGCTCCTTGATTTGAGGCTGTGCAAAGATCAGCAACCAGTGGCCTCTCCACAACCTCCTGATTATGCCATGTTGTCTCTGTACAGCCACCTGGTGGCACCATCTTGTCTGTACAGCCACCTGGTGGCACCATGTTGTCTGTACAGCCACCTGGTGGCACCATGTTGTCTCTGTACAGCCATCTGGTGGCACCATGCTGTCTCTATACGAGCACCTGCAGGTTGTCTCTGGCTGGTCCTGTTTCCATATGGTTGCACTCACCCATTTTTTCACATGACAAATGTCCTAATAACCCCCTTTCAGGAAATGCTCTTGTACAGTGAATAAAATCATACTTGAACATGTACCCTGTTACTGCGCATCCTCACTTCTCTGTGCGTAAGTATGAAATCTCCCATGGGGCTCCATCCATTCATTTGTTCTGTCCTATGTTCTAATAAAAGACTTACCAGAAATTTTTGTAGCTTAGAACATATATACGGTAACTGCCGGGAAGTTGCACATCAATCTGACAGTCCCAAAACCACAATGTACTCTCTCCGGCTTATGATGAACATCAGATAATTCCCTGCGCCTTTTGCAAGGCTTCAAAAATAGTCAGAACACCGAAACCTGTTCCCGTAACAACAAGAGACGGCACATTGTACCCTTACAGATGGGATGCAAGGATGTGATATGTTTAAATCACTATTGTGCAATAGTGCATATGTACTGTAATGCTAGAGGTTATCTCTGTTTTCAGTATTTTGAAGTAATCTTAAGGGACATGTGCTGTTTAACCAGCGTATATTAAGCTTGCCATGCACATAAGATAGCTTTTGGCCAAACAAGACAACTCCCCATAAACGTGCACACTTGGATTTGCATAGAGTTAAATGATAAAATACAGGCTGCCTGCACTCACCACTAGGGGGAGCTCAGGAGCTTACTGCATACTGTTACTTTTGAGTTCAATTTATGCACAGAATGCAGTTCTCTCCTAAGCACCCCTAGTGGTCGCTGCAACAGCCAGAATTTTCTCATTTAACTCTATAAAGGGGATTTAGAGTTCTTTATAAAAGAAATGGAGCTCTGACTGCTGTTAAGATGAATTAGAAATGTATTCAAGCCTATCACATGTAATACTGTCTATCAGTACCACACAGCTCTACATCTCCTCTCATCATGTGAACCCGTCACCACTAATTTACCCCCCAAACTAAGTACACTTTCCAGTAGTTCATCCAAATTGTTGTTCCAGTAATCTCAAACGTTTCTCAATGAGTTTGAGAATTTTCCTGCGTTGTATGTAAATGAGGTGAGACGAGTCCGCTGTGCATTTTGCAGCCGAGAGCAGTCTGGCTTATTTTTGAGCTTGCTGCCTGACCACTCCTCCTTAAGTTTGATTGACAGCCTCATCTTAAATCCCGCAATTGTGCGTTGTATTATTTATCTAGAGCAGACGCAGGATAATGCCCTCCCTGCTGACCTGTGTTCAGCATCGCACTACAGATGACAAATTCTGTGTACTTCACCCAGACCTTCACTCGTCATTAACACGTCCATAAAATTGTTGTTTACACCTTAAAAGTACCAATTATTTTATATTTAGTATTTTGAGCGTGAGAGATTGCTATTGACTGCAGAAATATAGTCTATATGTTTTCTTCATAAGCAAAGAGAAAAAAAGGAAGACACGGCACTCACCAAACCTAGATTTTCTTCACTTTATTTTCATAATCCTATATGATAAAACCACATGGGCTACAGGGACACAAACACAGTGACGATCAATTTCTTCATAGTCTGTATGTATGTGGCCAATTGTAGCGCCGGTGGCCACTGGTCTCACTCACCCCAGCAGCCGCCAGCCTCTTTGTCCTCTGCCCCGGCATCTCCCTTCTCTGGGACGCTGGCACACTTTGCTCTCTCCACGGCCCTGTGCCCGTAAGGTTTGCGCATTCCTCCCTGTTATTAAAGGGCCATCTCACGCACCAGGAATATTGACCCCAATCTACCCCAGCACACCCTGGACTTTAAAAGGAGCTCTGCCCACTTCCTCTTTGCCTGAGCAATGTTGTGTCTAACCCAGTGTTGGTCTGAAAAGGTTCCCAAGAGTAATCCCGTATCCTGTATCTTGCAACCTATATCCAGTGTCTGTGTTCGGTGTCAAGTCCTGTGTCTGTGACGACTTCAGTGACAGGGCGAAGTCCTGTGTCTGTGCCAAGTCAAGTCCAGTGTTCTTGCCAAGTCAAGTGTCCTGTGTCTGTACCAAGTCAAGTGTCAAGTGTCCGAGATGACTTCTGTGTTCAAGTCCAGTGTTCGTGACGACTACTGTTCCCGTATTCTGAATCTGAGACAAGGCAGCTTCCGATAGTCCGGCACCAGCCTGCTTCTGAATTTCTGGCACAAGCCAGCAACCCAGGTACTCTCGCCCTAGTGACTGTTATTGACGCTCGCTTGACCAGCTACTACTCTGCTACGGCCGGGAGGCACAGTGGGTCCACATAACCCACAGCCATGACACCATCGACATGACTGACAATGATGAAGGTGGCCATAGACTAAATGATAGTTATTAATCATCTTACTATGTATAACCTTTTCATGACAAGCCTTTTAAAAAAAATAAAAAATGATGGGCAAATATTCCCACCTATGGCCAGCATGGTGATGGATCATGGGGTTTATTGGCGTGAATGGTTCTCGCATAGACTTAAAGGATATTTACACTGTTACAACCATTATTTTATTTCTCCATTGTATCTAAAATTAATCAAATTTGCAAATCGCCTTGATAAAAATAACCAACCGTTTTATTTATACAGCTCCTACGCAGACCTATGTGTCTACATGGTTTCAGACTAGAAATAAACTTTGTGTGTATTCTGATACCACAGTCATGTTTTAAAGTCCTTTTACACAGGCCAATGATCGGGCAAACGAGCGTTCATATGAACGCTCGTTCCCGATCATTGCCGGGAAACGCTAGTTTAACGGCTGTTCGCATAATTTAGGCAGCAATAAATATTATCGTTGTCGAGAGCACATCTCCCCGTGTAAACAGTGAGATGTGCTGCTGACGTGATGCAAATGCATGGGGAAGAGTGATCAGTGTAACAATCGCTTGTCCCCATACATGACCAATCATTGCTCCTTGTGGAAGGAGCATGCGAGCGCCGATCAACGAGCTGTGTCGTTAATATATTGGCCGTGTAAAAAGACCATTACTCCACACCTACACCCCCTTACACATGGTTTGTTTTCAGTCTGAATCCATGAGGACACACAGTTCTGCATAGGACCTATATACACAAAACAATAATAGAATATTTTTAATCAAATCTAAGTTGCTTAATTTTTTCCTTTAGATATTTTTGATTTTTTATTTTCGATATATTGGTACAATAAAAAAAATGTGGTTCCCAGGGAGTACATATCCTTTAAGTTTAGGCAAACAGGCGCATGTGTAAGATGTCACTTGATCCATTATGGAACCCATGAAGACCAAATCAAGATGTACAGGAGGTGCTAGGTATAGGTGCATGCCTTCTCATTATACCTTACCTTAATCATACAGTGTTGCCTTTTTAATTTTGACTTTTACTTTGAGAATTTAATGGGACGCATACAATTGATCATTATTTTTAGTTGTTGGAATTGTTTAATCACACCCTTCGAGTCATTGGGTTTATCTTACTGTAATAAATGACTAATTGACTAATACGTGAATCCAACAGAACAGCGATACCACTTCTGCTATAGAGGATGGTGCCTGCTGATTTATAGATAGATAGAGAAGTATCTCACATCACCATTACATCCTTGAGGTCAGCATTTCGGATATTCAGCTCCAGCAGGTGCAGACGATTCCCCAGAGCCTGATCTCTTATGTAATTGCGGAAGGATGGTTCTCTGCACACATTATTATCAAAGCAGATCAAGCATTTCCCCCAAAGAATACCTTAAATCTTAATTTAGTGTAGTCAATATGTAAAAGATGGGGAGACCGCTGTAGAAATTACAACACTTCTAATCAATTAAACCGTTAAACAAATGTGATTTACCATTCAGAAATCTGAAAAAGCTGGAAAGCCCGGTTAGAGCGGTATTGGCGGCCACATTGGTTGTCACCCAACTTGGCCAGAAACAAATATAACTATGAATAACGAAAAAGGATTATAAAAGGGAAAAGATAAAAAAACATGAGTTTCCATTGCAACTATTCATGAGGGATTTGATAATGATTAAAGTTTCGCAGCATAGTCATTGTTGGTGTATTGATAGGGTATATCATCACTATCTATCCCACAATCCTTAGAGGCTGACCACCCCCATCAGGCGCTGTGCAGGTTCTAGGCATCATTATGGTTATAGTGATTGGACCTTTGAATGTTGGGCCATTACTGTCTTGGGTGAGAAAATCCCTTTCATTTCTTTCCGCAGCATATTCCAAACAGCAAGATTTATTTTTTTTATTCTAGGGAAAATGTTCTTTAATTCACATAACCGCTTTGCCTAAGAAAATTAATCTTTGGGAGGATACAATTTAGAATCCAAGTCAAATTTGGTAAAAACAATAGGAAAATAAAAAAAATCAGGAAATTAAATTGCAGACATATCATTTTTTTGAACCAATTTTCCCTTGAAATTCTCCAAAGTAATATACGATACATATTTCCTTATATTGCCAAAAGAACGCTGCCTGTTTGTCCAGGAAAGAAAAAAATAAACCAAATATTATCGTAGACAGAATGGAGAAGATGCAAGGCGGCAAATTACGTATTTGGCAGATATCCCTGGCACGGAAAGGGTTAAAATTTTCGGATCGATTACCAGTGCCAGCAATCTCTTCATCGTCATTCAGTTCTTGTGATCAGTCTTACTAAGGATGCTAAGAATTTGAAGGGAACCAGACAGATAATGTTTTCCCTTTGGAATGATCACTCTTTTCAATGTCACCTGGACTGCGGCCAAAAGAACGAAATATAATCGTGATGACGAGCCCGTCCCTGCTGGTTCCCTATATGTGGACTAGCACTAACCGTCCTGTGACATGCGCGGCTTTACAAGAGCGTTCTCATCGGAAAGTCTCCAGTTGATTTGTATCCAAGACTCATGCTGACAAGGCATTTCTAGAGATGCGGGACAGCGTCGAGAACAAAATACATGTTTTAAAGTTTTACTAGCTGCTTAATAATCTGTGTAAGCTACGGTTATTAGGAAGTAATTGTTAGATAATTAGCAGTTTCTTTTTATTTTGGTGATTGAAGATATTCCAAAAACTTCACAAGCAACGTTCATTATACCAACAATGGGTGCGAAAATAACTAATACATATTCATAATTGATGTATTTGCGGACATTTGTTTTGAGTTTATTGGGTTAATGCAGGAATGATTCTAGTCTTTGTGCTCCCCAAATGGGTGTATGTTGCACCCACAGCATGCTGGGACAAGGATTTGTAGATGTTGGTCCCACCATTGAAGACTATGCGCACACCTTTTATACCATTCTTGGTTATATCCTCAAGACAATACTGAAAAAACTCATAGTGGTGGCCATTATAGTAGTTCCTATGGTGCCAGACGTATTCTAGTACCCATTATGGGAGCCTTATGGTAATGCCAGCTTAACAGTATACCCGCTTTCACCAATTTTCACTTCATCTGCCATTAGGAGGAATAATTTGCCGTGTTTGGTATTAATTTACAATGAATCCAGACAAAAAACTTTGCATTCCCTTCTGTAATGTGTGGGCCAGTTATTGGGAAGATTGGATATGACTTGTTTATTCTGTGAATTCATACAGTACTGGTATACAATACCAGTCACCTTGGAGAGACGGCGGCTACAAATTGTGTCTTATTTATACGGGGCTTGTACATAGGGTTGCTCTTTGGAAGAGATACATCCGTTTAGGGTAAATCCCAGGTATGTATTTCATAGAGCAGTGTTCCCCCAACCATTAGCTCAAGAGCCACATGTCAAAACCATATCACTGGCATCATGGCTTCTGTGTATAAAGGAGCCATAATGGATCTGTTATAGTCCATTTTGTAATAGGTCTATCAGGTTTCCGTTCATTGTACCCTATTCTGGTTGTCAAAGTTTAAAGGAACGGACAGAAAATAACTAATGGGAGTGTGAACAGAGCCTTACAGAGATACACTACCGTTCAAAAGTTTAGGGTCACTTAGAAATTTCCTTATTTTTGCAAGAAAAGCACAGTTTTTTTCAATAAAGATAACATTAAATTAATCAGAAATACACTCTATACATTGTTAATGTGCTAAATGACTACTCTAGCTGCAAACGTCTGGTTTTTAATGCAATATCTACATAGGCGTATAGAGGCCCATTTCCAGCAACCATCACTCCAGTGTTCTAATGGTACATTGTGTTTGCTAACTGTGTTAGAAGGCTAATGGATGATTAGAAAACACTTGAAAACCCTTGTGCAATTATGTTAGCACCGCTGTAAACAGTTTTGCTGTTTAGAGGAGCTATACAACTGACCTTCCTTTGAGCTAGTTGAGAATCTGGAGCATTACATTTGTGGGTTCGATTAAACTCTCCAAATGGCTAGAAAAACAGAGCCTTCATGTGAAACTCGACAGTCTATTCTTGTTCTTAGAAATGAAGGCTATTCCATGCGAGAAATTGCCAAGAAACTGAAGTTTTCCTACAACGGTGTGTACTACTCCCTTCAGAGGACAGCACAAACAGGCTCTAACCAGAGTAGAAAGAGAAGTGGGAGGCCCCGCTGCACAACTGAGCAACAAGACAAGTACATTAGAGTCTCTAGTTTGAGAAATAGACGCCTCACAGGTCCTCAACTGGCAGCTTCATTAAATAGTACCCGCAAAACGCCAGTGTCAAAGTCTACAGTGAAGAGGCGACTCCGGAATGCTGGCCTTCAGGGCAGAGTGGCAAAGAAAAAGCCATATCTGAGACTGGCTAATAAAAGGAAAAGATTAATATGGGCAAAAGCACACAGACATTGGACAGAGGAAGATTGGAAAAAAGTGTTATGGACAGACGAATCGAAGTTTGAGGTGTTTGGATCACACAGAAGAACATTTGTGAGACGCAGAACAACTGAAAAGATGCTGGAAGAGTGCCTGACGCCATCTGTCAAGCATGGTGGAGGTAATGTGATGGTCTGGGGTTGCTTTGGTGCTGGTAAAGTGGGAGATTTGTACAAGGTAAAAGGGATTTTGAATAAGGAAGGCTATCACTCCATTTTGCAACGCCATGCCATACCCTGTGGACAGCGCTTGATTGGAGCCAATTTCATCCTACAACAGGACAATGAACCAAAGCACACCTTCAAATTATGCAAGAACTATTTAGGGAAGAAGCCAGCAGCTGGTATTCTATCTGTAATGGAGTGGCCAGCGCAGTCACCAGATCTCAACCCCATGGAGCTGTTGTGGGAGCAGCTTGACCGTATGGTACGCAAGAAGTGCCCATCAAGCCAATCCAACTTGTGGGAGGGGCTTCTGGAAGCATGGGGTGAAATTTCTCCCGATTAACTCAGCAAATTAACAGCTAGAATGCCAAAGGTCTGCAATGCTGTAATTGCTGCAAATGGAGCATTCCAAGACCAAAGCAAAGTCTGAAGGAGAAAATTATAATTTCAAATAAAAATCATTATTTCTAACCTTGTCAATGTCTTGACTATATTTTCTAGTCATTTTGCAACTGATTTGATAAATATAAGTGTGAGTTTTCATGGAAAACACAAAATTGTCTGGGTGACCCCAAACTTTTGAACGGTAGTGTATATTTCATGGGCTTTTTCCCTTTTATTAGTCATTGTTGCTCATCACGTTTATGAGAATGGCTCATGACCTACAAAAGGTCCGTGACCTCTGCCATAGAGCAAATAAAGAATAATGACTTTACAGTGGACTCGTAGATATTAGCAGAATTTCAAGATTCAAACCACCTGATTTTCCATATTCCCGATCCACGGAATCACCAGCCCACCGATTACATTGAGCAAATTGATTAGCAGCGTTTTCTCTTTGCTGCCAAAGTGGATCAAAAACATGGCGAACTGTCTCAACCAACGTATCCGAATGGCGGATGGATCAACTCATTAATGTATTAGGAAGACTTATAGTTGTTATTTTAGATTTCAAAGTTCTGGAGAAGCCTTGTAAGATTAATAGGCTGTTCCCCAGTTCAATAAGACTTAGCAGTAAGCTGGCGACATTCATTCTAGCAGGAAACTTGCCCAAGTGATTCAGTGTTCGTTGAAAGAAAATTAGATCGTAAGCTCGTCTGATAAAAAATAATGTTAGAATAAATTATATCTGATTTTGAAATGTTGCATTACAGATGCAGCAATTCTTATCTCGCTAACTTGCTGTAGTGTAATAACTTATCATTAAAGCCATTGAAAAAGTCTGGTTAGGCTTGGTTCACACTTTGCAGTCAAAATGTTTTTGTTTTTTTACTGCTGCTGCATCATTGCAAAAAAACTTATTTTGGCCACGACATGAAAACCCAGACTTAGAGTTTCCTGGCACTATGTATTTAATGGGTTAAGTCTAGTTACATTTTGCTGCATCTATAGCTCTAAGGCCTCGTTCACATCTGCATCGGTCTTTCTGTTCTGCTCCGTTGTACGACGGACACCATCAGCGCTTGACGGAGCCCATTGACTTTAATGTGTTCTGTCTGGGTGTCCGTGGTTTTAATGGTAACCATAGTGCAGCACGCTGTGCTTTTGTTTCCGATATTTTCGGCCGGATCTGTGATGGAGACCCCTAACGGAGCCTCCAACGCAGATGTGAACATCCCCTTACAGATGTAAAGGATCGACCTGTATTTTTTGTGTCTGTGAAGCAAGAGTCCTCAGAGGTGTCACCATCCCGTCCTGTCCGTAGCAATACTGAATAGCAATATGTAACAATATATGTATGTTGTGTTATTGTAATTTACTTGTACACATGATAAACACCCGTGGGGTCCCAATACTGGGAAACAATAGAAATATCATTTCTTCAGAGTTACTGATGTGTGTTTTGTTTTTTCTCCATTTTATGTGTGTGTTGACAATCAGAACCATAAGTGATTGTTAATTTCCACATGGGAAATGACAATGCTATTCCAATTAGACAACATAGCTGTAATGATGGGGGGAAGAAAACAGACAAGTGAGCCCTAATCTACCCGCCACTCAGTCCCTGCCTACTTGCAACGACCCGCCCTAGGCGACGGGGTACAACTGGGTGACGGTCCCTACGCTCAATAAGTGCACGACAGACAAACAGACAAGGGTACACAGAAGCAAGAGAAAAGGGGCAGTTGCCCACGGCAACACCGTGAGCAACAAGAGTGGTGAACGAGCCGAGTAACCAGGAGTGTACGAGGTACCAAACGCAGAACAGGAGAGTAGGGAACAAGTCGAGTCAAACCAGGAGTGTACGAGGTACCAAACGCAGAGCAGGAGAGTAGTCAGTAAGCCAGGGTCAATATGAAGCAGGGTCAAATAGTTCAAGAAGCTGCAGCAGGGCCAGGAAACCAAACGAGAAGAATCACAAGCAAGGAGGAACAGGAAAGGCAGGTATAAATAGACAGAGGGCGGGAGCTAGCTCCGTCTGGCCAGGCTGTGATAGGCTCTCCCACTCCTAAGCCTGCCATCCTGAGTGGTGGAAGATGGAGTCAGTCTCACAGACATAGAAGCAGGTGCAGACTGATTACCTATGGGCGTAGATACTGAAGCTGTGCCTGGCAGATCCTTAACAATAGCGGAAATTTTTTTATGATCTTTACAATAGTTGCCCCCTGGTAAGTACAACATTGGAGGGATAGGGGATCTCTAAAATTGAGACCAACAGTCCGAATTTTCAGTTTTTGGTGTTCTTCTTGTTTGTTTACCATCAAGCACAAAAATAAGTTAGAAAAGGATCAGTTATTATTATAATTATATTTTGTTTCATACTTTTGTGAAAACTAAGCATTTGAGAGTCCCGGAAAGTAAATGACCCATCAACACTAAACTGTCAGAACTTTCAGTTCTTCCATATTTTAGGAAGTGGGTATGGAGAATGATGATGGCTCCACTGTCTGTTACATGCAACGAGCATATAAAAGTGCAGATGGAACAGAATCTCTGGGTGGTGTCACCGCACGGAACCTGATGGAGTTTATATATAGACACAAGTTAGATGACAAAGCAAGAATACGGGCTGCACTTATCTGCTGGGCTGTTACTTGTTTTAATGACTGAACGCTGAAAAAAAACAATTCTAAAGAGCTCTGGTTTGTCAGACAAGTTGTTCATAACTGTTCATTGCTGCAGGTATAAGTATTATTTGCTGTTCTCACGCTAGTGGTCGGTTAGATAGCGCAAGATTTGCATATAAGGTCAGAGGTGCAGCTTTCAGGGCTCCCAGAGCAAAATATTTAGAGCTCCCACCAAATCCCAGCGATCAGCAGTAATCTGTGGGAAACCTGGAAGTACATATACAATTTGCCAGCAGCGCCACTACTGGGGAAATTAAGTATTGCACCGTGCCTATTCACGTCAATGGGTTCTCTATGTAATGCAGGACAGGTCCTCCAGAGAGAGAGAGAGAGACGCTCTATGTAACCGCTCTCCACTTTGACCTAGAGATGAGGATCCTGCTCAGAGGACCTTCCTCTATTAACTCATAATTACCTGGTAGGGTATAGAAAATGGGTTATTTACACTTGACAACCCCTTAAAAAAAAAACCCACCTGGCAACATTACCACTGCTCATTCTGGGTCAGCCCGTGGATCAGTTTGTGTTGTATTAGCTTTATAAATGGATGAAATTTCTCTTTAATGTAATTGGAATCATTAGCCAATGGCTGATGTAGTTGGCATGAAGATATATTTTTCAAAGATTTACTGGTGCTGGAACATTTTTGAGATTGTGCCACGAGCAGACAGACACGGCTGAGACATCCCAGACAGACATGTAGAGTCAAATCTCACAATCTGTACAAGTAACTGTATCAAAGTTCTGTCATTTACCAAAGTTAAGATTAGATGTTACAGGGCAATGAGGACCCGAGGACTCTACACTGTACTTCACCGTCAGGGTTGTAAGTTCATATCTCAATCAATCAGTGGCGTAACTACCGCTGTAGCAGCCATAGTGGCTGCTACGGGGCCTGCGGCATGAGGGGGCCTGTGCCGCCCGCCGTCACACCCCCCCCCCCCATTCCCCTTATGCCCGGAGGCATCTCTATGGCTGTTAAAGTGGAAGCATCACCACATTCAATAGTATCTGCATCCTTTTACGCAGATACAATTGAACGCTATGGCAGAGCAGGGAGGTAGCGCCCTACCCTGCCATTTACTAAGCTACAGGTCACGTTCGGCCTGCAGCCTATCAGGCCGGTGTGATGACGTCAGTGGATCACGCCGTCCTACACAGGGATCCCGTTGGCGTTGATTTTCTCCATTTGTCGAGGGAACAGGGGCCTAGGTGAGTATGACGTTTTTTGTTTTATTTGTTTGGGGGTCGCTATATGCCGCTATCTACAGGTTCATACAGGAGCTGTATGGTGCTATCTCAGAGGCAGAGGGGCTGTATGGCATGATGTACAGGGGTGGCTGTATGACGCGACGTACAGGGGGGGCTGTATGGCGCGATCTACAGGGGGGGCTGTATGGCGCGATCTACAGGGAGGGCTTTATGGCGATAGCACCCCCGCCTCTAGATATCTACAAGTGGGGTGTGACATGGTCTACAAGGGGGCTCTATAGCACGGTCTACAGGGGGGGCTGTATGGCACAATCTACAGTGGGGCAGTATCTACAAGGGGGGCTGTGTGTGGCAGCTAGGGGAGAGGGGCCCAGTCAAAAGTTTGCTATGGGGCCCATTCTTTCCAAGTTACCCCCTTCATGCAGTCAAGTCCTACACAAAACAGTCAGTGCTTTATCCTGTCCATTCATCAAATTAGTATCACACTAATAGAGATTGCACCAAGACTATCTTTTATAGGGATTATATAAATATGGGTCATAAAACAAGGCATGGATAGTGCTTTAATGTTATAATATGCCTTGTGTTACAGTTTGGTCCCTGATGGCTGATTCACTAACTGCGGCTGTGAGAGGAACAATGTTTATTTACTTGTCTGCACCCCTATAGAATGAACAACTGGCCTCTTTAGCTCTCCCTAGTGGGTGGTCTATTTATTTACTGTATGGCACTATATTGGCACTGCATGGCAGTATCATATTGGTACTATGTGTGTATGACTCTGACAGAGAAAAAAAAATCTTTGTATGCTCCATCAGATAGCGTATATTCTATGAGGAGGTACTAAATGGCGGCACAGGGTGACTACGGCTTCATAGTACAGGACTGTAGGGTCTCCATGTTGCTCTGTACAGGCTCCAACTCCCTATGTTTGCATTTCCATGGCTGCTAGGTCCACACGTGTATTGTCTAGGGGCCACCACAGTCCTTGATTTCTGCCCAGTACCTCTTCATCTGCCCTCATACAGCTATGGCTTTTTTGGGCGAGTATTTCTGCCTAAAACTAGGCATTGCATTTCTTCAATTGGCATCATATCGGTTAAGCAATGCCACTGTGACTGACGAGGGTAGTTTCGGCTTGTACCCCATTACAAGTGACACAATCCTGAAACATTGAAGAATTGTCCCATCTCACTGTTGATACAACCATGGTCTCAGTTAGGACATTTGCTTTAAGATTATGTGAATTTACACATGAAAAAAAAAGAAAAAGCAGCAATTCAAGATAATGGTAGGAGAAGCAAATTCATGGTAACGCTATTCCAATTAGCTAAGAAAATTGTCATGATGGTCACAATAGTTGCCCCCTGGTAAGTACATCATTAGAGGAGCAGGGAAACCACCAGACAGCCCGAATTTTCCGTTTTTCGTCTTTCATATTTGTTTACCATCTAAAACAAAAATATCAAAATAAGTTATACTCAGTTGTTACTATGTTGTTGTACTCATCATATTATGTATTACTTTTACCATGACCCCAATCTGATGCATGAGCTGTCTTGGAACGATCCCTTGCAGCAGAACAAATTG
Source organism: Rhinoderma darwinii (assembly GCF_050947455.1). NCBI lineage: Eukaryota > Metazoa > Chordata > Amphibia > Anura > Rhinodermatidae > Rhinoderma > Rhinoderma darwinii. The sequence goes on from NC_134695.1 coordinate 89,432,052, forward strand.
CAAATGCAGTAAAGTTTTGTAGAATTATTGAAGCTTTATAACTCCTTCAGTCCTGGTGTTATTGAGATAAGACTGACCAGCAAAAAGATGGACGTATTTTTTTTTATTATTATTATTATTATTATTATTATTAGCATTATAAATATTATCTCGTCTATTTATCTAGTTTATTAACATGTTCATTCGTTTTTCCACAAATTTTAAAGCTCATTTATTAAAAAAAATGTATATAGCCTTCCTGTATAAACATGTATACGCTGTCATGCATGACTCTCTTGCTATGTATTATGCAAAAATCTCCTAGGTTTGCGGCTAGCGAGTCCAACTGTAATTGTCCTGCAATATCCTGTGCTTGAGACACAAGGTGGTGTTTATAAGACCAGAGAGAGTCCTACGTGAAGATGCCGTCTCGATATGTGACATGTTCTTGTTGTAAAACAGAGATAGAGATATTTTTTGTGCGTTGTCTACAAGACTCATAGAGGCCAACTCACAAAACTGTCCATTTATCCATAAATCACCAAAAAGTGGAGCATTTTTTTGTCAATCTATGTTCCTTGCTCTCCAGGCAGTGTAAACACAAGGTCCCTGTTACATTAGGTTGAGTTAGTAGCAGAATATGATATGAGGACCTCATCTTCATAGCTCTCCTGTCACGTCTGTTTTAGTAATTACTTGTACTCCCCATAATATAACAATACTGGAACATCTTTTCTTAGAACTCTGTGTTGTTCTGTTCCTCAGTTAATCCTCCTGGAAATATATGAATACACTGACAACTGGATGTTACCATTCCCCTTGTCATTCTGATGTGATTCTGCCCAGGCAAAGGGTAAGGACACACGCAGTGGCCGAGGCGCGGCTACGGTGCGTCCGAACACTGAGCTGACATGCTGAGCATTTTGTTTTTTTTTTGTTTTCTTTAATGCCCGCACATATTTGCCGATTAAACTGCTGTTTACCTTTTTAAATTGCGCTGACTTCACATTCATTTGCGGTAAAACCACATGATGGCTTTGTGTTTTGCTGTATCGCGGCCGCTATGTGTGTCTTTACCCTAATTGTCACCAATGATTGGACGGTAGTGGAGTGTTTTAGGACACACCAATTAACCAGGTATACAGTAACACCCCTTTGTCAATTTAGTCATACATTTCCAGGCGGAATAACAGAGGAACTGGTTAATGCAGCATAAGAAATGGTGCTCTAGAATAGGTTTTTTTTTTCATGGGGAATGCAAGTATTTACTAAAACAGAAATGGGAGCTGACCAGTCTGCTTGGTAGCTTTGCTATGCTACACCAAGGAGCACAAAGCCTTTACAATGTGCAAGTAAGAAACTCATCTAAAGGCTATATGAGGGACAAGTATTCATTTTTCTCTCAAGTTTACTTTAGGTGCACTCTGAACCTTAAGACCTTTCTTAGGAAAACGGGGACACAAGGCGTTAGCGTATATTAAACCTGATGATAGGATCTGTTTAACTCAACACGGATTATCTCTGGATAATATACGGCCTGAAAAGACTTAAAACTCAATATGGAATAATTTTAAAAAAATTACATTGCCCCTGAACTGCATAAGTCCGATGTCATTTTGCAGGCAGAGTGCGGTTTTACAGATGTAATACACATGCAAACATGTGAACTCCATCATCTGGCCCGTAATCTCTGATTAGGCTCTGATTCTACCCCAGTGGACACTAAACCTGTCAAGCGGCAGCTCCCCTGGAAGCAGAGTGACTCATAGGTTTATAACTGGACGCACACAAAATGCGCTCCGTGAAATTTAAAACTACAATTATTAAATAAGTACAGAAAAGCCCCATAGGTATAACAGAGCGGAACAATGGGACGTATTCAGTCCAACTTGGCCGTGGTGTTGATCTGAAAGGAGACTCATATACTGGGGTATTGGAAACAGACCTCTGTAGTTTGATCGTAAGCCTTGTACTTGTCTAGTTAACTTTAAGGCATGCACTAAATATCACACGGTCATTGGACTTAAACTCTGTTATATACAAGAATAGCGTCTGTGTGTGCAATGAAAGGTCGTAAACAACTTTACATGGAATTGCAATGATTGGCAGAGGCTTCATGTGCTGGGATCATGGTAAAACCATTAGGCTGAGTTCACACGTTGCAGATTTGTTGCGGTTTTGACGCAGATCTCACCCTTTTGCATTGCAAAGAGTAAAATCTGCGCTGAAAATCTATGTCAAATCCGCGACGTGTGAACTCAGCCTTATACTTTGCTGTTATATGTTCCCTGCAGGGCAATGACAAGAAACGTCAATTCCCCTGAGCATTGTGCAGTCATTATCCAGTTGCCCCCGCTTGTAAAGGGAAAGACTCAGATGAAAAACTCTGTTTATGGAATTACTAGTTATTTAATTTAGTAAAAAAAACTTTTAGAGGCTACGCACAGCTTTGTAACCTTTTTTTTTTAATTATTGTTTTATTGCTCCAGTGCATCTAAAATTAAAAAGAAAAAGTAACTGCAAATAGTCTCCTTGTATCTACAGCCCGTATGCAGACCTATGTGACTCCATGGTAACAGACTACAAACAATCCCTGTGTAGTCAGATCCTGCTGTCATGTTTTGTTCCATCAGTCCCCTACTTCTTAGTAACATACATTGTGTAGGTTCGCAAGTAGGGCACAGATTAAATAAAGTATAACTGCAGGACCAGACTAGACAGGAGTTGTTTGTAGTCTGTTACCATGTAGACACAGTCAAACTATTGATCACAGATCAAACTATTTGCAAAGCTGCTTCATGATTTATTTTAGATGCATTGGAACAATTTTAAAAAATATGGTTGCGAAGGTGGACCTTCCCTTTAAGGGCTCATTCAGACGAGCGTGATTCTCGTCCGTGTGATGTGCGTTGAAACAACGCATATCACACAAACCCATTGATTCCAATGGGGCTATTCACACAGTGTCCGTTGCGTGAAACTCACTGCATGTCCTATATTGGTGAAGTCAATGGGTGCGGGAAAACCATGGACAGCATACGAACGCACATCCGTGTGCTGTCCGTGTTTCACGCAAAAATTACACTGAAAAAAAAGTGCGTGAAAAACACATGCCACACGTAAAGCACACTGATGCAAAAACACAACGCACACATATATATAACAGGAGGTACACAAATACTTGCAGAGATGAAGCTTGCAGCTCCTGGACCCTAATGCAAACTCTGTAGCAGGACCCCCTCCCCTCTCGTACTCACTCTGCAGAATCTATAGATTTGTTGTTTTTCTGCTCTATCGTTTACAGTTGTTATATTATTGCGCTAATGCCATAACTGCAAATTCCACCTTAAAGATAGAGCTCCTTAAAGGGAATGTGTCGCTAGAAATTATTAATTTTTTTCAGTTAATTTGTATTTGAGTGATTACACATTGTTTTAATTTTTTCACAAGTCAGGAAATATAATTTAGATTTCAATTTATAACATTTCCATGTGCTGGGCACTAGAGGGAGCAGTTCCCAAAATTGCAGCATGGTCAATGTGGTAAAGCAGCCTCATTGCTTTATGCTGCAAATTTGGGGTGGACACACTCGCTCTAGTGCTAGAAGCAGATAAAACAGACACGGCGCCACATAGTGCAAAATAAAAGCGATAGAACCAAGGGGCAAAGATGGAGAAATTTGCTCACCTAGGGTTATGGACACCGGTTAGATGTCACAAACGTAAAAGAGCTGCTGCCAGATCCGTGCACAAACAAACAAAGTTTGTTGTCAAGAATTACTGCAAATCCAACGGAGAAAAAAGGACCAAACGGCGCTGCTCGTGAAGGATGTCAGATGAAATGGATTATAAATAAATAGTAAATTTATTAGGAAGTAGCAGGCTACGCGTTTCGACGCCGGACCGGCGTCTTCATCAGGCCATTTCATCTGACATCCTTCACGAGCAGCGCCGTTTGGTCCTTGTTTCTCCGTTGGATTTGCAGACACTCTCTAGTGTCCTCACACAATCCCCCCTCCCTTCTTTTGGCTAGTTCCAGGAGACGGAGGGGTTTGAATCCTCAAACCTCCTACACTGTGTGCTGCCATTTTCTGAGCGACTGCACAGTGTAGGAGGATTAGATACAGAGCTCAGCAGACAGTATCACACCAACATAATACACAAAAAGAATACACACATCACATACACGAAAATAAATGACCTGCCGCCGCCTCCGCTGGTCTACGCTCCTATTCCTTGCGCCTAAACATATGGCCGGAAGCCGCGGCCGGAAGTTGTCATCTTACTGTCCAGCAGCGGCTTCCGGTCCACATGAAAATGGCGCCGGATTTCGCTCTCCGAACGAGCTTAGTTTTGGTCTGTGTGGGAGCAGCGCATGCGCCGTTCCCACACAGACGGCGTACGCTTCTGAGAATGGAATGGCTCCCGTTCGCATTCTCTATGGGATTGTATGTGCCGTATTCCATCTCTGTATGTGTCGTTAATCGACACATACAGAGATGAAAAAAAAAATGGCAGCCCCCATAGGGAAGAAAAAGATTGAACACAGTAAAAATTCGAACGTGACAACACAAATAAATAAAATGTTTGTTTATATTTTATTGAAAGCAATATAATAAAAAAACTACAGCTTGTCCTTTAGATGGCAGAGGGGTTTTTGGGAGCCCTCCGCTGACAGGCCCCTGATGCAGCTGCAACCTCTTCCCGTCTATAGATACACCGCTACTTGTGATGTTTGGGAAATATGTTACATAAAAGTCATGACTAAAAATCAATTATGATAAAAGGAAAGGAATAAGCAATTGCAGTGAATCTATGGGAGGTGATCTGCTCTGATTCCCGATTGTCTGTTGAGCACTGATGCGGGCAGATCTGAGCGGGTCGCTCCCTGGGCACTGAATACAGTGGGCATTTGGGCTCACTCATGCTGAGCACAGCATCTGACAAGCAGCTCTGTAGAGACTGAGGTTAAGAATGTCAAAATTCGCCTGTGTTCTCCCATCTAAAGGGAAAGTGTAACGCAGATCTCCAGAGGTGGAAATCTATTATGTCCTGATTCTTCTCGTACAAATGTTGCTGGGTAGATGAAGATGGAAAACAGCTGGAAACTGAACTTCAGCTTGTAAAATTCATGTGTGTGATATTTTCCCCCTCTCAGTCCCTCCGCACAGCGCAGCTCAACCATTGTGACATATCAGAAAGTCAGTGTTTGTAACCTTGTAATGACCTTCAGGGGAGAAGCTCAGTTCAGTATTTACGGAGTATGTCAGTAGTGGAGAATATATTTCCAGCTTCTCTATATAAACTATAATGATAGTTCAGGGGTTTAGAAAAGCTAGGTGACCACCAGGAGTGATCCTGGCCTTGCTGCAGCCTGGGGCTAAATTGGAAATTCTAGCAGGATTATAAACCACCCTCCCACCGCCACACAGTCACAAACAGGAGCAGCGCAATGTTCCTCCGTATTCTCAGAGTGAACTGACAGCTTCGAGGTGGCAATTATGGTGTACACACATTCCCTATAGATAGGCCACATCGTCTAATGACAAGCCCTTCAGGAGCTGTAATGGCGGCCATATTGCTCGTCACCCAGCTTTCCTTAAGCCAAATATTAGGGTATGTTCACACGGCAGCCTCCGTTACGGCTGAAATTACGGTGCTGTTTTCAGGAGAAAACGGCTCCGTAATTTCAGACATAATGGCATGTGCAGGCGTCTTTCGCTGCGTCCATTACGGACGTAATTGGAGCTGTTTTTCCATGGAGTCAATGGAAAACGGCTCCATTTACGCCTGAAGAACTGACATGCACTTCTTTGACGCGGGCGTCTTTTTACGCGCCGCCTTTTGATAGCGGCGCGTAAAAAAATGACCGTCGGCACAGTACATCGTAAAACCCATACAAATGAATGGGCAGATGTGTGCCGACGCTTTGGAGCCGCATTTTCGGATGTAATTCGAGGCTAAAACGCCCGAATTACGTCCGTAAATAGGGTGTGTGAACCCAGCCTTACTAAGGAACCACTGGATAGATTTTTTGTAAACACTTCGACAGTAGAGGACGACTAAGAGACTTCTCTTTACAAGGTATATTGCTTATTTTATTGTAGAGAAATATCTTTAAAAGGAGTTCTCTCATCTCGGACAAGAGATATCCACAAGATATGCCATAAATGTCTGCTAGGTCCCTGCTACCACTGGGACCCTCACCTATCAGGAGAATGGGGGTCTCCTAAGGAGGCCTACAGTGGTTGCATCCAGCCCCAGACTGAAGAGAGAGGTGTCTATTGAAGTTGTGGAAATCCGGACGCTTCGCTTGATGGAACGGGGGTTAGGGGAATGTTGGTGGGGATTCGGAAAGTTAGACCCCCGTCTACCAGACATTTATCCTGTGGAGCTCTACAACCTGGCAAGTCGATCTTGTACTCTACATAAAAAAGGAATAAAACCTTGTCATGAGGATGTTTGCTGCGCGTGTGGCAGGAGGTTCTCTCCTCCGTTCCCTACCGAGATTTCTAATGAAATACGATGTGAAGTTCACGCTTTTTCATTTGACCGCAGAGACTGAAATTGCTTGTCATTCTTTAAATGATTGTTGGATTTTGGCTTTGAAATGATCTTATTAGATTCATGAAATAAAACTCCCTTCTCTGCTGCAACATGTCATTAATGTAATGTTAAAGGCCAGGAGGTATAATTAGTGCAAACATTTAAGGTCTGCAAATAGACCTTTTGTCTCTGAGAGGAGGGTGCCCATAAATGTCTAATTGCAAATGGGCTCCCAGGCAGATGGAGGGACAAGTCCTTGCTTGCTCTCGTGTTGCCATCATTGTGCCTCATTGTATTTCTAATCGCTCGCCTGCTACTTTGTGATATGTGATTTAACATCGATATTCTACTTCTTTTTTTTTTTATTACATTATTTACAAGCAAAATAAGTATAAGGGCATGCCCACACGTGGCGGATTTCCTCCGCAACTGTCCGCATCAATGCCGCACCTAATCCGGGTTGCGGATTACGGCTGCGGATCTGCCCAAAATGTGCAGTAAATTGATGCGGACTAGCTGCTGCGGACTGCGGTAAAAGTGCTTCCCTTCTCTATCAGTGCAGGATAGAGAGAAGGGACAGCACTTTCCCTAGTGAAAATAAACGAATTTCATACTTACCGGCCGTTGTCTTGGTGACGCGTCCCTCTTTCGCCATCCAGCCCGACCTCCCTGGATGACGCGGCAGTCCATGTGACCGCTGCAGCCTGTGATTGGCCTGTGATTGGCTGCAGCCGTCACTTAGACTGAAACGTCATCCTGGGAGGCCGGACTGGAGACAGACGCAGGGAGTTCTCGGTAAGTATGAACTTATATGTTTTTTTACAGATACATGTATATTGAGATCGGTAGTCACTGTCCCGGGTGCAGAAACAGTTACTGCCGATCGCTTAACTCTTTCAGCACCCTGGACAGTGACTATTTACTGACGTCACCTAGCAACGCTCCCGTAATTACGGGTGCCCCATTGACTTCCTCAGTCTGGCTGTAGACCTAGAAATACATAGGTCCAGCCAGAATGAAGAAATGTCATGTCAAAAAAGCAAGACGCATCCGCAGCACACATAACATGTGCATGACAGCTGCGGACTTCATTGCGGAACTTAGAATCTCCATTGAAGTCAATGGAGAAATTCCGCCATGAGTCCGCAACCAGTCCGCCACAACTCCGCAACAGCCATTGCATGCTGCGGACACCAAATTCCGCTCCGCAGCCTATGCTCCGCAGCGGAATTTTACGCATCGTCTAAACAAACACTTCTAAATAGAAGTGGAAGTCAATGCAGAAACGGCTCCGCTGCGGATTAACGCTGCGGAGTGTCCGCAGCGGAATTCAAGTGAAATTCCGCCACATGTGAACCCAGCCTAAGTCGATGGACTCTAAACTGCATATAATACCACATTTGATATATTACCCCCATATTAACTGCAGTGTGAGTCATCCATCCCAGGTAAGGGCCAGGAAGGCTAAAATAATGTCACTGGTAATCCAAAAGGATGAAAATCGTACAGCACTCACCAAGTTGTCGATGAAGCGTGTGACGCGAAACGGTCGTCATGCCGAACTTGAAAGAAGGAGCCCTGCAATAGGCCGTAGACGTGAGTGTGTTTGCCATGTGTTATTAAGAATTTAATTAATGCATCAAGACAACTTAGCGGGTGCCGTACTATTTTCACCTTTTTGGATTACCATTTGCGTCATGTTGTATCTCTGTCTGAGACGGGTACTGATCACCACCAATACACTGTGGAACTGCATCCTGGGTGTGAACGCTGACCTACATTTATTGGGAATTGTAGTGTTTAGTGCCAATCATACTTTATCTGTATGAAGGAACTAATAATGTCAACTGCTGCTTTTGAGCATATAATGTGGCTCAAAAATAGCACCAGGATTTCAACCGTTGCAACTTCTCTGGCACCTAGCTGCTAAGAGAGTCCATCGTTACTCACACTTCATGATAAATCCACACGTCCGAGGGTAAACGGTTGGCACTACCTCGCACCGTGGCAATCCATTGTGGAACGCTATGCTGCTGGGATCTGTGGTTCTATCGCTGCTGATTGTTGGTGCTCTGTGCATGTAATAAGTCACATCCAAACATTCAATAAAACAAAAAAAAAGATGCACGACACTCACCCTTCCAAATAATGTAAATACAGCTTTTTATTCCAAAGGGAGGCAGGTAACGGACAGGAGACTTGCGCATGACAGTCCGCCGGGAGTGCCGTGCATCTTTTTTCTTCGTTTTATTGAACATTTAATGATAACTGCATGACAGATGGGACGAATGGAGAGGGCCATTGAAAAATTGATAGCAAGTTGCTATGAAGGACCAGAAATGTGGAGACCATAATAATCCTAAATCCTAATAAGTACTGAACTCACTTGCTAGTGAATGTAGCCATAGTGGAGTGGGGTCTCATTCCCAGTTTTGCTATGGGGGTCCCATGGTTCCCAAGATGCACTGTACCCTGGTTTGCTACCTACATAGGGGTCACCTGATGCTTCTAGAACACTGTGCAGTAGCTGGACCTTAGTCATTCACCCATCATAGAGCACTAAAACCGTGACGTCACACGTCTACACCCATTCACTCCTGGTTAGTGCCGCAGATGGTTATTGGTGGTTAATGGAACATCCAGAATTTTTTACTTCACAATTAGTGGTAGAATTTTCATCATTTCCCTGTTGGTCGGTGGTATAGTCAATATCTGGCGGTTGGTAAAACATTTAGCATTTGGTCACAGGTGGTTTTTCTGTAACTTCTTCATGGGGTCAGTGGTAAAATCAACACTTTTCTTTTGGCTGATAAGAGCAACCTCTATTATTTGGTCTCTCCTTGTCAAAGGGGAGTTCACACAATGCAGTCAAATAGTGTAAAAGATCTATCTCATATCTATCTATCTCATATCTATCTATCTATCTATCTATCTATCTATCTATCTATCTATCTATCTATCTATCTATCTATCTATCTATCTATCTATCTATCTATCTCATATCTATCTATCTATCTATCTATCTATCTATCTATCTATCTATCTATCTATCTATCTATCTATCTATCTATCTATCTATCTATCTATCTATCTATCTATCTATCTATCTATCTATTTTGTGCAGTAAATTGAGATTTCTCTTATTTATTGATGTATTAGCAGCTCCCAAGAGACATTTAATTAAAGGGTTAATATTTCTGTATCATTGTGGAATAGACCTGATCCTTCTATCAACAGTGGTAATTAGAGTAAGTGGAGGATTGCCAAAGGTGGGAGCCCTAATGAAATATATAATATACTGGCTTCTCCAAGCCTCCTTTTATTTCTTTTGATTTATTAGAAACACAATGCTTGGGTGGATCATGAATCGAGCACGAGTCTCATCTGCGCTGGCAGGAAACACCGCTTATTATCCTGGAATAATTTGATAAGTTCAGGATCTGATTGGGAATATTATAAGCATTATGCAAAATTTATTATTTATTTGGAAGGATGGTAAAGACTAAATGTTTGTTTTTTTTTGTTTGCAATTCTGATAATGTGTCATGTAAGGGTTTACACAACAGGATATAAGAGACCAGTCTTTTTTGGATAGATTCTCTGTTATGGGCTCTGACACAAATGGCCCTAAAGGTGCAGCAGAAGAAACCCATGAGGAGCTGACCTTGGACCCAATTATTTTCCATTATGGTCGATTACTCATGGGTTAATCCACAACTTATTATATCTTATTAATGGTCTATCCTGTGTGTGCAATGATAACATCAAAGATTACAATGAAATTAAAGTATAGGTGGAGGATTGACCCTCAGAATCATTTCCTCTAGTGGGCCCAATACACCCCAGTCCAGCGATGGCTTTTTCAACATGTACTGGTTTGTATGAGCATCATGGTCCTGTGCAGTATTGAGTGGCTTGGAACATCCATTATGTTGTAGAAGTAGAAAGTAGACTCCCCGTTATCTCAGCCCGTTTGCTCTTTAGGGCCTAGTTCATATCACGTCAAATGGCCTATGTTTTATACATTAAACGTAGGCTGTAACAGATGCCCTATAGCGGCATCCATCACCATAGATAGGTCATGAGCTGGGGTCATGAGAATTCATGATGTATGCGTTAGTCCATAGTCTATCATGACGAATTTTAGTCTATGGGTGACGGATGCCGCTATTAGGCAGCTATTTAAAGTATTAGTCACACATAGATTATTTTGGTATCCGTTTAAAAAGCCCATGGCGTATACATAAAATGCATGCCTGTGATGTATGCCATACAGCGGCATTAGTCACCTATAGGCTCTTATGTTAAAAAAATATATACCACACGGTATACCTTTTTTCTTTTTTTTTACGGGATTCCGTTGGATGGCATACCATAGTCTACTACGCTATTCCATACCTAAAAAAAAGTTTACTGATGTACACCAGCCCGACCTACATGCTAAACAATAATGACATGTAAAGAGGGGCCTAAGTGTTGCAGAACTACAAATGGGAGTTGTAGTTTTTCAACATCTGGGGGGAGCCACAGGTTGGGGATCGCTGCTCTATAGACATGGCATGTACCTCCTGGGTTACACGTACCACGGGTAAAGAACTGAAGGTGTTAATGTTGGAGACTTCATTAACTGATCCTTGGTAATAATCGTTCCCCCAAACCATCGTACAATTAAACAGACAGGGACTCAAGTAAGGGAAACGCTGCTGAGAATGACCCCTTCTAATAACCACAGCCATAACCGTGAGAATAGGGGCGTCTCATCTCCATTTTTGCTATTAGTAAACTATTAATTATAGGTTTAGGGCATGTTCACATAGCTTATTTTCGTCAGTTTTTTAGGCCGTAAATGGCCGAAAAATCGGAGGCAGAACGCCTCCAAACATCTGCCCGTTGATTTCAATGGGAAAAACTGCGTTCTGTTCCGACAGGGTGTTTTTTTACACAGCCGTTTTGAAAAACGGCCGCGTAAAAATGGCCACGAAAAAAAAGTGCATGTCACTTCTTGAAATGTTTTTGGAGCCGTTTTTATTGACTCTATAGAAAAACCGCTCCAAAAACCACCGTAAAAACGCGAGTGTCTTAAAAAACGTCCCTTGAAAACAGCTCCGTATTTTGAGATGTTTTTTGCTAAGCGTGTGAACATAGGCTTAGGCTATACCTTAGGCCCTGTTCACACAGTTTTTTGGCACGTTTTTTTGACGCGGAAACAGTGTTAAAAAACGTCCGAAAACGTCCTTCCATTAATTTCAATGAGAGGCGGAGGCGTTTTTTCCCGCGAGTGAAAAAAAACGCTCACGGGGAAAAGCGTCAGACACTTTCTTTGGGCATTTCTGTCTCTGACCTCGCATTGACATGAATGGGAGGCAGAGAAAGCGGTTTTCGCTGCGTTTTTCCCCGCGGCGCTCAATGGCCGCAGCCAAAAAACGCGGCAAAGAGTGCAGGCAGGTCAAAATCTGCCTCAAAATTCCTTAAGTAATTCCTGAACTTTTTTTTTTTAAAGGGTATATTCGGAGACCGAAAAGTATTAGCAGTGTACTCTCTGCAGTATGTGAGTACTCTTGCTTATATACATTCCGGTTTCCCGTCGCGCTGATTATGACATTTTAATAGATTATTATAGTGCTGCCAGGGGACCGGAAGTCTAGTGGCAGAGTCTTCCTTCATGACGACACGATTCTTCGTCATGTGACGGGCCCCTACCGGCCCGACTGTATATAAGCAAATGTACTCACCAACTGCACTGCTAATACTTTTGCCGCATGCAAATACGCGCGGCAAAACCGCACGTAATACGCATCGTGTGCATTGACCCTGAATAGGGAATTACATTCTCTTTATGGTTTGTGTGACATTTCTGGACATTTTACAACTGTTTTCAGGGATAAATCTTTAAAACCCGAGGCTATGCCAGGACATTGGGCATGTTGACATGTTTGGTTTTCCAGGCAATATAGATAAGGATTGTCGGTTACATCTAAAGAGCCAGTGGCTGGTTGACTCCTCTGTGATCTGGAAATTCTGGTTAAGAAATATTTTGAGTCTCATCTTTCCTGTTATGACATATAACTGATCTGTGGTCAGGGCCTTTACAAACCTGTAATGTTTATATACTTCTGGTGAAAAAATTGAATGAAACCTCTTCTAACCACTAATGCTGAAGACGGGGGGAGGCCATGTCACGTCGGGGGGTCCTGCTTAATGGTGATTTCACAAAAGGGGAAGCTGGAGCTACTTATCTGACCTAAGATGAATGTACACATATCCTTTGGTCAGATCTGCATCAAATCAAAGAGGGTAGTCCTTAATCTGTGGTTGCTGACTGTCTTTCACCAACACGTTCCTACCTGGCACAAAGGAAGATGTGCTCAGTCAACATCCTGCCGCGTTCATCTGGTTATGTAACCATGTCATAACAAGAACTGGTAGCTGGTTATGTTATGGTGGATTGTAGACGCACAGCTTGTGGAGCTTTGGACCACGTTTACCGAGACCGGCATATCGCATCTTTGGCTAATCTAAGTAAAGAAGATAGTTAAAGGCGATGTAAATCTTTGAAAACCTTTTTTTTTTGTTCTTTTTATGTAATGGATTTGTTTTGTGATCCTTAACTTTTATTAAAAATGTTTTTTTAGATTTAGCGCTGCAGCTTCTATGTATCCACTATACATAGAAGCTGCATAATAATGCTGTAAGCCGAACCTGTGTGCCTCTAACATGGAATATAACCCTAAAACCGTTAGTCAGCTGGACTGACTACTCGACTGACAGCGACTCCGGTGTGCGTCTGACACACAATCTAACCCTAAGGCCTTATTCAGACGGCCATGTTCGGTACATACCGTGTGTCGGACGCATTTCCTGGACTGAGAACAGTTCAGGGAGCCCGGCTCCTAGAATTTATGTATGATGCTAGGAGTTTCTGCCTCTCCGCCAGAATACTGTCCCGTACTGTAATTGTTTCCGGTACGGGACAGTATTCCTGCGGAGAGGCAGGGACTCCTAGCGTCGTACATAACAAATTCTAGGAGCCCGGCTCACTGAACTGTTCTCAGTCCAGGAAATGCGTCCGACACACGGTCTGTATATTGCGGACCTAACACGGCCGTCTGAATAAGGCCTTAGAGTTTGATTGTGTGGGAGACACAAAGGAGTCGCTGTCAGTCGAGTAGTCAGTCCAGCTGACTAACGGATTTGTCAGACAGCAGCATTATGCAGCTCTTATGTATAGTGGAAACAGAAACTGCAGCGCTAAAACTAAATAGCATTTTTAATAAATGTTTATTAGAAAAATGTTGAGGATCACAAAACACACACATAAGAATGAGAAAAATATCTTACAGTTTCTGAAATCCTCCTCAGATCAGTTTTATCCATTTTGCTCAGTATTACAGGTCAGGATGCAGAGTTTGGTTACATAATCTGTTTATTTGACGTTTTTTAACAATTCCACTGTTAGGCATTATCCATGTTTGTTAAGCCACCCCTCACATATATAATTCCAGTTTACAATCCCCGCCGTGTTAATAAAAATGGCTGTAGATGCAGCACCGAGTATACATTTCATGGTCTTTTTAAAGGTTTCTGTGGTATCATTAGGCGTAACGTGTGAAGGAAATTAACAAGAATTCCTCACTGTCTTGGTAATGTGAAACGGTCGTCAATACATCTGTGAAAACAAACATGTCCTGCGCGAGAGACCCAGCGATGAGCAAATACGCTCCACTACCTGACAGCGCTACGTGACTTTATTGGACTAAAGGTGCTCACACTTTAATAGGCACATCTACCACTGATGGGGAGAAATGTGAAACTGCTTGTAATTGGTAACATTACAGCAAAATAAAGTTTGTAAAATAGTCTCCCCCTGTAAAAAAAATAAATATATAATAATAATTATATATATATGTATATCTCTATGTACACATATAAAAATGTAAAAAAAATTGGCTTGAGAAAGGCTCAGGTTGTGTGAGCCGAAACGTTGCACTTTTGGGGTCAATAAAGCACCCTCTTTTTTTCAGTATAAGGGTATGTTCACACGGCCTATTTTCGTCCATTTTTCCGAGCGTTTTTTTATGCGTAAAAAAACGGCCGCGAAAAAGAAGTGCAGGACACTTCTTGGGACGTTTTTGGAAGCGTTCTCCATAGACTCTATTGAAAAAATCTCCAAAGACGGACGTAAAAAATGCAGCAAAAAACGCAGCGAAAATCGCAAGTGGCACAAAAAACATCTGAAAATCAGGAGCTGTTTTCTCTTGACTCTGCGTGTGAACATAGCCTAAGACTTTGTGAGTGCTGCCTATTTACTGCTTTTTATGTGTATATATATCTATATATATGTACACTACCGTTCAAAAGTTTAGGGTCACTTAGAAATTTCCTTATTTTTTAAATAAAAGCACAGTTTTTTTCAATGAAGATAACATTAAATTAATCAGAAATACACTCTATACATTGTTAATGTGGTAAATGACTATTCTAGCTGCAAACGTCTCGTTTTTAGTGCAATATCTACATAGGTTTATAGAGGCCCATTTCCAGCAACCATCACTCCAGTGTTCTAATGGTACATTGTGTTTGCTAACTGTGTTAGAAGGCTAATTGATGATTAGAAAACACTTGAAAACCCTTGTGCAATTATGTTAGCACCGCTGTAAACCGTTTTGCTGTTTAGAGGAGCTATAAAACTGACCTTCCTTTGAGCTAGTTGAGAATCTGGAGCATTACATTTGTGGGTTCGATTAAACTCTCAAAATGGCTAGAAAAAGAGAGCTTTCATGTGAAACTCGACAGTCTATTCTTGTTCTTAGAAATGAAGGCTATTCCATGCGAGAAATTGCCAAGAAACTGTAAAGGATCTGCCAGACACAGCTTCTGTGTCGACGCCCGTGGGTAATTTGTCTGCACCTGCTCCTAAGTCTGATAGAGTGACTCCATCTTCTACCACTCAGGCTGGCAGGCTTAGGAGTGGGAGAGCCTATAACAGCCTGGCCAGACGGAGCTAGCTCCCGCCCTCTGTCTATTTATACCTGCATTTCCTGCTCCTCCTTTGCCTGTGATTCTCCTGTTTCCTGGCTCTGCTGCTTGAACTATTTGTCCCTGCTTCATATTGACCCTGGCTTACTGACTACTCTCCTGCTCGGCGTTTGGTACCTCGTACACTCCTGGTTTGACTCGGCTCGTTAACTAGTCTTGTTGCTCACGGTGTTGCCGTGGGCAACTGCCCCATTTCCCTTAGCTTCTGTGTACCCTTGTCTGTTTGTCTGTCGTGCACTTATTGAGCGTAGTGACCGTCGCCCAGTTGTACGCAGTCGCCTAGGACGGGCTGTGCAAGTAGGCAGGGACTGAGTGGCGGGTAGATTAGGGCTCACCTGTCTGTCTCCCTTCCCAGTCATTACAGAAACTGAAGATTTCCTACAACGGTTTGTTCTACTCCCTTCAGAGGACAGCATAAACAGGCTCTAACCAGAGTAGAAAGAGAAGTGGGAGGCCCCGCTGCACAACTGAGCAACAAGACAAGTACATTAGAGTCTCTAGTTTGAGAAATAGACGCCTCACAGGTCCTCAACTGGCAGCTTCATTAAATAGTACCCGCAAAACGCCAGTGTCAACGTCTACAGTGAAGAGGCGACTCCGGGATGCTGGCCTTCAGGGCAGAGTGGCAAAGAAAAAGCCATATCTGAGACTGGCTAATAAAAGGAAAAGATTAATATGGGCAAAAGCACACAGACATTTTTCAGAGGAAGATTGGAAAAAAGTGTTATGGACAGACGAATCGAAGTTTGAGGTGTTTGGATCACACAGAAGAACATTTGTGAGACGCAGAACAACAGAAAAGATGCTGCAAGAGTGCCTGACGCCATCTGTCAAACATGGTTGAGGTAATGTGATGGTCTGGGGTTGCTTTGGTGCTGGTAAAGTGGGAGATTTGTACAAGGTAAAAGGGATTTTGAATAAGGAAGGCTATCACTCCATTATGAAACGCCATGCCATACCCTGTGGACAGCGCTTGATTGGAGCCAATTTCATCCAACAACAGGACAATAACCCAAAGCACACCTCCAAATTATGCAAGAACTATTTAGGGAAGAAGCCGGCAGCTGGTATTCTATCTGTAATGGAGTGGCCAGCGCAGTCACCAGATCTCAACCCCATAGAGCTGTTGTGGGAGCAGCTTGACCGTATGGTACGCAAGAAGTGCCCATCAAGCCAATCCAACTTGTGGGAGGGCCTTCTGGAAGCATGGGGTGAAATTTCTCCCGATTACCTCAGCAAATTAACAGCTAGAATGGCAAAGGTCTGCAATGCTGGAATTGCTGCAAATGGAGCATTCCAAGACCAAAGCAAAGTCTGAAGGAGAAAATTATAATTTCAAATAAAAATCATTATTTGTAACCTTGTCAATGTCTTGGCTATATTTTCTAGTCATTTTGCAACTCATTTGATAAATATAAGTGTGAGTTTTCATGGAAAACACAAAATTGTCTGGGTGACCCCAAACTTTTGAACGGTAGTGTATATATTATCTAGGAGCTCGGTTCGAGTTAATAACACCAGATTTATATGTGTATGTTTGTTCTGATCTGAATGTGGTGTATTGATAAATATATATGAGATTTCTGACCAATTTTAATTTCTATAGGGATACATTCCTTCAGGCCAGTAACGGAGAGGTAACTATGTGATTTTTTTTTTCTTTTGATTTTCTATGATTGATGCAATCTAAAACCTCTACTGCAATGATGGTAAAACTGCAGATCTCTGCTCTCTGGCTCTCGCTCTGGCAGACTTGAGACTTCTATGTATTACATAGACGACCGATCATTGCGCTAAAATTTACAAATTTTCAAAAGTGACTAAGAAAGTTGGCAGGGTTAAGTGCTAGTGTGCACCACTTACTAATATTGGCGTATTTCACACTGACGTAGTTTAGTTTGAATGGCGTATGAGACACCAGTTTTAATAAATTCCCCCTAATATTTTATACTTCAATAAAATGGTTCATAATGTGCATATTATTTCTTTTTTTGTGTGTATGCCGCTTCTCGTCAAGTGTTCCAAATTTTAAAAAAAATGTAAATGCCTTTCATATCGTGGTCAATCTTTACCTCTATGGCCAGCTTTGAACTGATCCGAGAAGGCCATTTACACACATCCCTGGAGGCCGGGCTGGACGCAGGAGCCGGGAGTTCTGAATAAGTATAGACTTTGTTTATGAGTTGCGATTTTTGCGGCAGAACCACAGATTTTGCGTCGCAAAAAACCGCAACATATGCTTTTTGTCACCCTCCCAATTGAATTCAATAGGGGAAACCCGCAACAGGAAATCAGCGATTCCGCATCATGGATTGACATGCTGCTGATTAAAAAAAATACATCGCAGGTCAATTTATGAAAGTTTTTTTTACACAGCGTGTGGATAATATTTATTCATATCTCATCCACTTTGCTGCTACTGTAATACGCTGCCGATTCTCCGCAATGAAATCCACAGTACTTACGCTATGTAAGAATCCGGCCTATGACCACACCGTGTGAATATACCCTTTCTATCTTTCTTTGGCCTACTTCCTAGAGGTTAGCTACACAGTCAAATTTTACTAATATATATATATAGTGGAGGAAATAAGTATTTGATCCCTTGCTGATTTTGTAAGTTTGCCCACTGTCAAAGTCATGAACAGTCTAGAATTTTTAGGCTAGGTTAATTTTACCAGTGAGAGATTGATTATATAAAAAAAAAAAGAAGAAAATCGCATAGTCAAAATGACATATATTTATTTGCATTGTGCACAGAGAAATAAGTATGTGACCCCCTACCAACCATTAAGAGTTCAGCCTCCTCCAGACCAGTTACACGCTCCAAATCAACTTGGTGCCGGCATTATAGACAGCTCGTACATGGTCACCTGTATAACAGACTCCTGTCCACAGACTCAATGATCAGTCTGACTCTAACCTCTACAACATGGGCAAGACCAAAGAGCTTTCTAAGGATGTCAGGGACAAGATCATAGACCTGCACAAGGCTGGAATGGGCTACAAAACCATAAGTAAGACGCTGGGTGAAAAGGAGACAACTGTTGGTGCAATAGTAAGAAAATGGAAGACATACAAAATGACTGTCAATCAACATCGATCTGGGGCTCCATGCAAAATCTCACCTCGTGGGGTATCCTTGATCCTGAGGAAGGTGAGAGCTCAGCCGAAAACTACACGGGGGGAACTTATTAATGATCTCAAGGCAGCTGGGACCACAGTCACCAAGAAAACCATTGGTAACACATTACGCCGTAATGGATTAAAATCTTGCAGTGCCCGCAAGGTCCCCCTGCTCAAGAAGGCACATGTACAGGCCCGTCTGAAGTTTGCAAATGAACATCTTGATGATTCTGAGAGTGATTGGGAGAAGGTGCTGTGGTCAGATGAGACTAAAATTGAGCTCTTTGGCATTAACTCAACTCGCCGTGTTTGGAGGAAGAGAAATGCTGCCAATGACCCAAAGAACACCGTCCCCACTGTCAAGCATGGAGGTGGAAACATTATGTTTTGGGGGTGTTTCTCTGCTAAGGGCACAGGACTACTTCACCGCATCAATGGGAGAATGGATGGAGCCATGTACCGTCAAATCCTGAGTGACAACCTCCTTCCCTCCACCAGGACATTAAAAATGGCTCGTGGCTGGGTCTTCCAGCATGACAATGACCCGAAACATACAGCCAAGGCAACAAAGGAGTGGCTCAAAAAGAAGCACATTAAGGTCATGGAGTGGCCTAGCCAGTCTCCAGACCTTAATCCCATCGAAAACTTATGGAGGGAGCTGAAGATCCGAGTTGCCAAGCGACAGCCTCGAAATCTTAATGATTAAGGGCATGGCCACACGTGGCGGATTTCCTCCGCAACTGTCCGCATCAATGCCGCACCTAATCCGGGTTGCGGATTACGGCTGCGGATCTGCCCAAAATGTGCAGAAAATTGATGCGGACTAGCTGCTGCGGACTGCGGGAAAAGTGCTTCCCTTCTCCCTATCAGTGCAGGATAGAGAGAAGGGACAGCACTTTCCCTAGTGAAAGTAAACGAATTTCATACTTACCGGCCGTTGTCTTGGTGACGCGTCCCTCTTTCGGCATCCAGCCCGACCTCCCTGGATGACGCGCCAGTCCATGTGACCGCTGCAGCCTGTGCTTGGCCTGTGATTGGCTGCAGCCGTCACTTAGACTGAAACGTCATCCTGGGAGGCCGGACTGGAGACAGAAGCAGGGAGTTCTCGGTAAGTATGAACTTATATTTTTTTACAGGTTGCTGTATATTGGGATCGGTATTCACTGTCCCGGGTGCAGAAACAGTTACTGCCGATCGCTTAACTCTTTCAGCACCCTGGACAGTGACTATTTACAGACGTCTCCTAGCAACGCTCCCGTCATTACGGGAGCCCCATTGACTTCCTCAGTCTGGCTGTAGACCTAGAAATACATAGGTCCAGCCAGAATGAAGAAATGTCAAGTTAAAAAAGCAAGACGCATCCGCAGCACACATAACATGTGCATGACAGCTGCGGACTTCATTGCGGAAATTAGAATCTCCATTGAAGTCAATGGAGAAATTCCGCCATGAGTCCGCCACTGCTCCGCAACAGACAGAGCATGCTGCGGACACCAAATTCCGCTCCACAGCCTATGCTCCGCAGCGGAATTTTACGCATCGTCTAAACGAACACTGCTAAATTAAAGTGGAAGTCAATGGACAAACGGCTCCGCTGCGGATTAACGCTGCGGAGTGTCCGCAGCGGAATTTAAGTGAAATTCCGCCACGTGTGAACCCAGCCTTACAGATGATCTGCAAAGAGGCGTGGGCCAAAATGCCATCTAACATGTGTGCAAACCTCATCATCAACTACTAAAAACATCTGACTGCTGTGCTTGCCAACAAGGGTTTTGCCACCAAGTATTAAGTCTTGTTTGCCAAAGGGATCAAATACTTATTTCTCTGTGCACAATGCAAATAAATACATATAATTTTGACATTGTGATTTTCAGTTTTTTTTTTTTATATTATCTATCTCTCACTGGTAAAATCAACCTAGCCTAAAAATTCTAGACTGTTCATGTCTTTGACAGTGGGCAAACTTACAAAATCAGCAAGGGATCAAATACTTTTTTCCTTCACTGTATATATATATATATATATATATATATATATATTGATAATCAAATGTTTTTGTCCATCTAGCTCCCATTACTGTCATAAGAAATTAATATTTCTCCCGCTCTATAGAGATTAATGATTTATTTATCATTATTTAATCTTTTTATAAAATAAAATCAACTCATCAAGACTTTGCCGCTCAGGAGTCATCAATATAATAATAAATGATGGAATGGCTGTAAATCTCTGTACCCTGTTAGTGCTTAGAATCTGTACTTAATAAATCAGATATTGCGTTGGTCATCTTTGTGGGGAGAGTGAAGGATACAGTTTATTTTAGTAGCACCTTCAAGAACTGAAGAAGAAACTTCTCTTTTCTTTTAATAGATAATGAGATTCCTTGATAGTCAGCTGTGTAAGCGCTGTCCCTTTAATGGCCACGGCCATGATAGTCTCCCAGGCTGCAGTACAAATTACTGTACAGTGAGCTACATGGGTATTGATAGAATTTGGTGTTTAAACATGATTCTATATTAAGGAATTGAATATACTGTGCATCAATTCTATAATACGATCCTATTAATGGGATTGTTCACTGTATAAGTAGCCGTGTTCGAACTATAGAGCAAGCTGGCACTGATTGATTAACATCTTATCTGTGCTGAAAACGCCCTCTGTTCTATCATTGTGTGGTGTGTTTAATTTCAATATTAAGCAGGCTTGATCCTGACCTCTTCTTCCTCTTGTTGCTGAGTCCAAGTTCCAGCATCCATTTTTAAGAACTATGGAGCAATTATTGAGTCACAGGGTGACCATGATTGTTTATAGCAATCCAAAATCCACTCTAATGCTATAATTATAGTTATTTATATAAAACTAAATTCTGCTGTTATAAACATGTACAAATGGTGGCTGAACATAACTATTATAATAAGGCCCCGATGCATAGGAATACAACTACTATAATACTGCCCCCTATGTACAAGTATATAACTACTAGAATACTGCACCCTATATACAAGAATATAACTACTATAATACTGCCCCCTACATACAAGAATATAACTACTATAATACCGCCCCCTATGTACAAGTATATAACTACTAGAATGCTGCACCCTATATACAAGAATATATCTACTATAATACTGCCCCCTATATACAAGAATATAACTACTATAATACTACCCCTATATACAAGAATATAACTACTATAATACTGTCCCTATATACAAGAATATAACTACTAGAATACTGCACCCTATATACAAGAATATAACTACTATAATACTGCCCCCTACATACAAGAATATAACTACTATAATACTGCCCCCTATGTACAAGTATATAACTACTAGAATGCTGCACCCTATATACAAGAATATATCTACTATAATACTGCCCCCTACATACAAGAATATAACTACTATAATACTGTCCCCTATGTACAAGTATATAACTACTAGAATGCTGCACCCTATATACAAGAATATATCTACTATAATACTGCCCCCTATATACAAGAATATAACTACTATAATACTGCCCCTATATACAAGAATACAACTACTATAATACTGCTCCTATATACAAGAATATAACTACTATAATACTGCCCCCTATATACAAAAATATAACTACTATAATACTGCCCCCTATATATAAGAATATAACTACTATAATACTGCTGCTATATACAAGAATATAACTACTATAATACTGCACCCTATATACAAGAATATAACTAATATAATACTGCCCCTATATACAAGAATATAACTACTATAATACTGCCCCCTATGTACAAGTATATAACTACTAGAATACTGCACCCTATATACAAGAATATAACTACTATAATACTGCCCCCTATATACAAGAATATAACTGCTATAATACTGCCCCATATATACAAGAATACAACTACTATAATACTGCACCCTATATACAAGAATATAACTGCTATAATACTGCCCCATATATACAAGAATATAACTGCTATAATACTGCCCCCTATATACAAGAATATAACTGCTATAATACTGCCCCATATATACAAGAATACAACTACTATAATACTGCACCCTATATACAAGAATATAACTGCTATAATACTGCCCCATATATACAAGAATATAACTGCTATAATACTGCCCCCTATATACAAGAATATAACTGCTATAATACTGCCCCCTATATACAAGAATATAACTACTATAATACTGCTCCTATATACAAGAATATAACTACTATAATACTGCTCCTATATACAAGAATACAACTACTATAATACTGCACCCTATATACAAGAATATAACTACTATAATACTGCCCCCTATATACAAGAATATAACTGCTATAATACTGCCCCATATATACAAGAATACAACTACTATAATACTGCACCCTATATACAAGAATATAACTAATATAATACTGCCCCCTATATACAAGAATATAACTGCTATAATACTGCCCCATATATACAAGAATACAACTACTATAATACTGCACCCTATATACAAGAATATAACTAATATAATACTGCCGCCTATATACAAGAATATAACTATTATAATAATGCTTCTATATACAAGAATATAACTACTAGAATACTGCACCCTAAATACAAGAATATATCTACTATAATACTGCCCCCTATATACAAGAATATAACTACTATAATACTGCTTCTATATACAAGAATATAACTATTATAATACTGCTCCCTATATACAAGAATATAACTACTATAATACTGCCCCTATATACAAGAATATAACTACTATAATACTGCCCCCTATATACAAGAATATAACTACTATAATACTGCCCCTATATACAAGAATATAACTACTATAATACTGCCCCCTATATACAATAATATAACTACTATAATACTGCCACTATATACAACAATATAACTACTATAATACTACCCCCTATGTACAAGAATATAACTACTATAATACTGCTCCTATATACAAGAATATAACTACTATAATACTGCCCCCTATATACAAGAATATAATTACTATAATACTGCTCCTATGTACAAGAATATAACTACTATACTACTGCATCCTATATACAAGAATATAACTACTATAATACTGCCCCCTATATACAATAATATAACTACTATAATACTGCCACTATATACAACAATATAACTACTATTATACTACCCCCTATGTACAAGAATATAACTACTATAATACTGCTCCTATATACAAGAATATAACTACTATAATACTGCCCCCTATATACAAGAATATAATTACTATAATACTGCTCCTATGTACAAGAATATAACTACTATAATACTACCTCCTATATACAAGAATATAACTAATATAATACTGCCCCTATATACAAGAATATAACTACTATAATACTGCCCCCTATATACAAGAATATAATTACTATAATACTGCTCCTATGTACAAGAATATAACTACTATACTACTGCATCCTATATACAAGAATATAATTACTATAATACTGCCCCTATATACAAGAATATAACTACTATAATACTGCCCCTATATACAAGAATATAACTACTATAATACTGCCCCTATATACAAGAATATAACTACTATAATACTGCCCCTATATACAAGAATATAACTACTATAATACTGCCCCTATATACAAGAATATAACTAGTATAATACTGCTCCTATGTACAAGAATATAACTACAAGAATATAACTACTATAATACTGACACTATATACAAGAATATAACTACTATAACACTGCCCCTATATGCAAAAATATAAGAACTATAATACTGCCCCCTATATACAAGAATATACCTGCTATAATACTGCCCCTATATACAAGAATATAACTACTATAATACTGACCCATATATACAAGAATATAAGAACTATAATACTGCCCCCTATATACAAGAATATACCTGCTATAATACTGCCCCTATATACAAGAATATAACTACTATAATACTGCTCCTGTATACAAGAATATAGCTACTATAATACTGCCCCCTATATACAAGAATATAACTACTATAATACTGCCCCTATATACAAGAATATAACTACTATAATACTGCTCCTGTATACAAGAATATAACTACTATAATACAGCCCCCTATGTACATTAATATAACTACTATAATACTGCTTCCTATATACAAGAATATACCTGCTATAAAACTGCCCCTGTATACAAGAATATAACTACTATAATACTGCCCGCTATATACAAGAATATAACTACTATAATACTGCCCCTATATACAAGTATATAACCATTATAAAACTGCCCCCAATATACAAGAATATAACTACTATAATACTGCCCCTATATACAAGTATATAACCATTATAATACTGCCCCCTATATACAAGAATATAACTACTATAATACTGCCCCTATATACAAGAATATAACTACTATAATACTGCCTCCTATATACAAGAATATAACTACTATAATACTGCTCCCTATATACAAGAATATAACTACTATAATACTGTCCCCTATATACAAGAATATAACTACTATAATACTGCTCCCTATGTATAAGAATATAACTACTATAATACTGCCTCCTATATACAAGAATATAACTACTATAATACTGCTGCCTATATACAAGAATATAACTACTATAATACTGTCCCCTATATACAAGAATATAACTACTATAATACTGCTCCCTATATACAAGAATATAACAACTATAATACTGCCCCCTATATACAAGAATATAACTACTATAATACTGCTCCTATATACAAGAATATAACTACTATAATACTTCCCCTATATACAAGAATATAACTACTATAATACTGCTCCCTATGTATAAGAATATAACTACTATAATACTGCTCCTACATACAAGCATATAACTACTATAAGGGCGGGTTCACACATGGCGGAATTCCACTTAAATTCCGCTGCGGACACTCCGCAGCGTTAATCCGCAGCGGAGCCGTTTCTCCATTGACTTTCACTTTAAATTAGCAGTGTTCGTTTACACGATGCGTACAATTCCGCTGCGGAGCATAGGCTGCGGAGCGGAATTTGGTGTCCGCAGCATGCTCTGTCTGTTGCGGAGCAGTGGCGGACTCATGGCGGAATTTCTCCATTGACTTCAATGGAGATTCAAAGTTCCGCAATGAAGTCCGCAGCTGTCATGCACATGTCATGTGTGCTGCGGATACGTCTTGCTTTTTTAACTTGACATTTCTTCATTCTGGCTGGACCTATGTATTTCTAGGTCTACAGCCAGACTGAGGAAGTCAATGGGGCTCCCGTAATGACGGGAGCGTTGCTAGGAGACGTCTGTAAATAGTCACTGTCCAGGGTGCTGAAAGAGTTAAGCGATCGGCAGTAACTGTTTCTGCACCCGGGACAGTGACTACCGATCCCAATATACAGCAACCTGTAAAAAAATATAAGTTCATACTTACCGAGAACTCCCTGTTTCTGTCTCCAGTCCGGCCTCCCAGGATGACGTTTCAGTGGAAGTGACGGCTGCAGCCAATCACAGGCCAAGCACAGGCTGCAGCGGTCACATGGACTGGCGCGTCATCCAGGGAGGTCGGGCTGGATGCCGAAAGAGGGACGCGTCACCAAGACAACGGCCGGTAAGTATGAAAATCGTTTCCTTTCACTAGGGAAAGTGCTGTCCCTTCTCTCTATCCTGCACTGATAGGGAGAAGGGAAGCACTTTTCCCGCAGTCTGCAGCAGCTAGTCCGCATCAATGTACTGCACATTTTGTGCAGATCCGCTGCAGAATCTGCAACGCAGATTCTGTGCGGCATCGATGCGGACAGTTGCGGAGGAATTCCGCCATGTGTGGTCATGCCCTAATACTGCTCCCTATATACAAGAATATAACTACTATAATACTGTCCCCTATATACAAGAATATAACTACTATAATACTGCCCCCTATGTACAAGAATATAACTACTATAATACTGCCCCCTATATACAAGAATATAACTACTATAATACTGCCCCCTATATATAAGAATATAACTACTATAATACTGCTCCTATATACAAGAATATAACTACTATAATACTGCCCCCTCTGTACAAGAATATAACTACTATAATACTGCTCCTATATACAAGAATATAACTACTATAATACTGCCCCTATATACAAGAATATAACTACTATAATACTGCTCCCTATGTATAAGAATATAACTACTATAATACTGCCTCCTATATACAAGAATATAACTACTATAATTCTGCTCCCTATGTACAAGAATATAACTACTATAATACTGCCCCCTATATACAAGAATATAACTACAATAATACTGCCTCTATATACAAGAATATAACTACTATAATACTGCTCCCTATGTATAAGAATATAACTACTATAATACTGCCTCCTATATACAAGAATATAACTACTATAATACTGCTCCCTATATATAAGAATATAACTACTATAATACTGCCTCCTATATACAAGAATATAACTACTATAATACTTCCCCTATATACAAGACTATAACTACTATAATACTGCCTCCTATATACAAGAATATAACTACTATAATACTGCCCCTATATACAAGAATATAACTACTATAATACTGCTCCCTATGTATAAGAATATAACTACTATAATACTGCCTCCTATATACAAGAATATAACTACTATAATACTGCTCCCTATATATAAGAATATAACTACTATAATACTGCCTCCTATATACAAGAATATAACTACTATAATACTGCCTCCTATATACAAGAATATAACTACTATAATACTGCCCCTATATACAAGAATATAACTACTATAATACTGCCCCCTATATACAAGAATATAACTACAATAATACTTCTCCTATGTACAAGAATATAACTACTATAATACTGCCTCCTATATACAAGAATATAACTACTATAATAATGCCCCTATATACAAGAATATAACTACTATAATACTGCTCCTATATACAAGAATATAACTACTATAATACTTCTCCCTGTAGACAAGAGTATAGAACTGGACTGATGATTTTTACACCTGACTAGTGTTACACCATGAGAATTCATCCGTGCGTCTTGTATGAATAAAAACAAAACAAGAGAGTATTTCCAATAGAGGTCTGCACTGTGACAGTCCAGAAATGAAGTCTTTTATTTATTGCATGGGAGTACTGCACATTTACACATACTGCAGAAAATACCATAAGAAGAGGTTGATGCTTATTACCTGTCAATACAAGTCACTCTTTAATGGAACATAAGATTAATGGTTACTGGGAATGAAACAGACGCTGTCCCTCGCGATCTCCTCTACAATATAATTATAGCCGTTCCACTGCGTTAATCGGATATTATGTAACCTCCTGCAGAGTCACAGGTCACACACAGAGGAAGCAGTACAGAAAATATCCATTATTGGGCCTCTAAACCCAGTGGTACATATGAAAGTGTTTAAAACCTGTCGTTCCACGCACAATTATGTTATATCCGTTTCTGAGAACGCTGTTTGTGACAGGAAATGTAGCCACCAATGCAGCTTTCACAGGGGCTGTCACCCACCTTTCCTAGACTCTAAGGCCATATGCACGCAGCCATAATTTTGATACGCAATTACGGACCGTAATTGCAGATCAAAGTACGGACCCATTCATTTCTATTGCCCACGGACACCTTCCCGTATATTTACCAGAAGGCGTCTGGGCCGTAGAAATGACCCGCAAAAAATAGGACATCTATTTTTTTATTTTACGGACCGCGCTCCCATACTTTATAATGGAAGCACGGTCCACAAATGTGGGTGATTGCCCGTGCGCAGGGGGCCTAAATGAAAAATCTGTAACATCTTCCACATACACGTTGCTTCATAACTATTCAGGGGTCTGGGAATGCTGTGGAAAAAAAGTTCACGCACGCAGTTTTTGGTGCAGTTTTTTTTGCATCTCCTTCTTTGTGTCAACTTTTGTATTTGGCTCAAAAAACTGCATGTGTAATCCTGGCCTAAAGGGGTTGTACAAAATTACAAAGAAAAATCTGCGTCCCCCCCACCAGGAAATGCACCACTCTTATTCCATGGGCTGTGTCTGGTTTTGCAGCTTAGCTACTTTGACTTGAACAGGGCTCAGCTGCAATTCCAAATACAGCCAATTGACAAAAGTGGCGCTGTTTCTGAGGAAATCAAACAAACAAATCCCAAAATGGTAAATTGCAAATATCAAATTCTTATTGACTACAGCTCCCCCTGTTGTTCTGATAGCAAAGTACCTTAAAGGCTACGTTCACCTTTGAAATGTTTTTATTGTTATTTTTTTTTTTATAATTAAAATGTGTATCAGTGTGTTTGGTGCAACTTTCTAAATAGCTTTATCACTTTTTGAGATACAGCTGCTTTATAATCTGTATACAGAGCAGCTGTATCTAGCTGTGAAACCTGTATCCGTCAGGTCAGCAGCACTGACGGGTTCAGTAACAGCGGGTCCTTTGCGTCTCTGACATGCAGCATCCGCCTGTTATCGGTCACATCTATGTTATGTGATCTAAGTTTATAACCTCTTTGGCTGCTGGACAGCTTGTGGCAAAAACACCAACATATTCCTACAAAGTGGCAAAATAAAGCTATAGTGAATATATGTCATTAGTAGCCTTGCCCATCGGCAGCAGACACTCCCTTTCCCATCATGACATGAGACGGGCGCTGTGCCAGCTTCCCTGGCATGCACAGTTCAAATGACTAAGCCTGTTATCAGCAGGATTATATACCACAGCATTGTCAAGTTTATTTCTTATAGTCGATTTGCATTAAGGTAGAAACACCTTTACGCAGGTGATGGGCGGCTCAGAGGGAGATTATGGGCAGCGGAATTGATTGCGTTTGTTTTGCTCCGTTGCTCTTGATACTATTGTTACCATAGAAGTGAATGAGCGGATTCAATAGATGATAATGAAGACACGGTCACTCATAAGCAACAAGACATTATAAACAAATTGTTCAGGGCGCTGCCAGTCATACAGAATTTGCTGGAATAGGGAGGCATTATAGTGACTGCTCATCCTTATTCTGTAGCCATACATTTATTGGTTAGCTCTGGTAAAACACCTATTATATCGGACAATTTTGGCCGGTGCAGCAAGCGCTGATGAATGAGACATCGTTGATCGGCGCTCGTTTGCTCCTGTCATACGGAGCTATGGATGGGGACGAGCGGTCGTTACTCCGTTCGCTCCTCCTCATACATTATTATCATGTCGGCAGCGCGTCTCCCTGTTTACACACCAAGATGCGCTGCCGACAACGATAATATTTTACTTTTTTGGAACGATACGGTCAGCGGATGATCGCTGCCGTGGTTACACAGGGTAATTATCGGCAGCAAGCGTTCTATAACCGCTTGTCTGCCCAATAATCACCTAGTGTAAAACCCCCTTAAATCTGTACCACAAAAGCCAAAAAGTTCAATCAACAAAGTTTTTTTTTTTTTCTCGTTCTAGTCTCCTTGTGCCCATGAGATAATGCCAGCCACATATCAGGCAGTGCCCATACAATGGTGTCAACCACATATTAGAGCCTATGCAACAGTGCCATCCACAGTGGTGCCCGTACAATATTCAGCCACAGTCAGTCCCCTCTGTAACGTGGCTCAGTGGTTTTTACACAAATGTAGTGTTAAGGTTTGTTGCACTGATATTGTGTGAATTACTGTAAGTTGTGCAGGGTTTCCGCTGAATTTAGTAACTGAAATAATCTAGAAATGAATTGTCCCCTTGTGTGAAGTTTAAATATCAATCCTGCTGAATATTCCCCAATAGTAGACTCCGATAGATTTATAATCCGGCTGACCCAGACTCTGAATTACATATAAATCTACTGTAATGTCGGGGTAGGGAGACAGACAGGTGAGCCCTAATCTACCCGCCACTCAGTCCCTGCCTACTTGCACGGCCCGTCCTAGGCGACGGCGTACAACTGGGTGACGGTCCCTACGCTCAATAAGTACACGACAGACAAACAGACAAGGGTACACAGAAGCTAAGGGAAATAGGGCAGTTGCCCACGGCAACACCGTGAGCAACAAGAGTAGCGAACGAGCCGAGTCAAACTAGGAGTGTACGAGGTACAAATCGCAGAGCAGGAGAGTAGTCCGTAAAGCCAGGGTCAAAATGAAGCAGAGGTCAATAGTATTAGCAGGAACAGCAGAGCCAGGAAACCAGAGAGAATCACAGGCAAAGACAAGAAGCAAATGAAGGTATAAATAGACCGAGGGCGGGAGCTAGAACCGTCTGGCCAGGCTGTGATAGGTTCTCCCACTCCTCAGCCTACCAGCCTGAGTGGTAGCAGATCGAGTCACTCTATCAGACCTAGGAGCAGATGCAGACTGATTAACCACCGGCGTCGACACAGAAGCTGTGTCTGGCAGATCCTTTACATCTACATTACCTCTTTCTGCTGATCAGTGTGCATAAGTGTCAAAGCAGTCCTCTATGTTCTCTGGTTCTTGCATTATATTAATTTTCTTTATATTCATGAACCAGGAGGCTCAGGATGAATAGTGTTGTATCTCTTCCAACATAGGATATTGCAATTAATTGTGGGAGAGTTTAGAAAATGCATTCTACTGAAATATTTCATATAAAAGTGTAAATACTATTTAATGCTTGCAAGTCCTAAGCCCCCTAACTATGATAAACTCACTGACACCGGAAAGAAAGACCTTACCGGGAAAAAATAAAATGGTGGTGTGATTCAATCAATGAGTCTGGAACAGAACGTACAATTTTCCCGCATGTTACGTTTCCCATTCGTTCATAGATAATCCCATATTGTCTTAGCCTTGAGTGAATAGGTAAAAGCAAACACATACTGTAGTACATGCAGCACAGAGGAGAACGCTTATCTCTGTCTGTTACTCTTTGACCCACTAACTTTTCTGCTGAAACCACTGCTGATCTCAGCGTAGAATGAGCGCAGCCTGTAACCCCTTGTGTGCTGGTAATGGTTACGAGGAACGGTACTAATCACTTTAAAGGGGAACTTTACCAAGATCTTTAATAATTTCCTACTTGAACCAGAAGTCCAGCTTCTGGGACCCAATGCAAAATCAGAAATAAGTTCCCCCACACCTACCATGTGCCATTTATAATACTAGAATCTTCTTATGTGGCAGAGGGGCCTATGGGGTCCCTCTGGCACCAGGACTTGGGGATAACCTCTGTACCACCTATGGCTAAACCCCTCTACTCCCTGCTGTTCGCAGCTGTTTCCGTCAGCCCCGTAGACTTTGAATGAAGCGGCACCGCGCATGCCCGACCACCGCTCCATTCAAACTTTTCCTAGCTGCCATTATTGCGGCTGGGGGAAAAGAGAGACCAGGGAACCCTGGTCTAACGATCGGTGGGGGTCCCAGCGTGCGTTTCTCCACTGATCCAGCACTTATCCAGTGGATAGGTGGAATATACTTTAGGCTGGAATACCCCTTTAAGTAGTCCTTGGTGAGCTAAATACATCAGCAGCACACATCTCCCCCCTGATCTGATATTTTGCTACAGTGTATCAGTGTAAGTCGGTGTTGCCCAACCTTCGGCTCTCCAGCTGTTGCAAAACTACAACTCACATCATGCCTTGATAGAGGGTTGCCTGTACTTATTTTTTTGCATTAAAATTAACAGGATGACGGAGGGAAGAAATGTGTGACAATCGATGTCATCTATCACATCCCTCCATTTTTATTTTTCGTCCCATTAACCTTAATTTAGAAATAACATGAGACAACCTCCTGTCCACTGTAAGAGTGGTTGGATTTAGAGACGATTAAGTGCAAAATTAAATCCAATTAAAATAAATTGGAACTCTGGTGATGTCCGTTTCCATTTTTTGGAGACAAAAAAATAAAGGAAATTGATAGGTGAAAAAAATCGGACAGGTATGAGTCTTAGTCAAAATATGTATTATATAGTAAGGCAGTGATTCTATTGGGTATAGCAATTAAATGGTGTCATGTGTCTTTTTGGCCTCTGCTCCTATTATTGATATTCACACACAAATAACACGTCAAACACCATAAATGAAAAACAAAAAAACAAACACTTGCCAGATTTACTCAATTTA
Source organism: Rhinoderma darwinii (assembly GCF_050947455.1). Taxonomy (NCBI): domain Eukaryota; kingdom Metazoa; phylum Chordata; class Amphibia; order Anura; family Rhinodermatidae; genus Rhinoderma; species Rhinoderma darwinii. Next base: position 89,464,833 of record NC_134695.1, read on the forward strand.
TTATGTCAGCTGTTTACCGACCCTCAGTCTCCTGGAAGGCATATGCTGCAAAGGAATAATAAAAATATAATGCAAACCACCTGTGACTTCTATATCTGGACATAAAACCAATACAGTGTTAAAGGGGTTGTCCAGGTTTTAGAAAATAACGTAAGTGGGGTCTTGTGTTGCAGATCAGCTCCTTTCACTTGAATAGGAATAAGTTGTAATACCAGATACAGCCCATTGACAAGAGTGGTGCTGTTTCTGGAAAAACGAGAAACTTTTTTAACTATCCTACTGCTCCTCCTGGCAAGAACATCAAACTAGAATAATGGTCTGAAAACCTGTGGCTCTCCAGCTGTTGTAAATGTACAATTCCTAGGATGCTGGGAGTTGTAGTTTCATGTATACGGAGAGACACGGGTTGCAGATCAGTGAATTAGAGCATGACCTCTGTACCACTCTGGTCACATCATTAGTAGTAATTATTATTATTATTATATTTTTATTCTTCTCATTATTATATGTTAAGTAGGAGATGATTGCACTGGTAAATTTAGAGCTGGGAGCTTCACCGTGACAAGTTAATTGACAGGTTTGGTTTATGGATCAGTGTGTTGGATGTCTGCAGGATAAACCAGCTGCTCCGTAAACACAGCCCTGTTATCACCGATAACACCAGCCCAGAGGTTTGTACCCACGTCTGGCTCCTGCAGGCTCCTTGGTCACTGGGCTTCCTGTAGGGCCAGCTGTGGGGAGATGATAGGATCTGGAGGCCTTAAGACTTCCTCCCTGTATCTCTTCCATCTTATGGCTTCAAAATGGCAGTCCGTTATCAATCACTACAGTCTGGATGAAGACTCTCGTATATCATGCACTCAAGGTTCTGTAATGGGAATTTAAATGGAGATTAATTGTCTGGCTGTGTAGAGATATTGCTAAACTCTGCAGGACGGCCATTGCAAAACAAAGCTTCTAGTCTTATCTTAGCGGCATCAAATCTTTATCATGTCATCTATGTAATTCATCAGCAAATTAACAGTGGATAAAAGTTATAAATTAAAAGGGTTCTCCACTTTGGACAATCGCTACTTGTTAGAAGGGGCACTTGACAATAAGCAGATCACAAAGTGTCCCGCAGCTGGGACCTCAGCGATCAGCTGTAATCTGTGGGGAAACTTGTCAGTAAGTGTTCAATTTAGCTGCAGCGCCATCACAGGGGAAACTAAGCATTACACCGTGCCCATTCATATCAATGTGTTGTCTATGTAGTGAAGGACAGGACAGGTCCTCCAGTGCGAGAGAGGCTCTTTGTAAGCGCTCGCCACTCTTCCCAAGAGATGAGAAGCCTGAACAGAGGATCCCCCTATATTAACTGGACAACCCCTTTAAATCATTCACTTTCATTTGGAAGTTCACCTGTTGTCGATGCACAAGGGCAGCCATTGTTATCGGACATAATCATTTCGTGCCTAAATAACTTAAAGGATGGACGGGTTGTGTTCTACATTCATAGGAATATTTTTTTTTAATTCACACGTATTTCAGGTGCTATAGTGCCCCTATAACAGCCACCGTCCCCTCAAAAATGCCAGCTACTGTGCTCCCATGACAATGCTAGTAATAGTATGTCCATTTCAGTATGAGTCAGTCTTTTCATACTTGAGCCAGCGCCATTGCTCCCCATTATAAATAATGCTAGCCATAGTTCACCCATAATAATGCCAGCCGTCGTAAAAAAAAACAGACTGCCATCTATGCAACCAGAGCTCTAACTTGAAGCTCCTGGGTGGCAAAATCTATAATAGTGCCCCCCAACCACCATGTGTCAATTCTGTTTTGCATAAACCCCAAACCAGCGCTTGTGCACATTTGATGCAGGTTTAATGGTATCTTTTTGGTATGAACACAGCTGAAGCTGTCTTATGTAACTTCTGCATGTTTGTGACAATTTGAGGAATTTGCAAATACGGGATGAGTCTCGACATTCAGTTACAAAACTCTTCGAGTCAGTTTACTGGCAATTTCAGGACGTTGTGACTTGTAGTGCAACCCCGAGTAACGGACAAAAGGACCTTGGAGCACCTGTTGCGAGGGCTGACCACATCCTGTCCGCTCACACACCATAATATTGCATGACACCTTCAGCAAGATGAACAGGCTTATACCACTAGATAAAATGTATAGGGATCCATTGATTATGTAGTTTGTTTTATACCGAGGTATATAAGGGCGGACTATGGACATATGTACAGTTATGTCTAAGTAATAGCAATAACGCCCAAATCTGAAGTAAATAAAGGATGAGTTGGTCCTGGCGGTAAAAGGAATCGAAGTCCATTAGACCTTTAGATTCCAGGTGTATGTGGGCCCTTGGCAACAGAGTCCCAGTGGGCCCCCTGACTAACCTGCCCTTGACTTGACATGTTTATATAGATCGTCACAGGCCCCTCCAGTGGGACCTACCGCCTATCCAGGTTACCCAGGTGGTGCTGATACCGCCCCTGTATTTGGAAAGTTTTGTTTGTTTTAGAGAAGCATGGGAATTGCATGAGTAGCAGTCCCATAATGCCGTCTTGTTGTTTAAATTGGTCTTTTTGCAAAGGGTTGAGATCTGTGCACTTTCTACAGCTGAAATTGACATGTTGCGTTTTTAAAAATCAACCCTGCAGGTCAATATCTGCACAGAAAATGTCCGCAGCATGTGGATGAGGTTTGTTCCAATCTCATCCACTTTGTTCCTATAGTATTCCATTGCAATTTTCCGTCCGCAGATCCAGATGGAAAATCCGCAGGAAATCTGATACCAGTGAATTTCGCCTTATACTTCTCACCGAAGCCCGTGCCAGCGTTTCATTAAGAATATACAGTGGATGGGGAACGTATTCACCCCTCTTGGCGTTTTTCCTGTTTTTTTGCATTACAACTTGGAATAAAAATGGGATTTTAAATTTTGTTTTTATGGAATGGACCTGACAAAAAAGTCCAAAGTGTTACAGTGGAATAAAAAAAAGAATAAAAAAAATAAAAAAAAACTGAAAAGTTGTGATAGCATATGTATTTACCCCCTTTGGTATGAAACCCCTAAATAAGGGCTCGTCTAACCCATTAACTTCAGAAGTCACATAATTATTTGAATTGTGTGCAATCAAAGTGTCACATGACGTCCGTATAAATACCCCTATTCTGAACACCACCACCATAAGCAACATGGAGACCAAAGAGCTCTCCAAACAGGTCAGAGACAAAGTTGTGGTGAAGTATAGATCAGGGTTGGGTCATAAAAAATAACCCAAACATTGAAAATCCTACGGAGCATCATTAAATCCATTACAACAAAATGTAAAGAATATGGCACAACTACAAACCTGACCAGAGAAGGCGACCCATCGAAACTCACAGACTGGGCAAGGAGGGCATAAATCAGAGATCCAACACAGATACCAACGATAACACTGAAGGAGCTCCAAAGATCCACAGCGGAGATGGAAGTATCCGTCCATAGGACCACTATAAGCCGTTCACTCCACAGAGTGGGGCTTTGTGGATGAGTGGCAAGAAAAAAAGCCATTGCTTAAAGAAAACACGTTTTGCGTTTGCCAAACAAGTGGAGGAAGGTTCTCTGGTCAGATGAGACTAAAATGGATCTTTTTGGTCATTAAGGAAAACGCTATGTGTGGTGCAAACCCAACACTTCCCATCACCCCAAGATTACCATTCCCACAGTGAAGCGTGGTAGCAGCTTTATGCTGTGAGGGCAGGGATTGGAAACTGGTCAAGATTAAAGGAAAGATGGATGGCAGTAAATACAGGACAATTCTGGAGGAAAACCTGTTTGTCTGCCAGAGTTTTGAGACAGGGACGGAGGTTCATCTTCCAGTAGGACAATGACCCCTAACATAGTGCTAAAGCTACACAGAAGGGTGTAAGGGGAACCATTTACATTTCTTGGAATGACTAATGCCTCATGCACACGACCGTTGTGCCACTCGGGCCATTTTTGACGGCATTCAAGTGGCACCCGATAGTCTTCACGGACCCATTCACTTTAGCGGGTGAATCGGATCCGTGAAAAATGATCCAAGTCTCCGATCCGTGGAAAGATAGGACATGTTCTATCTTTCCTCGGATCACTGACGGGACTCAGCCGGTGCACACGGTCGTGTGCATGAGGCGTTCGTCAAAGCCCAGACCTCAATCCGATTGGGAATCTGTGTCACGACTTGAAGTCCAACACAACCATCTAACCTGAAGGCGTTGGAGTTTTGCCTGTAATATTTGGCACCTTCAAAGTGGTAGGCAGGTTGTGTGAATTAAATGGTACAAACGCCCCAAAAAAAATCCATGTTCATTCTAGGCTGTAATGCAACAAAAGAGGAAAAACACCAAGGGGGTGAATACTTTCGCAAAAGACACTACAGCTAGATGGCTCCTACTTTGCAATTCTCCTCAGTCCTACAGTTATTTATCAGATTGTAGATCGTGGTTCCAACAATAAGATTATATTAGGGAATTGTTAGTTATGCGGTTACATCATTTATTTATTACAGTGGCTCTAAAGGTGGAGCGTTCTTTAAATGCTACAAATCTTTTACCTTATTGCTACTGACTGGATTCATGTTCCATTGAAATCTTTATCAGTTGTGTTACATCTGCCAATAAGATAAATGGGGAAAAAAAAGTTCAAAAGAAACTGACATTTATTTGCTAAACCCATTGCCGTCTCCGTTTGGCTCATTATACGTGCGGTGTCTTGTGACTCATTTCTAAGCTATATTCTCATGATCGCTGGTTCAGCCCAAAAATGCCTCATCCCCTGCGTGTGTCATGATCGCACTTGAACCATGTGTGCCCTGAGCCACATGATTTATTTGATGAATTGTTTAGGGTAGTGCCACGATATTTTCCTCTGTGTCGGGAACTGGCCGAGCTAGTGACATTTATAGGTAAAACCGGTTTGGTTACTGAATGGCTCATGTTCATCGATGCCAGTGATTGTATGCCTACAGGTCCCAGTGATGTATATCTAACCCTGCATGTTGTACATTAAAGGGGTTGTCCAGTTTCAGCAGAATGTTAATTTTTTTTGTATCATTAAAACTTATACAGTTTTCCAATATATTTTCTGTATTAATTGCTCACGGTTTTCAAGATCTCTGCTTGTTGTTATCTTAGTAGGAATATTCAATGTTTACTTCCAGTGGATAAATATTCTGGCCAGGGTCATGTGATGGACAAACAGGTGCACGGCTCGTTACAGGGTCATGTGATGGACACAAAGGTGCACGGCTTGTTACAGAGTCATGTGATGGACACACAGGTGCATGGCTTGTTACAGGGTCATGTGATGGACACACAGGTGCACGGCTCGTTACAGGGTCATGTGATGGACACAAAGGTGCACGGCTCGTTACAGGGTCATGTGATGAACATACAGGTGCACGGCTCGCTACAGGGTCATGTGATGGACACAGGTGTACGGCTCGTTACAGGTTCATGTGATAGGCACACAGGTGCACGGCTCGTTACAGGGTCATGTGATGGACACACAGGTGCACGGCTCGTTACAGGGTCATGTGATGGACACACAGGTACACGGCTTGTTACAGGGTCATGTGATGGACACACAGGTACACAGCTTGTTATGGGGTCATGTGATGGACACACAGGTGCATGGCTCGTTACGGGGTCATGTAATGGACACACAGGTGCACGGCTCATTGTAGGGTCATGTGATGTACACACAGGTGCACGGCTAGTTACAGGGTAATGTGATGGACACACAGGTGCACGGCTCATTACAGGGTCATGTGATGGACACACCGGTGCACGGCTTATTACAGGGTCATGTGATGAACACACAGGTGCTGGGATCGTTACAAGACATTACAACTAATCGTGCACCTGTGTGTCCATTGCCTGACCATGGACAGGATTTTATCCACTGGAAGTAAACAATGAATGTTCCTACTGAATAACAACAAGCAGAGATATTAAAAACTGTGAGGAATTTATGCAAAAAGTTTATTGGAAAATTGTATACGTTTTAATTATACAAAAATAACATTAATTTTCTCAAACTGGCCAAGTACACACGTAGCAGAAATGCTGCATATTTACACATGGAAAATCTGCAGCGGATTACAGTACCAGTAATGCGGATGAGATTTGAACAAGTCTCATTCACATGCTGCGGAATTAAACGTCAACCGAACCCGCAGATTTTGGCGCGACAGCCAGGCCAACCATGTAATGATTATCAGGATGTCCCAGCTGTCCTCAGACGACAGATGTCGGGGGAGAGGGAGATCGGGCATGTTGAATTTTATCATGACCAATCCTTAGTTCTTCGCCACCAGAGGTGTCTGGCATCAGTTAATTCCTTTCTCCCGATTGAGAAGACATGCACGCTCGGCTGAGCTTACAGGTGTATGGGGGGGTCAGGAGGAATAGCTGTCAGATTAACGAGTGTGGCCACCTTTATGGGGAGACTTGGACTAAATCTTTCCCATTGCAATTCGACGCTGAACGGAAACTGTTCAGTTAAAGAGGCTCTGTCACCAGATTCTCAAATCCCTATCTCCTATTGCATGTGATCGGCGCTGCAATGTAGATAACAGTAACGTTTTTTGTTTTTTTAAAACGTTCATTTTTGATCAAGTTATGAGCTATTTTACATATATGCAAATGAGGTTTGAAATGGACAATTGGGCGTTTTTTTTTCGTTATGTCCAACTGGGCATGTATTGTGTTTTTAACTGGGCGTGTTTACGTGTATGACGCTGACCAATCCGTGACCAGTCAGCATCATACACTCCTCTCCATTCATTTACAAGCAGCACAGCGTTCTTACTAGAACGATGCAGGCACATACACAAGTGTCCTGATAATGAATACACATGAAATCCAGCCTGGATGTCATGTGTATTCAGAATCCTGACGCTTCTGAATCTTTTCTGTGAGATTTCCAGCAAGTGAAACGAAATCTCGTTTACCTCCGTAATCTCGCAAAATTTTGTTTCCCGTGCTAGAAATCTCACAGAAAAGATTCAGAAGTGTCAGGATTCTGAATACACATCGCTGCTGTGTAAATAAATGTAGAGGAGTGTATGATGCTGACTGGTCACTGATTGGTCAGCGTCATACACGTAAACACGCCCAGTTAAAAAAACAATACACGCCCAGTTGGACATAACGTAAAAAACACGCCCAGTTGTCCATTTCAAACCTCATTTGCATATATATAAAATAGCTCATAACTTGGCCAAAAATGAACGTTTTTAAAAAATAAACAAAACACGTTACTGTTCTCTACATTGCAGCGCCGATCACATGCTATAGGAGATAGGGATTTGGGAATCTGGTGACAGAGCCTCTTTAAGCGGCAATTTACTTTTTTAGAATTCTGCGAAAGCTAGATGACAACCCCGGTGGAAGCAGTAAGGTTCCTTTTACACCGGCCAATTTAGTCTGTAAAAACGAGCGCCGATCAAGAAGATAGCTCGTTGATCGGCGATCGCTTTGCTCCTTTCACAAGGAGCAATGATCAGTAATGTATGGGGTAGTAACGATCGCTCGTCCCCATGCATTTCCGTCACATCGGCAGCACATCTACCTGTTTACACCGGGAGATGTGCTGCTAACAACGATAATACTTTGTGCTGCATAAACGATCAGATCAGCCGATGAACGAGCGTTTACTCATTCATCGGCTGATCGTTGCTCTGATTACACAGGGCAATGTTTAGGAACCAGCATTCATATGAACGCTCGTTTGCCCGAGCATTGGCCCATGTATTAGGGCATTAGAGCCTAGTTCACACGGTGCAGTTTTGATGCACTATACTTTGTACAACGCCTTTTTTTTTAGATTTAGAATCCCCTGCAATAAACTTCCCTTTGTGGACCTGACCTAATGATCGCCTTTTCTAGTCACCCAGCTCTCTCAGAAACAAATTACTTTTTTTCAATTAAAATGTAACATTTTTAACATGGGGTTGTACAGACGTATAAAAAACATGGCTGCTTTCTTACAGAAACAGCGCCACACCTGTCCATGGGTTTTATCTGGTATTACAGCTCTGCTCCATTGAAACTAAAGGGGCTGAGCTGCAATACCACACACAACCTTTGTACAGAGGTGGCACTGTTTTTTAAAGAAAGCAGCCACGTTCTTTTAATTCTATGAAGCCCCTGCAACAGACAAAGACGCCTCAAGGACTTTTTTATTTATCAGTGACTTTTTCTTTCATACTTTCAGATGGAAATGCTTTTCAGAGCATGCTTTTTAAGTGACAATATAAAGAGAAGGTTTGTCTATGGTGTCATCCGGGGACCTCATTATTTGCGGTGCACCCCCGCATGTTACTTATTTAAAGTTAATTGAGGTTTCTATCAGTCTGAAGGCAGAACGCATTACAGAACATGTGTCCCGATTCTTGTTGTTTTGAAAAACAAATCTATCTTGTGGCACATGTGACTGTCGAAATGTAAAACATCTGTTAAGAAAAATACTGATGTGAGGGCGTAATCTTGCCTCGGCATTAATTGGTTGTACAAACGTTGACACCGGCTGTGATCAGAGAGCCCCGGGCCACAAATTGATGATTTCACTGCATCAAGGAGAATCGATTAGCATCTCGCAGTGTGAGCCGGGCTGAATAATACATCTGTCACAGTCTATACTCACTCCTAGAAACTTTTTATTTTCCTTTGTTTTTCTATAAAGTCGTTGGAAGACAATTACTAATTGCTTTCCCATCAATAACAAGTAAGAATCTGTCCTGAAAGTATCTGCCAGAAGGATTCGCGGATTGAATGGAATGAAAACTTGTGGATTCTGAAAGTCTTTTCTCAAAAAAAAAAGTTAGCAAAGTTTTTCTTCTTCTTTTTTTTTTTTTTTGGCTCATTTTCCGACAACTTCGCTAGATTCAAACTTCAGTAAATTTGAAGATCATGCTGGGTGAAGAATACAGATTTGTTATCTTGTGTTGGCGTACAATTAAAGCAAAGGTTCAATTTGACTTGAGAAGGGGAAGAGGGATTCTTCGCTCAACTTCGTTGCCTGCTATGAATCCCTATTTCTCTATAAACCTCCCCACAACCTCCAAGAAATAAAAAAAATAAAAAAAGAACTGAGTTCGACTGGGTTTGAAGGCCACGGCAGATGTTTTATTAACTCAATAACGTACAGTTCCCCCGTTGCACCACATCGCTTCAGGCCCAAGTGTAAGTATAACGCTATGACCATTACTAATATCCCTGCGCAACCGTAGCCCGACTAGGGATAGATTTACTAGGCGTTTCTTCCAAGAAAAAGTCACCATACCTAAGATGGTTCATCCTTAGTCCATCACCATTGTCCTGGCAGAACCCACAGGCCTGGCCAGCCCCACGGGCCACGTACTCCAGGCTTGCAAATGTCATCGCTGCTCCGCCACCCAAGTGACGCCCTCCCTCAGTACTGTACATGTGCAGAGCTATGTTCACACGTTGCATATTCGTTGCCGAATTTGTGCTCCAGACCTCCTTTTTTATACTTTGCTGCTTTTTCTGTGAACTTTTTTTTATATTTGAAAACCCAAGTTCGTGCTTTCAATCACCCCAATTGCTACTAAAATGTGGTGTGCCGCACAAGAGTGTGCAAGGATGTAGTCTTTCACAAGCCTTTACCCAAAGGAGAAGGGCCCCTGATCTATTCCCCAACCCTGCGAGCCAGAAGGTCCTAAAAAGGTCAGGGACACGTTGCCTTCCCTCACCAAAGCTTAAGTAGATACGCCTGTGCTCTGGTGTCTATCTAGGCTGCCAAGCATCCTCCGGAGCTAAATGTCTTGGTTTGGCTACCTCCGGAAGAAGCCAAGTTATAGAGGTGAGAGGAACCGCATGACCATGAACACATCTCCCTAGGTCTAAGGAGGGACTCCCATAAGGGCACCGTACCCTGACGAAACCTTGTGACATACAAACGTAAAAAAGTGGACACCTCACCGAAATTATAAAAATAGAGGTGAGTCTGCTTTCTGTGAACCAGCCTAGGTCCCCCATAACAGTGGGGGAACGGTCCTCATTCCGTCCTTCAATTTGTGCAGAGACATGCCTGATTGAACCTATGTGTAAAACATCTGGTATCGAGGGACAAATTTTTATTTATTCTTCCAGAATGTGTCAGAGACCAGAACATTTAGTTAAGTTATTAAGTTATAGCCTATAAGTTTTATGTTGTTGTTTTTTTTTTTGTTTTTTTTTTTAATAACCATCAAAAATAAGGAATGCTGGGAGATGTTTGAAATAGATGGCGATGTATTAAATTCAGACAAGTGGTGACATCACTGAGGGAGGAAGTATCTAACTTCTCCTCCTACTACTACGTATGAGTATTTACACCTTGCATCTTACTGATGGGATGAAACGACTTCTTACGTTGATTGCAGTCAAATAGAGGGAGGTCAGTCGTTCCTATTCTGACGATAGAAAACCCCCACTGTTTACCCATAGAAGACTGAAAACCCGCACTTTATTGGCCTAATACACTGTACTCATTTAAAGGAGTTTTCCCATCAGAGACATTTATGGAATATCCACCTCCAGGACCCGCAACTATCTCTAGAATGGGGTCCCCTAAAACCCGTTCTAGCTTTTTGTGCTCACGCTGCCTCCCGGCCACTTACTGATTACATGGTCGGGAGTTACAGAAACAGCATAACTCGCTGAGCTACGCCGTTTTCGTAACTCCCATAGAACTGAATAGTGGTTACGGAAACAGCGTAGCTCACATGCCACGTTGCTTCCATAACTGCCATACACTACAATGGGAGTTACGGAAACAGCGTAGGTAAGCGAGTTACGCTGTTTCTGTAACTCCCGACCATGTGATCAAGAAGGGGCCGGGAGTCAGCGTGAGCACAAAAAGCTAGAACGGGTTTTAGGGGACCCCATTCTAGAGATAGTTGCGGGTCCCAGAGGTGGGGCCCGCAACTATCTGACATTTATGACATATCCACAGGATATGTCATAAATGTCCCTCATGGGAAAACCCCTTTAAATTACTACGGATATTGAAAATTATTACTTACCTAATGTCTGAATAATGCATTCATTTTTAAAAGAAGGTCTTTGGCCATCCTAAATGTTGCGTAATTCTGAACGCTATATAGATACGTTCATACCGAGGTGATTTTTGTGGCCTGGACAGAATCTCGCCTTTGATTTTTATTTTCTTCGTATCTCCTAAACTGGTCCTACTAACCCAGATTCCAGTCATGTTGCGGTGAAAAGTTATCTTTTGACCATAGCAGAATATCAAAGACTTGACGGCGCTCATAAAATGCCCTGATATACACGGACGCCTGAGGCTACATAGTGTTACAAATAGGTCAACATCTTTATTGTCAGGACTCTTGGCTGGGCCTCACCCATACTTCCATACCACAACAACCTTGAAGTCTTATCTTGCATTGCGGAAAGTTTTTTCATTCGTCATTGGGGGATTCTTGACCGTCAATTTATGTACCATGGTCACCCACATACCATATATATATATATATATATATATATATATATATATATATATATATATATATATATATATATATATATATATAAATATGAAACAGACTTGACTTTCCATGAAGTCACCAGGCCGAGAAGGACTCTCTGACAAACAAGGTTTCATGGAATCGACCACCCACACAACAAAATGAAATATTTTTACGTCTGTATCCTCCAGTAGATCAGATTATTATCACTGTTTGGATTATTTAGCACCAAAGGGCACAGAAAATTCTAAGCATTGAAGCAGAAGTAGAAATTTTTCTTTAACTCCTGGTTTTTGGCTTATAAATAAAAAATGTAAAGCAAAAAATAATAAAAACTGCATCAGAAATGAATGCACTGTGTGAATAAGGATGATGACATGAGTGCTCACACACTTCAGATCCAGGACTTGTATCCAGCAAAAACAAGTACCTAGAACTTACAATTATTGCAGACTACAAAGGTGACAAGTTTAAGCTATTAAGCACGATTTCATAATGTTAATATGAGGATGTATTGGACGTCATTACATCATTCTCACTTTCGATTACTTTATATTTGCTCTTTGAGGCATCCAATATTAGCAAAAGTAAAATGTATTAAATTTTTTCCCTTTTCCAGTAGTAATTACTTTTAGATTTTTATGTTGTTGTAGCTATATAATGCCTTTTAATTGGAGTCGCCATTTTTAGGTACATATAGGTATAATTTATACTAAAAATAAAAAAATGTTTCTGTCAATTTTGGCTTCTATTGACCAACATAAATACTGTTACATTTGTTAAATGGCTTGTTACGGGGGTATGAAATTTGTATATTTTATATACTGTCATGTGACCTATGTCATGCATTTATGGTGTATATAACTCTATAGATATAATGTATATACATGACATATTTACATCTCTCTCTTTATCTTAAGCAATATGGCATGACTGTTCTGGAGTCCTTTCTAAGGACTAAGGCTGCCTGTCCATTCGGGGAAACCTCATATGATACTCAGATCTCTGTAAGTGTAAAAGTGTGTTACAATGTAGAAAAATATTCCCACACTTAGGCCCCATGCACATGACCGTAAAAGATCTCCGTAATTACATGGTCCGCAATTACGGACCCACTCGATTCTATTGGCCACGGACATCTTTCCGTATCGCTACGGATAGGCGTGCGTGCTGTAGAACCGTGCCGGGAATTATAGAGCATGTCTATGTAGCCCGCGACCGGCAATGCCCGCGGGCTGTGTTTACGAGCACGGCCGTGTGCATGAGACCTTAGGGTTGTCCTATTAAAACTGTCGACGCCTCAATTAGAGTGGTCACTGGGACCCAAACTAATCCCAGTCTTGGCCATTAATAGAGTATGTGCGAGTATTTTACACTAAAGTCAAAGGGGGTTTTTGTATAACCCATTCATTTCAATGGTGAGTGACCATTCATTTCCATCCACCTCTCTACCAATGACCAGGACTGGCTCTTTTTCGAGATCAGACAGGTTCCATGATGCCCGAACTCCCAACCAATGGACAACGTCTTAAGGACCTTGTAAAATTTTCCCATAATTTTCTCTACTTCAATCATCAGTAAATTAAGGTGGATCCTTTATGGTCAATAAACCTCACATTTACCAAACCAAATGAGAAAATGTTTTTGATGAGAACTGATGAGTGACCACATAAAGGCGGCCGTCTGTCTTGTCTGCAGCTTCTTAGTAAAACAAATGGTTTAATTACAGTAGGAAAATATAATGTGGTCAATACCGTAAACACCGAATTCATTTCAACCCCTTGTGTCAACGAATGTCAGATATTTTAATTCACCTGTAGACATTAGTGTTGATCTGACACTCGAGCATCCAGGAAAGTAGGTCATTAAGACGCTCATTTGGATCAAGTGTCGCCCTCTTTAAATCTCCTTAGCTCGGCTCTCAAGCTCTTAATATTTGCTTTGTAACAAAGTATTCTGTGAGTGCCCCTTAAAAAAAGCTTTTACCGAAATTTTCAATATACGTATAAATGTCAAAAGACTTGACATTTTTATTTATTTTTTATTTCATATTTAATTTAAATGCGGATATGTTGGGCCCTCAGTACTTTTAATCAGGATTTTTTTTTCTAAATGCCAAGGTTAGATTAAAGCTGATTAATAATTAAATTCTAAATTGTAAAAAATAACTCTGTAGCTCTCCCTGGCAACCAATCAGGTTGTTACAAATAAATTTGGCACAACCATTGCAAGTTGTTTCGCTAAGCCATCTTTTAATGTAATGATGGGTGTCTGTTTTTTTAATATTGGGTTACATAACAAAATGGCTTCATTCCATTGGTCCTAATATAGCATTATGCCAGGGTCCCAGTGACAATGGCTACCTTGTAGCTGACATAATGGCTACGTGCAGTTGTGTGGAGAACGGGGCACTATGAACAGTGGTACTTATAATATCTCCATATAACTTATTATCCAAGACCATATCAATAGATGGAGATTGTGGAGATTTTTTGTAAGTCCTGAATAATGGAGGAAGATGCGATGTTACTCTATCCCTTATAACTTCCTGTTCGGTGGCTTTCACCATTCCTCAAACATCTATTTACTGAAATCCTATTTCATCATGTTGTGTACTTGAGTAACTGAAAGGATTGGCACACCACATCCCACTGTACAAGAAGCCCACCATTAATCTGTTCTCCCTTATCGCACCTTAAGAATGGCCAAATCTGGTGACCTAACAATATTTTGGAGTAAAACACAGAGAAAAACTTGGTTTAAAGGGTAACTAAACATTTGATAAACTTCTGACATGTCATAGTGACATGTCAGAAGGTTTGATTGGTGGGGGTCCGAGCAATGTATCGGAGTACGGGCTCAATAGAAAGTCTATGAGCCCGTACTTCGCTACATCGGCGTTCTGGAAAAAGCCGAACAGAAAAGAAGCGGCTGAGCGCTCACACAAACACTTCTGCCACTTTGTTTTAGCGGTTGGTGGGGGTCCCAGTGCTCGGACCCACACCTATCAAACCCTCTGACATATCACTATGACATGTCAGAAGTTTGTCAAACATTTAGTTACCCTTTAAGTTTTCCCAGTTGCAGTTTGCCTGGATAATCTGAGACAGACCGGTTGCTAAAGACCCGGTTCCTTGACAGCTCCATATAAAAGGCTGCAGTGTATCCCTACCAACCAGCCTGTATTAAATCTGTATTGAAAACTAGACCAGACAGGCAAAACTGCAGCAAATTTATCATGTGAATCCTGCATTATAAATTTTATGCATTTCCACGGTTTCCTTTCTTATGCAACGTCTTGGCTGTCATACTTTACATCAATATTTTGCACAAATAAAATGGCACGCGCGATTAGTAAAACTGGCGCGTTTTACCACTTCTCTTTTTCTAGACATTCTTCAAAACTGTTGAGTGAGGTGCAAAAGGTGTGTTAAAACACATCCATTACTAGCGAACGTCACTTTTTTGCTACAGTTTGTACCAGAATTCTGACGCATTTTGCTCAGTAAATCTGCTCCGCTGTGTTGGCAGCAGAGAAGTGGGAGCAGCAGCTTGGCAGCAGTCATGTCATGTAATGCTCCATCTCAGGCTGTCCATAGACTTAATAGAAAAAATATATATATACATATTCAGGTAACTTGCTTCCTTAACCAGTTATAGAACCACTTTTCAGCCATAACATTAAAACCACCTGCCTAACATTGTGTAGATCCACCTGGTGCCACCAAAACAGATCTGACCCTTGGAGGCATGGACTCCACAAGACCTATGAAGGTGTCCTGTGGTATCCGGCACCAAGACGTTAGCAGCAGTAACTTTTTCAGATCCTTTAGGTTGCGAGGTCAGACCTCCATGGATCGGACTTGTTTTCCAGCACATGCCACAGATGCTCGAAAGGATAGAGATCTGGAGGACTCCACTACCATTAAGGAATACTGTTGCCATGTAGGGTTGTACTTCTGCAGCAATGTTTAGGAAGGTACAGTAGTATGTCGAAGTAACATCCACATGAATGCTAGGACCCAAGGTTTCCCAGCAGAACATTGCCCAGAGTATCACACTGCCTCCGCCGGCTTGCCTTCTTTCTATAGTGCATTCTGGTGCCATCTCTTCCCCAGCTAAGCAACGCACCCGGCCGGCCACATGATGTAAAAGAAAACGTGACTCATCAAACCAGGCCGCTTTCTCCCACTGCTCCATGGTCCAGCATGCTCCTTGGTGCCCATTGTAGACCCTTTAGAATGCGGACAGGGGTCCTCCTGGGTACTCTGAATGGTCTGTGTCTACGCAGCCCCAAACATCTGAGTGTTCTGCCACATTTCTACCATAGCCAGCAGTAACTTTTTCAGCAATTTGTGCTACAGTAGCTCTTCTGTGGGATCTTGTGCGCCAATGACCCTGTCGCCGGTTCATTGGTTGTCCTTCCTTGGATCACTTTTGGTAGGTAACAATCACTGCATACCGGGAACAACCCACAAGACCTGCCGTTTTGGAGATGCTCTGACCCAGTCGTCTACCCATCATAATTTGGCCCCCGTCAAAGTCGCTCAGATCCTTACACTTGCCTATTTTTCCTGCTTCCAACATTTCAACTTCAGAAACTGACTGATTCTGTAAGTGATACAGCCATTATAATATATCCCAACCCGTGTCAGGCGCCATTGTAATCAGATAATCAATGTTATTCACTTCACCTGTCAATGACTGTCGGTATGTAGCTGCCATCTACCATTCGGCATGACATCAATAGCCGCTCAATGTAAGCCCTTTATTCTTCTATGGATCTTGTACGGAGCCAGGAACATTGGATTTTACAAGAACAGCCAGCAAAAACATTCTTTTTGCTTATATAATATACAATATAACTTAATAATAATAAATTATTGCCAACTTGTTGATCTGAAATGTTGCTTCTTCCTGGTCAGGATTATCCATCCATGTTCCCTCCCTACTAATAAGCTGTAATCCTATTTGGCAGGTATTATGATGTGCTGATTTATTTTAAAAAAAGCAATGAGCAATGTTGGGAGTAGTGGTGCTGTCAATGTCAGCTTGGTGGTAATTATCCAGAGAGCAGATTTCTGGCTATAAGGAGGGGCTGCCAGCGGTTTAGCGGGGTTATTTATCTCTTGGTTTGGTTAATGATTGCTATTTGGTTTTTGATAATTGCTTTAATAAAGGATACTGGAGCCCAAATCTGAAAATTCACTACTTTGCGTAATGTCCTACTCTGTCCTATGACTTATACATAGTGACCTGGGGTGACTGTTTTTAGAAAGGGCTACATGTCCTGCCTGATGTCCCGTCTCCCACTTACTCCCAGATGATTTAAGTGGGAACCAGAACTCCTTCAGGGAAGGGAATTGAATTTGTACTCTCTCTGCTCTTCATACGCAGTGGATAATAAAGATCCACTATCAATCGCCCCAAAATACCCCACACTTACCTCGGTATCCACACTTTCAGCCCAGGGGAGTGGCTTTATTCACACGAGCATGTCCGATTTGCGTTTGCAACAAACGTGCCATTTTTCATGCATGACATGACTGTCCGTGTTGTGTCTGTGTGATTCCCGTGTGCCATCCGTTTTCCTTATTTGTTTTTTCTTTCAGAAAGCACCTCTTGTTTTACTTTTTTTTTTCTCTGCGTTTTTTAGCAACTGATGTGTGAAAAACAGCACGAAGATGTCGTCTGTATTTTTCACACACCCATAGAGCTCAATGGGCGAGTCCGCAAAAACAGACTAGAATAGGACATGCGGTAAATTTCACGGAACGGACACACGCTCCATAAAAAACCGCCGATATGTGAATAGCCCAATTGATTTGCACTGGTCAGTGTGTTATCCGTTATTTAAACAGACCGCACACGGATGTGAAATACGATTGTGTGAAGGTCTTATTACACCACCCGATATTGCAGGGAAAGTGAGTGCTGATCAACGAGGCAGCTCATTGATTGGCGCTCGTTTGCTCCTTTCACAAGGAGCAAGGATTGGACATGTACGAGGGATCGCTACTGTGATTGTTTGTCCCCATACATTTCCATCATGTCGGCAGCACGTCTCCCTGTTTACTCAGGGAGATGTGCTGCCGACAACGTTAATATTTTCGGCTGCATAGACGAGCAGATCAGTCAATGATCCAGTTTTTTTCTCGTCCATCGGCAGTTTGTTGCCCTTGTTTACACAGGGCAATGATCGGGAGCGAGCATTCATATGAACACTCGTTTGCCCGATTATTGGCCCGTTTAAAAGGGTCTTCACACCCTCTCTCTCTGCCACTGCATCATACATGCCACTAGCACCTGCAGTCAATGTAGGGAACACATGCAGATCTCCACTAGGAAATGCTCACCAGTGTTTTGCTGCTTTCTTTGCTTTACATATTCAAGCTGCTGGTAGGAAAACACCGCGGCAAAATAATTAGTCATTAAGTAGTCTCATTCTGGAAATATTACAATGGGAAACCTCTTTTTTATGGATGGATCTTCCCTATTAGATAAAACAGTAGGTTTTCCTGCAATCCTATGGAAAACACCGAAAACTCCTTGTGTTATCACCATGGATTGTACCAAATAACAAATTCAGTCTGCTACATCTGTACATTGCTGCGTCCCCCTGGGCTCATCCCAGTGATATGTTGGTGTACCTCTAAGGGTATGTTCAGACGCGGCGGATCTGTTGCAAAAATTTCTGCAACAAATCTTCCGCTTATAGGATCTATGTTTTCTTATATGCAGCTTTAGTTTCCATTGTTTTTCTGAAACCTATGGAAGTAAGCATGTCAATTCCAAAAGCTTTATTATCCTGTATGTTATTTGAGACCCATCAGATTTAAGGGATTTTTTTTTTATAAAAAGGTTAGTCAGTGTGATTGGTGCAACTCTATAATTCGTTTTTATAAAAAATTCTCTTTACTATTTGAGATAGAGTTGCTCTGTATCCTGTATACAGAGCAGCTGTATCGTGCGCTAAATCCTGTTCCCAGTCAGGTCCGCGAGGCTGACGGGTTCAGTGTCAGCGGGTCACGCAGGATCCACATTATAACTTAGATGTGATCGATTACAGGTGGATCCTGTGTGTCAGAGACACACAGGACCCGCTGACACTGAACCCGTCAGTTCCACGGGATGGCCGGATTCAGGTCTTAGTGAACGATACAGCTGCTCTGTATACAGGATGCAAAGCAGCTGTATCTCTAAGTAAAAATTATTTTTAATAAAAACTAATTATAACGTTTCACCAAACACACTGATTAAGAAAGAAAAAAAATCCCTTTCAATAGCGACTATTGTGTACATAGCCTTTAAGGTACCTATTGGGGTTTATGGGAATATCACCTGCTCAGAGACCAATTTAATTTCCATTTCTTGTTTCCTCATGTTCATTTTAACATTTTATTTCGTGGTAAATAAAATATTTCTTAGTAATTTTTTTAGAAACTTTCCAGGCAGCTCCAATATATTGAATAATTGCAGAAGATTATGACTGTAGTGTTATTACTGTGTATTATGGTCAAGAGTCCTAAAGTATTAAAGGTTGATTGTTATGGAGAAGAAAATTGTCCTTCAACTAAGGCCTCATTTACACGAGCGTGTGCGTTTTGCGCACGCCAAAAAATGCAGCGTTTGGCGTGCGCAAAAGGCACTTGACAGCTCCGTGTGTCATCAGTGTATGATGCGCGGCTGCGTGTTTTTCGCGCAGCCGCCATCATAGAGATGAGGCTAGTCGACGTCAGTCACTGTCCAGGGTGCTGAAAGAGTTAACTGATCGGCAGTAACTCTTTCAGCACCCTCGACAGTGAATTCCGATCACAATATACACCAACCTGTGAATAAAAAAAAGACGTTCATACTTACCAAGAACTTCCTGCTTCCTCCAGTCCGGTCTCCCGGCCGTTGCCTTGGTGACGCGTCCCTCTCTTGTCATCCGGCCCCACCTCCCTGGATGACGCGGCAGTCCATGTGACCGCTGCAGCCTGTGATTGGCTGCAGCCTGTGCTTGGCCTGTGATTGGCTGCAGCTGTCACTTGGACTGAATTGTCATCGCGGGAGGTCAGACTGGAGGAAGAAGCCGGGAGTTATCGGTAAGTCAGAACTTCTAAATCTGATATCAAGAAGATCCCAGGGACAGATTGTTTCACTGACCCAGATAACCAAACTACGGACCATGCATGATTGTCATATTCCCGAGTCCTTCATAGGTAGGCTACATTCTGTCGAGAGACCTTCATGAATTGTGACCCAGGAGAGATGTCAGAAGACCTAACAACCATGTCATATTGTATTCATGGTATCCATACACACAGTGCAGGAGATTCACAAGGACTGGCTCTTAGGCGTTGGTATTTTCCATGTCCGGTAGGCCAAATCTCCCCCAACAAGATGCACCCATGGTGGGGAGTATGAGGTTTAAAGAGTAGACATCGAAGTCAATTACTCCAGGCAATTAATTGCATTAGTAAATCTCTTCCATTAGTAAATCTCTTCCATTGTACTTGCCGTTTTCTCACCTACCCACCTACATACATAAATCACACAGCACTAATATATCAGTGGAAGGGAATGTGTAGGTGTTAGATTGGAATTATTGACTACACTTATCTAGACATTGATTAGTTGATGGAATACTTTAAAACTGTAAATGATGGTTCCTGTGTGCAGCCGGGTGGCCGCTAATGACCTGTAATCTTTATTGCTCTTGTGTAAATAAATCCTGAGGCCTCCAGAATACTTCAAGCGGCGTTTATCAATGGAGAACATTTGGAAAAACTTGTGTCCACTCCCCGACATTTGTGACATTACTGAGTGACTTGAAAGGGTGTATGTGCATCAGCAATTGTTCCTCCGTCGTCCCTTCCACTGTTTTACGTGTCTGTTGAGCACACCATGTTGTGTCACCTCGTCTTTTTTGTTTTCTTCGTGATGTCATCGGTGTCCCCCCCCCCCCCCCATTAAAAACAGTCACTGTTAACAACTGAAGGGAAAAATAAAAAAAATGCTGTAGATTTGCCATAAAAGACCCCAGGAATGGGGGTGCTCTGCTGACCTGGCTGTTTCAAAACCACTATTATGACGATTGGGACTGTAGGGAGACCCAGGTGTTGAACCCACACAATCGCATATTTATGGAATGTCAATTTAATATATTATAAATGTCTCCTATGGGAAACCCCTTCCTAACTTCCCATACACATTGTGCTGTTGGCCGCATGGCCGCTGGGTCTGTCTTGTCATATACCTAGTCCATACTGTAAATCCACGTGTCTCCGATCTTATACAGAGGCACACCATATTCTTCATACATACAAATGCATGTGAACAGAAAAGAATTAGGAAAAAAAATACCATGGAGGTATTCCTCTCTAGATGTCACATGGAGTGCCTATGGGTCTGTAATATGTGTGGGTATGTTGTATGTGCCACTATACAGGGTCCTTGCACACGGCTTTACCAGGCTCGTCCAGGATATATTTTTTTTTATTTAGCCCTCTTATTCTTAAAGAATAAGAGCGCTTTCCAATACAAAATTTGTCCCGTACGTTACACAGACTTTTAGGGTATGTTCACACGGCCTATTTACGGACGTAATTCGGGCGTTTTTGCCCCGAATTACGTCTGAAAATAGCGCCTCAATAGCGCTGACAAACATCTGCCCATTGAAAGCAATGGGCAGACGTTTGTCTGTTCACACGAGGCGTAATTTACGCGCCGCTGTCAAATGACGGCGCGTAAATAGACGCCCGCGTCAAAGAAGTGACCTGTCACTTCTTTGGCCGTAATTGGAGCCGCTATTCATTGACTCCAATGAATAGCAGCGCTAATTACGGCCGTAATTGACGCGGCGTTCAAGCGCCTGCACATGCCGGTACGGCTGAATTTACGGGGATGTTTTCAGGCTGAAACATCCCCGTAATTTCAGCCGTTACGGACCCCCGCCGTGTGAACATACCCTTACGTGATTGGATGAGGGGGCATTTTTACTATCTATATAGCCCGGAGATCCTCTAAGTCCATGCAGTGATCAAGAAGTGTGAATTTTCTATTAGCATTTAAATATAAATGTGCAGTATAGATGTACGACAACCTCCAGGACAGCTATCACCACTCCCACAGGCGAAGAGATCACCCAGCTTTTCCAGACTTCTGCTGCAATACTGAAGGGAGCGATGCATTGCTGCATTACCATGCAGATTTTCCATGCAGGACTCTAGGAGTGCTGGGTGACAAACCCTAGTAATGTAAAATTGGTTGTCACCCATCTTTCTCAGAAACAGATATCCCTAAGAAGCTGCAGAATAGACTGATGTAGCCATCTTTATCTGGACTCTGATAACTTGTTGCAGCGTGATATCACACAACAAAAGCCATTGGAAAAGTCAAGATAAAGGATCTTACCACTGTGTACGTAATGTGTTAAAAGTCAAGATAAAGATGGCTACATCTGTATGAGAACTCGACAGAAGAGAACAATTTTGTTGCAGCATCGGGGTCCTGGAAGTCTGTATGATCTCTCCGTGATTACATGGGTTTCCTCCCACACTTCAAGAATATACTGACAGGTAAATGCACTTTTTTAGGAAATTGGCCCTAGTTTGTGTAAGTGGATTGTATTAGATTGCAAGCTCCAATGAGTTGACTGATGACATGACAATCTGTGTACGGTGCCGAGTATGAATCATAAAGGTTCCCGGGTTCATGGATAGAATTCACACACCAACATCTTTTCCTTCAGTTCTGCGCTTTAGAAGTTGTGTCGTACTGAAGGGTTGTGAGCACAGTTTATCAGGAACTCGGCGTGTGTACGGACATATCTCCCTGGAGACGCGGTTATGATGCTTCTTAATTGTGCACCTTATCATCAAACCCATCTGAATAAGCCACTCCAGCAGCAGAAAAAAAAAACAAGGAGTGTCCAACGGAGGCAAATTTGGATTTGTCTAAGACCTATTTTAACCCTGAAAGAATAGTTCATTGTTTACTGCATAAGTGCATGTGGCCGCATGCCCGAGTAAATACTAACCTACACAAATACCTGAGATTGGTATTTATATGATATTATATAAACACACTTGAGATAATGATTCATTGTTATACTAAAGAACATCAGCGCTTTCAGGAGGAAGAACCATCTGGTTTCCCATAGCAAGCGTGAATGCGTTCTTAAATCTTTATTTGTCGACCCAAGCTTGTTCTCCAGAAGACAAATGATCCTGAAACCAGCAACCACTGGGCAACAATGAAATTAAAAGGGGAATAATGGTCATTCATGAAAATACAAAAAACGTAGTTAGATAATGTCAGAGGTGATGTTTGACTAGTGCAAAATCATCTATCAAATGCATTGGAGTCCGCTGCTGCAACCCCCGGGTTATATAGAAGTTCTGCATGTTAAGCTCCATGCTTGGCCGTCTTAAAGAAAGAAAACAAGAAAGAAAAAAAGGCTATACAGGGGCTGGTCAATGAGTCAAACGAGTGTCACACTTTACAAGTCATGCGCCTTGAGTTGGGCAACTTTGTTTTTCTCCCCATAGAAGTTAGTGGAGAGTCACATTTCTGCTGTGCAACAGTGGCATTTACCATTGACTTCTATGAAGTGCAACTGGCAACAATTTACTTTACATCTGCATGAATGTTGCCGTCAACTGCAACTTTTGGTTACTAATTTGGCAGAAGCTTTCCCATAAAGTGTGATTTGTGTGTAAGATTTTCAAGGATAGAAGTCACTCTACAAGAGTTACTGTCTTGGCCCGGCCATAGTAATGATTCATCAGAGAGTATTTCAGACTCCATAGGTCTCCATCACAAACACTTGGTTTTCGTTTGTCAATTTCAGGCTTTTGTTTTATTGCATTTTTTGCTTGCATTTTCGGTGGCGGTTTTTCTGTTCATTACATTTGCAACATACATTTTTTTTCTGCCGTTTTTCAAGTCCTATAAAGAAGCCTATAGAAAAAAATGCCAGAAAAGACACCATACCTGGAGCATGCTGCATTTTGAAAAATAAGCCACTAACACCGAAAAATGCACCAAAAGGACAGAAAAATGCACAAACAAAAAAACAATGTTTGTTGTGCAGTTTACGTTCAGCTGACATTTGGCCGCAGCGTTTTGGCCAAAAAACGCACAGAAAAAAACACCAGCAAAATGGCACAAAAAGTGTTTGTGTGAGACCGCCTAAGGCCAGCATCACACACACCCATTTGATGCAGTTTTTGGCTCCCTTTGTTCAGGCAAATTCAGAAGGTACGTATAAAGAAAAGACTGATATATCTTCTTTCTTTTGTGTCCACTTCTGTGTTTGGCAAAAAAAAAAAAACGCCGCCAAAAACTGCATCAAAACAGTGTGTGATCCTGGTCTAGATAAATCGATTTAAGCTGCACTATATCCAAAGGGTCCATTGTCTAGTAACAGAAGGCATGGCCTGCAGATGACAACACTTAATCTACTTGTTCTTTTGGAGATCCAGTGTTGTCAATCACATTGAAGACAAGGGATGGGCAGTGAATACTTTATTTCCTTGCGCTGCCACCACTTCCAATACCAGCTGGAAAAGTAAGATGGTGACTAGGAACCAGCTGGACTGTGGGTTACAAGGCAAGAATACATTTTGCTACCAGTGAAGTACCAGAGGAGTCTGTAGAGGGATAGGTAGGTCTCCCGGTGAAGGTTTTCTTCAAGACTCAGCAAGGCAATTACATACTGGCCTTTGTAAATCTTTGGTCTCATTTCTTGTTACCGATGCCACCTTGTTTAATAATAACCAACTAATCCATCCAGTGTTTTTAAAGCACAGGTAAATGATTGTATTCTCTTGAGACCTGACATCAGTCCATTAGATCTATAGATCAATGAGGTTGGGCTGCTGTTAATATCTTCTCCAAGGGATCTCAGAAGATATTGTGTGTAAATCTTTTTCATAAATAAGCTTCACATAACTTGTTTTTATAATGTATTTTCTTTATTGACATAAAAAATATTACCAGGGACATGCAGAAGAAAAAAATGGTTTATGAATAAAATGACCATTAAATGTAAGTCCTTGGGTTGCTCTCTTCTATCGAGTTGTGCTAATCGTCACCTTTAAAGCGCAATCATGTGTTTACATGGTCACCCATTCATTTCTATGGAGGCCATGTAATACCATTTTCCCCCTGTAGTGGCCACCCATCAGCTTCCCCCAGAGATAACAGATCACCACTGGGGGTTCTGGTTGCCATCACATGATCGCCAGCTAATCCATTTTTTAAAAAGGGGGTTATCCAACCCCCTTAAAGTGAAACAGGAAATAAAATGGCTGCATTTTACTGGGTTGTACAGGAGAAGTTGCCAAATAGGCATTCCCTTCTCTGACATCACTTCCTGCTCTGCAGCGGTTGGCTGATGCTTCACCTCCGTCCGCCTTCTCTGCTCATTCCCTGCATTGACTCTGCACATAATACTGTTAATACAGAGAGCTCCATGCTCCCTTTCAGCTACTTCCCCTGCATTCCGGTCCAAATAGAGGAGAAAGCAGGAAAATAGAGCAAAGAGTTCTCTCCATAATACCAGTTTTTTGTACAGAGTACATGCAGGGGGCGGGCAGAGCAAGAAGTCTGTGAGGTGAAGCTTCAGCCAATAGCTGCATATCAGGAAGTGATGTCAGAAAAGGGCCATTGTTTTAGCGACTTCTCCTGCACAGCCCAGTGACATGCAGCCATTTTGTTAATATTCAGGACCTATAGTGCACCAGAGTGTAAAAATGAACCACCCTAGTAAGTCCATTTTAGCAATTAGGAAAATTTGTCCGGAAGCCCAAAGGCCCTCGCAATTATCACATACAATATCATATTGCTGTCCTCTTATGGAGCAGAGGGCCACATAAGGACAGCAGTATTATATATAATTCAAAGGAACTAGTGACATCACTGGGTAAAAAGTAGCTTTTGCCTCAGTGATGTCATTGGAAACTAGCAAATTGATTAGCTACATTCTCATTTGGTGAAGTTGGCGATGACATAAGAACGGGCAAATACCAGATGTATTGGCTGCAAGGTAAAAATAATTGAAAAATCTCAGCTCACTTTCAGAGAAAAACTATGGAAAGTCAAAGACCAAATCCAGCAGCAAAACGTTGTGTGCAGCGAGGGCGAAGCAGAGACGTTGTGGAGTGGCAAACAACACGCATAGTATTCTGCTGAACCACAGGCATCTAACCAGCGTTATTTATGTAGTAAAAGCCACATGCATGAGCAGACCTGAAGCTGTATATTAACCTATATGTTCACATGAGAGCTACACTCCTTGTTTGGTGTACTCCACCTCAGAATTCCTTCCCTGAGTCACCTTATCTCATGCTCCAGGCAGGTCTCATATTGTAAATCTCGACGTTTCCCTTGTCACTTTAGGGTTTCTTTTTCTTAAAAGAGCCAAGAGACGCTGAACATATATTTTTTCTTTCAAGCCCTCCCTGATGCCAGCAGGGTGGGGCGCTGTTACCACCTCACCATCTGAATAAATTAAAATGCACTTAGTGTTGCTTACTTGTCAAGTGATTGGCTGAAAAGCATCACATGACCACTACATATGTGCCAACAGTCCCGAAATTTGTACAACAGTCCCCGAAATCAGCCCACAGAAGGGCGCTGCTTATGTAAATGTGTATAAAAACTGGCATTTTGGTGGCATTACCAGCCAGAATAGGGAGAAGGGCTTATAATGTCCCACGATTTCACTCATCTCTGCCTCAAAGCATAACATTGGCATTGGTAGCAGGAAAGATTCCCCTATAAAGCAATTCATAAAATGAAAATAGGTGACCCCCAGCATGTATCTCTTTAATGCTAAAATAGTGGTTTCAATTACATCCTACACCCTCCATCCCTCAGGAAGAATTTGGTGTTTGCGACCTTGGATCCATGTATAGCCCTTAGGGAAACCTGTCACATGGACAAGCCCCCTTTTATATAAGAGCATCTAACGGATGCCCTATCACAATTTAATGTATATTATTTGGCGCGGAGGAGAAATGGTCATCTTCTAGCAGCATCACTGTCAGTGGTTCCTAATCTATAAAAACAGTCCTAGATTTTAAAAATTTGTCCCTGGAATTGGTTGTGCCTGGAATTGTCCTTGACCAAATGCACAAAGACCTTCCCCATTGCCATTCATCCAGACTACAATCCTACAACAATATCCCTGTAATGCATTGAAGGAGGATACCCCCATATACATTCCATTATTGGCCAATCCCCCTGAAATCGATGAGTTCGGCTGACATTTATATTATGTGTATGGTCAACATCAACCAGAGGCCATATAGAGGCCCATTTTGAAAGGAGGGGAATGGAGAATGTTGCTGCAGAATTGCCCAGATAATAGGACTAAGCATAAAACCTGATTTTTCATAGCTTGTTTGCAGGTAAAGGCTATGGACACCTTTTGAGGGTATTTTTTTTAAATAAATAGATTAGTCAGTGTAATTAGTGTAACTTTTTAATTTGTTTTTATTAAAAATTCGTTTTTACTTTTGGAGATACAGCTGTTCTGCATTCTCTATACAGAGCAGCTGTATCGCTCGTTTTACACTGAATCTGTCAGTCCCGCAGAGCAGACGGGTCCAGTGTCGGCGGGTCCTGCGTGACTCTGACACGCGGGATCCACCTGTGAGCCCAGTTCACAGGCAGTTTTTTTTAACGCTGATTTTGACGCGGAAAACGCCTCGGAATCAGCAGCAAAAAACGTCCGAAATCGCCTCCCATTGTTTTCAATGGGTGGCGGAGGCGTTTTTTTCCGCGGCGGCTATGCCTAAATAGAAGTGTCATGCCTTTTCTTGCGGAGGTTACGCCTCTGACCTCCCATTGAAATCAATGGGAAGCAAAGAAGGCGTTTTGTGCTGCGTTTTTTTGCCCAGGGCACTCAATGGCCTCAAGCAGAGATATTTTCTGCCTGCAAAAAAAACTCTGTGTGAACAGGGTCTAAACGATCACATCTAAGTTCATAACTACATAGGTGTACATAGCCTTTAATAACAAAGATGTCAATGACCATCATTTGAACAACTTACCCCTATAGATCAGGGATGCATGGACTGAAAATGAGCTAATATAACACTTTCCAATCTAGGAACCAATCTTGTAGCGAATACAACTATAGTATGCATTATTAATATATATACATTAGTAAAAAAAATAAAAATTGATTATTCTTTTTAATTTTCTAATAATAATTGACCTATTATCTCCGCTGCCTGATGGTTATTGGGGCCCCATCTTGTACTTGCTTTGGAACTAGATATCTTTGGCTTTGTCTGGTACGTTCTGCGCAGTTCCTATAATATTTAGGCAGACTGATGACGCTCTGACCTAGCTAAATATTTAAACACTTCCAGAGATAACACGTCAAGGTCGGTGAACCGGGAAACTGAAAAGTATTTGCTTTTTTTGTTTTCTGAACTAAATATGTTCCAGATTAACTGTGCACATACAAGAGTGAACAGAGTTATGATCCACATCCTCCATATCATTCAGGGGTCCCTCTTTTCTATAACGATGACCCCAATTTTGTCCTGATGTACATAAGGTACCAGAGGGATTTGATTAAATATCTATACAAAGTTTAATTACATTTCTACATTTTCCCGCATAGTAAGGGTCCTACATATCGCTGATTACTCCTACGATGACATCAGATGTCTTTATAGACCACACCGCCAAGTTGTTTAATTATAAAGGATATTCATTTTAAAATTAATTTCACATTGTATGATCAGCAACAATATTCAAGGTTGCCAAACGAAGGGCTGTAGGGGAGGGGGGATGTGTAGGTGCAGCTGTTGATTTTTGATTTTGCAATTGCCTATCCACTGTACGTTGCGCTCTCATCTACGGACAGTGTCAGAGCTGCTTATGCGGTGTGATCTCTCTCACGAGATCACACAAGCTTTCCTTCACTGTCTGACAAGAGCTAGAGAGAGGAGAGCATGTGCGCACGCACAACTCCTCCGCTACAGAAGAGAAGAAGAATTCACATTCTTCTTCTCCTCTTCTGTTCTGTGGCGCTGGAACTGTGCGTGGGTGCGTGTGCGCGCACACTCTCCTCCCCTCTCCAGCTCTTGTCAAAATCTCGCGAGAGAGATCACACAGCACAAGCCGCTCTAAAACTGTCCGTAGCTGATTGGATAGTGTCAGAAAGCTAAGTATCACGCCCCCTTCCCATTCCATGAAAAGGAACGTCCCACTGACAGTACAGGGGGTAATTTACATATCGGGCGCCAATTATAACGGCACCAATATTTCCAGAACAGCGGAGGCGAGGCAGGTAGTTTAAAGTGACCCAGGGCCTGTGCAGCAGTGCCTATAACATGGTGCACTCAACTGCACATGTATGGGCTAGTGAAAGGTTCTCTTTAAGGCTATGCTCACTTTATTGTACGAGGGATTTGGCACCTCTGAAAGTATGCCATTAAGCCTTTTGGGGAATTACAAATGAATTATTGGGAAAATAGGGACTATACTTTTTTTTGTTGTTGTAGCCATATAATAATAATTATAATCTTGATTTATATAGCGCCAACATATTCCACAGCACTTTGCAATTCAGAGGGAACATATTACAGACAAAATCAGACAAAACTATTTAACAATTCAAACAAGAGGAGTAAGGACCCTGCTCGCAAGAGCTTACAATCTAGTTTTTCAATTTGCCCCAGAGGTCTGAAGGACCATGTGGCCATAGCTTTATGGACATGGTGTGCACAACTATATAGCAGATGCTATGGACAAAAACTTTATACCAGATAAAAGGCTCGTAAGGTAAAGGGTAACTAAACGTTTGACAAACTTCTGACATGTCAGTGACATGTCAGAAGTTTGGATTGGTGGGGGTCCAAGCACTGAGACCCCCATCAATCGCTAAAACAAAGCGGCAGAAGCGCTTGTGTGAGCGCTCAGCTGCTTCGTGTCTGTTCGGCTTTTTTCGGAAATCAATGTATTGGAGTACGGGCTCAATGGAAAGTCTATGAGCCTGTACGCCAATACATCGGCTTTTCCGGAAAAAGTCTCAGTGCTCAGACCCCACCAATCAAAACTTCTGACATGTCACTATGACATGTCAGAAGTTTGTCAAACGTTTAGTTACCCTTTAAGAGTCTTGCTCTTTTTAGCTGTAATTTTATAATATTATTCAGAGGCTTGAAGCTCCGGGGACCTGATGCAATATCTATAACAGGGCCCCCGCCTACCATCTATCATTTATAATACTGGTGCCGTCTTATGTGGCCCCCTCAGGCACCAGGGCCTGGGCACGACTTCTACCTCATTCCCTATAGATTATGTCCAATATTATTATTACACATTATACTATTCAGAGACTAGCATACCACTCTTAACAAATATCAGAAAAATAACAATTTATTAAATATGTTCCATCTACCTGTGAATCATGCTGGTTAGTATGTACCAGAAAAAGTGCTAGGGGCATGAGGACATCTGAAAATATGATATATAATTCTTTCACACAATAATATGTAAAAAGTAACTCCTCCCAAAATGAATAACTCATACTTTATCCTTGGTTTACCTGGGCAGCCAATTCAAATGAATTCTCCACTGGTGCCCAAAGCACTGCCTAAGAGCCCCCCAGATAGTCAGTAGGAGCATACACTGAGAAGATGGTGGGCAATTGCAAAATCCAAATGGTCACCAGTTCTGGTGCCGCTGCACCAACACAACCCCCTCACCTACACCCCTTTCTGTGGCAACCTTGATGAAATAGTGCGCCTGATCATGTAGTGTGAATGTAAATGTAAAATTATGAATTTAATAGATAAATATAACCTATATAATCAGAAATGTATTTTTTAATATATTTTCATGACCCTGTTTTCATTTTTTTCCACTTTGTTTTTGCTTGATGGACTGTCAAGCCCTGTTCACATCCACGATGGAGGCTCCGTTTGGGGCCTCCACCACAGACCCGGCAGAGATTACGGAAAACAATAGCGCTATTGTTTCTGGTAATCCACGGACACTCCGACGGAAAGCAAACGGAACCTATTACAGTCAATGGTTACGTTAGCCACCGATGGCGTCCGTGTGGCAACGGAACCATCACTTCTGGTTATTCCTTTGTTCTTCTCCTCTGACGGAGCATAATAATGGATATCCAACGCAGTTGTGAACTAGCCCTTAGACCGCTCATACACGTACCAGTTGTGCTGCGATAATTGCCACGCGACAATGTATCAGATGATAAAAACTGCACACGGTTTACCGCAAATTACTATGGTTTTATCTGCAAGTACAGGTGAAGCATAAGGAATCCATGTACTTCCCGCCAAACCAGGTGCTTTTTTTGCTGCACTTGTTTTTGCCGTTTGGTATTTACCGTAGCACAACCGATACATGTACGAGCAGCCTAATGCAGCGGACTGAAGAGATTATTAAGGTGAGTAAAAGCCAAAGAAACTCACACCCAATTTACTTCGACTAATTACTGAAAATATTGAATAGATTGTCTAGTTTAGAAAACCCATGTCCATACACCATTTTAGGGAATTTGAAGTTAATAGAGGGGCATCCACTCTGCAGGACCCTCATCTCTTGGCCAGGCTGGAGAGCGATTACAAAGAGCGTCTCTCACGCTGGAGGACCTGTCCTGTCCTGTATTACACAGATAACACATTGATTTGGATGAGATATGCGTAATGCTTAACTTCTCCTGTGGTGGCGCTGCAGGGAAATTGAACACTTACTGCCAGGTTTCTCTTTAAATTACAACTGATCGCTGGAGGTCCCAGTAGGGGGACACTTTGTGATCAGCTTATTGTCAAGGCACCCTTCTAACAAGTTATGATTGTCCAAAGCGGAGAATACTTTTAAGAATAATTGAGCTTTTGGATGGTTCTCATTATTTTTCTTTTTATTATTACCAACATTTTTTTTCTGAGCTGCAGAGAGTAAAAATAAGTGGAAGCAGCAAATAGAGTATTGCAAAATTATTAAAAAGATGTGTATTTTACATCTTGCGACTACAAGTTGATCAAAGACGAAGCTTCTTTTTAAAGGAATCTCACAATACAAAACACCAGTATGTAGGGAAACTACGACTTCTGGATCAGCCTGGAATACGGATTTGCATTTATTTTACAGATTTTATAACATGCCTGGCAGGGATTTGTACAGCAATTGGAATAACCCTCGAAGGGTTGATGTACGCGTCCATTTTACGGTCCGGTGTTTCTCTGATCTGGTACGGAGCCGTAAGTCGGTGGTGTGCATGAGTTGTTGAAGGGATATTGTAAGCGCTGTACGGTACGGCAGGGATGTTATGGAGGTTTCCATACCTTTGTCTAACGCTGTATTGTTTGTACGGAGGTTTTCGTATGCACTCTAATTTCTTCGGGCTCCGGGATTATACCTAGCTATTCTTCATCTATTTATATCTTTAAGATTGAGGCTAAGATAACACTCGTAACAATACAAGATTTTGGACCTGTTTGTCTTCAGGAATGTGAAACCTTTCAACCACAAAATTGCAAGACGAGCTGTTTACCAACTTGGCAGAAGTTGCAGCAGCGCCGCTAATTCTGTCACATAGAGATCAGGCTTCCCAGACCCTGCTGCCGTCCCCCGAGTTTACGGTGGCGCTCCATCCATTTGTGAAGCAAATCAATTTATTAGCATTTCGATAATGTCATTCGAGAACATTTACCCCAAGAATAATAATTATAATCTGTTTATTTTTATTTACTCGGAATTTTATTATCTTTTTCTGGGAAAGCTGGGTGACTGACAACCAATATGGCTGCCATTACAGCACGACTCCACTTTCTCATACTTCTAAAGGACAAATATGCCCAGTTTTGCTATGATGGACGCTCCCGTGTTGCGGAATAACTAGCTCATGCTTGCCAACATTTTAAGCCTTGCCCTGTTCAAGAAACGTCCCCAAAATTGACCAGAAGTGACCATTTTAATGCAAATTGGCACAAACCCCACCCCTTTGATTGTCTGGTTCATGGGACAGCACTGCAAAAAATTGGGACTGTCGGACATGTATGCTAGGTAGATATGCCAATCAATGGTCTGGAAAATCTGGGTGACGTCTCCTGTGTTAACTGCAGCTATATTGGTTGTCACCCAGATTTCCCATTAAGTGGCAACTAAGAAATGGCTAAATAGATGTAAAAAAAACAACAAAAACCTAAAATAAAAAAAGTTAAAACTTCAAAGCACCCTGTCTATTATCACAAAATGCGTCAGTAACGCGTGTGAAAATGGGGTGTCACCCTTTTTAGTAATGAGATGGTCACAAAGCCGTATAAAGAGCTTTTATGGTGGGGCATAATTTGTATATTATAAATCTAATTAGTGAATCTGAGGCTCCAACTTCTAACAAAGTCCAGAGAAACAAAGGGGGCACAAACTTTATAATTAACCGCCATTATACTCCTCTGACAGAGGTACTATGGTACACTATAAAAATGGTTAAAGACTATGTACACTTTTTGAAATCGTGGGTTTTTTTAAAAATAAAAATGTGTATCAGTGTGTTTGTTGCAACTTTCTAAATACTTTTTATTAAAGATTATTTTTACTTTTTGAGATACAGCTGCCTTGTATCCTGTATACAGAGTAGCTGTATCTTGCGCTAAGGTCTGAATCCGTCAGGTCATGACGGGTTCAGTGACCGTGGGTCCTGCCTGTCTCTGACACACAGGATCCACCTGTTATCGATCACATCTAAGTTATTAGCTCGCACGCAGGACCCGCTGACACAACCCGTCAGTCCCGCGGATCTGATGGATTCAGGTCTTAGCGCACGATACAGCTGCTCTGTATGCAGGATATAAAGCAGCTGTATCTCAATAAGTTAAAATATTTTTTAATAAAAAGTCATTGGAAAGTTGCACCAGACACACAGTTTGCAGGACCAGTGGTCTCCCTGCCAGGGTGTGATACCCATCCTGAATGATACTGAAGTGAGTCACTCACAGGAATTAGCCGAGATTTGTTTAATTGCTGCAAATCTGTCAGGAAGGATCAATGTTAGGAGAATACTTTTATTTTTAGAGGACATGGAGCTCACAAGAACACAATAGGGAAAAGAATAAGGAAATAAATCCAGTTTTTATGAGTAGATGCGGTTTTTGGGTCAGACATGGCTGTCACCTTATTCAATGTGCAGGTCCCATCACGTTCATTGTCTGTCAATGTGTTATATTTAGTTTTGTTGTCGTTTTCAGCTTATTTTTCCATATCGGGCGTTTTTGGCTATTGTGGGACTACAAGTTTCTGCAAGGTGTGTCCCGGGTATAGATATATTGCAACCTGCAAACTATTGTTTCTGTATAGGGGACTGTCCCAAAGTTGACTGGTCATCTTTAAGAGAGGGAGGGGTTAAATGTATAGAAATTTGGACTGTCATTAAACGTGTTTTCCTTAGGATAGGCCGTCAATGTTTGATCAGCACAGTGAAAGAACCCCTGCAGCTTGTCCCATTAAAGTGCAGCTAAACGTTCGACAAACTTCTGACATGCAATAGTGACATGTCAGAAGTTTGTATTTTTGAGGGTCCGAGCACGAAGACCGCCACCAATCGCTAGAATGAAGCAGCTGAAGTTCTCATGTGATCGCTCAGCTGCTTCGTGTCTGTTCCGGTTTTTCCGGAAATAAATGTATCGGTGTACGGACTCAATAGAAAGTCTATGAGCCCGTACTCCGATACATTGGCTTTCCGGAAAAAGCCGAACAGACACGAAGCGGCTGAGCGCTCACACGAACACTTCAGCTGCTTCGTTCTAGCAATTGGTGGGGGTCTCCGTGCTCGGACCCTCAAAAATACAAACTTCTGACATGTCACTATGACATGTCAGAAGTTTCTCGAACGTTTAGCTGCACTTTAAGTACCAGAGAAGCCTTTTAGGACAAATGCACATGATGCGTATTACGTGCGAATTTGCCTCGCGTATTTTCGTATACGTAATACAGTACCATCAAAGTAAATGAGATATCAAGAAATCTCATCTACCCCTTGCAGATTTTTTATGCATGTAAATTGACCTACGGTGTGTATTTTAAAGTCCGCAGCACGTCAATTTATCTTGCGTTTCCACTTGCGAATTTTATCTGACTGGTTTAAAAAAAAATGCACCAAAAGCCACAGATAAAAACGCACCAATTTTCGCACCAAAATGTAAAATCGCACCTAAAAACGCATCACAAAATGCACCATTAGTTGCGGATTTTACCTGTGGAATTACCTGCGGTTTTGATGCAGATTTTCTGCACCAAATTCCGCACCATGTGCATGTAGCCTTAATGTTTCTAACAACAGGTTGTCCTGTCTTTGGTCCATCAAAACTGGAAAAAGCTGAAGGCTTTGAGGTGCACATTGAGGTGTACAAATAGCCATGTGTTCAGGAGCTTCTCCTGGAGTGGAATCGACGGTCATAGCGTCTGCAACGCTGTGACCAGGGAATCCGCTTCAGTTTTCCCTGATGTCACTGTCCATATATGGACAGAGGCATCAAGCAGCGCTCCAGGACCGGAATCCCCGGCCACACGGGGATTCCGCTCCTTCAGGGAGCTACGGTGGCGCTATCTATACTGGAAGGAGGGGGGGTTGCTATCTACAGGGGGGCTGTGGGCTGTGTGGCACTACCTACAAAGGACAACTGTGCAGGAGCACACAAAATACCCAGCTTTCCCGGGTATCAAAAAAAAAGTGTGGAAATAAACTAAGATATAACTTTTATTTAATCTAGCTAAAAGGATTAATCCTTTACTCAGACTAAATAAAAGTTATAACTTAGTTTATTTCCACACATTTATTTGATAGCTGGGAAAGCTGGGTATTCTGTGTGCTCCAGAAGAGGCTGGACGCAGCTGCAGGCTTGAGGGAAGCCGACATGACCGTCCTGGTAGGGAAAGGGTTAATGTTAAGAGGTGAGGGAAAGGTGAAGAAGCTGAAGGAGGGACGGGGAGGAGCTAGGGGGGACGGGGGGGCCGTTACTGCGCTTCCCGCTGTTTCTCGGCATTGAGCCGGAAGCAGCGGGAGGAGTAGTACACAAGAAGCAAAGCTCCCCGTTGCCCGGCTTTTTAGTATGGCAGAGGCCCTGATTTTAGAGCGGCTGCGTGCCGCTGCTGTGCACCACGGTCCCGGATGGCTGGAGGAGACCGTGGCTGCATTAACGCGGATCCCGGACGCCGTTTCGCCACGTCGGGCACGGCGTTCGGGGTCTGTTGTAAGGGACAGGCTCCCCTCCCCCGGCCCCCCTACGAGCATGGCTATGGCGGCGGGGGGGGAGTCGGCAACAACCGCTCCTGCGCTGGGCAGGCAGAGAGCGGTAGCAGGGGTGACGGCGATGCAGGCTGTGTCGACCCGTCCCTCTCGGCGGTCCCGACCTCCAGAGCGCCTGAGTCCGGAGGTAGTCCCGCGGACACGGCGTCGCAGAGGGAGCCCGATCCCGGACGCTGCAGGCCAGGCAGCTGGGAGGACCGCCCCTTCCCAGGCCCTGCGTCCTGGCAGGAATCCCAGGCCGCGACGGGGTCCGGCGGTAAGCAGGGAGTCGCAGGCCGGGCTCCCTGTCACCCCTCCCCCATCAGATGGAAGATGTCAAGAGCAAGGTACGGCCGCCCCGCATGGTGATGTTCCGGCCAGGGGGCAGGCTTCGTCAGGATCGTCTAGACGGACGACTAGATCTGCAGCGACGTCGAGGCAACAGGTCCGGTCGGAAGTCTGGGTCCCGGCGGTCGGGCGGCAGGTTGCCGGCCCATCGGTCAGCGCGTCCTCATCCCCTTTCCGAAGAGGTCGTTGGGAGGGACAGTCGTCGGCGAGAGAAGAACTGGAGGAAGGTGAACTGGACGTCTATCGTCGAGGTCAGGATGGTCCGGCTGACGGGAACACAGCGCCTGTGCAGCCCGGTGAGTGTATAACTCCTTTATTGTCTTATCCAGCGATTTTTATGTCGGGTGTCGGCGGGGGGGCTGCTAGCATAGCATCGGGGGCCGGTAGTGGCGCGGGCGGACGCGACGGAGCGGGTTTGGCAGATTTAGTGGGTTGCTTACGGGAGCTGGTGGGGCGCCTGGATAGGGCCGCGGCGCCGGTAGTAACGGAAGTGTCCCCTGCGGTAGTTTGGGAAGGCCCCAGGGAAGTGGGATCGTTGCAGGCGCGTCCTGTGGTGGCGGTTAGAGAGGCGGTCGCGGTGTCGGTGCAGACTGAGGCACAGAAGGACGGCGATCGAGTGCGCATGGACGATCGTGCTCGGGGGGAGGTGTATGTTTGTTTTGAGGGTCCGTTGGGGGCGCATTTAAAGCAGGAGGTGCGTGATCGGATCGGGAAAGATGAATATGTTGAAATTTTTTCTCTCTTGCCGCTGGCTAAATTCAATTTGGATAAGAGCAAGCGGGATGAGAGTAAAAAGGACGAGGAGGAACGGCGGCGGTATAGGCTTATCCCGCAGACGTTCGTTAATTGGTCGCAGGCGTTCGCCATATTGGCTAGTGTGATAGGGGAAAAGGCGCCGGAAAATTGTTCGGCGTTATTTTGTTATTTTGATGCTATTGGGGAGGCTCATAGGGCGTATGGGGGTCAGGCGTGGCTGCGATATGATGAGCAATTCCGTCAGCGGAAGGCGGTTCGGCCGGCGATTCGGTGGGACCAGAAGGATATTGCTCTCTGGTTACGGGTTACGGTTCCGGTTAGGCAGCCCTTTCCCGGGAGCGGTGGCCAGGGAGGCCAGACTAGTCAGAGTGGACCAAGCGGCGGGGGAAAGGCGGGGTTTTGCTGGCAATTCAATGAAGGCCAGTGTAAGTTCGGGGCCACGTGCAAGTTCAAGCACGTGTGCTCCGAGTGTAATGGTGCATCACACGGGGCGGCAAAATGTCTGCGTAAAAAGAGGTCCGGGAACCAGCACGGGGCTGGTCAAGGGGGTGTCGCCGGTGAGGGTGGAAAGGATGGCCCCTTATCTAAATGAGTATCCGGATAGGGCGGCGGCTAAGTTGCTTTATGAAGGGTTTAGTGTTGGTTTTGTTATTCCTCCGCCTCCTTATGAGGTTCCGGTTACGCGGAGAAATTTAAAATCGGCTTACGTGCATGCGGAAGTCGTGTCGGAAAAGTTGTTAAAAGAAGTTTCGTTGGGGCGCATGTCGGGGACATTTGTGGAGTCGCCGGTGAAAGATTTAGTTGTGTCCCCTTTGGGTATTGTCCCTAAACGCGAGCCCGGAAAGTTTCGTTTGATTCAACATTTATCGTATCCCAAAGGTTCGTCGGTAAACGACGGGATTGATCACGAGTTGTGTTCCGTAGTTTATACCTCATTCGATAAGGCGGTGGGGTTAGTGCGGGCTGCGGGTCCGGGGGCGCTGCTAGCAAAAACCGACATCGAGGCGGCGTTCAGGTTGTTGCCGGTGCATCCAGAAAGCCAACGGCTGTTGGGCTGTTTTTGGAATGGGGCCTTTTACGTGGATCGGTGCCTTCCGATGGGGTGTTCTCTTTCTTGTGCATACTTCGAGGCGTTTAGTAGCTTCGTGGAGTGGGTAACGAGGGGAGTATCCGGGGTCGATTCGTTGATCCATTACTTAGATGATTTTTTGTGCGTTGGCCCGGGGGGTTCGCCGGTTTGCGGTAACTTGCTTCATGCCCTGCAGAAGGTGGCGAGGGATTTTGGGATCCCTTTGGCGCCGGAAAAAACGGAGGGCCCGGTAGCGACGATTTGTTTCTTGGGAATCGAAATTGACTCGGTGGCAATGGAGTGTCGGCTCCCGGCGGATAAGCTGGGTGCTTTGAGGCTGGAGGTGCGACGGGCTTGTAGAAGGAAGAAAATGTCGTTGAGGGAGCTTCAGTCGCTGCTGGGGAAGTTGAATTTCGCCTGCCGGATTATGCCGATGGGGAGGGTGTTTGGTAGAAGGTTGGCGGCGGCAACGGCGGGAGTGCGGGCGCCGCATCATTTTGTGAGGCTCAAGGAGGAGCACCGAGCTGATCTTCAGGTTTGGGATGACTTCTTGGGCCAGTACAATGGTCGCTCGCTATGGATGGCCCCAGCGCAGGATACGAGTGATCTGAATATTTTCACGGATGCGGCTGGGGCGGGTGGCTTTGGAGCTTACGGGGGAGGTCCGTGGTGCGCAGGTCAATGGCCGGCTAGCTGGGTGTCCAGTGGATTGACGCGGAATCTGGCCCTGCTCGAGCTGTTTCCCATCGTGGTGGCGGCTACCATTTGGGGGGACAGGCTCAGGGATAAGAAGGTCCGTTTTTACTGCGACAACATGGGTGTGGTGCTTGCCATTAATAACATCACGGCGTCCTCTCCTCCGGTAGTTCAATTGTTGCGACATTTAGTGTTGGTGTGTTTGTCGCTGAACGCGTGGGTGGTGGCGGTGCATGTCCCGGGTGTACGGAATTGTGTTGCTGATGCTCTTTCTCGCTCGCAGTGGGACCGGTTTCGGCAATTGGCTCCGGGAGCGGAACGTATTGGTTTGGCGTGTCCGGATCATCTATGGGATCTGGTATCGGTCCCGTAGAGCAGCTGTTACAAAGGTCTTTGGCGGGCACGACGTGGAGGGCTTATGCTGCTTGTTGGAGGCAGTGGGAGGAGTGGGTAAGAGAGTTGGGTGATGTCGATACGGATAGAGACAGGTTGGTGGCACTTTTGTATTGGTTAGGGGATGCCTGGGAGGCGGGGTTTTCAGTAGCGAAGGTGAACCGGTTTATATCCGCGGTGGCGTTTGGGCTTAAGTTGCGGGGCTTGCGGGATGTATCGAAGGAATTTCTGGTATCGCAGGCTTTGAAGGGGTTGCACAGAGGTAGGGTGGAGGCGGATAGTAGAAGGCCGGTGTCGTTTGCTTTGCTGGGCTTGTTGGGTGGTTCATTGGCATCGGTATGTCGTTCTTCAGATGAAATGGATTTGTTTCGGTTGGCTTTCTCGTTGGCGTTCTTCGGAGCATTTAGAATAGGTGAGTTGGTGTCGCCAAGTACTAAACAGGCAGGGGGGCTGAGATCTGG
Organism: Rhinoderma darwinii; assembly: GCF_050947455.1. Classification (NCBI taxonomy): domain Eukaryota; kingdom Metazoa; phylum Chordata; class Amphibia; order Anura; family Rhinodermatidae; genus Rhinoderma; species Rhinoderma darwinii. Next base: position 89,504,334 of record NC_134695.1, read on the forward strand.
GGAGGTGAGCCTTTTTGCAGATCGGTTGGAGGTATGGTTGCGTAGATCAAAAACTGACCAATTAGGGAAGGGAAAACTGATAGTTTTGTTCGCTCTCCCGGGGTCGGTCATGTGCCCAGTAGAGTGCATGCGTGGTTTTACAAAAAACAGGGGGTCTCCAGATTTGCCTTTGTTATGTCATGTGGACGGGTCGTTCTTGTCCAGGTTTCAGTTTGGAGCTGTTTTTAAAAAATGTTTGACGGCGGTTGGGGTTGCGGCAGGCTCATATTCATCTCATTCCTTCCGGATTGGCGCAGCAACGGAAGCAGGGCGCTGGGGGTTGGATGATGAGGGGGTGAGGCGTATTGGTCGTTGGGAGTCTAAAAGGTTTAAGTCCTATGTCCGCCCCCATATGTGGTAATTTTGTTGTTTATGCTTGCAAATGTATAGGGTGGTGCCTAACTGTGTTTTCCGTTTCAGATTCGCCTCCTTGTCTGGTGTGGTTGATGGGTCATTCGTACGTGCACTGGGGGGCTTTGAGGGCGGACGTCCGCCCGGATGGTCGCCAGTTGCGCATTCCGCGACAGGATGCGGTTGTGCATTGGCTGGGGTTTAGAGGTATGTCGTGGAACAGGGTGTTGGCGGAATTCCAGACATATGTGCGGCTTGATAGGGTTCCGGAGGTTTTAGTGTTGCACGTGGGTGGGAATGACTTAGGAGTCCGCCCTTTTCGTGAGTTGGTGCGGGATATCAAACATGATTTGTTGTGTTTGTGGGTATCTTATCCCAAGTTGGTGGTAGTGTGGTCGGACATAGTCCCAAGGAAGCATTGGCGGTTAGCTAGATCGGTGGAGAGAGTCAATAAGGCTCGGATAAAAGTTAACCGGGCGGTGTCCCGTTTTGTGGCAAAGAACGGGGGCATTTGCGTGAGGCATAGGGATTTGGAGTCAGGATTGGGGAATTTCTGGAGGAGTGACGGGGTTCATCTGACCGAGGTTGGCATTGATATTTGGAGCTTGGCTATAGCAGAAGGCATAGAAAGGGCGGTGGTGGTGTGGAGGAACTCACAGGCTTAAGGTGGTCAAGGCCTGTTTCGCGGTGGCGGGGGGAGTCCTTGAGGCCAGTCAGTACAAAATGGTGGGGGGGTCGCATCGGGGGTATGCGTCCCCCAAAAAAGGTACATGGTTGAAGACTTCATCGGGTGTTATCCCTTTGAAGTGGTCTTCTGGTAGAAGGTATGTCACTTGAAGGCTTCATCGGGTGTTATCCCTTTGAAGTGGACTTCTAGTGGTCGGTATATCACTTGAGGGCTTCAACGGGTGTTATCCCCTTGAAGTGGACTTCTAGTGGGTGGAGCCATCTGCAGAGGTGAACGGTGCTTCCGAGCTGGTTTACGGCTGGAGGTAATTAGTGGTTTGCAGATGGCTAATTCGGTGTGTTCTTGAAAGGAACATCTGAAGGGGCTTCAAGGACTTCCTCTGCTCGGGTTAATGTTAACGTTTAATGGTTATTTATGATTCTGACCCATGTTGGGTCATGTGAATTATTAGGAGGAATTCTCTGGTGGATTCCTAACTAGTTATCCGAATGTTTCGGATTTAAATTGTTTTTATAAAACTGTGAAATTAATAAACGGCTGCTGTGGCCATTTCACATCCAACCTCGGTGTCATGTGTCGTTACTAAATGGGGGTGGGGGATAGTATGGTTTAAGGTTAACACACGACTCTACCTAGGCAGGTCAAGAAGAGGCTGGACGCAGCTGCAGGCTTGAGGGAAGCCGACATGACCGTCCTGGTAGGGAAAGGGTTAATGTTAAGAGGTGAGGGAAAGGTGAAGAAGCTGAAGGAGGGACGGGGAGGAGCTAGGGGGGACGGGGGGGCCGTTACTGCGCTTCCCGCTGTTTCTCGGCATTGAGCCGGAAGCAGCGGGAGGAGTAGTACACAAGAAGCAAAGCTCCCACCCTCCCACCCTTGTTTTGTTACTCCTTAGGTCTTCTGTACGTCCGTATATGAGCGTTGTGTTTTATTTTGTGTGTTTATTTAACATGTTTTTCTTTTTTCCGGAGTAGGTTCTGTTGTCATGGCAGCTGGCGGGGGGAGTCCTTGAGGCCAGTCAGTACAAAATGGTGGGGGGGTCGCATCGGGGGTATGCGTCCCCCAAAAAAGGTACATGGTTGAAGACTTCATCGGGTGTTATCCCTTTGAAGTGGTCTTCTGGTAGAAGGTATGTCACTTGAAGGCTTCATCGGGTGTTATCCCTTTGAAGTGGACTTCTAGTGGTCGGTATATCACTTGAGGGCTTCAACGGGTGTTATCCCCTTGAAGTGGACTTCTAGTGGGTGGAGCCATCTGCAGAGGTGAACGGTGCTTCCGAGCTGGTTTACGGCTGGAGGTAATTAGTGGTTTGCAGATGGCTAATTCGGTGTGTTCTTGAAAGGAACATCTGAAGGGGCTTCAAGGACTTCCTCTGCTCGGGTTAATGTTAACGTTTAATGGTTATTTATGATTCTGACCCATGTTGGGTCATGTGAATTATTAGGAGGAATTCTCTGGTGGATTCCTAACTAGTTATCCGAATGTTTCGGATTTAAATTGTTTTTATAAAACTGTGAAATTAATAAACGGCTGCTGTGGCCATTTCACATCCAACCTCGGTGTCATGTGTCGTTACTAAATGGGGGTGGGGGATAGTATGGTTTAAGGTTAACACACGACTCTACCTAGGCAGGTCATGCACAGTTGTCCTTTTTTGAATGTCTATTGCCCGCCAGCTATCGGTCATTTCGTAGTCCTTGCACTACCTACAAGGGGGCTGTGGGCTGTGTGGCACCACCAACCAGGGGGCTGTGGGCTGTGTGGCACTACCAACCAGCGGGCTGTGTGGCACTACCTACTAGGGGGCTGTGTGGCACTACCTACCAGGGGGCTGTGGGCTGTGTGGCACTACCAACCAGGGGGCTGTGTGGCACTACCAACCAGTGGGCTGTGTGGCACTACCTACTAGAGGGCTGTGTGGCACTACCTACCAGGGGGCCATGTGGCACTACCTACCAGGGGGCTGTGGGCTGTGTGGCACTACCAACCAGTGGGCTGAGTGGCACTACCAACCAGGGAGCTGTGAGCTGTGTGGTACTACCAACCAGGGGGCTGTGGGGCACTACCAACCAGGGGGCTGTGGGCACTACCAACCAGGGGGCTGTGTGGCACTCCCTACCAGGGGGCTGTGGGCTGTGTGGCACTCCCTACCAGGGGTCTTTGCGACACTTTCTACCAGGTGGCTGTCCGGCACTCCCTACAGGGGGCTGTGCGGCACTCCCTACATGGGGCTGTGCGGCCCTCCCTACAGGGGGCTGTGTGGCACACTCTACAGGGGGCTGTGTGATGCTATCTACAAGGGGGCTGTGTGGCGCTATCTACAAGGGGGCTGTGAGGCAATATCTACAAGGGGGCTGTGTGGCGCTATTTACAAGGGGGCTGTGTGGCGCTACCTACAAGGGGGCTGTGTGGTGCTACCTACAAGGGGGCTGTCTGGCGCTACCCACAAGGGGGCTGTGTGGTGCTACCTACAAGGGGCTATGTGGTGCTACCTACAAAGGGCTGTCTGGCGCTACCCACAAGGGGCTGTGTGGTGCTACTTGCAAGGGGCTGTGTGGCGCTACCTACAAGGCGCTGTGTGGCGCTACCTACAGGGGGAATCTGTGAGTGGGGGTCTGATGGTCATTTTGCTGTGAGTGGTGGGCTGATGGTAATTTTACCGTGAGTGGGGGGCTGATGGTCATTTTTCTGTGAGTGGGGGGCTGATGGTCTTCAAGTGGTTTCCACCTCTGACCTCCAATTGAAATTAATAGGAGGCAGAAAATACCTGCGGCGCTCGTTTGGAGCTTTTTTTCCTGCGTCTTTTGCATTCGCGTCAACAGCTTAAGAAAAAACACAAAAAATAGGTCGCACACGCTGTCAGTTGCTGAAGGAATTTTGAGGCAGATTTTTTTTGCCTTACAAAAAACGTGTGTGAACATGCCCTACGTGCTTGTTCTTAGCCGTTTTCTGTCTTTCTCAAAACAATTTTTGGTAGGGGGGCCATGAGGAAATTGTTTTTCCAGTGCTGCCTCGAGTCCGAAAAGGTTGGGAAACTGTGTACTAGGCTACAGGATCCCGTCATGGAGCAGCTCAGTTCGTCATGGGAACGGGGCCTAGGTGAGTACAATTTTTGTTTTTGTTTGGGGGCACTGTGGAGGTGTGGGGGGCTGTATGGCACTGTCTACAAGGGGGAGGTGCGGGGACTGTATAGCACTGTCTACAAGGGGGAGGTGTGGGGGGCTGTATGGCACTGTCTATAAGGGGGAGGTGTGGGGGGCTGTATGGCACTGTCTACAAGGGGGAGGTGTGGGGGGCTGTATGGCACTGTCTATAAGGGGGAGGTGTGGGGGGCTGTATGGCACTGTCTATAAGGGGGAGGTGTGGGGGGCTGTATGGCACTGTCTATAAGGGGGAGGTGTGGGGGGCTGTATGGCACTGTCTATAAGGGGGAGGTGTGGGGGGCTGTATGGCACTGTCTATAAGGGGGAGGTGTGGGGGGCTGTATGGCACGATTTACAAAAAGGAGGTGGGGAATATGGCACTGTCTACAGGGAGGCTATATGGCAAAATCTACAGGGGGGCATTATACTGTGTGGCAGGGGCGGACATACCGCATGTGCAGCCGGTGCAGCTGCACAAGGGCCCCGCGTGGGAAGGGGGCCCGTTCCTCTGCTGGCCGACTCAGTTCTCAGCTGCGCGATGCTGAGGACTGAGACAGAGGCCCGTGGACCACTGGCGTAGCTATAGGGGTCGCAGCGGTCGCAATTGCGACCGGGCCCCGAAGCCAGGGGGGCCCACGGCCCCCCGCACCACATCAATAAAAAGTTACTATAGTAACTCGGGCCGCGGGCCCCTGTTACTATAGTAACATACTTTACTTACCTTCCTGGTTCCGGATCGCAGCGGAGGTCCTGACGTCAGGCGCTGTGCGCAGCACATGACGTCACAGCGCTATGCGCCGCGCACAGCATCGAGACGACAGAACTCCCGCCGCGGCCGAAGAGGAAGGTAAGATAGCCCTGACTGGCGGGGTCCGACTCCTGGGACCCGCCAATCAGCTGTTTTGAAGGGGCCGCAGCACTCGTACGAGAGCTGCTCCCCTTCATTCCTGTCACTTCATTCCGGTCACACTGTGAATCGGTTTCGGCGATTCACAGTGTGGGCGAGTAGTGAAATGAAGGGGAAGCAGCTCTCGTACGAGTGCTGCGGCCCCTTCAAAACAGCTGATTTGCGGGTCCCGGGCGACACATCAGCTATTGATGGCCTATCCTGAGGATAGGCCATCAATGTTTAGGGACTGCACAACCCCTAAGCCTACGATGTAGCAGGCTTAGGGGGCCCATGAGACAGGATCACAGATTGTGTGATGCTGTCTGCTGGGCCCTGTATCTAAGCCAATCACATGGTAGGCTTAGATACATGGCCCATGCGTGATCCTGTCTGCTGGGCCCTGTATCTAAGCCTACCACACTGTAGGTTTAGATACAGGGCCCCAGCACACAGTAATCTTATACTGTATAAGATTACTGTCTGCTGGACCCTGTATCTAAGCCTACCTTGTGGTAGGCTTAGATACAGGGTCCCACAGACAGTATCACACATGGGCCCTGTATCTAAGCCTTAGGGTATGTGCACAGACACTAATTACGTCCGTAAGTGACGGATGTATTTCGGCCGCAAGTACCGGACCGAACACACTGCAGGGAGCCGGGCTCCTAGCGTCGTACTTATGTACGACGCTAGGAGTCCCTGCCTCGCTGTGGGACAACTGTCCTGTACTGTAATCATGTTTTCAGTACCGGACAGTTGTCCGGCAGCGAGGCAGGGACTCCTAGCGTCGTACATAACTATGATGCTAGGAGCCCGGCTCCCTGCAGTGTGTTCGGTCCGGTACTTGCGGCCGAAATACGTCCGTCAATTCCGGACGTAATTAGTGTGTGTGCACATACCCTAACACATGTGTTACTAATCATTTTTTGTGTGTTTTCTTACAGGTTCGGTCGTTGGACTACGGCGGATTCCAGGACTACTTCGATGACAGCTTTTTTTTTTATTAATAAAATGGTTAATGAGGGTTGTGTTTTTTTTTTTTATTTCAATAAAATATTTTTTCTATGTCTTTGTGGTTTTTTTTAAACTATATTACTACCGCCTTAGTAATGGCCGCCGGCTGATTGACAGCATCCATTGCTAAGGCAGGGCTTAGTGTTAGCCGGTGCAGAGGCTAACACTAACCCCCTTTATTACCCCGGTACCCACCGCCACCAGGGGTGCTGGGAAGAGCCGGGTACGATCCAGTACCTGACCATCTGTAGTGATGGTCGGCCACTGGGGTGGCCGCAGGCTGGTATTATCAGGAGGGGAAAGGCCAGATACAGTGGCCCTTCCTACCCTGGTGATGCTAGGCTGCTGCTGCTTTATTGTATCTGGCTGGTTATGAAAATGGGGGGGACGCCACGTCATTTAAAAAATAATTGGAAAGAACGATGTCGGGTCCCCCCCAATTTTCATAACCAGCCAGATACAACACAGCAGCAGCAGGCAGCATTACAAGGGTGGGAAGGGCCACTGTTTTTGGCCTTCCCCAGCCTAATACTACCAGCCTGCGGCCACCCCGGTGCCTGCCCGTCACTACAGCTGGTCGGGTACTGGTTTGTACCCGGCTCTTCCCAGTACCCCTGGTGGCGGTGGGTACCGGGGTAATAATGGGGGTTAGTGTAGACTCTGCACCGGCTAACATTAAGCCTCGCCTTAGTAATGGAGGTTGTCAATCAGCCAGCGGCCATTACTAAGGCGGTGATAATAAAGTTTAAAAAGATACAAGCACATAGAAATTTTTTTTATTGAAATAAAAACACAACCCTCATTAACCATTTTATTGAGAATAAAAAAAACGCCGTCATTGAAGTCCTCGTATCCGAAGTCCAACAACCGAACCTGTAAAAAAAACACAAACACACAAAAATAATCAGTAACACATAAAGAAGCAAAATTATTATTCTTACCTTTCCTGGGTCCAGCGCTGGAGCCGCAATGTCAGCGAGCTGGGCCCTGTATCTAATCCTATCATGTGTGATACAGTCTGCTGAGCTGTGTATCTAATCCAATCATGTATGATACTGTGCTGGGCCCTATATCTAATCCGATCATGTGTGATACTGTCTGCTGAGCCACTGTATCTAATCCTATCATGTGTGATACTGTCTGCTGAGCCACTGTATCTAATCCTATAATGTGTGGTACTGTCTGCTGAGCCACTGTATCTAATCCTATCATGTGTGATACTGTCTGCTGAGCCACTGTATCTAATCCTATCATGTGTGGTACTGTCTGCTGAGCCACTGTATCTAATCCTATCATGTGTGGTACTGTCTGCTGAGCCACTGTATCTAATCCTATCATGTGTGATACTGTCTGCTGGGCCACTGTATCTAATCCTATCATGTGTGATACTGTCTGCTGAGCTGTGTATCTAATCCTATCATGTGTGATACTGCCTTCTGAGCCACTGTATCTAATCCTATCATGTGTGATACTGTCTGCTCAGCCACTGTATCTAATCCTATCCATAGTTTATAGGGTCGTAGTGCTATAGATATGCTATGCTGTCTCCTATACACACACTTTTTTTTGGGGCGGACACATATGTATTGGGGCTATTTCCCGGACATTTTAAGCCCTGAGGGTATGTTCACACGGCAGCGTCTGTTACGGCTGAAATTACTGTGCTGTTTTCAGGAGAAAACAGCACCGTAATTTCAGCCGTAATGGCATGTGCAGGCGTCTTTTGCTGCGTCCACTACGGAAGTAATTGAAGCTGGTTTTCCATGGAGTCCATGGAAAACGGCTCCATTTACATCTGAAGAAGTGACAGGCAGTTTTTTACGCGCCGCCTTTCGACAGCGGCGCGTAAAAAAAAATGACCATCGGCACAGAACATCGTAAGACCCATTCAAATGAATGGGCAGATGTTTTCCGACGCTTTTGAGCCGCATTTTCGGATGTAATTCAATGCTAAAACGCCCAAATTACGTCCGTAAATAGTGTGTGTGTGAACCCAGCCTTAGTGACGCCCCGGCTGCTAGTGCTGCATTGTTGGGTCACTTAGGAGACCCAGCGATGCAGCTGAAAGCGGACCGTCGGCCATGAGAAGTTTGCGGGGTGGGGGGGGGGGGGCCCTGGCACATTATCTGCACAGGGGCCTTTTGCAGTCTGTGTCCGCCACTGCTGTGTGGGGACCACTAAGCAGACATTATACTGTGTAGGGGTACTACAGGGGGCATAATACTGTGGGCACAATTAGAGGACAAAATACTGTGTCCTTGAAGGGGTTGTAATATATTATATTATTAAATCTTATTGTTATACTGTATGGGGGCACTAAAGGGGCATTATAATTTTTTTATGGGGCATTTTTTTTAATGATGGGGTGGGGCGCCGAAAGATCATTTTGCACAGGGCGCCATCTATCCTAGGGCCGACCCTGCTCCTAGTCATGAGTCCGGCATATTCATGAGGAGAGCGCTCCCCCCGCCTCTCTCTGCGGTGACTGCCAGGATGACAGATCCACTTTAAATTTTCCCAACAGGTCTGGGAAAACAATTCCTGAGATGATATAAACAGGCCTAGTAACAGCAGCAGCCCTGTATGGAAGGTTAGTCCCTGTGGTCTGGGAATACACATAGTTTGGCAATGAACGGTTTTAGTGGTCCCATTATAAGACCACTAATAGTATGTAGCAGAGGTCAGCATGGAGTTCAGTCCCAGTAGACCCCCTCCGTTTCCTCTCGATGTCTGGGAAGTCACCTCAGTTCTTCTATTCACCAGCAAAAAATAAATCATTTTCTTTACCACCCAACAAAAACACACATTAAATATGTTTTCTTATCATTAAAAAATAATCAGTGTAAAGATCGGCTGTGTGTGGGGCGGTAAACTGTGGAAAAGTTATAAGCCAAAGGACACCAAGTTAAGTCAAACTTATATTCAGAACTTCTGGTGTAACATATCAGAATAATATTTGTGGGACTGCATGAGCTGGGGACCCCTAGTGATACCTATAACAGGGACCAAGGCATTCTGCCCTGGAAGTGTCCTTAACATCAATGCTGAGCTCTTCATGTGAAATCATTGGCTGGTCCCACCTCAGCTTATGTTATCTTCTGACATATCTCCAGGACATCCGGTCTGTGGATGAAGTGGAATTCCCCTTTAAGTGATATGCCGAGTACAAATAAGAGACAAATCACCAAGTATATACCATAAGAGTAAATAGAAATATAAACCTGTGCAGAATATTGATGATATGAAATTATTTTCTGATTGATCGAATAGATCTCCATTGGTTTATTGCCTTACCATAGATGCAGTTATTATGAACTGGAGTTCTTGTTATTTGTTGCATTGGTCAAATTAATTGTCTGTGGACAGATGTCGTAGCTATATATGTGGGTCACGGTAGAAATTCATAATGCTCTGAAAAGTAACAGCGCTGGTATTACAGAAAAAAGAAGACGTCCTCCGGCATGAATCTTCAAGTAGCCTCCTGGATGATATACTTACCGGCATGTCTACAACTTGAAGGACTCCATATTGAACAATTCTAGTGGGTTCACTGTCGTTTTGTGTTGTTTCCCCTTTGGGTATGTTCACACAGAGTTTTTGGACGCGGAAACCGCGCCGCAAACTCGCCAAAAACCGTCCGAAATGGGAGGCGGAGGCGGTTTTCAATGGGAGGCGGAGGCGGTTTTCTCCCGCGAGCGGTAAAACCGGCTCGCGGGAGAAAGACGGGACATGCCCTATCTTCGGGCGTTTACGCCTCTGACCTCCCACTGACATCAATAGGAGGCAGAGAAAGCGTATTTCACAGCGTTTTATGCCCGCGGCGCTCAATGGCCGCGGGCGAAAAACGCCACAAATATCGGCGTGCAGGCAGAGGAAAATCTGCCTCAAAATTCCAAACTGAATTTTGAGGCAGATTTTCCGCCTGCAAAAAACTCCATGATTTCATTATCAAAAATTGCTCCGGAGAACTTTGTTTGCATTTAACAACTGGCTGCACATTTTAAAAGTCCCCGACACCCTCCCCCATTAGGGTCTGTTCACATAACCGTTGCCCTTCCATTGAGGGGTTCCGTCGGACGTTTCCTAAAGGTTTCTGTTTGTCACCGTTGTGACAGGGTTCCGTTGTTTTGACTTAATCAATAGCGTAGGGTGACCACAGTATGGCTTGGGATCACGTGGAGCTCATTGGCTCCTTTCTTGTGGCTCCCCAACCCGATGACAAACAAGAATACAAGATTGAATGTTAGTCTCCCTAGCTATTGCAAAACTACAACACCCAGCGTGCCGAGACTGCTGGGTGAATTCAAAAGCAACTAATTTGTTGCAAAAATTTCCATTCCATACATCTGAATGCGGTTGTTTCTGAAGCAAGTGCATGGATTTCTGCAAACCCCATCTAGGCAAATAGGACAATCACATACATAATTTCTGGATCAAATCTGCCCGGAATTCCCCCTAAGGGTATGTTCACACGGCCTATTTACGGACGTATTTTGGGCGTTTTTGCCCCGAATTACGTCTGAAAATAGCGCCTCAATAGCGCTGACAAACATCTGCCCATTGAAAGCAATGGGCAGACGTTTGTCTGTTCACACGAGGCGTATATTTACGCGCCGCTGTCAAATGACGGTGGGTAAATAGACGCCCGCGTCAAAGAAGTGACCTGTCACTTCTTTGGCCATAATTGGAGCCGTTATTCATTGACTCCAATGAATAGCAGCGCTAATTACGGCCGTAATTGACGCGGCGTTCAAGCGCCTGCACATGCCGGTACGGCTGAAATTACGGGGATGTTTTCAGGCTGAAACATCCCCGTAATTTCAGCCGTAACGGACGCCCTCGTGTGAACATACCCTAATACTTGTAGTTATGCGACAGGTTGGGGACCAACAGGGACTGACATGGCATTTTCCTAGTATTGGGGAAGAGTATAGCTCGGCATTATCGCTGCTGTTACTTAGAGACACAAAACTTGTTTTTGCTCCATCATCCACCTCCAGTGATCAAGACCTGTTTCCAGGATGTTCCCGAAATGCGACTATTCAACAGAAACTGTCAGATACCCGTCCAGCTCCAATATCTGAAAGGAAACATTGTGCATTGAGAATAATTTAAATCCTCTTATACGTCAAACAATGGATTTGCTGTATAGATCTTGCATTCTCTTTCAGACTCTGTAAGTCTTTGCTACGTCAAGTCGTGAAATTTTCCAAATGAAAAACATCTTATATAAAAAAAAAATCTTCTATTCAACACTCAGGAGTCAGCAAGACAATATGCAGCACTGGGGACAAAATGTTTAAGGGGTTCAGTAGTTTGTGGGGTTCTTTACATTCATGTTTTTAAAGCGCAAACATATTCTGCAGCGCGGTATACCGACTGTAATCACTCCCATCAGTCTCACTCTCTAGTTCCTCTCACATATACTCATCTAGGGACAATTTTTAGGTGCACTTTTCTTGCCTCAAACTCCATGCGTCTGCTGGTCACATCAGAGCTCATGACGTGAGTTAGTAGAGTCGTTTATTGAGGTTCCCTTGTTACCTGTTTTCCACCCCACGCTTCTGTGACCCCACAACCTATAAAGAAGACACCATACTACCATGTTGGATCGCAATGGCCATAGGAGCCGTTTTGGTAAACAGGAATAAAACATATTTCTTTTATTCAAATCCCAAACATAAATAATGCAGAATTCCCACAATGGAATATCACATTGAAACAACGTGACCCTATCAGGGTCATAACTTTTTACACTAGCTAATGATGGAGGAAGCCCCCGAGGTTACCAAAAATGTATTTAGGGCCATCTGCACACACCACCTTTTTTTTTTACCCCCAGCAGTAACCCGGCTCGGAGGCACCGAGTACCCCTGCAGATTACTTTTTACCGGAACTAAACTTCTAAGGGATAACACCCTAAGAAGCCTCCCAATATCCAGCCGGACATTATAGAACCACATGTTCTACTGTTTTAGGGGATGCATACCCGCACTGCATTGCCCTCTAATACTTTTAATGACCTACCTCAAGGACACCCCCCCCCCTTCGCCACTGCGAACAGGCCTTGACTACCTCAAGCCTGTGAGTTCCTCTACACAACCACAGCCCTCTCAAAACCATCTGTGATGCCCAAACTCGAAAAAATCCATTCCCATATCATTCAGATGCACCCCATTGGGTCTCCAGAAATACCCTTTATAAGCCCACCCACTTTTTGCCCCTTTTAACCCGGGACAATCCCACAAAAAAAGGGACAGTTGGAAAATTTGTATGTAGTTAATGTGAGGGGGGGGGGGGGTGTATTACTCTGTAGCTAAGAAATGTATGGATTCACCTATTCTACGTCTTCACTTGTGGTCCCTGATCTCTTCAGCAGCACTCTATGTATGGAGTGACATACAGAAGCACAAGCTTGGTGCAGATTCTGAGGGGGTGGAGCATGACAGAGGGATTTATAGAACACCAAAAAGAGTTCCTGTGTCATGCCCCGCCCCCTTAGCGCTTGTCCTAGGCATAATACCGAAAATAAGTTTTGCCTGGAGTGTTCCTTTTAATCTGTTTGTGGTTCAATTGCTTGTCATAATAGTAGGAACATTTCCAAATAAAAGCAGTGACAATCAATAAAGAGCACAGACGGTTGACAAGTGACAATTATTCGGGATGTCACATGATCCCTCCAGCGTCATAGGTGTAGTAGAGCAGTAACTTTCCATCTCCTGTCTTAATTGTTGGCCTGATAAAGAAAAATAAGAAGGGCTGATTATAACAAGTTATACCTGGCTCTGAGCGGCAGTAAATATTGACCGAGAAATGATGCTCGGCCAATCCTGGAAGCTGCCCATCAAGTGTCGTGGTAATGTGAAGAGATTCTTTTGTGTGCGGTGATCTCCCTTCCCTGTGTCAGACGGAGAACACAATCACAGGTGTGTCTTGACTTCCTGGTGAGGCGAGAGACCAGCAGACGGGATGAGAACAGGACGTTCCGCAGATCAACTGGAGATTAAAAGGAATATTTGCTAAGTTGAGCATCAGGCACACGGCGGTTTCCATATCACTGGTTCGCATCTTCAAGTTGGGTTGCTAGGGATCCTCTGTAAATACACCTGAAATATGACTCAATGAGCAGGTCTAGCTAAAAGCCAAACTTAAGACCCCATCAAAGGTGCAGCGGAGACCACCACATAACCATCAATGTGTTACAGATGTAGCAGAGCTTAATTTGATATTGAAATATTCCTTCATTTATCATGCTCATCTTTATAACTCAGGATAAGATAATGCTATAGATTTTGCTGCAGTCCTAAATTATCCCCTGAGTCTTGTCAAATAACAAACTTGGCTCTGCTGCATCTGATGGTATAACGTTGTATAGGATCTAGATACCATATGCAAGTAAAATACATTCATAGATATGATGTCGTCTATCTGCATCATTGTTCTCTTACCATAACATATAGTTTATAATCCATACCTCCCACGTATAGAGCAGCAGCTGTCACGTGAGGCCCCACATGTAGAGATATTTAAGGGTCTGTTCACATCAGCATTGCCCTTCCGTTGAGGGGTTCAGTCTGAGGGTTCCGTCGGGTTAACCCCTCAACGGAAAGGCAAGCGGAAAACTTAGATACTGTTTCCCTCACCAGTTGACTGCGCTACTGATTCTGTCAAAACAACGGAACCCTGTCACAACGGTGACAAACGGAAACCTTTAGCAACGTTTCCGTCACCATTGCGATCAAAACCACGGGTCCGATGCACAACAGAGACAAACGGAAACCACGGGCACCGGATCTGTCACCATTGAAATCAATGGTGATGGAAACGGAAACCTCTGGTTTCCGGCTGTGTATGTTTTTGTCTGTTCAGGGTCCCGTTCTGACGGAAAGCTCAGACGGGAACGTCCGAACGGGACCCCAACGGGACCCCAACCCAGACTCAGGTTTTTAGGCCGGTCTGACTACTGACGTTGCTTTGGATCATACTTATTTTAATAGTTTGTACCTTGGTGTATTTGCCTTGGAATTATGTTTTACAAGCCTCTTGCATAGAGTTGAAAATGAAGTTCAAATAATATTGCAGTGACACTTTTTACCACTATAAGCCCACCCCCTCCTTTTATATTTACGCCACTGCAACAACGGCAACTTTGGGCCAGTTCACACTGAGTTTTTTTTACACGTTTTTTGACGCGGAAACCGCATTGGAAAACGCTGCAAAAAACAGCCGAATATGCCTCCCATTGATTTTAAAGGGAGGCGGAGGCGTTTTTTTCCCACGAGCGGAAAAACCGGCTCGCTGGAAAAAGAAGGGACATGCCCTATCTTCGGGCGTTTATGCCTCTGACCTCCCATTAACATCAACGGGAGGCAGAGAAAGCGTATTTCGTGGTGTTTTATGCCCACGGCGCTCAATGGCCGCGGGCGAAAAACGCAGCGAAATTCGGCATGCAGGCAGAGGAAAATCTGCCTCAAAATTCCAAACGGAATTTTGACGCAGATTTTCCTCCTGCAAAAAACTCTGTGTGAATTCAGCATTTCTGTGATGAGATGTAGATAAATATTTATACGACAAATGTAATACATTTGGAATGAAATATTGATGAGAAACAAAGTCCTCAAGAAAACTAACTTTTTTTGGTCTTCATTAGACCACTTGCGCATGGTTATTACGTGCAAATTTGCCATGTGGATTTTCCTGCAAATCCACAGCGTAAGGCTGGATTCACACGAGCACATTACGTCCGTAATGGACGGAACGTATTTCGGCCGGAAGTCCCAGACCAGACACACTGCAGTGTGTCCCTGCCTCTCCATGGAACTACTGTCCCGTACTGAAAACATGATTACAGTACGGGACAGTTGTCCGGCAGCGAGGCAGGGACTCCTAGCGTCGTACATAACTATGATGCTAGGAGCCCGGCTCCCTGCAGTGTGTCCGGTCCGGGACTTGCGGCCGAAATAAATTCCGTCCATTACGAACGTAATGTGCTCGTGTGAATCCAGCCTAACACAGTACCAGCAAAATAAATAAGACCTCAAGTAATCTCATCTACACGTTGCACATAAATTGACCTCCGGTGAAGATTTTAGAATCCGCGGTATGTCAATTTATCATGCGTTTCCGTCGTTTGACTTTTTTTAAAACTGCACCAAAATCTGCAGCATAAACGCTGCACCAGTTTTCCCATCAAAATGTAAAATCCACATCTAAAAAGGCATAAAAACCCCACAATATTAAGTGGAGATTTTAACCTGCAGAATTACCTGACATTAACGAAAATAACAAAATATATATATATATTTATTTTTTATTTTTTTTAAAGTAATTTTATTATGTTGGAATATAGAAGATAATGGGATATGTCAACAATATCTATCTATCTATCTATCTATCTATCTATCTATCTATCTATCTATCTATCTATCTATCTATCTATCTATCTCATATCTATCTATCTATCTATCTATCTATCTCTATCTATCTATCTATCTATCTATCTATCTATCTATCTATCTATCTATCTATCTATCTATCTATCTATCTATCTATCTATCTATCTATCTATCTATCTATCTATCTATCTATCTATCTCATATCTATCTATCTATCTCATATCTATCTATCTATCTATCTATCTATCTATCTATCTATCTATCTATCTATCTCATATCTATCTATCTATCTATCTATCTATCTATCTATCTATCTATCTATCTATCTATCTATCTATCTATCTATCTATCTATCTATCTATCTATCTATCTATCTATCTCATATCTATCTATCTCATATCTATCTATCTCCTATCTATCTATCTATCTATCTATCTATCTATCTATCTATCTATCTATCTATCTATCTATCTATCTATCTATCTATCTATCTATCTATCTATCTATCTATCTCATCTCATATCTATCTATCTATCTATCTATCTATCTATCTATCTATCTATCTATCTATCTATCTATCTATCTATCTATCTCATATCTATCTATCTATCTATCTATCTATCTATCTATCTATCTATCTATCTATCTATCTATCTATCTCATATCTATCTATCTATCTATCTATCTATCTATCTATCTATCTATCTATCTATCTCATATCTATCTATCTATCTATCTATCTATCTATCTATCTATCTATCTATCTATCTATCTATCTATCTATCTATCTATCTATCTATCTATCTATCTATCTATCTATCTATCTATCTCATATCTATCTATCTATCTATCATCTATCTATCATCTATCTCTCTTCAAGTGGAGATATAGGCACAGCCAGCGGCGTAACTTGAAACTCCCGAGCCACAATGCAAAATCTATAACAGGGCCCCCACCTACCATATATCATTTATAATACTGGAGTCTTCTTATGCGACTGAGGGGCTTTTGGGCCCCTTCAGGCTCCAGGGCCCAGGTGCGACTGCTACCTCTGCACCCCCTATAGCTATGCCCCTGGGCACAGCATAAGGCGAGATGGTACTATGTGGGCAGAGACTGATGTGAGTGCATTTTCTGTACAGAGTTGCAAAATATATTGGTGCCATATAAATAATAATAATGTAATTTCCACGTGAGAAGTTGGCATTGAAGACTTGTAGTATCTGTCTTGTCTTGCACATCTGTATTTGCATTATTGCATGAAATGAGTGCTGGGAGTTGTAGTTCAGCACAGAGTGCCCAGGCAGTGACAGTCGACAATCGTCCTACTTGAGTGCTGAGCTATGTCACATAGTTTGGATTGTGGAAATTGAGATTGAATGACTGCTTGGCCGTACAGTAGGACGATGTGTTGTATTTCACATTAATAATTAACCATTTGTAAGTGGACTTTTCCCTTCACCCTTTTTTCAATGTTTAAACAAATATACTTCTCTCTAAACGGTCACATTCCAGTTTGTGGCACAGAGAGTCCACGTCTGCTCAGGTGGTGTGTGTGTGTGATCACTGGGTAATCTTCCATGAACCCTCAGCTACCGCACTTAACCCATTCACTGCCACAAGGCTCTCTCTGATGCCCCCTACAGGTCATCTTGTGATGTTAAAATAGTACAGCAGCAACAAAAAAGGCATCACAACTGCCTGCAAACCAAAGTAAATTTTGTAAACCTTCTCTAATGTTATCAAAGTAAAATAACCAAAAGGAATAAATAAACAAAATGAACCAATGTATTATTTGCTAGTCAGCAGCCTTATTCACACTGCACAATCAGGTCAGGTAATATAAGAGTAACCTGCTATAGTATTTCCCTATACACCTTGGTAATAGGCTGCAAAAGTGAATATATACCTGGATGCAGGTGCGGACACAGACAGTAGAGGGCCCCTGTGTAGGAACAGTATACAGGGTGCATGCTCTCCAACAAAACATAAAGACTATGTACACCTTCGAAAGACTATATATATTTTTTTATAAATCTCTGACAGAGATCAGGGCAATTATCGTCAACGAGCGGTATATGAAAGCTTGTCTGCCCGATAATCGTCCAGTGTAAAACCCACTTTAGATGTGATCGGTGACAGCTCGAAGCCGCTGACACTGAACCTGTCAGTCCCACTGACCATACAGGATTCAGCGCAAGATACAGCTGCTCTGTATACAGGATACAAAGCAGCTGTATCTCAAAAAGTTAAAATATTTTTTAATAAAAAAGTTAGATCTCTTCTGACAGAACCCTCAATGACACCTACTGCAAATAAAAATGAAACCCGTTGCAGCCCCCAGAACACTGAAATTAATACATTTATGAATAATCGCAACAAGATTTTCCAGTTTTTCCAGTGTCCACAGGCTGTGTGTGGTATTGCAGAACAGCCCCATTCATTTAAATAGAGTATAGCTGCAAACCAGATACAACCCATGCACAGGTGTGGAGATGTTTCTGGAAGAAAGCAGCCATGTTTTTCTAATCCTGTACAACCCCTTTAAACTCCAGTGAAAACTTAAAAATCTCATTGTGAATGTTCATTAGCTAGTTGGAATAATTTTATCCCATTAATGGTCCTTTATTCCTGGCTTTTGAGTCAAATGGAGTGAGCGTGCTCAGCTGATCCTGATCGCGATGGTCAGACTCAGATGAGCACGCTCACACCATTTCAGCATGAACTGACCTCCTCTATAGAGATGAACGCAATATTCATCTCTATAGAGGGGTCGGTGCATGCTCGTTCTGCTCTCTGACTGAGAAGGGTGATTCGATGCCCCCTCATTTTTGTGAAGAGTGGGGGTCAAAGGGGTTGAACCCCCACCTAACTTTTTTTTGCTTCCTGTCACATTGAGGGGGGTCATAAAACTAAAAAAGTTGTCAGGCAAGGACAGCCCCTTTTAATGTTAGGGCTGTAAAAAAGAAAAATAAACAGGTGAAATTGAATTTTAATGTTGAGGAAAGTGTATACAGAATTTTATAAAAATCAAACATTTGTCTGTATTACGGCCACAACAAACTTTCTGGTTTTAGTAGATTTTAAAGACAGTTATTAGCAATTAATTCTGACTCAACATCATATCAGTTACCCAGTAAACAAAATGAATGATTTTCTATCACCAGTGCCGGCTGAGATTTTCATATAGATATGGGTAATTAAATGTATTAATTACAGTCTTTTCAAAAGGTACATTATGTCATTTTATACACTGCTGGGTTGGGTGTTTTGGCCGACTGACTTGTTTTTCCTGTTTCCTTGATCTATAAAACGTCTTATTTAGGTTGGTATCACTGCCAGCTCTGAGTCAGGCCAACCTGTGCGTGTGAATCAGTGGGCACTAATGCCTAGGCCTCCTGGAGAGGGAAGTCTGGGGGATATGGAGATACATAAGAATGGCCGCCTTATAGCAGAGCAACGGAAAAGAGACTTGGCACCAGGTGTAGACTGTGTGGTCAGGCAATATGAGGTGTCCTAGGGAACTGCAGCTGTCTCACATCTATCTATCTATCTATCTATCTATCTATCTATCTATCTATCTATCTATCTATCTATCTATCTATCTATCTATCTATCTATCTATCTATCTATCTATCTATCTATCTATCTATCTATCTATCTATCTATCTATCTCATATCTATCTATCTATCTATCTATCTATCTATCTATCTATCTATCTATCTTATATCTATCTATCTATCTATCTATCTATCTATCTATCTATCTATCTATCTATCTATCTATCTATCTATCTATCTCTCTATCTCTCTCTCTCTCTCTCTCTCTATCTATCTATCTATCTATCTATCTATCTATCTATCTATCTATCTATCTATCTATCTATCTATCTATCTATCTATCTATCTAATCATCTATCTATCTATCTATCTATCTATCTATCTATCTATCTATCTATCTATCTATCTATCTATCTATCTATCTATCTATCTATCTATCTATCTATCTATCTATCTATCATCTATCTCATTGTCTGTCTGTCTGTCTGTCTATCATCTATCTATCTCATTATCTCTCTCTCTCTCTCGATCTTCTTTTACTTAATACCTACTGTTAAAACAAAGCTCTAGTCAATATCGAGTTAACACTATATCATGTATGTTATACTCATGGTTCATATAACTGTGGCTCCTAACAAGAACTCGCTCTGCTTCTGATGAACATTTTAACAGCGGGGTGAAGCTAAATGTTAAAGTAGCTCTGGGTACAAGTCAAGTTACAACTGCAAAGTTAATGAACTTTCTATGTAAATTTAAACTGTGAAATTGAGTTTACCCTTTAAGGATGCAGCCAATTTTGGTCTTGAGGACGAAGGGAATTTTTTCATTTTGCCTCATTATATTCCAACAGTTTATAAATGTTTTCAATTTTTCGATTAATATGCATATTTCAGGGGGTGTGATCAGGATGGTTATGCCTATGTGCATATGGAGAAAAGGAAGCCCCCTCACTTTGTTTTGTTCCCTTGGATGCCGCGGTCACTGTTGACCATTTAAGGGGTTAAACCCCGAGATTAGAGTACATGCACAGATTTCTGCAAACTCCATGCAGATAAATGTGACAGTCCCAGGAATTTTTTGCACCAAATCGGGTGTGTGAACATACCCTAATTCGCTTGCGCACATTGGAGTCAACCATTTTACTGACTGAACCGTTATGTCAGCACATCAGCTCACCATAAACCACTGACACAGGAGAAGATGCTAAACTTCACTGGAATAAATATAAAAATGTAGGTATTAATAGCTGACAGCGTTACTGGTCTAGTAGATGACCCAGCAATGCAGAGACTGATGACATTCCCTATAAAACGCAAAATTATATTTATCAGATGTCGTCCTCGGGGGCCGTAAAACATAAATCCTGCTTTTAAAGGCCTCATAAGGGTTATGCCTCCGAGAGACTTTGTTTTCCGCACATATTTAGCGGTTTGGCTTTGGCTAGTGCTACTACTAAATGAGCAGAATTCGTGGTTGGAGTTGTGATGTCTCAAATAAAGAAAGGTGTTCTTACAGATGTAGCAGTGCTGAGTTTGCAATACCAGTGGTAAATCTTCTATCTTATCTTCAGAAACAGGAGAGTATTTCTTAAAGGCTATGTAGGTACACCTTTGAAAATGTGTTGGTGTGTTTGGTGCATCTTTGTATCTACATTTATTAAAAACTATTTTTATTTTTTGATATACAGCTGCTTTGTATCCCGTATACAGAGCAGCTGTATATAGCGCTGAGACCTGTATCCGTTAGGTCAGCGGCACTAACGGGTTCAGTGACATCGGGTCCTGCGTTATCGATCACATCTACGTTATGAACTTAGATGTGATTGGTAACAGCTCGCTTACACTGAACCCGTCAGTACTGCTGACCTGACAAATTCAGGTCTCAGCGCAAGATACAGCTGCTCTGTATACAGGATATAAAGCAGCTGTATCTCAAAAAGTTAAAATAATTTTTACTAAAATTTAATTACAAAGTTGTACCAATCACACTGGGACTCCTACAGCCACAGGTCAGAGGAATACTTTGGGTTGCATGTATCCTGGGCACTGCAGTTATCGCTCAGTAGGTTAAACTGGTAAGTCACCTGGAAGCTCCGACCTTATGCAGAAAAGGGCAAAACTGTCCAGTCATATTGATAGTCAGGTACATAGATCCACTAGTTTGTGCCACCTAAATGCAAGATTTTAAGGGAACAGTCCAAATAGCTGTCCAGTAAAAACAGGCAGTGCTTTTTATTTTTTTAAATGGGTGGCTACATTTATGGGATTTTCTGGTTTATGTAGTGATAGGGGCATCAGCTTCTTTTCCTCATATGAAGATGGTTCTGCAAATGTGTTGCTTTTTCTTTCCCCATTTGCTAGCATAGAAGTGAATAAAAGCCGGGAGCAGGTGTCATCTGAGAGCATGTTTTTGTGTTGAGTTCTTAAATAAACTGTTCCAATAAATACAAAATAGACGTTTATTTCAAAAATATTTATAAAATAATGCAAGAAATAGAATTCAACGATCTCCAAACCTGAATGGGCATTCCTCCTATGTTTGGGAAGTGACAACCCTTCCAAATGATGCAAAATTGTGTCCAGAATGGTTGTCGCCTCTCTAGCTCCTTCCCCAGTTATTACCCAGGGGAACTTGCTCTAACCCTGGTGTAGACTGTGCAGGGGGAATATAACCACAGGATAGTTTGTTCTTCACGTTTGTTACATTTTCTTAACCATCACCCTCATCATTTCCCTATATTGTTCCTGGAAGGGGCAGACATCTAGTTTGTTCTCACACTCTGCGGATCTTTCTGGTAAGGACAAGTCGCATAAAAGGGAAACAGCGCCAAGTCATGTCCTAGGCACATGGGATTTCCTGTACAATGATGAGAAATCTATTGGGTAACTATAGTGTCCCTTTTATGTAACCTGAGTGACCAAGCTTCCTATGTCCTCAAACCAAACTCCCTGTGTTATATAGTCAGCGACCATGGACTGTGTCCTGTCCACTCATCTCTACTACGACCACATGATCTCATATGTACCCAGAGATTAAATGAAACTTTAACCTCCATCTATTCAAGACGTTCCCAACCATTTACAACTCATTATTACGGTGTAAAACATAAGGCCTAGTTCACACTGAGTTTTTTGGGAAAAAAATCTGCCTCAAAATTCCTTCAGGATTTTTTTGCCGCATTTTTCGCCTGCGGCTGTTAAATTCAATGCAAGAATTGCTGCAAAAAACGCCCAGAAATTAGCTCTGCAGGTTTTTCTGCCTCCCATTGATTTCAATAGGAGGTCAGAATCGTAAACCGCTCGAAGAAAGAGCATGCCGCTTCTTCTTTCCGCAAGTGGCCTAATGCTACCGGGGAAACAAATGCCTCTGCCTCCCATTTGAAATAAATGGGGGCGATTTGGGCCAGTTTTTGGTGCTGATTCTGTCACAGTTTCCATATCAAAATCGGCACCAAAAAAAACTCTGTGTGAACTGGACACTAAAGCTGGGTGAATACCTGCAGTTTTTGTGAGTAGATAAGATGAGATACAGGCCTCCGGCCCACTGCTTTAGACTGGACTGAGGGGGCTGATGCTGGTGAGCGATGTCCCCAGCTGTGCTCGCCTGCTCCATTCACATACAATGTGCTGATATCTATTAAAGGCATCATCACAGTCTTGGACTACCGCTACCCGCCATGTGACTACCGGAGGGAAGTAGTAGTCTAAAAGTCACAGTGACATCCGTCGACCTGACTACCGCAAGGATCACGAAAAAGAGACGTCCGGGCTGAATAAAGCTATACAGCTCCGACATTATATATAAAGTGACGTCCCCACTTGACAGGCCCTTGAAATTGCCCATGGCTTGTTTGTAAGCCTGTCAGAAAGCAATCTAAACATTATTATATACATTAACCAAGACTTATTTATACTGGATTGTTTTTAATTTGATTTATTCATATCTTGAAATATATAGTGAAGAATACACCAATACACCATCGGAGCGATACCGTCAGCACTGCAGACATTAGGAAGGTGAAGCTGATCTAGTGGGAAGTGACCCTTATGTAACAGGGTGACAAAGGTCAGGAGGTGGAACAAGAGACATGTAGTAGATCACATACTGGGAGAGAATGATCAAACGTCTCTCCTTAAATACATTGTGCTGCTGTGGGGTGTGCTGATCATGTAGGTGGCAGTGTGATGTCCATTCTTGTAGTGATGTTAGTTAGGATAGGATTGTGTGACAGGAGTAGTGTCATGGTTGGGAGGAGGTGAATTGAGACGGACTTAAAGTGGAAGGAGCAGGGTCCCGCAGCAGCACAAAGTATTTCAGCAGATCAGTATGCTGATCTTGTGGGGCGGAAGTGAGCTATTCACTTGTGTGATTGTTAGTAAGGACAGGACTGCATCTGACAGGGGGCATGATGTGGGGAGGGGGTCGGTGACAGTAAGAAAGTGGAAGAAGTGGAATTCCCAACGGTGTGTCATGGTCCTGGAAACCTTTAATTTTGCTGCTTCTTTGGTAAAATAGTAGCTCTCCAATACTGTGCACTGTGCAACAACGAAGGCCTCCAAAAACAGAAGACATCCTATTGCTAGTTACTTATACTAAGGTTCATTTTATACAGATCTAATAAGTCCCAATGATGATGCGGAGCACGTTTCTGGGTTATACAATCTTCAGCCAGCACCTATTTTTTTGCATTGAGGTTCTCGTTAAAAACACTACAATGAGTAAGTGATAACAAGCGCCGTAGAATTCATCAAAATAGATAGGTGCCTTCCTAGAAAATGTAGATTTCATTTGAAAACCCAACCTGTTAGGGTATGTTCACACGCAGTGTTTTCAGACGTAATTCGGGCATTTTATGCCTCGAATTACGCCTGAAAAAACGCCCCTAATACGCCTACAAACATCAGCCCATTGCTTTCAATGGGAATTACGATGTTCTGTTCCCACGAGCCTTTATTTTACGCATCGCTGTCAAAATACGGCACGTAAAATGACGGCTCGTCAAAAGAAGTGCAGGACACTTCTTGGGACGTTTTTGGAGGCGTTTTTCATTGACTCTATTGAAAACAGCTCCAAAAACGGCCGGAAAAAACGCAGCGAAAATCGCGAGTGGCTTAAAAAACTTCTGTAAATCAGGAGCGGTTTTCCTTTGAAAACAGCTCCGTATTTTCAGACGTTTTTGACTCAGCGTCTGAACATACCCTAAGAAAAAAATTAAGCTCGGGGGCACGCAATGGGGCAGATTTACTAATTGTGCTGCGCTAGAATTCTGGCCAAAGGGTGTGATCGCATTTGGGCCCTGGAGCCTGAGCGGGTCCAAATGGTCCCTCTGCCCCACATGAAGAAGCCAGAACGATAAATAACAAGTAATATTTGGTGGCCCGGTTACGGATTTTGCATTTTGGCCCAGGAGCTTCAAGTTACACCTGCAAAATTTGGCATCCAGATGCTTTATATATGTGGCGCATGTTCATGTTCAGCACCGGATTATCAAGTGTAATTGACTATCAGATGGTAATAGAAAATTATATAGACAAGAAGATGAGCTAGAATAAAATGCGAACATAAAATATTCTAGTATCTCTTATCCTACAGTTTTGTGCCGGATCATTGGAATTAATGGATTACCAGAAACCAGAATTGTACTGTATAATGTACATAAACCCCTGTATCCTACAGCTTGTGCTGTATTAAGAGTTCCAGTCTCTATTTTGGATTTGCTTCATATATGGGATAATGTAAAGTACCTCTGCTGTAAATTATAAGAATATTAGACCTCACCGAGGAGTTCTGGGACTATATGGAAGCACAAGGCCGCGGACTGATACTTATACAGGTCATAGATCTCACAGGTGACTCCTAAGATTCTTATTTATAGTGGGGGGATTATTTCCTATAATGCACTCTCTAGCTGCTGCAGAACCTCTTTTTGAAGAGTAAAATGGAGATTCCTGCCCACCGTTTATTATTTGATTGATATGATACACCCTCAGCCTTTTCTCTGCAGCAGTTTATGGTGTGTAGTATGTTCTGCAGCAGCTGGGGCACAGAAATTTATGATCCACTCTGCAGCTCTTATATCAAATAAAGAGGGAGCACTACATATGTGTTTTCTACAATGGACATTTATCTCCTACCCACAGGAACTGGGAAGTCCACGATCACTAGAAGAGGGGTCCCGAACCTCCGTTCCTCCTCACTGCACGACCACAGAGAGGAGCAGCTTGAATGGCGCGTAGGACGAGCATGCACTCTGCCGCTGCATTCATTCTATATGGGACTCACGGAGAAAGTAAAGCGCTCGTCCTGCTCTCTGTTCAAGCTCATCTTCACTGTGGTTGTGAACTAAGGGTTAACAGGGGGTTCGGGACCCCCATTCTAGTGATCGTGGGACCCCCAGCAATCACACATTTATCACCTATCCCATGGATGGGTAATAAATGTGGATTGTGGGCAAAATCCCTTTAATCAGTAGTTGATACAGGAGAAAGAGTGTCCTCAAAGCAATCGGTGACCTGCAGAAAGAGATAAGTGGCGCCTACGTAGCACCGCTCATCTCTGTATAATTGTCAGGTTCTGAAATCAGAACAGAATGTGTTTTCTATACAAATATTATTTACACACATGTCAATGGAACGCTTATTCTTTATTTTGTTTTCTGTAAAAATGTTAAATAATGAAAATCTCCCCTATGTCAAAACTTGTTGTGTAAGAGTCATATAATGCATGTATAATACACAATACAGATCTATATTATATATTAACGTGCAAGTGCTGCAGGCTGTTTCCCAGAAGCTGAAGTCCGATGTAGCAGAGCTGAATGTCCGATGCAACAAATTTGAGTTCCGAAGAAGAGTTAACTTGTCCGAGGTAGCAGAGCTAAATTTGTCAGAAGAAGCGGAGCATGTGGAGTTTGTCAAATGCAGGTGAGCTGGGCTTTTTTTTTATTTATTTTTATTTGCTATAACTCCTAGTGATATCAAAATGTGTTATCTGTGGTTTGCAGATAACCCAACTGCAAAATCTTAACTGGGTGAGTTGTCACAATGCACAAAATAAATTCAGCTCTGCTATATCAGGATATCTAGATTATAATGTAATGGTATATTATACATTATATCTTTTTTGCACGTCTGAAATGAAACCATCATACAGAGGATTATTTGATAACGTATATTCTTTATTTATGTTGCAAATAAAACAAGATACGTAGTTGTGTTTCCACAGCATAATTCATAACAAATAGGTGAATTTTTCAATACTCTTTTTATTTTTACAAACAGAACTTTTTTAAAAATAAGATTAAAATTAGAACTTTTTTTCAGGGGCTTTCCTACAGGTTGCAATAATTTAGCACAACGGGCCTGGTCAGCTAAGCAGTGCTAGTTGTAGACTGACCACTAAAGTTTAGATCGCTGTTCTGCAACCTGTGGCTTTCCAGCAATGGTGGAACTGCAACTCCCAGCATGCCACAGGCCGTCCAGGCATGCTGGAATTTGCATTTTCAACTCTGCTTAGATCCACAGGCTGCAGACCATAAATGGGAGATGCATAAATACAGTATTAAAAACTCAAGTGCACCATCTGTCATTGATCCTATATATAAAATATGTATTTTTGCAGCCGGTTACACTGAAATATTTTTTTTTTCCATTTTTATGGCAAGATATAGCAAAAAGAAATGTATAAAGCATAAAAAAAACAACATGTTTCACATTCCACTGGGTCCACTTAAAATTTTTGGAAAGGAGGGAGTTACAGGCCTCTATTTACAGCTCCAGACGAGACAGTTACCAGCGAGTAGCAGCTACAGAATGTTATTCAAGATTAAAATCGCTGTTAGATTTACAAAAAAAATTTAAAAAAATTAGTAGAGTAAATATTATAATCCAATGTAATGTGTGGCTTTTGCATAGTATGTCCCCCATTATCCGGCATTGACCATGGTAAGGCCGCAGATCAAGTCATTGTGCGTTTACATTGCTATTTCATGCAGGTTCAATGTTGCAAGTATTTGTCATTTTAACAACAGACCCCAATGACGGGCACAGAAACAGGGTCTATATTGCATAAGTCTGAGCTTTCTCATATGAAATGGTACCTGAAGAGTATATAGCTGGGGCTCTATAAGGCAGCAGGTGAGATATCCACAGTAACAGATACAACATTGATTCTTTAGAAGGCACAAGATAAAGGTATAAGGTGCACACAGTATATACCCTGATCATACATTCATACCCACTATGCCCCAGGTCAAAATAGCATCTATGGGGGTCCAAGCACACTGCCATATAACACAGAAAACATTACCCTAGAATATAAACATTTGGCCACATCCACAATATTCGTGATAAAGATTAGCGGACAAAATAGTACAAAAATATGGACAAAACTAGAAATCTATGGTGGAAATGGGAAGATTTAGGGCTCTAGATTGTGCCAGCACCACATCACATCCTATAACTGGTTATTGCGTCCACAATGAAAGGTCTAAGAGGTTGAAATCCAGGTGTGTCAGGTATAAAGATTGGACAGGGGGGGTCAAGGGTGGTATCCAAGTTCAAGGGAGTGTTTCTGTCACTCTTGGTTAAGGTCCATCCTGGATGGAAGAAGTGTGGATAAGATTTTGGGGGTGGGGGGTTCCTTTGCAGTACATTATGAACAGTTTCCCATGACTTTGACCAGAGAGCTCTCAGGAAGTTGCCTGAAGATGCCCCTGAGGGTCTCCAGTTCTCTGCTCAGCTGTTCCACCCTCTTCCTCAACTTGTCATTATCATTGGACAGCTCCATGACCTTCTGCTGGGTCTCAACGTTGCGCATCTTTGCCTTGTCCCTGCTCTTCCTCACTGCAATGTTATTCCTCTCCCTCCTCACCCGGTACTCATTACTGTTCTTGTCCACCCACTTCTTGGACTTGCCTCTGGTCTCTGAAGAAGATGAAGAAGTGGAAGAAGCTGAAGACATCCCCTTGGCTGAAGAAGCTTGCAGGTGATGGTGGTGGTGGTGAGAGGGATGGTGGTGAGGACTTGGCACAGGGGTCGGTGGTGGAGTTGGGTGACCAGGTTGCAGGTGCATGGTGGTCTGCGCGCAGTGGGCTACCTGGTATTGCAGGTGAGATGGGTGTTGAGGGGCAGGATGAGGGTAAAGGGCTGCCAGGGACACCCTGTTGGCTTCCTCCTCTTCCCTGGGCTCCTGTTTGATGACCAGAGGTCTTAAGCTAGAACTGTCCAGCTTGTTGTCCATATAGTTGCTCATGCAGCCATACATTTGGGGGTGACCAGCTCCAAGTCCCTGCTGATAGTCAATGACCCCCTTGGTCCTGTCCTGCTTGCTGCTATGGAAGAGGTCAGCCAGGAACTCGTCGTTGAAGGCTGCAGGGTCAATGTAGGCGCTGATGTCTATGGAGTTCTCGTTCTCACACAGCTCGTTGAGGTCTCCGGTGGCTTGGGGCTCCCGGTAGGGGTATGCACCGTGATGAGGATGGGGCTGGGCACTCATGGATGGCCGGGATTCGACCTCGTAGAAGTTGGCTAGCTCCATGGAGCTCCTATAGCCAGCCAAGCATGGTGACGAGCTCCGGGAATCCAGGGTAAGCTCGGGAAGTCACTCGCTCTCCTGCACTTGGCGCCCCTGCCTGCTGCTGTCTAATGACTGACTGCACTGGGCGCTCACTGCTCTATATATGTATAATGTGCGTGAGCGACACCTGCTGGACACCTGCGGAACGAGCTCAGACGGGAGCGACTCTATAGTAGAGCAGCGCCTGCACATTCCGCTACCTGCTGCTACACTCACCCGGCTCTAAGGGGCATCCAGGGCATTTAACTATTAGTGTTTTATTCTGTGCATTGCAAGTTGTTCAGTTTGCCTAATGCCAGTTTACACCAGTTGCATGTGCAGCTTGCACTAGTATGCCTGTACTTTGCACCTGCAGGGTTGTAGATAGATTACATCCAGATATGCACCGGGGAATGGAAACCTTTTCGTACAAAAAGATCATTGGAATTTCAGCAAAGTAAGTTGTATGTATGTGGGTCACAACAGCCCTGCAGCATAATGTGCATTGTTTTATAGGTTGCTATAATCAGATCAGGCAGCCGGCTAAAAACGAAAATAATAAAATATATATATATTTTTTTTACGTAATTTTTAAAGTAATTTTATTATGTTGCATTATAGAAGATAATGGGATATGTCAACAATATCTATCTATCTATCTATCTATCTATCTATCTATCTATCTATCTATCTATCTATCTATCTATCTATCTCATATCTATCTATCATCTATCTATCTATCTATCTATCTATCTATCTATCTATCTATCTATCTATCTATCTATCTATCTATCTATCTATCTATCTATCTATCTATCTATCTATCTCATATCTATCTATCTATCTATCTATCTATCTATCTATCTATCTATCTATCTATCTATCTATCTATCTATCTATCTATCTATCTATCTATCTATCTATCTTATTACAGATTGCAGTTACATTCTTTCTCTAAGACACACACATTTCTACAATTTTATATTCTCCTTTAACCAAGTAATGAGATGCATAGTTTGACTATTTGCTGCAGGATCATTTTAGTGACCGTGGTAATTTCATGCCTACAAATATTGAAAACTGATGACAAGCCAAGTGTATGGAGAGAAGCTCCTGTGGGTGGATGCAGTTTATTATGTAATTAGTTATTATATATAGTGTTGATTCACATATGTACAGCAGATCACACCTTCCCTCCTCTACAACTACATTTCCAGCTACTTCCAGTAATCTGCAGAGGAAACCACACACAAAGTTCCCCTTCTACTGCCCATACAGAACGCACCAGTGTGGACCAGTAGTAGTGTGTGAGTACTGCGGGGTCACTGCCCCCCTCACTGGCTGCAAGTCATATTTCTGCAACAAATGATTGATATTCTTATAGTAATAGCCCAGCTTGACAATTCATGAGCTGCAGTTTTAAATGGTGATCATGGCAGTTGCTACATGTAGTAAGAGAACAGATGTAGCAGACTTGAATTTGCTATTTGACTTATTGGGGTTACATCATGATAATATACTTCCCATGTAAAACCTCAAATAACACATCACACTCCCATCAGTTCTGCTAAATTACTATCTATCTATCTATCTATCTATCTATCTATCTATCTATCTATCTATCTATCTATCTATCTATCTATCTATCTATCTATCTATCTAGCTATCTATCTATCTATCTATCTATCTATCTATCTATCTATCTATCTATCTATCTATCTATCTATCTATCTATCTATCTATCTATCTATCTATCTATCTCATCTTTATATATTACAGTGGACAAGAACATTATATGATTTCCTGCGCTATCGTTAACATTTTTCCTAGTCTTGAGTTTTACTAGTAGACAGTTTTCTTAATATGGTTTTACAACAGCACACGGCCGTCGTTTTATTTGGCAGATGTTAAAGGTAACACTGAAACTGTTTCACCAGTAGTAGAATATATTTAAAAGGAAACTCCGGGTATCCCATAGTAATGATTCATTAGAGAATCCTTCAGACTCTTTTTAATAATGCCTGCCAGTGCCCGGCTGTCAGAGGTGACCATGCTCTTATGGAATCCATCGTGGTCACCTTCTATGTCACTGAGGTTCTCCACACTCCTATCACTATGCCATCAATGATAATAATGTGGAAACCCCGGATTCTTCATCCTACAAGACCACTCCAGTACGTCCAGTAGGAGTAACAACCAATGACCAGGTCACAGCAAAAACCAAAAAAATCAACTGGTCCCTGAATATTTTCCGTAATGCTAGAAAATTCATGTCTAGTTGTGAATGTCTGCATTTTGGAAATCACTTTCTTTACAAAGGCAATAAAAATGAATGATCAGTCCCTTCCACTGGTCTAATACGTAGAAGAAAACTCCAATTGAAAAGGAAAACTCATCTGTCACATAGTCTGTATTCTTCCTCTGAGACTTTGTGCTACTAATATTCCGTTACAGTATGGTTTCCACATTGTAGCAGCTCTTAGCTATTAGAAACAATGTGTCCGCTCCATGTTAATACTCACTGCCTACCACACAGGTGTCATTTGTCATGTGACAGCCAAGCTCCTCCCAGAATAAGATGGTGATGCATCATGTGACAAAATTAAAAAAATAAGAGATTTATATATTTCCCTTTATGTTTTTCAAGCTCGACCATCATTGGTGTCCTATAGGGGTTTCATTAGCGTGGAACTTTCTCGTGGCTGGAGTCTACCTTTAAATGTCTTACAGATGATTGCGTGGTTCCCGACTTTCGACTATGTGAGTATATACCGTGTGAGAAGGGCCCGGAGATGCACATCCATCAGCCCCTTTTGTAAATCTGTTCATGTATACACCCAGGCGGTGAAAAGATCGCATTAAAATAAATGAGGAGACTGAGACACTGAGACAAATGTACAGCAATGCCTCAGGGACAGGGAGTGCAGAATGGAATTTAATACTTTGTCCAGGCTTCCAGCTTATGCCAAAATATAATAGACATTTACTTGAAATATACGAGACGGGGTCTTTTTGTTCTTCACGCTAAATAAACTTGCATTAACGCTTTAGTGACATGTTTTCAGCCCCTCGACTGGTCGGTGTGCGGGGTTACACAACAATTGCACCTTGTTGCGAAAGTGATGATCTAATCTTTCCACGGTTTTACCACAGAGGGGCAAGAGAGGAAGCATTGGTTGAATGCGGGGCGTAAATAGAATTTTTTTTTTTTGTCTTGGAACTTCAAGAACAGGATATGACAAAAATAAGAGCTGTCCTTCTAGTACAGTGTGAAATCCCATAACACACGCTAAAGGAAAGCCATGTTGTGCGATGAAACATTGTTTTGTACACCAGTTTATTAGGAACCTCTGAGGCATGAGGTCGAAAGCGTCTCCCACCCACAATATTAATATATACATCTGGAATGGTCAACATGATAGAGACAACCCGGGTTTAATCTCTTGGTGGAGTCTATTTTTGAAAAATAATTCTATATTTAACTAAAGTTCTGTCTTTGGAGCAAATATAAAGATATTAGGGAAGTGCCGAAATAGCAATTTCTTATTACATGGGTTTCGCTGATCGTTGCAGGGCAATGATAGAGTGGAGATTGTCACTATCCGATTATTCTTGCAGCTGAAGGGAGGGGAATGCCAATATTATGAGGAAATTGTTATTTATGTGATTCGTTAATGATGGCCTAGCCCTAGGAGAGCCCCTATTCAGCCCTCCCGGGACCCTCATCGATCACCAGAGCAAGGGGGCAGCGTTTTTAGAGTTAAAGTTAAAGATGCAGAAGGTATGGATGTGTGTGTCATTGTGTCAGTACTGCAGTGAAGGGAAGGGGCTGCCATTGAGTGCCACAGCCACTTAGTTTTGCTCATAGATTGGTGTCCTGGGGGTTGTAACCACATCTATTGGAAGGCCCAACATCTATAAGGAAGGCCGTCAATGTAAAATCCTGAAAAAATCTTTAGGCTGGAGTCACACATGCAGTTTTTGTGTCCGTTTGTTTTTAGCAATGCACAAGAGTTGATCCGGAAGTATAAAGGAAAGACCGATGTCTCCTCTCTTTTGTATCCATTCCTGTGTTTGGCTCTGAAAACTGCCACAAAAACTGCATGTGTGATTTCAGCCTTAACCCATGTTCAAATACCCTGTGAGGAAATTCTGGGTGTATAGAGGAGAGCCCCTAATTCAGGACTCCCATTTATAAGATACAACAGAGAGCGACTACAAGGAGCTCCTCTTGCTCTAGAGCAGGGGTCAGCAACCTTCGACACCCCAGCTGTTGTAAAACTACAATTTCCAGCATGCCCTAACATCCTTTGACTGGAATAATAAAGCCTTTGGCTGTCAGTGCATGCTGGGAGTTGTAGTTTTACAACAGCTGGAGTGCCGAAAGTTGCTGACCTCTGCTCTGGAGGATCCAGAACGTTTATGCATTACACGGACAGCAAATTTATTTTAATGATAACTGTGTAATGCTTCATTTTACCTGTGGTGGAGCTGCAGGAGAATTAAACACCTGCTGCCCGGTTCCCCCACAGATTACAGCTGATTATTTGGGGCCCCAGCAGCGGGCGTTGGTGTGATCTGTGGGACCTGTTAAACACAAACAGATTTTCCAAAGTGAACAACCCCTTTAAAAAAAAAAATCTTAAAAGTGCATCCTCACTTTAAATCTAAATTGACATGCAGGAGCGCACAGTTCAGAGGTATTTAAACTGAGCCGTGATATCTATTGCTGTTTTATGTGGAAATAATCCCATTTCGTACTGAATGTCCAGTCACAGGTATGTTCTGTATGTGATTTAGGGTGTGTACAACCATATGTAGTTCCCACACGCTGAATACGGAGATTAACATATAATGTTACTATAATAATTCCACTCTGCTGCGAAGCATTTCTATAGTTTGGGGATATTCAACCTGTGGCCCTCCAGTGATTGTGAAACTACAACCCCAGCCGGAGTCTGTCAGTGCACGGTAGTGAGTTGGAGTTTCACAATAACCAGAGAGACAAAGGATGCAGATTGTCCGAGTGCTGTAAACATAACCAGGACCACTAGCAATCTGACTGTAAATGCCCATCATTGGTAATAAATATGACTATGCCCCAGGGCCGGACTAGCCATCTGGCAGTTCTGGCAAATGCCAGATGGGCCGGTGAACAGTGGGCTGCCTGCTGACCTCCCAAACGATCAGTGTCTCAGGCGGCAGGGTACAGGGCATTTCTAAGTGGACGGCACAGCAGCTAAGAACTGCTGTCCGGCTGTAATAGCAGCCGTGGTCTGTGCTGCTATTACTAAAACTCCCTGTGCTACTTTAAAATCTCCCCCTCCAGCCCCCCTTCCCTACTCTTCACACAACCTCCCCTCCTCCTGCTGCTGTTACCGGTCGGGACGTGAGGGAGGGGGAGAGGAGACTGTCGGCAGCACTATATTGGGCTGTAAGCAGGAGAGGTGCTGAGTGAAGAATCTCACCCCATCAACCTGCTGAACTCCCTTCACAAATATCCTACATAAAAAGTAAGTGCATGTGTGTTTACAATGTGTACTTTATATGTGTATACTGCATGCATGTAATGTGCATATTTGTGTGTTTGTGATGTGTGGGTGTATATATAGTGTGTATATGTGTGTGTGTATATATATATATATATATATATATAGTGTGTGTGTGTGTATATATATATATAGTGTGTATATATATATATGTGTGTGTGTGTGTGTGTGTGTGTGTATATATATGTGTGTGTGTGTGTATATATATATATATATATATATAAAGTGGGTGTGAGTGCAGAACGCTATAGCTGTTTTATTTATTTCACTCGTAGTTTAAATTCTGCAGATTTTACCAATGGATTTCGTTGTGGAAAATCCGCAGCATAAGGGCTTGTCCACACGTATTGGAATTGCTGTAGAAAATGGTGCGTATTTTGCTGCGTTTTTCTCCATGTTGGGCGATGGTGACATCTCCTCTGAAAAAGGCAGCAATTCTGTCCACTTTCCGCAGCGGAGATTGACATGATGCGGTACGAAATATACGCACCGCAGGTAAATTTCTGGTTGGAAATTTTACGCAGCGTGTGGATGAGATTTGTTAAATCTCCCCCACTTTGCTGCTACTGTATTCTGCTGCATATTTTCTGTCAACAATTCCGGAAGGAAAATACGCAGCAATTCCATTACGTGTGGACGAGCCCTAATACAGTCGCAGCAGAGACGGTGAGATTTGAACAAATCTCATCCACACGCTGCGTAAATTATAAGCAGAAAAAATGCTCAGAAATGTACCTGCGATATATTCCGCAGCATATCAATTGTATTTGCGTAAATGCTGCTTATTTGTTTTGGGTTTTCCCCATTTAATTCAATGGGGAGGTAAAACCCACAACAAATAGCAGATGTTGTTTTTTTGCGGCGGAAAAGCAGCGATTCCACCACAAAAAAACGAAACTCAAATTTTTTTTTAATCTTATACTTACCCAGAATTCTGTTTCTTCGTCCGGGCCGACCTCCTGGGGTCATCCCAGGGCTCCAGGATGTAAGAGGGAAGCATCTCCATGGTTAGTATCCATTTTTTTTTTCTGCTCAGTTTTCCGCAGCGGCCATTCCTGGCCGAAAAACTGCACCACAATTTGGAATTCCCTGCGGTGCACAGGGCGGATACACTGTGTGCTTTTACAGAGCATATCCGCCTTGTGTGAACATACCCGTACAGTATATACATATAGTAGCTGCTGTCTTACAATGATACAGCTGCAAACTACGTCAACATGCTGCATTCCCACGAGTCAGCGCAGTTTTCAAATGATTGTTAATGTCCATGGAGTTTTTTGCAGACGTTAACAATCATTTAAAAACGGCACAGAATTTTGGTATAACTGCATGTGCTACGTGTCGTACTGGACAATGGTTGTTACGATCTGATTGTTTGCATTAAAGATTATGTACACCTTTAAAAGGGATTTTTTTTAAATATATATATATGTAAAAATGTCAGTGTATTTTGTGCAACTTTCTAATTCATTTTTATTAAAAAAATCTTTTTACTTTTTGAGATACAGCTGCTCTGTATCCAGGTTGCGCCAGACGTGGTGAATTCCTCCGGTCGTGGCAGATGACACAGGACGTGGCGGATGGCACAGATCATGGCAGATGCCACAGGACGTGGCGGATGGCACAGCAGCCGCAGGTTGCGCCAGACGTGGTGAATTCCTCCTGTCGTGGCAGATGACACAGGACGTGACACGACTCCGACACTAATAGGCACAGCAACAAGAACAGCACGGGATACAGGAACAGGTAACAAGGCACGGGTAACAACTGGAACGGGAAACACTAAGGGACCATTTGCAAGACAGACTGCGAAAACGAACAACGCTCAGGCAAGGATCAGAAGGGCTGGGGCCTTATTATAGACCAGGAAATCATGGGCCGTTGATGATGATGATTTCCGAGTGTGCGGGCGCACCCTGCGGGACACAGCAGAACGGAGCGGAAGTGAGCGCTGGCGTCTCCTAGGAAGGAGATGGGAACCATCGCTCACGGATCCATGGCTGCGGGCGCTGGGAGGTGAGTAAACCCGACGGCCCGTGGCCATGGACGCTACAATCTAAGTTAGATGTGATCGATTACAGGTGGATACAGTCGACTACTCTATTGATACCACCCAAAAAACGGAAACCGTGCAAAATGGAGACAAAGGGAAACCATTAGCGACGGAAACGTTACCATTGAAAACAATGGTAATGCAAACGGAAAGCTATGTTTTCCGTTTGGTTTCCATTCGTGGGTTCCCCTGACAGAAAGGTCTGACTGAACCCATGAACGAAACCCCGACGCAGGTGAGAACGAAGCCTAACTATTACTGTATGATCTGTACAGATGATGGAGGGTACTATGTTTTGGGGTGTAAGCAACTCCCAGTATATGATTACCATTGTTCAGGTCATACTGGAAACTGCTAAACTGACTCGGCAAATGATCTCTGTACTGAAATGTATTTGTACTGAGCTTCGTTTTGGTGTTGTATTTATGTACTGAGCTTGGCTCTAGTGTTGTATTTATGTACTGAGCTTGGTTCTAGTGCTGTATTTATGTACTGAGCTTGGTTCTAGTGCTGTATTTATGTTCTGAGCTTGGTTCTGGTACCGAGTATAGATGTATAAGCTTGGTTCTGGTGGTGGTGGTGGTTGTGTGTGTGTGTGTGTGTGTGAGTGTGTGTGTGTGAGTGTTTCTTGTGATGTATATGTACCAACAACCTGCATGCATCATATGTCCTAGGGGGAGCTACACTGGCAGATTCACTTGTTGAGAAGGATCTGGGTGTACTTGTAAATCATAAACTAAATAACAGCATGCAATGTCAATCAGCTGCTTCAAAGGCCAGCAAGATATTGTCGTGTATTAAAAGAGGCATGGACTCGCGGGACAGGGATGTAATATTACCACTTTGCAAAGCATTAGTGAGGCCTCATCTAGAATATGCAGTTCAGTTCTGGGCTCCAGTTCATAGAAAGGATGCCCTGGAGTTGGAAAAAATACAAAGAAGAGCAGCGAAGCTAATAAGGGGCATGGAGAATCTAAGCTATGAGGAAAGATTAAAAGAATTAAACCTATTTAGCCTTGAAAAAAGACGACTAAGGGGGGACATGATTAACTTATATAAATATATTAATGGCACATACAAAAAATATGGTGAAATCCTGTTCCATGTAAAACCCCCTCAAAAAACAAGGGGGCACTCCCTCCGTCTGGAGAAAAAAAGGTTCAACCTGCAGAGGCGACAAGGCTTCTTTACCGTGAGAACTGTGAATCTATGGAATAGCCTACCACAGGAGCTGGTCACAGCAGGGACAGTAGATGGCTTTAAAAAAGGCTTAGATAATTTCCTAGAACAAAAAAATATAAGCTCCTATGTGTATACATTTTTACCTTCCCTTTTCCCACAGCTTGGTTGAATTTGATGGACTGGACATGTGGTTTTTTTCAACCGTACTAACTATGTAACTATATATGTACTAAGCTTTGTTCCGGTACTGTATATATGTATGAGCTTGGTTCTGGTCCTGTAATTATATAGGATATATTTATAATACAAAATTGCAGAGCAGGCGGCATTGTTGCAATTCATTGTATGTTTAATTGGAACCTGTCTGGTAGTTTTAACCCCCATAACCGTCACCATGCAGTAATACATGACCTGGCGATATTTCAAAACATTCCCCTGTATGTTTGTTTCAGATACAGTAAAATCCATAAAATCAACTTTTAAAATAGTGCCACGATATATGCTAATTACTCTATTAAGGGTCATGGGTCGGTGCCGCTATCCTCTAGAGTCACACAGTCCTAACTGCAAACCAACCTTTCCATGCTTGGTTGACATCCCCCTGGCTGTTATATATCACTACCAGTCTCCTCCAACTTTCTTGGATGTGCCATTGTCTTGTACTCCATGAGCATGCACCTTTCAGCGAGGTGTACTCGGCCCGGGTTCATCGATGCACTGCGCATGCCAAGGGAGTACAAGGCAATGGAGAAGGCTGGTAGTAATGTAGAACAGTCAGGGGGATGCCAATCAAGATCTTGGGGGCGCAATTAAAATTTTTGCCTCCGGCAGCAGAAAAGCTAGAATTGGCCCTGGGCGGAGGCGCCACTGAAACCAGCCGTCGCCACCCCGTCCTGCAGTAATTGTACCTGCCTTACAATGACTTGCCCCTCCAATCTGCGCCTTTCAACGATGCTAGCGGTGCGATGACATCATGTGGGGCACCATCTACAGGGGGGCTATATGTGGGGCACTATATACAGGGGGTGCTATATGTGGGGCACTATCTACAGGGGGCTCTATGGGGGCACTATCTACATGGGGCTCTATGGGGGCACTATCTACGGAGAGCAGTCTGTGTGTGTGGGACACAGTGTATGGTGGATTTATAATCAGGGACACAGTGTATGGTGCTATTATAATCAGGGACACGGTGTATGGTGCTATTATAATCGGGGACGCAGTGTATGGTGCGATTATAATTAGAGGTGCAGTTTATGGAGCTATTATATTTAGGGGTACAGTGTGTCTCACCATGAGAATTTTATCTTCGTTTATAGGTGCAGAAATGTTGGACTAGTGAGTAGCTGAAGACATCTGAGCTGCAAACTGCAAAAATGGCCTGTGGCCGGGAGAAGTCGTCATAGAGGTCTGCACCGGATGGAGAAGAGAAGAGAAAAAAAACAACTAGAATCTGAGATAGTCACTGGTGAGTCACTTAATATAAATGTTTATTCTGCCTCTAATCAGTACTGTAGACACTGTATGATCTGCAGCGAGATGGTGGGTGGTATGTTTTTTTTTTGTGAAAAAGCAACTCCCAGCATATCCTTACCATTGTTCAGTCGATGCTGGAAGCTGTAGTTTTACGCTGTACAAACCTATATGGCAGGGGTTGCACTAAATTGAGCTGTATTTGTGCTGGTGCTGTGTTTATGTGCTGAGCTTGGTTCTGATGCTGTATTTATGTACTAAGCTTTGTTCTGGTGCTGTATATATGTACTGAGCTTGGTTCTGATGCTGTATTTATGTACTGAGCTTTGTTCTGGTGCTGTATTTATGTACTGAGCTTTGTTCTGGTGCTGTATATATGTACTAAGCTTGGTTCTGGTGCTGTATATATGTACTGAGCTTTGTTCTGGTGCTGCATATATGTACTGAGCTGTGTTCTGGTGCTGCATATATGAACTAAGCTTGGGTCTGGTGCTGTATATATGCACTGAGCTTTGTTCTTGTGCTCTATATATGTATTGAGCTTGGATCTGGTGTATATATGTACTGCGCATGAGTCATAAGTGTGAGTGGTGTGCGTGTGCATGTGTCCTAGGTGTGAGTGGTATGAATGCAGCATGTGTCCAGCTTCTGGTTTGCATCTGTGCGTCATGTTTCCATGATGTGCGTGTGTGTGTGTGTGTGTTTATATGGCTGAATATGAAATTGAAATCATACTATGTAGTTCCAGTATGGTGATACAGCCCCCTCTGTAGATAACGCCATACAGCCCCCTGTAGATAACGCCATACAGCCCCCTCTGTAGATAGCACCATACAGCCCCCTCTGTAGATAGCGCCATACAGCCCCCTGTAGATAACGCCATACAGCCCCCTGTAGATAACGCCATACAGCCCCCTCTGTAGATAGCGCCATTCAGAACCCACTGTAGAGAACGCCATACAGCCTCCCCTGTAGGTAACGCCATACAGCCCCCCTGTAGGTAACGCCATACAGCCCCCTGTAGGTAACGCCATACAGCCCCCCCTGTAGGTAACGCCATACAGAGTCCCCCCTGTAGATAACGCCATACAGAGTCCCCCCTGTAGATAACGCCATACAGCCTCCCCAGTAGGTAAGGCTATACAGCCTCCCTGTAGGTAATGCTATACAGCCCCCCCTGTAGGTAACGCTATACAGCCCCCCTGTAGGTAACGCTATACAGCCCCCTGTAGATAACGCTATACAGCCCCCCCTGTAGGTAACGCCATACAGCCCCCCCCTGTAGTTAACGCCGTACAGCCACAACCCCCCAAAAAAATCCGACCTACAGTGTGTCCTACAAAAGACATGTATCCCCTATCCACAGGATAGGGGATACATGTGTGATCGCTGGCAGCGATAGGGAGAACGAAAGTCCCCCGAAGTTCTCCATGACTAACCTCTGACTTCCGGCATCTGCGCAGTTCAATAAAAATGAAAGGAGCGCTGGTTCCGCATGCGCACAAGCCTGCGCTCCATTCATTTCTACGGAGCTGCCGACACAGATCCCGGAAGTCCGAGGTTTGTGATGGAGAACTTCAGGGGACTTTCAGGGGATACATGTCTTTTGTTTAATGGCAGAGCGGGGAGATACCTCCCTGCTCTGCCGTAGTGTTCAGTGGTGTCGCGCTGTAGCAGCCATAGCGGCAGCTAGCGGAGCCTCCGGCCATGGTGGGGGCCCGCGCTGGCGGGCGACACAGGCCCCCTCATGCCGTGGGCCCCGTAGCAGCCGCTACGGCGGTAGTTACGCCACTGAACCCACGCCTATCTCTAGAACGGGGCACCCTAAAGCCCGTTCTTCCGATCTGTGATGCGGCTAATGCGTGTGATTTTCGACCATGAAGAAGAAAACTGCGTAGCTCACTGAGCTAAGCTGTTTCCGTAACTCCCATAGTATTGAAAGGCAGTTACGTAAGTAGCGTAGCATGCAAGCTACGCTGTTTCCGTTACTACCATTCAGTTGTATGGGACTTACAGAAACAGCGTAGCTCAGCGAGATACGCTGTTTTTATAACTCAAGACCATATAACCTTTTTTATTGTCGGAATTCAGCCGCAGCACAGAGCGGTAGAATGGAGTTATGGGGGCCCCGTTCTAGAGATAGAGCCACATCTATTTGACATTTTTGACATTTATGACATATAATGTGGAGATCATATAAACACAAAAATTTGAACAGCACATTCCAACTAAATGATATAAAATGTGTATGCAGGTGCAGGAACACCTGTGACTGCAAATATACAGCAGAAAAAGAATGGCGTCAGCAGACTGCGACACTAATGCCACCTAAACCACTAAATATAAATAAACATGCATTACTGCTAAATCTACTTACAATAGGGAGGTTCTTAGTGCACATTTTGATCAAAAAGTGTTTGCCCACCTGCCACGATATAATGTGGAGATGTCATAAATGTCCCTGCTGGTAAAACCCCTTTAACCATTTATCGGATAATCAATAACTTCAAGGAGAGAGGTTCGATTGCTGTGAAAAAGCTTCAGGGCGCCCAAGAAAGTCCAGCAAGTGCCAGGACTGTCTCATAAAGAGGATTAAGCTACGGGATCGGTTCTACACCAGCTTGCTCAGGAATGGCAGCAGGCAGGTGTCAGTGCATCTGCACGCACAGTGAGGTGAAGGCGTATGGAGGCTGGCCTGATGTTAAGGAAGGCAGCAAAGAAGCCACTTCTCTCCAAGAAAAACATTGAGGACTGCAGAGGACTGGGGTAAAGTTATTTTCTCTGATGAAGCCCCCTTCAGACTGTTTGGGACATTTGGAAGAATGATTGTCCAGAGAAGAAAGGGTGGGCGCTACCATGAGTTCTGCATCATGCCAACAGTAAAGCATCCTAAAAACCATTTATGTGTGGGGTTGCTTTTCATCCAAGGGCTCAAAATTTTGCCTAAGAACCCTACCATGAATAAAGAATGGTATCTAAGCATCTTCCAAGTGCAACTTCTCCCAACCATCCAGGAGCAACTTCTCCCAACCATCCAGGAGCAGCTTCTCCAAACCGTCCAGGAGCAACTTCTCCTAATCATCCAGGAGCAATTTGGTGATGAACAATGCTATTTCCAGCATGATGGACCATGTCACAAGGCAAAAGTGAGAACTAAGGGGCTCGGTGAACAAAACTTTGAAATTTTGGGTTCATGGCCAGAAAAATCCCCAGATCTCAATCCCATTGAGGACCTGTGGTCAATCCTCAAAAAGTTTGTGGACAAAAAAACAACAACACAGAAATTGTGATAGGCTCCAAGCACTGATTAGGTAAGAATTGGTCATCAGTCAGGATTTGGCCCAGAAGCTGACATCCAGCATTGTACTTCAGTAACCATAGAAACATCCGACTAAAAGATCTAAAAACCCTGAAGCAGAAAACTTTGTGAAAACCAAAATCTGTGTCGGTCTCAAAACTGTTCTCAGATGTGTTATCTGTGGTGACCCGGCTCTAACAAGTGCTACAGAAAGTTGGTTTAGACGTAATCCATTAAAGGGGTATTCCACCTTCTGACATCCAACTGATTACCTATCCACCAGATAGGTCATTAGTATATCATCGGTGCTGGTCCGGACCCCGCACAGTTAAACCGCTCCAGTGGCCTGTGGGCACCGGATGTTATGGCACATAATGCGATGTACGGAGCCGGAAGCAGTTGGCTCCGTACATAGCATGGCGGCCGTCCTGTAG
The DNA here is from genome assembly GCF_050947455.1 of Rhinoderma darwinii. Classification (NCBI taxonomy): domain Eukaryota; kingdom Metazoa; phylum Chordata; class Amphibia; order Anura; family Rhinodermatidae; genus Rhinoderma; species Rhinoderma darwinii. The sequence continues at coordinate 89,546,955 of NC_134695.1, forward strand.
AAGCTTGGCCGCGATTCCGTGGCCGGAGCCAACTGCTTCCGGCATGTAAGTCCAGTGCACGGAGGCACCGGACCAGCTGATCTGTGCGCGGTCGGGGGTTTGGACCCCCACAGATCATGTACTGATGACCTATCCGGTGAATAGGTCATCAGTTGGCAGAAGGTGGAAACCCGCTTTAATGAACTCCTCGGCTTCTCTAGATGTCACTGACACCGTTCTCTTGTATAATATTTGTGCAATATCTTTAGTAAGAATAAGAAGTATAAACGACTGTACAGTGTGGAGAAGGGTTAATAAATGAAGGTGATGGGGATGAACAAGACCATATGCACTTTACATGAGCTTTACTGCTCGGAGTTGTGCCTGAAATGATCATCTTGCCTCCTGTTTGGTTTCTTTCCATGTAAAAATAATAAAAAAAATTCTTGCTTTATATTTGCTCTGTCAAGATCGTCTTTAAAAAGAAAAATATATATATATTGCGTCTTTGTAATTTTGATTGTGTCATTTATTTTTCTACTCTACTTGATTTATATTGAGGTTCCTGCACCCCTTAAAGAAGCGCTCCTGTGGAGATACGATGTCTCCTTCTGCAATTCTTTAACAAGAAATATACATTTTAAAAAAAGCCCATCAGTCCTGCGAATATCTTTCTCATGTGCCGGCGATAAAGTGTTTTACTAATAAGTTGCTGGTGGCATTTACTGTTGTGTCTGAACACATAAGCTGCAGGACGACTGCTCAACTAGATCACATTTTTCACCTCATAAATAAAAAGCGCGATAATCAATAGAAGTCACCGTTGACCACATCGTCTCATGAGACCGCTGTGACTGGGGGCTAAAGAGCTGAGTTCAGGAACACTACGGTGTTAGCCCATGTACCTGGGTTTGCTGCATGCAACTTGTGTGGTAGATGGCGGTCTCCTTACTAATACAAATGAGCCGCTTGTGCTTAAAGAGGCTCTGTCACCAGATTTTGCAACCCCTATCTCCTATTGCAGCAGATCGGCGCTGCAATGTAGATTACAGTAACGTTTTTATTTTTAAAAAACGAGCATTTTTGGCCAAGTTATGACCATTTTTGTATTTATGCAAATGAGGCTTGCAAAAGTACAACTGGGCGTGTTTAAAAGTAAAAGTACAACTGGGCGTGTATTATGTGCGTACATCGGGGCGTGTTTACTACTTTTACTAGCTGGGCGTTCTGACGAGAAGTATCATCCACTTCTCTTCAGAACGCCCAGCTTCTGGCAGATCACGCTGTGACGTCACTCACAGGTCCTGCATCGTGTCAGACGACCTGTCATTTACGCGTCGTCGTTTGACAGCTGTCAAACGACGACGCGTAAAAATACAGCCTTGTCAAAAGAAGTGCAGGACACTTCTTTGGACGTTTTTGGAGCTGTTTTCTCATAGACTCCAATGAAAACAGCTCCAAAAACGGACGTAAAAAACGCAGCGAAAAAGGCGCGAAAAACGCCGCGAAAAACGTGAGTTGCTCAAAAAACGTCTGAAAATCAGAGGCTGTTTTCCCTTGAAAACAGCTCTGTATTTTCAGACGTTTTTGGTCACTACGTGTGCACATACCCTAAGAGGGATAAGAGACCAAACTAAGCTCAATCCATGTGGTGTGGTGATTAAGTGGTGTCTAAACAGCGAGTGTCTTCCATGTTTAAATCCTGATGTGTGGCCTTGTCTAAAAGGGAACTCTGGGTGGTGTTTATCGTGGTGTGGAGGCAGCGCAGTGCTGTTGTTGCTGCATAAGAAAGTTACTTATACAGCTGTCTCTTTTAAGACGTGTGTGTGTGTGTGTGTGTGTGTGTGTGTGTGTATGGATTGATTATTGCAGATTTCAGCAATATACATATCACTCAAACAGATATCATATTCCCTCACTCAATAGGTGATACTTTGGGAAAGGAGGGAGCTGCCCAAAGTCACCAGGAGGAAGATATGGTGGTTAGAACCCACATTGTACAGAAGCAATTACTGCACTCAACTCAGATCACGTAAGCTGTGAGACATATTTTTCACCTCTTTAAAAAAAAAAAAAAAAAAAGGCTAGCGGACTTTCATGAAGAGAAACTTTAGAACACACTGGGGCATGACCACGTATTGGCTTGGGGAATAAGTGCTTAGGCCAGGTTTGGTTTGGATTTCACCATGCTCCTGGGTTCGAAGCTTGTGTGGCAGGTGGCATTCTCCTTACTTATACGAGTTTGCCGCTTGTGCTTAAGGGTGACAACAATATCGGCAAGCGGCTGATGCTCAACAGGGCAATGCATTTCTATTTTAAAATTATGCACGCCTTGTAAACCTGCACTGGTGAAAGGCCTTCAAGGAGGAGATCCCAGAGATAGAACTCACACATTCCGCTCTCCTAATTTATTAGCAGAGAACTTTACCTGTGCACTACCTCTAATGTTGAGAGCTGGCTGCAAATTCTTCCCAAGATGACATATTCTTATTCCTGCTGGAATTGACGATTACATTTGGTCTTATGGGAACAATAAGAAAGCCCAGAGATCAACCTGTGCTGGTGTTCTGGGGCTTAAGCTGCACCCTAAACAGTGAGTGTCTTCTGTGCTGCCCATGGTTCAAATTCTGGTGTGTGACCTTGTCTAAAAGGAAGCCACACTGATGGGTGGTGTTTCCACTGTGTGGAGACAGTGCAGTGAGATTGTTGCTGCATAAGAAAGGTACTTATATGAAGAAAGTTTCTTATGCAGCTGTCTCTTTTAAGACAGCTGCAGTTATATAGCAGATTTCAGCAATATACTCATCATTCAAACAAGTATCATAATCCATTGGTAGCACTTTTCAGAAAGGGGGAGCAGTCCAAGGAGGACAACATGGGGGTTAGATCCCACATTGTACAGAAGTGATTCCTGCGCTCAACTCTGATCACGCAAGCTGTGAGCTAGCTGCATGGCAGCCTTACGAGGACACATTTTTAAACATCTTTTAATAACGGGTAATCGGACCTTCAACAAGAAAAACTTTAGATCACAATGGGGAGGGGTCTGCAGTATGACGGTGTGGTGGCTTGGGGCTTAAGTGGTTAAGTGCTTAGGCCTGGTTTGCTATGGAGTTAGCCCATGTTCCTAGGTTCAAAGCATGCTGCTTCTGTCTTAGATGGCGATCGCCTCACTTATACGAGTTTGGTGCTTGGTGCTTGGTGCTTGGTGCTTGGTGCAGTTTTTCCAACAACTTTGGCAAGCAGCTTGCGCTCAACATGACAATGCGTTTCTTCTTTAAAAGGATGCCTCACTTTGTGAACATGCACTGGTGGAAGACTTTCAAAACTTAGGCCCATGGAGGAGATCCTGGGGATAGAACCAACACATCCCTGACACTTCTAGTTTATCAGCAAAGAACATTACCAGTGTGCTACCTCTGATGCTGAGAGCTCACCACAAACTCTTCCACAGATGACATGTTCTTATTCCTGCTGGAAGTAATGATTTCATTTGGTCTTATGGGGGCAACAAGAAAGCCAAGACACCAATGTGAGCTGGTGGTATGGTGATTAAGTGGTGTCTAAACAGTGAGTGTCTTCTGTGCAGTCCTTGAGTTCAAATCCTGTTGTGTGGATTGTCCAAAATGGTACTTTGTGGTGTGGAGTCAGTGCAGTGAGATTGTTGCTGCAGAATGAAAGTTAATTATGTAAAGAAAGTTACTTTTGCAGCTGTCTCTTTTGAGACAGCTGTATTTATATAGTAGATTTCAGCAATATACTCATCACTCAAACAAGTATCATAATCCATTTCTCCATAGGTAGACTTTGGGAAAGGGGGAGCAGCCCAAGGCCACCAGGAGGACAACATGGGGGTTAGAACCCACATGTTGTATAGAAGTGATTCCTGCACTCAACTCGGATCACACAAGCTGCGAGCTAGCTGCACGGCAGCCTTACAAAGACACATTTTTCACATCTTTTAAAAACGGGTAATCGGATCTTCAACAAGAAAAACTTTAGATCATATTGGGGAGGGGTCTGCAGTATGATGGTGTGGTGGCTTGGGGCTTAAGTGCTTAGGCCTGGTTTGCTATGGAGTTAGCCCATGTTCCTAGGTTCAAAGCATGCTGCTTGTGTCTTAGGTGGTGATCTCCTTACTTATACGAGCTTGTGCTTGGTGAAGTTTTTCCAACAATTTTGGCAAGCAGCTGACGCTCAACAGGGCAATGCATTTCTTCTTTAAAAGGATGCTTCACTTTGTGAACCTGCACTGGTGGAAGACTTTCAAAACTTCTGCACAAGGAGGAGATTCTGGGGATAGAACCAACACATCCCTAACACTTCTATTTTATCAGCAGAAAACATTACCAGTGCGCTACCTCTGCTGCTGAGAGCTGGCCACAAACTCTTCCAAAGATGACATGTTCTTATTCCTGCTGGAATTGCTGATTACATTTGGTCTTATGGGAACAATAAGAAAGCCCAGAGATCAACCTGAGCTGGTGGTCTGGGGCTTAAGCTGCACCCTATACAGTGAGTGTATTCTGTGCTGGCCCTGGTTCAAATTGTGGTGTGTGACCTTGTCTAAAAGGAAACCACACTGGTGTTTATAGTGGTGTGGAAGCAGTGCAGTTAAATTGTTGCTGCATAAGAAAGTTACTTATATGAAGAAAGTTACTTATGCCGCTGTCTCTTTTAAGAAAGCTGCATTTATATAGTATTGCAGATTTCAGCAATATACTCATCACTCAAACAGGTATCATAATCCATTGGTAGCACTCTTCAAAAAGGGGGAGTAGCCCAAGGTCACCAGAATGACAACTTGGGGGCTAGAACCCACATTGTATAGAAGTGATTCCTGCACTCAACTTGGATCATGCAAGTTGTGAGCTAGCTGCACGGCAGCCTCACAAAGAGTCATTTTTCACTTCTTTTAAAAACGGGTAATCGGACCTTCAACAAGAAAAACTTTAGATCACATTGGGGGAGGGGGTCTGCAGTATGACAGTGTGGTGGCTTGGGGCTTTAGTGCTTAGGCCTGGTTTGCTATGGAGTTAGCCCATGTCCCTAGGTTCAAAGCATGCTGCTTGTGTCTTAGATGGCGATCTCCTCACTTATACAAGTTTGTTGCTTGTGCTTGGTGAAGTTTTTCCAACAACTTTGGCAAGCAGCTGTTGCTCGACATGGCAATGCGTTTCTTCTTTAAAAGGATGCCTCACTTTGTGAACATGCACTGGTGGAAGGCTTTCAAAACTTATGCCTATGGAGGAGATCCTGGGGATAGAACCAACACATCCCAGACACTTCTAGTTTATCAGCAGAGAACATTACCAGTGCGCTACCTCTGCTGCTGAGAGCTGGACACAAGCTCTTCCAAAGATGACATGTTCTTATTCCTGCTGGAAGTAATGATTTAATTTGGTCTTATGGGGACAATAAGAAAGCTAAGACACCAATGTGAGCTGGTGGTGTGGTGATTAAGTTGTGTCTAAACAGTGAGTGTCTTCTGTGCAATCCTTGGTTCAAGTCCTGATGTGTGAGTTGTCCAAAATGGTACTTTGCTGCGTGGCGGGGTGGCAGTGCAGTGAGATTGTTACTGCAGAAGAAAGTTAATTATGTTAAAGAAAGTTACTTTTGCAGCTGTCTCTTTTGAGACAGCTGTATTTATATAGCAGATTTCAGCAATATACTCATCACTCAAACAGGTATCATAATCCATTTCTCCATAGGTAGACTTTGGGAAAGGGGGAGAAGCCCAAGGTCACCAGGAGGACAACATGGGGGTTAGAACCCACATTGTACAGAAGTGATTCCTGCACTCAACTCGGATCACGCAAGCTGTGAGCTAGCTGCACGGCAGCCTTACAAGAACATATTTTTCACCACTTTTAAAAACGGGTAATCGGACCTTCAACAAGAAAAACCTTGGATGACACCGGGACATGACACCGGGACATGACACCGGGACATGACACCACAGTGGATTGCTTTTAAGGCTGGAGATCCTGGGGATAGAACTCACACGCTCCTCACACCTTGAATTTATCAGCAGAGATCTTTACCAGTGCGCTACCGCTGCTTGCAACTAGTAGCAAAAAAAAATTCTTCCAAAGATGAAATGTTCTTATTCCTGCTGGAAGTGACGTTTACATTTGATCTTATGGGGACAATAAGAAATCTCAGAGCTCAGCCTGAGCTGGTGGTCTGGTGCTTAAGCAATGTCTTCTGTGTGGACCCTGGTTCATATCCTGAAGTGTGGCCTTGTCTGAGAGGAGACCTCGCTGGGTGGAGGCAGTTTAGTGAGGAGGTTGCTGCATAAGAAAGTTACTTATGCGGCTGAACCAGTTCTCTTTTACAGAACATTATTGCAGATTTCAGCAATATACTTATCACTCAATCAAGTATCACGTTCCGTCACCCCATAGGTGTTGCTGTAGGGGGGAAGCGGGAATGCTGAATGTTGAGCACATAAGCTGTGAGCTTGCTGCTCCACCGGAACGCATTGTCACCTCATAATAAAAAGTGCGATAATCTGACATTCAGCAGAAATCACTTTGGACCGAATCAACCGACGAGCGCTGTGTGCTGTGACTGGGGGGCTTAGGGCCAGGGCCGGTTTTAGACAGAGTGTGTTGGCTGCTGGGGCTTGTGTGCCTGGGCTGCTTTTTTTTTGTCTCAGTCCGGCCATTCTATGCCCTAAAGTATTGATTTCTGGCAAAGGAAATATGGTTGGAAGAAGTAAAGAACCTCTGCAAATTCTTCTCTGGTAAATTCTATTAAAGATACACAAGCAGCAATACATAGGAATGATATTTGCAACGCCGGGAAGGACTAAAAATCATTCCTATCATAGTTCTTTAAAGGGCCTCACCAGCAAAATAATTGCTAAGTCCCAATAGTGAAAAATATCCGTCAGATCGGGGGTGAACCGTTACATCTGTAGTCGGCTTTAATCACATGATCAAGATGTCACCTTAATAATGATCATTATCTTTACAGGAAGGGAATGTATCCGCATTGAATATCATTAACACCTATGAATGTTGTGCAGATCGCTACAGAGATCCCAGGCACCCCCTCCTGCAGACAGAGGAAGGAGAGCGTCTTAATACAGAGGAGATTGAACTCCAGTGGGTGTCCTAATCCTTGGTCCTGATGTGACTACTCTACCTGGAGAAGAGTCTTCCTAATCTGCTCTTAGGTATTGCACTAATTGGAATTGATCTCAATATAATATGGAATTTTTTACTTCACACAGAAGCTTGTCTCATCCAATTGTGGCTGAAATCAGTAATGTGAACCATAGACCTGAAAATTATATTTTTTCTTCTGTAACGAACCCTTGAGTGAACTATGATGGGAAGTCTAGCTTTACCCTTGAAGACCACAAGATTCAATGAGGTCCTCAAGTAAATTTTTCTATGCCTACATAAGTATAGACTTTACGAATAGACACAGATGCTTAGTTTAAAGCTTCAGGGCCACAATGCAAAATCAATATCAGCCCGGACCCCCCCCCCCCAACTATCACAAGCAAAGACGACTTCTTAAGGGTATGTGCACACACACTAATTACGTCAGTAATTGACGGACGTATTTCGGCCGCAAGTACCGGACCGAACACAGTGCAGGGAGCCGGGCTCCTAGCATCATACTTATGTACGATGCTAGGAGTCCCTGCCTCGCCGCAGGACAACTGTCCCGTACTGTAATCATGTTTTCAGTACGGGACAGTTGTCCTGCAGCGAGGCAGGGACTCCTAGCATCGTACATAAGTATGATGCTAGGAGCCCGGCTCCCTGCACTGTGTTCGGTCCGGTACTTGCGGCCGAAATACGTCCGTCAATTACGGACGTAATTAGTGTGTGTGCACATACACTAATGGTGCACGGTGTAGTAAAGTAATTCTATCTAGTGTTACTTTATAATTTTCTAGCAATAATGAATTGCTTTCACACCTCTACCTTAGGCCCCTAAAGCTGGTCATATACATTACATAGCTGTCAGCAGAACACTCGTTTGTCCAAAAGCTTGCATGCTTATTTTAATGGGGGAGGGAGACAAGCCATTGACGGACATCTCTGACTTTGGCTTATTGCCTGGAAATCCATTATTCCGATCCTCGTTTTCCCTGACATCTACTTTCCAGGAACAGTCGGAAGGTCCACATACACTTTAGACTGTCGACAGATCCTATCGATATTAAAGGGGTTGCCCAGGCACGAAAAATTGATGATCTATTCACAGGATAGGTCATCAACATATGATCGTGGGGGGTCCCGCACCGATCAGCTCCCTCCAGTCACCGGATGTCCATGCCAGAATCTGATGGCCCTGGTCACGGAATAGCTGTCGAGCTGCAGTACTGCAGCTCTGCTCCACGGCCGCTATGAAGTGGTTGGAGCCATCTGCTTCCAGCTCCAAACACTGCATATCCTGCATAACATCCGGCGCCCAGAGGCAGGTGTAGTAGCTGATCGTGCGGGGTCCGGGTGTCGGACCCCCACCGATCCGATACTGATGACCTATCCTGTGGATAGGTCATCAGTTGTCTGTGCCTGGACAACCCCTTTAATCTAATGTGCATAGTCCACTTTAGGCACCAGGACCCGGGTGGACCTTTCCTCCCTCCTATAGTTATGCCACCAGCTAATTACAATAGAAGACCGCTTCCCCTTCACCTCCCTTTATTGTTGTAAAGGGGGTGCGCATTAAAGGAGTTGGCCGAGACTTTAAGACATGAAATATGCTGCTGAATGTTATAAAATTAAAAAAGAAACAATACTGACCTATTAAATCCCCTACCGCTTTATCGCCGACACTCCGAAGGCCCCTGTCGGTCTTTGTTTACTTATCCTGCAGCGATGACGAGTCATATATCCATGACAGCCAATGGCAGGACTCACCAGTAAGGCTAGCATGTCACCGCTAAGGCCAGTGATTGGCTGCAGAGGTCACGTGGATGTACGGCACGTCATCACTGCAGGTAAACAAAGACGAGCAGGGTCCACCGGAGCATTTTGTGCTGGAGCAGTAGAGGATTTAACAGGTGAGTATTGTTTCTTTAGTTATTTTATATTAAAGTCTTGGACAACCCCTTTAAATCAAGCTGAAGAGAGAATGTAGAGGGCATGCCAGTCAGGTTAAATATGAGCACTGTGGGCAGCATTGGGTTGACTACGGCCATTACAGACTGTTCTAGGCTTATACTCCTCATAAACAGCCCAACCCGACATATCCCCAAAACACTCCGGTCCCCACTTTGTTCATTTTTTACTACAACATATGATATATATATTTGTCTAGCTCTCAGCTGGTAGTTGGAGAGCTTGTGTAAACATCTTAAGAAATCCACTTATTTCTTCTAAAGCCATTTACAGTGTTGCAAAACTTTGCATGGGTCAATTGACCAAGGATAATTATTGACCTATTATAAATAATGTTATAAGTGGATGAATGAGCAGAGTGCACAGGTAAATTGTCCTTAAAATAGTGCTCCAAGGACCAGTCCATAACAAGCAACAGAGCTCCATGGAGGGGCGTACAAACCATAGAGGGGGACAGCTCAGACTACCATACTTCCCTTTGTTGTGCTGCCCTGGTCTCCTAGAAGGGATGGGAACTGCATTGATCCAAAATGAAGGAGTTTGATGCAATGAACCAGAGGGTTCGATCGCTGTAAGCGATCGAGTAACCAATACAGACAAGTATTTACACACAACGTTATCTCAATAATCGTTACAAATTTATAGTTCGGTCGCCTATTTAACAATGTCACATATCTGCTATAAATCAACTGATTCATGTTTTCATACCGTAATGTCAGAACAACAAACGATTATTTGTACGATCAACAAGGTTGTTTTTTTGCTAGTCGTTCACATTAGGCGATTATCCTGCACGCTTGCTTACTTCGGAATTTGACTGGTTATCTGCTTCAGTAAAGGTCCTTTTACACGGGCCAATTATCAAGCATACGAGCGTCCACAGAACGGTCATTCCCAATAATCGCCCTGCGTAAACAGGGCAACGATCTGCTGATGGTCGAGAAAACGCTTGTTCATTGGCTGATTGTATCATTTTAAATGCCGAAACTATTATCATTGTCGGCAGCACATCAACCTGTGTAAATGTATGGGGACGAGCGATCAGAGTAACGAGCTCTCGTCCCCATACTAGCTCCTTGTGAAAGGAGAAAATGAGCGCCAATTAACGAGCGGTCTCGTTGATGGCGCTCATTTACACGGCCATCATCGGGCTCTGTAATATCACCCCCCCCCCTCCTCTCTATCTACACTATTAGAGCCATAGCTGTGGTCAGCTAATCAGGACAGGAGTTAATGGAAAGGGGATCTCTTGCCCCCGTCCCCAATCAGGTGACGACTAGGGGACTATCAATCTTACCAATCAACCGTTGCAAAATATCCAAGTGCCTTTTAGAGTTTTTATATATTTTTAAAAAATATATCTTATCTCACAGCAGTTGCAGGTGTACTTGTTGTATTTTAAGCACTTGTAGAGACTATCAGCGAGGATATTACCACATGCTCAGGGGGTCTTGTCTTGAGATTGCTTATCAGTGCCAGTAACCAGCAAGATTACAGCTTCCCTGGGCTTAAACCAGTTAGGATACAATTACAAGACCTATAGGGGGTGATCCTGAACTCTTCCCACATAGCGTTTCACATACACTGGACTACTTAGTGCTCTGTATAGAGTTTTGCTTTTTATACATGTAAATTTGGATTTGGCTGCCCATATTATGCCAGTAGAACTAATTTTATGCTTTTGCAATAGCGCCATCTACATGAAAGTAATTAGATAATGTGGTGCAATGTGAATGATACCTGCGACACTAATATTTATTTGAGGCAGGAAGAATAATTAGTCCCAGGCTTTTTGGTCAGCACCCTTGATACCATTTCACAATCCAGAATATTTGATAATCAGGGTCCTACTGATGCTGGATTAAAGGAATTGTATTTTACTGACATTCATTACTCATTACCAGAGTTAGTGAAATTGTTTCAATGGCCTCATTTCAGGTTTGCAGAGTGTAAATATGAGTTTTCTATCAGCCGGTGTTGAGCTACCGATCAGCGTATTCATGAATATCTCGTCATATTTGCAGTTGCCGAGTCTCCGTCACGCAGCCTGCGCTGCCGGTTACCAGAAGACTCCAGAGTACCTCATAAGTGTGTTTGTCCAGCAAGTGGCTGTGTTTCCATGCAGGCCTCATAATACCCTGGGTTTAATTCCAGCAAACTATTTCCTAACAAGGACTTGGTTATAGCATGGGCAAAAGGGGCAATTGGCTGAGTCCTCTATTGTTTTTGGGCCTTATCCACCCTTTAGCTCGCTCTAAACGACCTTACTGGTGATCTTGAACTAACGTCATGGTGCCAGCTGCGGTGTGCCACTATTACATTTTTACTATAGAGCACTGCTATGTGGGCACTCTCTGGCTGTGTTATGTTGGCACAATATGGTGATATTGTTTTGGTGCTGTATGACACTATTATTTGATATATTATATCAGTATTGCTCTGCTTCACTCCATAAAAAAAACAAAAAAAAACTGGCAGACCCTTCCCACACGTTCACTTTGGGGGCCTCCTCAGACCTTGATTCGGTCCTGTTACTAGTTCATAATTTAGATGTAGTTGTGATCTACACTATATATACCATAACACATTGTCTTATATTTCGAAGTACTACTATCAGCGAGTAGTCCCGATCTTAAACCCCAATATCAAAGGAATTGTAGAAAACCATGGCTGTTCTATTCCTGAAACGTGGATTGTGCCTGATATTGCAGTTCAGCGTCAATAAATTAAATGGGGTTGAGCTGCAATACCACACACAACCTCTGGACAGGTGTGGCACTGTTTTTTTTTTTTTGTTTTTTTTAAGAAAGCAGCCCTATTTTTCTAATAATGGACAACACATTTAAATGCTAAAATACTTTAGTATTTTACACTAAACTGTATATTATTAGATAATATAAAATGTTAAAGGATAACTAAACGTTCATTAAACTTCTGACATGTCATAGTGGCATGTCTGAAGTTTTGATTGGTGGGGGTCCAAGCACTGAGACTCCCACGAATCGCTAAAACGAAGCAGCAGAAGTGCTCTCGTGTGATCGCTCAGCCGCTTCGTTTCTGTTCGTCTTTTTCCGGAAAACCGATGTATCGGAGTACGGGCCCATAGACTTTCTATTGAGCCCGTATTCCGATACATTGATTTCCATAAAAAGCCGAACAGACACGAAGCGGCTGAGCGATCACACGTGCACGTCTGCCGCTTCGTTTTAGCGATTGGTGGGGGGGTCTCAGTGCTCGGACCCCCACCAATCAAAACTTCAGACATGTCACTATGACATGTCAGAAGTTTGTTGAACATTTAGTTACCCTTTAACCATTAAACCACCCGAGACCTACAGGGACAATATATTAACCACCATACACGTAACTTGAAGCTCCTGGGCCAAAATGCTAAATCGGTAACAGGACCCGCCACCTACTATGCCCCATTTATAATACTGGTCTTTAGCCACACTTCTTCATGATCTTGGGACATACAACCCAAATCACAAGGTTTATCACTACTCATGTTAGGAAAACTCTTGTGTTCAATGGCAACTGCTTCCAACCATCAGCTAGCAGCACTCCTCTATTCATGGCAGAACTGGGCCATCTTTGGGCAGTCGTACCCTACATGAAGGGGCTCCACTTCTACAGAGGAGCAGACATTCGTTTTATTTACTCAGTATTTGCACGTTAAGAGCTTTGTAATGACCCCCTACCAGCTGTTATCATGTCGGCTACTGGATAAGTGATGTGTGATCTGCATCCCCCTGGATATGCTGCAATATCGTGTGTATTCCCCCCACACACTTAGTTTTTAGAAATGGAGGCAGTAGATTAGAAACCACAGAACTTCCCTGAACAATGAAAGATTGTGCTCCAGATATAAGCGCTCGCCTCCCAATGTTCTGGAATTTCAGGCACAAACTTTTAAAAAAAAAGGAAGGCTGGAATTGGTCCCAACCCCCAGAGTTGGTCACATGATCCGCAAATAGACAGGAAATTGGCGTCTTGAGGTTTTGCGGCCAAGTCTCGTGGCACCCGCACTGATCCGTGAACATCACAGTCGTGTGCATGGGGCCATATAAATGAATGGGTCCGTGTGCTAGCCACAAAATTGTGGACAGCATGTGGACAAAAAAAAACAGGGTCGTGTGCATTAGGCCTACAAGAACACTGCCGTATGAGGCCCCCCGCACCCGGCCGTAGCCGTGTGCACGACCTGTGATTATGGGCACGGGCAGCCTCGGACTGCCACCCGCATTTGCGGGCTGTGCTCAATTATAAAGTATAGGAGCTCGGTCCATAAATTTAAAATAATAGGATATGTCCTATTATTTGCAGGTCCTTTCTACGGCCCCGTAAATATACGGTAAGGTGTCTGTGGGCCATAGAAATGAATGGATCCGTATTTTTATCCGCAATAACGGATCCGTAAAAAAAACGGTCGTGTACATGGGGCCTTGCGTGATTACTACGGTTTTCTTTGTTTATTACGGTTTTGTATTTAACAGTTTTGAGAGGTTGGAAAACCACTTTAATTCCCAATGTCTTCCCATCTAGTTATAAATGAGGCCCGTCTGTTGATGGCGCTGTCCTATTCTTCGTTTACTTACAAGGTAATAAATACATATCCAAATTCATACAAACCTTTACCTGGACTGTAGTATTTCACAATGAGGTGACCACCGCAGCGCCCCTTTCTTCTATAGGCGATTTGCTGCAGAGTAGCTGCAATGTTGAGGGTCGGTTCTCTAGATGTGATGACCGTTGTCACCAGTATCAATGTGAATGACGTCATGTTCTGTATAAGTAGATCATAACCAGATCATACAGAACCGGGTCATATACCGGCGCTGTATAAAGTGTAATAATACAAATAATGTCAGATTCAGACACTTGTGAGACGAGAAGAATGGAGGGGGATGGGAAGGGGTTATTTATTTTAATTTGATTCTCTTGAAATGTTGAGTTACCAGTTTGACTTGTTTAGTTCAAGTTCAGAATTCTAAAATGGTGCCAAAAATGTGTGGAAGAAAGTAGAAGAAGCCCACGTTAACTCCTTCACTTCCAGATCAGTCAGTCCACTTTACGATCAGTTGACAGTTTACCTGTCCTCAGTCATGTCCGTCACCTATGATCTATTATACAGTTTTTTTTTTAAATATAATTTCTGTATTCTGTACTCACGGTTTTCAAGACCTCTGCTTGTTGTTATCCAGTAGGAACAATTATTGGTTACTTCCAGTGGATAAAATTCTGTCCATGGTCATGTGATGGACACACAGGTGCACGGCTCGTTACAGTATGTGTATCAGAGCTGTGTCTGGTCATGATCCCAGCAACTGTGTGTCCTCCACGTGACCACGGACAGAATTGTATCCACTGTATAAAAACTATGAATGTTCCTACTGAATAACAGCAAGCAGAGATCTTGAAAACCATTTGTAATTAATACAGAAAGTATATAGAAAAATTGGATAACTTTTTCATTATACAAAAAATTACATTTTATTTGCTGAAACAGATAAACCCCTTTTAGGTACTGACAATACATATAGCAGCACTCTCTGGGGTAAGTCAAGTCAATGCACGACTCTGTAGAAGTTACATTGGGGATAAATAAACGAGGGCTCCGGCCGATAAGTGCCGGCGCAGCGAGCGCCGATCAACGAGACATCGGTGCTCGTTTGCTCTTGTCACACGGAGCTATAGATGGGGACGAGCAGTCGTTACTCCGATCGCTCGTCCCCATTCGTTATTATCATGTCGGCAGCGCGTCTCCATGTTTACACCGGGAGATGCGCTGCCGACAACCATAATATTTCACTATTTTAAAACGATACGACCAGAAGATGATCATCTGCTGATCGTTCCCGTTTACACAGGACAATTATCAGTAACGAGCGTTCTATGAAGTGTAAAACCCGCTTTATGAACAACTTGATTTGCATACATTTAGTTTTCTCCCCATATAAGTCACAGGAAAAGTCCCATGACAATGTTGATTTCTACCGGCATGTAAAGGATGCAGCTGGTGCAGAGCAATGTCATCAAAATTTAGTGGACTGCACATTCTGGGTGTCTGTTGTGCTGTACAAGCACCGAGCTGAGCATATTACAAAGCAGATGACGTTCTAGTTTATTGTAGTGATATCATCATCTCCATCCCATATTCGACATAGTTAAAGGGGATCTGTCACCAGATAAGAGGTCTAACAAAGAGACCTGTAGACGTTTATACTGATGAGGAAAGCTTCTGATAGGCCCGAGAGGCTCACATGTCCTTCTGAAACTCATACACATGCCTCTGTATTAGGCCATCTTACGGGTTCCTAATATTACAGGTTGGCATACCCTTTACCACTGAGTTTAAGGCCAGATGCACACGAACCAGTGCAAACTCAGACGTGAAAAACAGCCGTTTTTCACGTCCGAGTTGCACTCGTGCGGGGCTCCGTTTTCACGGATCCCCATAGACTCGAGTCTATGGAGGGATCCGTGAAAACAGAACAAAATAGGACATGTTCTATTTTTCAACGGACCCTTCACACAGTCCATTGAAACAACGGTACATTGAAAAACAAGTGTGGGTGTGATGGCCGTTGTTTTCACGGCTGTCACACGGACACATACTACGGTCGTCTGAATTCGGCCTAAGAGAAAACTCCAGCAAAACCAGTTTCCTACGAGTCCTTAGGAAGTTTATGTCAATTTTAGGACTTTGTTAGAATGTGACCGCTTTGCTAATGGCCTAATATTTGATATATGTCTCAATAAAAGTTTTTGCTATATTGGAAGACAAATAACTTCCTCACAATTATAACTTTTTCACTTCTTAGTTGATCACACTCCGATTTTACACATACATATGACCTGACCTTTTTTTTTTTTTTTTTTTTTTTTTTTTTTGGTTCTTTGGTTCAATCTAAAAGGATTGTACAGGACACTAAAACACAGCACCACACCGGTCCATGGTTGCGTCTGGTATTGCAGTTTAGTTCCATTGAAACGAATGGGACGGAGTTGCAATACTACACACAACCCATAGACCGGTGTGGCTCTTTTTCGGACAAAAGCAGCCATGTTTTTCTAATCCTATACAACCCCACCTCCACCGGAACTGGCGGCGCAGTCACATTATCCTCAGTAGACATGGCCCAAAGGACACAACACCTGTAGGAATGTTTATCTTGTGCTGATCTCAGATTACAGTCCTTGTGTGAACTGCACATATCACAGAGTCCTCTTCTAGGTAGAATATCTCATAATCATTTACTTCAGCAGCATTCTGCTTAACATGTACAACATCTATACGTTTACCAGAGACAAACCTATCATAAAGCCCAACTGCCAGGCTGAAAACCACTTGTCACAGCGGAGGCTTTGCTACAATTGTATCCAGTCTGGGCAATTCTGTGAGCTAAACAATCTTGACTCCTTGTACCTACATTGATACATTGTAACAAATGATCAGAAAAGAAGAGATTTGTGCTGCTGGATACACTTGTAGCAAATTCAGCTGTGAGAAGAATTTGGTCTGTATTGGTTTTCAGTCTCTAAATGTCCCCATTCACTGACAGCAAGCTTTATTTACTGAAAACGCCTTTATTGTATTGAATGCACTCTGTACATAGACTTCAGGTCTTGTCATTTACATTTTATCACACACAAATCAGATTGATGTATATATAAAACTTCAAAGATACGGAGGTAGGAACCAGAAAGATGCTGAATGTAAAGCTAAAAAATAAAAAAGGTTGCATGTTGCCAGACCGGATCTTTTTACTTTTTATTACAGGATAGCTTTCTCAGGTAGAATTAATATTTATGGCTACATTGATTCCTGCCATTGTAATTTACTACAGAGGACAAATTTTTAGGGGCCCCCACTGACCAGCAGAAAGAAGGGGTTGGAGGCCCCTTCACTGCAATACCCGGCACCATGATGTCCATGGAGCGTGCCTGCGCATGGTATTGTCCCGTGAGGTGCAGAAGATATCAACAAGCACTTTGTACCTTGACTCGGATGAATTGCCACCAACAGCAACAAACGATAATTAGCTTTATTTTGTGTCAGTGAGATTTCAATAATCTGTTAAATTGTAACGGAGGCGTCGTAGTGAGTAGGATTCAATTACAGTTTACTACATGGAAAGTGGGAATGTGTAATGTAGGTATTTCCACATGGAGCCCCACACAAAGGTAGCAGTGCTGAGTTGGTTAGATGCAGTAGAGCAGAGTTTCAGTAGTCGGCCAAGCGTGCATGTTTATTTCATTGGGGGAGAAGGGAATAAATCGCAACCAGACCCCCCTGTTCACTCCATATCCTCTGGCGGCGGCTTCTCTTACATGGAAACAACGTTTTCGGCATGATGAAATCCAACATGCCCGATCCCTGTGTCCTGACATCTACCGCTAGAGTCGGGAGATCCCTATACAACATGAGATCAATGGTCGACTTTTTATCTATATATCCAGATTTATTCACCTGCCCAGACTAGGATATCTACCCCCTGCGGTGCTCGGAGTACTGACTGTTACCTGTGTTTGGATTGATTTACTGGCAATTACACAAAGTGAAATTAAAGAGCTGCTCCCTAATCTATTGAGATGACCATAGAGCGCATTTCTCTTCTTCTTCCACTGAATTGCTGCAATTAAATACTTGTTTTTCCATTGTGCTTTTCTGAAAATTCTGGGAAACCCATTTCTGCTGAGATAAAGTAGTTATCTGAGACTTTACTGCATTGAAGAAAACAGTGCTCTAGATGATCTTATCAATAGTGATGTATCCATACTGCTAAAAGCTTGTTATCCTTGTTTTATCCCTCTTGTCAGGGGCTAGAATTGAAAGAGCGGTCAACTAGATGTCCTCAGGGGACAAGGACCAAGACTCTTATGTCATAGGACTCCTGGATGGAACCACAGGTCACCTGTCTGGAACAAATTTGTATTGATCACGTGACTTTCATTGCTACATATGAACTTCTGCTAAACTAAAGGTGGGTGCACATTGGTTAGGCTTCATTTACATCTGCGTTTGGTTTACCGCAAGTGCCGGATCCGTTGCATGACGCACAATGGTGCCCATTGTAACCCATTGACTTTAATGGGTTTCCATCAGTGTCTGGTATTTATGACTGGATCTGCAATGGAAGATCCTAACGGAGTCTCTGATGCAGAAGTCGACAAAGCTCTCTGGACATAAATGTTAAATCTCTGAAAACGTCCTAAAAAAATTAAAGGGGTTTTACAGTTTTATCTAAATAAAACAAAATTGTTCTGAAACTTTTTAAACATACTACCAATGGGCTACATTTCTGCTTGCGGTCATTGAATAGGAACATTCTTGTTGAAATCCAGAGGTTGAAAAGTGTGCAGACCTAATATTTTTCACAGCTGAGAGTTTGTTACAAATGTCCAGTCTGGTCTCCGTTGAACGTATGACTTCTGTCTGACAATCGAGCCCTATGGTCACGTTTAGCGAGTACGTCAGGAGCTTACCCGACGCACAGGCTAAACTTAAACAAAAAAAACTAAATGTGAAGAGGGCCCAAACTGGAGCGGAGTGCAGTGTCTTTCTCTTTGGAGGACCCAGCATACCTCTGTATTTCACAGACCGTATTTGATTTAATTCACACTGTGTAATGCTTAATTTCCCCTGTAGTGGCGCTGCTGGGGAATTAAACACTTATTGCCAGGCTCCCACCCAGATTACAGATAATCAATTTGGACCAGGGAACCCTTAAAAAAAATAAAAATCATCAGATAGCAGATAACCCCTTTAGGCTTTATTTACATAGAACCAGGAAACCCCTTTAGTACTGGAGATGATGGAGATTTATGGATTCACTTCTGGAATACAACTTATGTGCAGGTAAGTAAGTTGAAGAAGATTTGGGGCCATCTACAAGTTGAAACCAGTTCCTTGGCTATCAGGTAGAGGGTTCTGATATAATCTGTGTGTTCAGGACAGAGGTGACCTTTGACCATCCATGTGGTTCTACGCAGCTCGGATATTCGTGTGTGAGCTGGTCATACTCTATGGAGGTGTGCGTGCTGCTGGCTCACTGCCGTCCAATCCTGGAATTCCTGCTACGATCAGCAAATGTCCTGCCAAAAAACGACTTACATTTTTTTTTTTTTCAGTTTACAAAGCAACAGTCCTCCTCAAGAGATAACACTCGGGTGCGCGGCCATAGACTGTAATGAGGTCTTCTAATATTCAGCCATGACTGTGAGGCATTTGAAGCTTCCAGGGAATGTCTAGTTGTAGAAAACTGGAAAATTTATTTCTGAACAAATGTGTTTTTTTTTTGTCTTCATGTTTTCTTAATTTTTTTTTTTTGGAAGGTGATTTGTTATCGTGGATGTGTGTGTGGATGTGTGTGTGTGTGTGTGTGTGTGTGTGTGGATGCGTGTGTGGATGCGTGTGGGTGTGTGTGTGGGTGTGTGTGTGTGTATATGTGTGTGTGTGTGTATATGTGTGTGTATGTGTGTGTGTGTGGATGTGTGTGTATATATGTGTGTGTGTGGATGTGTGTGTGGATGTGTGTGTGGATGTGTGTGTGGATGTGTGTGTGTGTGTGTATATGTGTGTGTGTGTGGATGTGTGTGTGTGGACGTGTGTGTGTGTGTGGACGTGTGTGTGTGGACGTGTGTGTGTGTGTGTGTGTGTGTGTGTTCGTTCTGTGTGGACTCAATCAATCAATCTATAAATATTTGCCATGTGGAACATATTAAAATTTTAAGGATCCAGAGGGAGAAAACAGAGCTTTGGAGGGAGTCTGCCCACCTGTAAAGAGCGTTGGAGGGAGTCTGCCCGCCTGAGAAGGGCGTTGGAGGGAGTCTGCCCGCCTGAGAAGGGCGTTGGAGGGAGTCTGCCCGCCTGAGAAGGGCGTTGGAGGGAGTCTGCCCGCCTGAGAAGAGCGTTGGAGGGAGTCTGCCCGCCTGAGAAGAGCGTTGGAGGGAGTCTGCCCGCCTGAGAAGAGCGTTGGAGGGTGTCTGCCCGCCTGAGAAGAGCGTTGGAGGGAGTCTGCCCGCCTGAGAAGAGCGTTGGAGGGAGTCTGCCCGCCTGAGAAGAGCGTTGGAGGGAGTCTGCCCGCCTGAGAAGAGCGTTGGAGGGAGTCTGCCCGCCTGAGAAGAGCTTTGGAGGGATTCTGCCCGCCTGAGAAGGGCGTTGGAGGGAGTCTGCCCGCCTGAGAAGGGCGTTGGAGGGAGTCTGCCCGCCTGAGAAGGGCGTTGGAGGGAGTCTGCCCGCCTGAGAAGGGCGTTGGAGGGAGTCTGCCCGCCTGAGAAGAGCATGGGGCAGTCACGAATGGAGCAGTGGTATACCTACAAGCATACTGTCATACAAGGCAGATTTCTTCCAGAAATGTCTACGACTGAAAATCCATCCAATATCCTCTCAATGTATATTATAAATGGGACAGTCGCAGAAATTTATGAAAAAATAAATAAATCTGCTATTAGAGCAGCTTCATATCTACTATTCATTATGTGCACCCATCATGTAATAATGCCCAATTACACCCATGATCTACCTTTTGCCCTAGAGTAGGGGGTGATGCCATGTCCATCTGGTTTTCACTAAAATAAGGCCATTTGGGGCCCCAAGCTTTTTAAAAACATGAAATTGCCTACATTCCTATTGGTTACACTGTGTGACTTTATTCTTTATATTATCTCCTTACAGATCATATGATGGAGCGAATAATTCAGTGCTGGGAATTCACTATTATTGCATTCATCTGGTTGTAAAGGTAAGAGGTCTCATTACATAAAAGCATAATCCACTTTCGACAGCATTTCACAGCTCAGGCTATGTTCACACTTGCATAAATGAAAATCACGCCGCATAGCTGGATCCATTGCACAACGGATACCAGCGGCGCCCGACGGACAATATGGACTTATAATGGGCTCCGTCAAGTTCCACCAAGGTGCTGTCGTTCAATGGGAAAAATATCGGTAAAGCGCTATTTTTCCCGTCAAATTTGACCAGGTCTGCAACAGAGCCACCAATACAAATGTGAACATAGCCTAAAAGCCACATATAAAGCTGTTTGTATTTGCAAATATTTTACTGTTTTTGTACAGATTTCAAGTTAGTTCATACTTCTTTCTCCATTCATGTCCATAGCTACTTAAATTCTGCTGGTTGCCCTTGGAAACAGACAACGGTTTAGCTGTACCCCACTGTCAGACATGTGAGCTAATAATACAATTTGAGCTCCCACAATGCACTGCTAACAGGGAACTAGCAGAATTCTAAAGCTTTAGGTTGGGTTCCCACAGTACAGAAGAAATATATAAAGAAAGGCCTTATATTTCTGCTCTCCTGGATCCAATTCTGGTTTTGGCTTACAAAATGCAGGAAAAATCTGCAGCAAAACTGCTCTGTGGGAACCCAGCCTTAGACATAATTGAAGAAAAAATGATGTAACTCAGAATCCGTAGAAGCACAAATTTTCTCCAGAGTAGATTTTACCATAGAAAATTGTGGTTAACACAGAAGACTCATTTTAATGTTCTTTAGGTAAAAAGGAGGATCCTCTCTCCTCCCAGAGATCATTACTATACGAACCAGTCACTCAAAATGACTAAAGAGAAGACCGTCTGCACCCAAAGTGGAAAGACACAGCTCATTGAACGCTAATTCTTCTGAATATATTGTGTATGACATTGTCAGTGAGGCAGAAGCCATGTATTCACATGCAGCCTGTAATGTTGGGTGATCACCTGTGATTCTAGGGATTTGTGTATTTTACCCTCTAGATAAAGGCCCCCAAACACATTAGATGAACGTCTACTAAACCTGCTGATTTCCTCGGGACTGACGGACATGAGGGTGTACGGACTCTCCCCTGATGGCAGATGTCGGGGGAACCAACTAGGCATGTTGGATTTAAACTTACCCGATTCATTGTTCTCACAGGAGAAAAGCCGCTGCTAAAGGTGTATGGTAGCAACTTATTCCCCCCTCCTCATTGAGAACACATGCACGCACAGCCGTGCTGACAATGTATGTGCGTCGGGTGAATATCTGCATTTATATGTAATTTTCTACTAAAACAGTGGAATTTTTTATCTTTACTCTGTGTGTGTATATATATATATATATATATATATATAAAATCACACAAGAAAATGGCGGCAGCGCACTGCGAACACCAATGTCACCTAAGCCACTAAATATAGATAAATATGCATTACTGCTAAATCTACTTACAATAGGGAGGTTCTTAGTGCACATTTTGATCAAATTGTGTGAGCCCACCTGCCACGACAAGGCGACCTCCATAGGTGGGGAGGTCGCCTTGGTATGTGGTCTTCTAGAATGGGACCCTACTCCAGTCGTATACCTCTGACTGATGTGAACAGAGGCTTAGTACAGTCACATTTGTGTTTGCAAATTCTATATTCTATATATGATACAGATGTGTCCACCCTTATCTTTTCTTGATTTGCGTTAAGTTATACAATCTTGCGATATCCAGTAAAAAAACAACTTAACATGGATGTCTATGGACGACAGACTGCATCTGTCACAGCCGTCCAGTAATACAACGTATACATAAAACATATGGTTTTTTTTTTTTAAACATGGAAGTTTATAGGCAACGGATGGCATCTGTCGGAGGTGTGCTTAGTTTTATCGATTTGTTTTACATCTCGCGCCACACATCTCAGGATATGACGGGCTTAGAGATAAGTTCAGGGAGGACACATCTGTAATTGTAATGATGTAAATGTCCATCTTTAGGTCCTTGGGAACCATTTGTCAGTTTCCAAAAATTGTGACATATAAATGGGACTTTACAGCCAAAGTTCCTTATATTGGGTCGTCACTCAATGCCTGGATCCAGTTTGTCTCAGGTCTGCAGCTCGACCTTGCACTGAGCAGAGGTAGGCAGGCGGAGCAGTATACAAAACTTGTTTTTTTTTACTGCCATATTAATCAGATTTTTCTACAAAAACTTTTTGGTTGAGTACCCCTTTAACCTCCACGCTGTACCTGCTCAAGGTGCGGATCATGCAGTATTAAGGAGTAGATCACCCAGCATTACTGTTAAGTCCTTGGCTGCGTTAAGCACTTACACTCACCCCATTGCAGCAGAGATTGAGGTTAAATCGTGTGTCCTGTCCAACAAACATTATGGCTCCACATCGGCTCTGGAACGTACAGCGGAGAAGTCAGATCTGTCAGTGCACATTTTCCTATTCCCCCTTCTCCAGGGTAATAGGCACAAGCTGAATCTATAAACAAATGGAACCCCCTCTATAGTCTTGTATTGTTTAAATGCATTTATTTGGTAACTGATCTGTTAATATATCTGAAAAGCAATAACATGGATGAATTGCCAAGATTCCCAAACTGTTCCGCCAAGAAACTGCATCCACTTAGTGAACAGTGCTGGACGTTGTATTTCAATTTATTGACTGTTCAGTCCCTACAAACGTGGAATTATTAGGAAGAGGATTGGAATTTTTCAATTTGAAATTTGCTGAATAGAAAATGATTTTGATTTTTTTAGATTGTAAAAGTCGATCAACAAAAAGGCACAAAGGAATGAACCGGCTGCGAGGGTTTTCCCGACGCGCTCACAGCTGCTGGCTGAGAACCACCGCACTGAAAGATTTACCCCCATCTTTTGAGCCTGCCATGAAAGCTTCAATCTCCTCCACAGTGCGAGGAACGCAGGTCAGTAATTCCATGCTGTGAGCGGTGACCGCGATATCATCTTCTATACGCACCTAAAAAAAAAAAAAGACATGTTTTATACTGCACATATTGTACAAATTTATAGGAGAATCACTTGAGCAAATCTCCCGACCCCCAATACTAAAATTAAACAGGTTGTCCGCTATAGACAAACCCAATAAGGCAAACTGAGCTAATAGATAAGAATTAAATCCTGTATCGTTCACAGGAGTGAAGGACTGACATCTGCAGATCTCAATGAGTGGCCATTTTATACTGCAACGACGAGACCCCCCATAATCAGCATTGCGAGGGGCACCTCTAGCCTAAAAACTGGCCTGGTCTAGATGAATCGCTAAAAGGATTCCACATTCAGAAGTCACCCAAAAAAGGAATCGGTTTGTCAGACGTTCTATCGGCGTCCTAGTAATAACCGTAACTAGAGAAATAATCCATGTATGAACCATTTCTAAAACTAGCAACGAATATCAGGAATACTAAAGAGGTCTCTAATGTGTCATCAAAGTCCGGTTCTGAGGCTTCAGCGGGCAATTTCAGGCCTCCTGCACACACTGCAGATTTTGGTGCAGAAATTTCTGCGACTGAAAATCTGTTCCGTTCTTCTAAAATTGGCTCGTTGCTGCAACAATATCTGCAGGGTGTGCAGGGGCCCGCAAGGTACCATTAAAATTCTAATCTGGTCGCGCCGCTGCTGACCATGGTGACTGGCCTTCTTTAGGGTGGTTTCACGCACAGCGTTTTTGGAAAAAAAAACCACGACTGCAGGTTGAGGCACAGCCAGAAATATCCCATTGTGTTCAAATTCTCTCATGGCTTTGGCTCAAAAAAATACATCAAAAACGTATTTCTCCCAAAAAACTGTGTGTGAAACCCTTATGGATGTTGTTGCGCTGGGATTAAACATTAGAATAGCGAGGACCAGAGTATTATTTTAAACATGAGTAAATGATTTGACTATTTAGGGGACCTTCAAGGGGTTTTTGGAAACCCACTTTAATAGCAATAGTGATATCTGCGGGTTATGAAAAAACACCCAAACAAATACAAAAAATAAACAGACAAATATATTATACATGTTATATACAATCTAAACACATTATAAAATATCCATCCATCTAGTGAAATCACTCCGTCCAGCAGCATTACGTTACTGTAACCCCACCACCTTTTTATAATCCTGCCTTCTATGTGACTCGATAAACCTCCAAGGTGTTGGAGCCCGATTGTGATGCCCTCTGCTGCACCCCCTGAAGCTACACCACTGGCATCAGTTGACAAGAAACCAGCATCCTGGTGATGTCAGCGCTGGTGATGTCAGCGGCATTTAGGCGATTTTAGTGTCCTATATTTTTTAAATGGCCGACCAAATGTTTAGACGAGGGGTAAATTATGGTTTTCTCTGGCAAATAACTTTAAAGGGGTAGTTTCATGAAGACAAAACCCTGTCCGTATGCCATATTAAGTCATATAAATGTCATAGAGTCAGGGTCCCCTGCAGGGTACCCCTCTTTATAAGCCGGAGCGGCTAAGTAGGAGTGGCTTGCGCTCTGGTGGAGCCAGCCGTCCATGTATTTAATTGTGGATTATTCATTTGAACGGTTGTAATGTAATACTACAATTGTATGGCCAGACGCAGCCGTCGAGGTTCCAGGAGCCGGACCTGTGGTGGTCAACTGACCGCTGGGGCAGCGATCTTTAGGGAAGAGGTGTTATCCTGGACTTCTCTAGGAACATGAAAAGATCTCTAGAATATTTCCAGACTTTGGGTATTCACTTGTTGTTAGCATTGTTCAAAGACTTTAATTACACAAGAAATACATTAAACTGAGTTCTCAGCCAAATTCATGGGCATATTCCTCCGTACAGACCTGTCCCGTCCTGCCCTGCAATATACGACTCCCCTCCGGGCCACATTATTTAGTATTAATTAGTATAACTATGGAAGCCAAATAGTTCTTTCAGAAAAGGATTTTCTGGCAGTGGCTTCTCCTTGTTACCCATTAAATGAAGTTACTGCAGGGTGGGAGCCTCCTGTTTGCCTCTAGGATGTTGCATTCTGTAGAAAAGCCAACAATTGACTGAATGATTGACGCCTACACACGGTAGAAGCCATACTGAGGGTGTGCAAACTATCAACCCTGTAGACATCCATAATATTAGAGGTATGAGGCTCTCCATGCCTCGTTCTTCAGTCTTTTCTATGTCATGCAATGTTTGCTCACTCAGTCTTCATTCATGTTTGTACACAAGAATGGATGCCGGCGGGTTGGTCTCAATAGATAATAATATAAATATTGGTCACCCCATTAGTAGGAGTATCAACAGTATCCGGAGACGTTAATAAGATCATTATGTTCATCTTTTGTGTTTTTCGGCATTTCTTTAAAATTCCCGAGTTGGGTGTATATTTGGTGTATGTATAATGGTGGTTGTATTGCAGGGACAGTGTGGTATATCTGGGTGAGGCAGTGGGTCGGTATCTGGAGATTGTTGCAGGTGCTGTATGGCGCCTGGTATATTCCCTTATAGGGTTGAAACTAGAAATGCAAAAATTTGCATGGGCCCTTGTATGGTCAGGTCTATGTGTGACAAGTGTAAGACCCACCTAATACGGAGCTTAGGGGAGTCCTGATCAACTCATGGCATACAATACTGCAACCAGCCAACGGCCGCACTGCTGTGTCAACCTTTCTCTGGTATATGTGCCCACAAATGCGGATGAGCTGATTTATCTTGTCAACTGGACAATCCGTTTTAGTTGATGCCAAGACTGGAATGTCATAAGCTGCTCATTCACCGATCAATAATCTAAAAACAAGACCACTCTAATAGGTAGGTGGATGGGCAGCTTAAAAGGTATATTCCCCATCAATGGATTTTGAATACAATTCTGATCAATATGACTGTAAAAATGTAGTTTGAGCAGTTGAAGATCTGAGCCAGACTAGTTGCTAGGGAACCGATTCTCGCAGTAAGGCACCGTATCCATAGCAACCAGTCTGTTAGTTTTAAATGGCTGTTGCTCAGCTGAAAACTGGTTTGGCACTCACTGCTGTACACAAAGAAGGGAAAAGCAATTTACCAGCAGCCATACCATTACCCACATGTCAGATTTTGCTTAAAATTCATTTTGGTAGGGAACCGGTGTAAAAGTGAAGTCTCTAAATAGAACAAAGAGCTTCTAGGTGGAGGTGCCAACTCCCTACAACATATTAACTTCCAAAGGATACATTCTCCTAAACTATTAAACTTGCAGCTTGTAACTAAAGGAAGTGTTATGATGCCCGCTGTGCCAAATCTCACCAGAAAATGTGCCGATGGGGGAATTCTCTATCTTATCAGCAGAATATGGTCCTCGCCGTTCTGCCCCTCGCTCTGATGAATCACATAACAGTTACTCGTGATCGACCCTGACCTTGTCTCACGTAAAATGAGTCACAAGCCATAAAATGACTGGACTAAAGTAAGACGTTATCAGCGTGAAGATAAGTGAACTGACAGCGCAGATCAGAAACGCCCGCTCCACAGGGCACAAGTAACGAAAAGGCAGGGGCTCATTTTTGGCCAGGAGGTAAACGCCTTCCTTGTAAACATGGTCAAGGAGGACACAGCGCCACCTATCTGAATAAATCTATAGCAATTTTTTTACACTGCTTAAGAGTCTCCGTGGTGCCAAGTCCTCCTTGACCATATTGATGTTGGATTAGCTGTCCCATTGACAGCGTGCACACTGGAGATCCCCTGCGTGCTGGTTTTTCTTCTTTGAAATATTTCCTTGTAAACACCAATTACTAATTTAGGTTCATTATTTTATTTTTTTCTTCTTAAATCAGCATTTACATTTTTATTGGCCCATATTCGCAATACTAAGACTGGGAAGGTTTCCCCATAATACACAAGTTCACAGCGAATAACCCTCAGCAGGTGGGGCCCCCTATGTAACATATTAGAAACTCTGATTTTAGATTTGAAAAAGCAACTATACAGGTTCTCTTTCTAAATGTATTTGTCAGATGGGAACGGCACGTCTCGTCTGCTGATAGACACTTCCTCTGCTGTTCGTCACAATTTGCTGGTCTCTGACCAAACGTAAGGGGAATTGTCAAGTGTAAGTGAAGATCAATGATAAATGGTTATCCACGTTAGTTGGTGTACTGTAGAAGGTCGACCTTAAAAATCTCCATCTCGCTGACAGACATGTGGAGATTGTGCCCAGTTACCAGTTCTGTATAATCAGATCATTCAGACCCTCAACTCACGGCAGAATTACCACTGGTACCACGGGCTAAAATGCCGCCACTTTTTGTGCGCCAAGTCTGTGTGGAGTGGAGATGCGACGTTTTCAAAATGATTGAATCTCATAGATGTGTAGTAAGCTGTGCCCACTTTTCACTCCACTTTACAAACTGACATGCATGGTGTAAACGGTTAATAAATAGGTCACAAAGCAGATTATTCTGGACTAAAATACGCCAAGAAAGGTGAAAATACATTGATAATTCTGGACCCATGTGTCATGTGTCCCCTAATCACCTAATAGATAACAACGGAGAACTTCTAACCAATGTAATTAGAAAACGTATGCCGTACTTATACCATACACGTATCTAAAGTTTCCTATTCACTCAAAGGAGGCCAAAAGAGGGTCTTTTTGGCCTCCATCAGGGCGGTATACGCTGGAGTACCTTATTTTGCTGGATAGAATAGCGTAGTCAGCTACACTTTTCTATGCAGTGGCATCCTGTAAAAAAAAACGTATGCCACTCTGTATCATTTTTTTTTAACATGGGAGCCTATGGGTGACAGATGGCATCAGGACACACACACACACACGCACACACACACACACACACGAGATGCCATCTATCCCCTCACCATCATGAAGCCAGTTGCTTAGCTATAGGGGTCGCAACCCCCCGCTAGCCACTCACGAGGTCCCGGTTCCAATTGTATCTGCGTCCTTAGGATGTAGATACAGTTGAATTCAATGCTGGAGCAAGGAGCTGACAGCCATGAGCGGCTCGGCGCAGGCAGGCACGATGACGTCACCACATCGCGCCTGTCTGCGCCGAGTCAATCAGCTCAGTGCAGAGGAGGAGAAGGATCTCCTCACCCGTCGTGGGAACTGGGATAGGTATGTAATTAGGTTATATTTCTATAAGGCACATATGGGGGCAATATACTGGGTGTGGGAGGGGGGCCTGATATGGTGGCTGCTGAGGGAGAATTATACTGTATGTGGGGAATCTAACTGTACAGGAGCAGCTATGGGAGGCATTATATGGTGTGGGTGCAGCTATGTGGGGCATTATACTGTGGTGGTCAGCTATGTGGGGCATTATACTGTGGTGGTCAGCTATGAGAGGCATTATACTGTGGGGGCATCCATGGTGGCTGTCGGGCAAGGCAGCTGGGCATGAGCTCGCGCAGGGGTCTGGTGGTGTTGGGGAGGGATATCGTGGCCCAAGCTGAATTCCTGCACCAGGGCCCATGAGCCTTTAGCTACGCCCCTGCATGAAGCCTATTTGACCACAAGGCTGCAGCAGATATGTATTTGGCTACCAGCTACTGTCCTGATATCCCCCATTATCTGGTCTAGCGTGCAGACCGCTTGCGGTAGGATGATCAGTAAGATAGATTCTGAATCATATTGATATGGTTCATTGTACATGAATATTGGCGAGACATAAGGATAACAATGAAGATCATTATTGTACTTGTCACTCACCCCGCCAAATCCCCTGAAGCGCTGGAGAACCTGG
This sequence comes from Rhinoderma darwinii, assembly GCF_050947455.1. Taxonomy (NCBI): domain Eukaryota; kingdom Metazoa; phylum Chordata; class Amphibia; order Anura; family Rhinodermatidae; genus Rhinoderma; species Rhinoderma darwinii. Next base: position 89,576,495 of record NC_134695.1, read on the forward strand.
TTGTTGATGAAGCATGATTGAGCCGTATTAGCCAGTGCCTGATCAAGGACGTGGTCAATAAAGTAGATTCCGGGCTCGATGGTTAGGACCATCCTCTCTTGCAGATTCCTCGCAGTGCGGAGACTTTTCAGACCAGGCAAGTCAATGCGATCAACCCCCTGAAAATTAAGCCGAATGTTATTGTCCAAGTACAAACTTCAGGAAGGTAAATGACCCCCATCTTTTACAATAACGCAATCCTGATGCAGGATTGTGGTGCAGGTTAGTGTTTGGTCTGCATAGCGCAAATCAGTGTAAGGCCGGATTCACACGAGCGTAGCAAACCGCGGACGTGACAAACTGCCATTTTTGCCTTCCAAGGTGCATCCGTGCTGCACCCCTGCGGGACGCATTATCACGCATCCCCCTATAGACTAGAGTCTATGGAGGGATGCGTGAAGCGAAAGAAAATAGGACATGTCCTATTTTTTCACAGACTCTTTACAAGGTCCATTGAAACAACGGCCGTGTGAACGGCCCCATTGAATTACATAGGTCCGTGTGACAACTGTTGTTTCAACGGCCGTCACACGGACGTATTCAAGGCTCGTGTGAATAAGGCCTAAGGCTGGGTTCACATCAGCATTGCTGCTTTCCATTGTTCTGCACCATCAGAGGGGCAGAACGAGGGAAAACCCGGAAGTGACTGTTCTGTTCCAGCACAGACACCACCAGAGGCCCCACTGAACCGATTGACTTTAATGGGTTCCGTCTGCTTTTCATCGGAGTGTCCGTGGTTTTACCGGAAACAATAGTGCGGAATGCTGCACTATTGTTTCCAGTAATCTCTGCCAGATCTGCGATGGAGGTCTCTAATGGAGTCCCCAATGCAGATGTGACCAGAGCATTACCTTGTTTGTTGGGAGTGTGGTCAGGGTGTGAGTATTTTAAAATAGTGTCACTATTCCATATTGGTAGGGGTCCCCAACCTTCAGCACTCTAGCTGCTGTGAAACTACAGTTCTCAGCATGCCCTGACAGCCTTTGGCTGGAACAATAAAGCCTTTGGCTGTCCGTGCGTGCTGGGAATTGTAGTTTCACAATAGCTGGAGTGCTGAAGGTTGCTGGCCTAATGCATGCTACCATTCATACTATAAGTCAATGCGATGTGTTCAGTACAGGACTTTGCATTTTTAGGCCTCATGCACACTTCCGTCAGCCGTTGTACGGCCGTTAATGACGGTCCCGTCACACACAGGCTACACACGGATGGCTTGCGTGTGCAGCCCGTTGTTTCACAGACCAAATTCAATGCAAACATCGAGACTGTTCCGTCAAAAACGGGCAGGAGTAGGACCTGCACTACTTTTGACGGAACGGCCGCACGGTTCCGTTAAAACAACGGAAGTATGAATGGCCGCATTGAAATGTATATGAAGGAAAAAACTGAAGTGGGCATGGGGCCTAAAGCGGAATCTGTCACGAGAAAAGTACAAGTTGGAAGCCTGAGCTTCTGAGCCTGCACAGTGAGGGACTGATCCAATGCTGAGCAATGAAGGCAAAAACTGACTTCGTCCATATTTAGGAATTCAGTCATCAAGAAAAAAAAAAGCTTTCAACAGAACGGAGTCTTATTCAGGAGAAGTGCCAGTAATAGCTGAATCTTATGGGTAAGGTAATGACCACATAGGGTACTGGGTGTCTGCCATCAACCCGGCTCTATCAAATGGTTACCTTGATGGCCAATGTACAGAATGGTTTTTCGCAGTCGTGGAACTACAAGTCCTAGAGCAGCTTGTGCAACCCATTCTTCAGCATTCAGACAAGGGATGCTGGGGTTTGTAGTTGTTTATCACTATCATAAATGTCAAGAGTTGGCTCAATGCTTCACAATTGTCAGGAATCCACGGGTTGGCGCTGCCTGGTATATGATTTGTATTAATGCTCAGACGAAGCGCAGTAGAAGATCCCAGAGGACAGTCTTATATTAAACATGTTTCCTGGAAGTCAAGTACAATACATAAAAGATGTGAATGATTCTCCGGTTTCCAGTGGCTCTCCAGATTGTACTTGTTCTCTAAATAAACCGCGCAGCCAAGTGGTCGGCCCTGATCAGCCCGCAGAACTATCACAATATGTTCTCCCGTCACAGAGAAGTCCTGGAATATGCAGAGCAAACTTGCTCCAAATCCCATCAAGCAGTAAAGTATACTTTGGCCATTGAAAGAAGAACTAATCAGAGAGCGCAAACACAAAACAGAATCAGCTGTTGGACGGAGCGGTTGGATGCGTTGTGGGTCGGAGGCATTTCTAGGCTCACAACAATAGAGAGACTCGCAGTGACGAATGTTGGGGGAACCTGTGGTTATATAAACTCGCCAAAAACGTAAAACTGGAAGGAACGGCACTCCTAACTGTAAGCCCGGCCCAAGTACCAAACATTCCTGAGCACAAAGAGACAATTCCCATACACAAGTAACATCGTACTCCACTTTATCCGCACGACAAACTGTTGGTGGTTATTTGGCACAGTCTTATGCTTAGTTGCCCAAGGTCTTCTGTGTAAGAGGCCTCATTTTCCTTCTTTCGGTTTTTGATTTGTATGAAAAGATTAATGGGTGACATTTCTGACAAACTTTGACATAGCTGTAGGTCATGGAATGGCTTACCTTAAGCCACCAAGATGTAGCGTTACAGAAGCCTTACCTGTACGATCACAGCGGGAGCCCGGCATTATCTGACAGCCAGGATTAGAGATAACTCAGATCCTGGCCATGTAACCCCCAAGATGCCACGGTCATAGTGATCGCGGCATCTAGGTGGCTAGACAGAGGGAGGGAGTTCCCTTTGTCCCCCCATTGGTGCCCTGTGACGCGATTGCGTAGTGCGGATGGATTGGCATAGCAGCTAGGGGGGCTAACATGCCTATATGATTGCCTAATAGTTGCCTGTCAGTTTACTACTAACAGGCAATAATGCTTTAGTATACTAAACATACCAAAGCATTATATAAGTGATCAGAGGATCCTATTGTGATGTTCCCCTAATATTACTAAATAAAGAGTTACACAAATGTCAATAAAGATTAAAAATAAAAAAATATACACACACACACACACACACACACACACACACACACACACACACACACTTTTTTTCACTGTTTTGTGTTACAAATTTTTACATATACATGGTTTCGCCGTTATTGTTTCATATAATAATAATTAACATGTTACTCAGGAGCTGCACTCACTATTCTGCTGGTGGAGTCACTGCGTACATACATTACTTATCCTGTACTGATCCTGAGTTACATCCTGTATTATACCCCAGAGCTGCACTCACTATTCTGCTGGTGGAGTCACTATGTACATACATTACATTACTTATCCTGTACTGATCCTGAGTTATATCCTGTATTATACTCCAGAGCTGCACTCAGTATTCTGTTGGTGGAGTCACTGTGTACATACATTACATTACTTATCCTGTACTGATCCTGAGTTACATCCTGTATTATACTCCAGAGCTGCACTCACTATTCTGCTGGTGGAGCCACTATGTACATACATTACATTACTTATCCTGTACTGATCCTGAGTTATATCCTGTATTATACTCCAGAGCTGCACTCACTATTCTGCTGGTGGAGTCACTGTGTACATACATTACACTACTTATCCTGTACTGATCCTGAGTTACATCCTGTATTATACTCCAGAGCTGTACTCACTATTCTGCTGGTGGAGTCACTGTGTACATACATTACATTACTTATCCTGTACTGATCCTGAATTACATCCTGTATTATACTCCAGAGCTGTACTCACTATTCTGCTGGTGGAGTCACTGTGTACATACATTAGATTACTTATCCTGTACTGATCCTGAGTTATATCCTGTATTATACCCCAGAGCTGCACTCACTATTCTGCTGGTGGAGTCACTATGTACATACATTACATTACTTATCCTGTACTGATCCTGAGTTATATCCTGTATTATACTCCAGAGCTGCACTCAGTATTCTGTTGGTGGAGTCACTGTGTACATACATTACATTACTTATCCTGTACTGATCCTGAGTTACATCCTGTATTATACTCCAGAGCTGCACTCACTATTCTGCTGGTGGAGTCACTGTGTACATACATTACATTACTTATCCTGTACTGATCCTGAGTTATATCCTGTATTATACTCCAGAGCTGCACTCACTATTCTGCTGGTGAAGTCACTGTGTACATACATTACATTACTTATCCTGTACTGATCCTGAGTTACATCCTGTATTATACTCCAGAGCTGTACTCACTATTCTGCTGGTGGAGTCACTGTGTACATACATTACATTACTTATCCTGTACTGATCCTGAATTACATCCTGTATTATACTCCAGAGCTGCACTCAGTATTCTGCTGGAGGAGTCACTGTGTACATACATTACATTACTTATCCTGTACTAATCCTGAGTTACATCCTGTATTATACTCCAGAGCTGCACTCACTATTCTGCTGGTTGCTATTATAAACTGTCCTTAACAGTTTAGCTATTAGTTTTTCCTGCATTGGATTACTGTTCAGCGCCTGGTGTAATGATGTCACTTCTCAGAATGCAAATCACCAGAGCAAACTGAGCAGATATTGAATCACTGAGGAATGCTGGGAGGTTATAGCTTTGAAGGCGGCAGATTTGTAATTTTTCCTGTGAAAAATCAATTTGATCACAGTAAAAATGGTTATGATTGAAACGTGTCAGACGTGTGGGACAATTTATCAGCTGGAAATGATCACTATGGATGATGAGATGAGACTGTTCCTACTCAAGTGTAATGCAGGTAAATTCACCCCAAGTCTTCAGGATTTTACTATGCAGTATTTTCCTTGTTATCTTGTCACATCTACTTTAAAGCATAGTCCTAATCAACATATTTTGCTTCATTTATCTCGTACTTGTCAGAAGTGGTTTCAAAAGAAATCGGAAATATAAAGTTAGAACCCATACTTCTCCTTTCTACTGAATCCATTTCTGGCTTTGGCTCAAAAATGTGATGTATGAATCCAGCCTTATACTCCAGCGACATCCTGAGCTACATTAAAGGGCTGTACTATTCCCTGCACAGCAGGAGGCAGGGGGCGCCACTGTGCAGAGGAAAACGGTGAAAGGACCGCAATGCTAAATCAATGCTGCAACCCCGTTCTGAGGGTCGGCAGAGGTCGGAACCCCACTGATAAGACACTGAGGGTTTTTCCTCTTCAATTCTAAAAATGTCATCTGGCAGAATCTTCGTCATCTCTATGCTGATAAACCATTAACAATTAACTAGAAATTAGTGAAACAGATTAAGTGAACTGATTTGCCATGAAAATAATAGAAGAATTGTCTCAATTTTTATGGCTGGTGAATTGTGAACTGGGTGAAATATGTGCTCACCCCTACTTACTCTGTATTACAGGATCTACAGTAATATTGTGCACACCCAACTCAACACGCTACCCAGCAATGGTCTCAGACACTGACAGAATTCTGAATGCAGCTCCGGTTGTGAGAGTACAAGATATGACGTAATTTAAGATTGGAGTGTTAAGGGTATGTTCACACAGGGTGGATACGCTACATTAGAGTACATGGCATATCCGTCCTAGAACCTGCAGGGAATTCCGGACGATAACTGTATATTGTGGTGAAGATTTTCAGGCGGAATCTCTGCTGTAAAAAAAAAAAAAAGAAGCCAATTCTTACCCCCCCCGGTGTTGTAATAGCGAGGTGTCCCTCTGTTCTCTGTGCAGCCCGGCCTCCTGGGATGACGCTGCAGCCTGCGATTGGCTGTAGAAGTCACTTGGGATAAACGTTATGCCAGGAGGCCGGGCTGCACGGAGAACAGAGGGACACAACGTTATGACAACTCGCAGAAGTTAAGTATTGGCTTTTTTCTAAATTTTTAAACAAAAAAAACCGCAGGATTTTTTTCTTTTTCTGATTTGCGATTTTGCGGCAGAATTGCAGCATTTCCACCGCAAAAATCGCACCATTTACCTCCCCATTGGGGGAAAACCTGCAGCAAAGGAGCAGCGATACCGCAGCATAAATTGATATAATGCGGATTAAAAAAACGCACCGCAAGTCAATTTACGAACGATTTCTCAGCGGATTCTTTCCGCAGCGTGTGGATGAGATTTGTTCAAATCTCCACTTTGCTGCTACTGTAATACGTTGTGGATTTTCCACAATGATATTTGTTGCGGAAAATCTGCAGCTAATCCGCCCTGTGTGAACATACCCTAAGGCCCCATTCACACGACCATGAAAAATCTCCTGAATTGTGGACCGTAATACGGTCCGCAATTATGGAGCCACGCAGTTCTATTGGCCGCGGACACCTTTCCGTATCACTACGAATAGGTGTCCGTGCCGTAGAACCGTGCCGGGAATTATGGAGCATGTCCTACTTTTCGTCTTTTACGGGCCGTGCTCCCATACTTTGTATGGGAGCATGGGCCGAAAATGCGGCCCGTGGCCATGCTCGCAATCCCGGGCCGTGATTATGGGCACGGCCGTGTGCATAAAGCCCACCTGTCAGCGTATCACAGACTAAGTATTTTGTAATCAGTTTCTCTAATGTTCTTCTATCTCTCACAGAAAAGTGCTCCCGATACAGCAGTAAACATGAATATAGGCACCGGAGATATATATGACATGAGTATCGGGGAGCCCTGGGAAACGTGCACCACATCTCCATCAAGTTGGTGATTAAGGACGTATTACCCAAAGCACTGACCTCTGGGTAGCCTCCGACATCATGGACATCAATGCCAAGGAAATGACCCAATCCGTGTGGCATGAAGACCGCTCCCATGTGGGCCTTCATCATGTCCTCAACATTGCCCTTCACGATGCCGATCTTTGTCAGCTCCTCCAGATGAACACGATCAGCCAGACGATGCATATCGGGCCAGGCCACACCTGCGGAACAGGTAACACATTATCCTTTAATCTACTGACCTCAATGCTTATTCTATGTAGTATATATAGGGGAACTACAGAACATCGTCATACAGATTGGATCAGATTGGATGTAAGTGTTTATTAAAACAGACAGCAGACAACCCTTTCAAAGTGAACCGATCATCTCTCCTGACATTAGGAAAAATCCTCATAGTTAGAAGGGTTCCACAATCCAGTAGGAACGTGGCAGCGAGTGTTCAATTCCCCTCCAGTGCCACCACAAAATGACACAGGCCCCAATTAAATCGGTGGGCTTTCCGTGTAATACATGGACGTGCCTGGTCCTCTAGCGAGAAATGGCACTCTATATACCTATTCTAGCTACAAGAGGAGCCTTAAGTGATTCCTGAGTGATTAGCTCTGTTTTCCCTTTGCTGCAAGCTCCCTGCATTGAGACCCCCAAAATCCGCTTCTGGGGGGGAAACCCCAATAATAATATAATAGTAACGTGTAATGAACTATGTGCAACTGCAGTTTTCATTTCAACCTACATAATAATAATCTGGAGTTTGGCTGGAGCGTTCTCATTTTGTGCACCCGTCATCGTCTGTAATCCATTAGAATTGGCTGCCCGCAGTTTTCAGCCTTTGACACACACAGAGTCTACATAGGAATAATCTTTGCTCAGTAGGTGAAGGATTATTACTTTTTCATTTCTGCTCTATCAAATGGTGCAAGTATAAAACGGAGGCCGCTTCCATTACCTGCGCTGAGGTACGCCTGTCTGTATATTTCTCATTATGTCTCTAGCTTTTTTGGGCACCTTAAGTACCACTGGGAAGGGCCTCTCCTGCGACTTGCAGTGAAAATGGGAACAGATGAGCGTACAGGGAAGACTGAGGCAAAAGAAAGTGCACCTAAAAACAGAGATTGTAGTTTTTCAATAGAAGTATTTCTTATGCTTCATGTCCTTATGCCCAACTAGGCAATGGGGACCCCTGTATGTGCCAGAACAGAGGGCTGCTCTGTATGAGCATCTCCCACTCTGACGGACCTGACACGTCCTTACATTACATGGACGGCCATTCATTTACATGTCCGGCATATAATGCTACGTTTTATCTGCAGCGGCCGCAGCTTCTCCAGGCGAGAACAGCTGAGGTGAGAGAAGCCGACTTTGTCTTCATGAGACATCTCCTTTTTAGGCTTTGTTCAGATCTGCGTCTGGACTCCGTTCATGGGGTTACATCGGAGCTTTCCGTCAGGAGAACCCATGCACAGAATCCATCAATATTGATTTCAATGGTGACGGATCCGATGCAAATGGTTTCAGTTTGTCATCGTTGTGCAAGGATTCCGTCGTTTTGAGGGAATCAATACTGTAGTTGACTGCGCTATTCATTCCATCAAAACGACGGAACCCTCACACAACGGTGACAAACGGAAACCATATGCACCGGATCAGTTTCCATTTAAATCAATGGTGATGCCTCCAGAAACCTATGGTTTCCGTTTGTATTCCGTTTACGGGTTCCCCTGACGGAAAGTTCAGACGGAACCCATGAACGGAGCCCTGACGCAGATGTGAACGAAGCCTTAGTCATTGAGGAAAAAAAAAAAAAAAAACAACACTGAAAAAAAAGATGCCCTAAAACGTGTAATTTTCACATGTACGCTGTGAATGGGGCTTCTAAAAGTCTCAACCACAACATTGTAATATCCAGTTGCTGATGTGGTTTAAAAGCGCTGCGCGTGAATGTTCCTTTAAGAAAGGAGCAGGGGATATATCAAGCTGTAGTGACAATCTTTTGTCATCTTTCTGTATTTCCCGGTCACTTTATAAAGGAGAGCCAATGCAAATGTCCGTTGTGTAATGGTCGCTTTACATCATCTGACCGCACAAATAAAAAGCACACTTGATATTGCGGGTTTTACATTTTGAGGCGGAAACCGGTGCAGATTAAGTGCTGTAGATTTTGGTGCATTTTTTTTTATTTTTATAAACTTGCCGTTGTATGGACGTATTCAACTTTCGTGTGAATAAACCCCCACTTTGCAGTTATTTATTACGCTGGGAATTTGCCGCAGGAAAATCTGCATTGTAAATACGCACATAATAAGCATCGTGTGCATGTGGCCCTAAAGGGGACTGATGACAAGTAACTCAGTCAGTCCCTCGTCATTTTAATAGGAGACAGAATGCAGCAAATTTGACGTGGATTTCCATGTAGCCCCGGCCTCATAGACGGTGCAGAACAGAGTAATACACTAAGTTGAATACCAACTACTTTTAAGAATCCTCTGGTGTGACAATAAGACATGAGATGCGGCTCTGTGAGCTGGGACCCTCATCACTACTCAGAACGAAGGGGCCACAGCACTTAACCCTTTTCCTCCAGTCTGAAATTTCCTTAAAGGTGTTGTCCAGCTCCTGACAACTGATGACCTATCCACCGGATATGTCATCAGTCTGTCATCGGTGCGGGTCCGACACCCGGACCTCGCACCGATCAGCCGCTCCGGTGGCCTGCGGGCACCAGACGTTATGGCACATAATGCTATGGACGGAGCTCGGAAGCAGCGTGCTCCATACATAGCATAGCGGCCGTGCTGCAGAACTGCAGGTCCATTCACTTGAATACAGTACTGCAGCTCGGTCGCTATTCTGTTGCCAGAACCAACTTCTTCCGGCATGTACGTCCGGTGCCCGGAGGCACCGGAGCAGCTGATCTGTGCGGGGCCCCGGTGTCGGACCCCCACAGATCATGTACTAATGACCTATCCGGTGGATAGGTCATCAGTTGTCAGAACCTGGAAAACCCCTTTAACTACAGTCATTTATTTTAATGGCGCTGCATTATAGACGTCTCTGATCAGTGCTGCAGAGGATTGGATGCGTTACTTTGTGCAGCGGCACCTTTATTTTGGGCTTCGTGTTATATTCTGCCAGGCCTCAAAAAGAGTTTAAATACTACCCCCATCATTACAACCAGAGGAGAATAGGACTCCAAATCCTGGCCAAATGAACAATGACCCTCTCGGCCAGCAGTTATGCCAGAGATATAATCAGCCCATTCCAGGGGATTTTGTGTCTCCAGACGTGTAGAATATGCCAAGTGCTGCATTTTGGATGATTGTGGACAGAGCTTTCCCCCTGTGACTCCTCTCCTCACAGCTGCATAGGAAGTGTCCTTGTACTATGGAAGGTGTCTGCCCAGTCACACACAAAAAAAATCTGCTGATGGTATGTCTGTTTAATCCCAGCTCGCTGCCAAATGATATCATGTGGAATACAGGTCAGTGAACCAATGGCCAGGCCGCGAGGGGAGAACCGGGACTAGTGTTAACACTGGCTGCCAATGCTACCAGACAATAGACCACCTTACCCAATACCAGTCCTGGGGGGAGACGGCACTTCTATACATCAGGCACTATACGCTGATTACTACTCAGGGAACCTTTACCACATAGAAGAGACATACAGAATTTGGAATTTTTTGCAGCCTGATAGAAGAGCACTTCATGTAACACAACCATAGTCCAATCTAGAAAAGTCTCCTAAACAATATGGCCACCACTACAGGACGAGGCCTTGTTCACACGGCGCTCAAAAAAACGACGTGTAAGCGTGTCAAAACCAGTAGCGTTTTTGTAAAGTGCGTTTTCAACGCATTTTTTTTAGCGCGTAGTAGACTCCTATTGACACTGGGAATTAGGGGCGTTTTTGGCGCATTTTACGCGCCAGGAATTGACCTGAAGCTTCTTTTTCTTTTACACAACGCAATTTTTACGTAGAGTAAAAAAAACCGCGTTGCATGCAATACAATGCGCTTTCCCATTGATGTCAATGAGAAGCTTAAAGCATGCGCTCTCGACCCGTTTTTTGGCGCGTAAACCGCGTCAAAAACACGCCTTGTGAACAAGGCCTAAATCAGCTTTCTTATGTAGGGATACATCTCCGGCTCCCCTATAGCCACGCACGGTAGTTTTGAAGAGAACGGTAACAACTAGTGGGGGGAGTTGTCAACCGACAACTTCTCCAGAAACATCTTAGATATACCACGTCCGCATGTGTGATCAGTGATTCCTTTATAGATTTCCTTTCCTTTGCGAATTTGCAAAAAAAATATACAACGGAAACATAGACCACAATAACAGACCATTAAAGGGAACCGGTCACCAGCATTTCACCTATAAAACCAGCAATACCTGGTGGCAGTGGGTGAAACATCATTTCTATATAACCTATAATTATCTTCTCAGCAGCTCCGTACCTTTAAAGAGACTCTGTCACCACATTATAAGTGTCCTGTCTCCTGCATAAGGAGATCGGAGCTATAATGTAGGTGACAGTAATGCTTCTTATTTTTTAAAAAACGATCTGTTTTCACCACTTTATTAGTGATTTTAGATTTATGCTAATGAGTTGCTTAATGCCCAAGTGGGCGTGTTTTTACTTTCGACCAAGTGGGCGTTGTACAGGGGAGTGTATGACGCTGACCAATCAGTGACCAATCAGCGTCCTGCACTCCTCTCCATTCATTTTCTCAGCGCATAGGGATCCTGCTAGATCCTTATGTGCTGTCTTATACTTACACATTAACAATACTGAAGTGTTTAGACAGTGAATAGACATTCCACGGGATGTCTATTCACAATCTCTGCACTTCGTTACTCTGTCTGTGGTAGTTACAGCAGAGGAAGCGTGATCTCGTTGTAACCTGTCATTTACCGCGTAATCTCGCGAGATCACGCTTCCTCTGCTGTAACTACCACAGAAACAGTAACGAAGTGCAGAGATTGTGAATAGACATCCCGTGGAATGTCTATTCACTGTCTAAACACTTCAGTACTGTTAATGTGTTAGACAGCACATAAGGATCTAGCAGGATCACTATGCGCTGAGTAAATGAATGGAGAGAAGTGCAGGACGTTGATTGGTCAGCGTCATACACTCCCCTGTACAACGCCCACTTGGTCTAAAGTAAAAATACGCCCACTTGGGCATTAAGCAACTCATTAGCATAAATCTAAAATCGCTAATAAAGTGGTAAAAATAGATCGTTTTATTAAATAAACAACATTACTGTCACCTACATTATAGCGCCGATCTCCTTATGTAGGAGACAGGACACTTATAATCTGGTGACAGAGACTCTTTAATATTCAGTTTTTTACTCTCCCCGCGCCATATGCTAACGAGCATAAAATTGTCATATCTTCGTTCCTCAAGCCCAATAATTACTTTTGATTGACAGCTCCCCGCCTCCCCCCAGCACACACGCTTGAGCATCGATGTCCTGCTCTGGTGCAAGCGCAGAACCGGACACCATAGCGGCGCATGCGCAGTAACTAGATTTGAATAATGCAGAGAGAATTGCCAAAGGCAAAAGGAGCCCGTTGTTCCCCCAACTACTTTTGACTGATAGAACTAGTTCACATATGTAAGATAAAACTTTATTTACAACATAAATTTTAAAATGACAATGCGTTCTGGCAAGTAAGGGGCGTGCACGGACAATCCTATATATAATTGAAATTAGGTAAAACCCCGATTCAAGTGGTTTCTACTTGGTGTCAGGGACTAAGTTATGAAATGTTCAATTGTATTTGCCAGCTAAGATAACATTGAGCTAAAAGAATTGTTACAGCCCCCCGACATGTTTCGTTACAGACGTAGAGTCTTCAGGGGTTATGGGGCTAATGACGGCGCACTCCGAAAAAATACGCCTCTTCATAAGCTACCAATAGGGTGGAGGAAGAGGTGTCAGTGTCCCAGGCCAATCTGAGCCATGTATAAGAAACGAGCCCCATTCCCTACTTGATGGACATGCAAAGTGTCCAATAGGGGGCCGGCGTGAAGACCATTCAAAGACGGACCCCCGCGCCTGTGCACTTGTGCATAAGGTACGTACCAAGACTAAGTAGACATTTATTCTCAGTGCGGATGTCACAGGACTTAGCAAAATAATTTAGAAAAATTACGGGTGGCCACACATGCCCGAACAATTGTAAGTATGGTACGTGCCGAGATTAAGTAGAGATTCGCTCTCAATGTGCAGATCACAGGACTTTGAAAAAGTTACAAGTGGCCACTAGATTTGAGGCCCGGACCATACATGACGGGTGCATACGCAATATCTTAGACGAGATTTCGGCATTCAGGGTTGGACACTTTTCGGCGGTGGGTGGCATAAGAAGAGGAACGAATGGGACTGATTGATTACCATAAAAGGCGCGGAATGTTTGCAGACCGTTATTTGTAGGAGGGGTTTAGGAGAGGGGAGAACGGCAATGAACTTCTGACAGCAGCGGCCAGCGAGGGGCGAGCAGAGTTCAATAGGTGAAATGCTGGTGACAGGATCCCTTTGCGGTCTCCATTTCAGCTCCCACAGGGGTTGTCATGTGGCTTCTAGTCGTTATGGAGCCAATAACAACAGGAATCCGGCCCCGGTCACCTAAGCAGACATTTTGCAATTGTTCAACTCCGCTTATGACTGGGACACGAGGCACTCCATGTCTGATCTTTAGTTTCAATAATGCGAAAAGATAACATTCTTACCCTGCAAAATGGCTGTCAGGTTGAGTGGCTGCCTCTACTTTATGGAAATATATGTTCCAAGGCCTTTCCTGAATCTAATCTTTGTACACAGGACAATTCTTCACACTCAACTTTTGCATTGTTTGTCACAAACCACAAGCCACAGCTCAGCTGCTGTTCACATAAGTTGTGTCAGACTCGTATTTCTTCTTACAATGCAAATGGCGGCAGAATTTATGTTCTCATTAGTGTCAGGATCTGTAGACTGGAGGTGAGAGGTCGGGGCCTCGGGGAAACAAACAGCCTGCAATTCTCGGACTTTCAGCCACTGAGATAAGGACTGTAAACTGCAGAGTTTCCAGCTGTCACAGGGCGAGTCGCCTGCATTAAAGGGGCACTACACAGATCCCAAATTATTAAATGGGAACCACTACAAAAAGTCACCAATGCACCTTGCCCTATTTTCTCCTATCTGCAGCCTCCGTCCACGTTCACCTCTCACTGATTTGTTGTCCTGGACTCGGTCCTGGGGTTCTTTAGGACTTTGCGTCCTCTTTCTTTGTGTCTTTAGGCTGTGCAGTAGAGTGTAAGACTCAGGGTCGTTCATGTGCATGCGAGAGAAACACAGGACGTTGCCAGGGACAACCAGGGAAAAACCCTCCTACAACACAGTGCTGCCGAATTGAGAGAAAACAAAAGAAAAAGCAGTTCCTATTGGTTTATAAACTAGGGCCCAGCCTGCATGCAAGTCCTTGGGGTACACCATGTTCTCCTAACGGATGGCATGTCTAAAATGGCCAATGCAGGACTTCTGCCGTGCGCTGCCTCTGTGGCGACAGGTTCCCTTTAAAAGTTTGGTGGAAAAGGAAAATAGTTTTGTCAGTCTTCAAACTAAGTTAAGTATAATTTCCTTAAGCCGGCCATACACTCAAGGCAGCCATGTCTCCCGACTCCACCATAACCATGTACACCCGGCCGAGCGCGCGCCTTTATTTCATTCACGTAGCATGTGACCGTGCAGCCAATCAGAAGGCTCAGCGGCTACAAGTTGTATTGCTGGAAGTTTGCTGAATGGCCGTAGTGGTCACATGCTACGTGAATGTAAACAACCATTGGTCGTGCCGCCGGAGCGACAGCGCTGGATCACAGTGGGCACGGATACGTAGGTAATTATTGCTTTTTTTTTTTATTTATTTAATTTGCAGTCCCCAAGAAAAAAATAATAATAATTTCCCGGATAACCCCTTTAAAAGCACCAGGAAAAATAACTTTTCACATAACTTTTCACAAAGCCCTTTTGTCTGGACATAAACATTACACAAAGACAACATTAACAAGCAGAAGTCGGCCGTCACTTATAATAAGGACATTCAATCAGCATTTCCCGCTAAAATAATAGTAAAAATCCCCAGTATAGATTAGTCCTTAACCCCTTCCCTCCGCAGCCATTTTTTCGGATTTTCACTTTTTTCACCTTCCAAAAGCCATAACTTTTTTATTTTTCAGCCTATATAGCTATACAAGGGATTGTTTTTTGCGGGACAAGTTGTAGTTTTTCATGGCACCATTTATTGTACCGCATAAAGTACTGGAGAGCTGAAAAAAAATATTTGTGGGCTGAAATGGGCAAAAAACAGCGATTACGCCATATTTTTTTTGGGGGGGGTTTGTTTTTAAGGCGTCCAGCAGGCGGTAAAAAATGACATTCAACTTATTTTACAGGCTGATACGATTACGGCGATACCAAATTTATATGTTTTGTTTTGTTTTACCACTTTTAAAAAAATAAAACTATTCGCCGTGTTCTGAGAGCCAGAACTTTTTTCATTTTTTGAGCAATTTAGCGATGTGAGGGCTTAAATTTTGCAGGGCGAGCTGTAGTTTTCACAGATACCATTTTGGGGTATATGTGACTTTTTGATCACTTTTTATGTCATTTTCTTTAGCGCTAAGGTGACCAAAAAACATCAATTTGCGTGTTTTATATATTTTTTTTATGCCGTTCACCGAGCGGGTTAAACATTCGCTATATTGTGATAGTTCGGACTTTTACGGCGATCCAAGTTATCTTAACTTTTTTTTTTTTTTACCATTGATTTAGGGAAAAAGTTGTTTGTTTTTTTAAACTTTTAATACTTTATTTTTTTTTGGAACATAAAAAATACTTTTATTTAACTGTTTTTTTTTACTTTTTGTATTAGTCCTCCTAGGGGACTTGAACCAGCGATCCAACTAATGTATTGCAGTATATCGTGATTCTGACAGTCGCCTTCGAAGCCCTGCCGGAGGCAGAGCTTCAAGGGAGTACAAAGATGGCGGACATGGGGGCCTTTGTTAGGTCCCCAGGCTGCCATAACAACCGTTGTTACAGGATGATCGTGCCGTGGGGGGGAGGGGCACGATTGCTTGTTTGAGGGGGTGATCACTTGTTCGAGTCCCCTAGGGGCACTGAAATTTTAAAAAAAAGTTTTTTGTAATATACAAAAAAAAAAGTTAAATATTAACCCCTTCCCGACATTTGACGTATCCATATGCCAAAGTCGGGTAGGGGAAGTATGGAACGGGGTCACGGAGTGAACCCGCTCCATACGATGCCGGTGTCGGCTGTTTGTTACAGCCGACACTTCAGAGTAACGAGCGGCATCGCCCTCGAGCGTGATCCCGCTCGTTTAATGCCGCCGTCAATAGCGACCGCAGAATTTAAATAGTTAGAAAGAGGGGGGCGACCCCCTCTAACAGCTCATCGCACCCCCGTATCGCAATCTCGGGGGGTGGCGATGGTTGCTATGGCTGCCTGGGGACCTAATGAAGACTCCCAGGTCCGCCATCTTTGTACACCTATTAAGACTCGTCTCCGGCAGGGCTTAATAGTTGCCTGTCAGAATCACTATATACTGCAATACATTAGTATTGCAGTATATCGTGCAAGCGACCTAACGATCGCTGGTTGAAGTCCCCTAGGGGGACTAATAAAAAAAAGTAAAAATGAGTAAAATAATGTTTTTTTTTTATGTAAAAATAAAAATTAAAAGTAAAAAAAAAACAACTTTTCCCATTTTCCCTCTAGAGCATAGTAAAAAAAAATAAATAAACATAATTGGTATCGCCGCGTCCGTAAAAGTCTGAACTATTACAATGTATCACTATTTAATATCGCCATGAAAGAAAAAAAAATTGTAAACGCCAGAATCTCTATTTTTTGGTCACCTCATCTCAAAGTGATCAAAACGTCGCATGTACCCCAAAATGATATTATTAAAAACTACAGCTTATCCTGTAAAAAATAAGCCCTCATACCGCTTAATCGACGGAAAAATAAAAAAGTTATGGCTCTCGGAATTTGGCGACATAAAATTAATTTTATTTTTTACACTTAGGTTTTTACTTGTAAAAGTAGTAAAATATAGAAAAAAACTATATATATTTGGTATCGCCGTAATCGTATTGACCCACAGAATAAAGTGAACATGTTGTTATAATTGCACAGTAAATTCCGTAAAAATTATGCGCAAAAAAAGAATGGAGGAATCGCAGTTTTTTTTTCATTTTCTACCCCACAAATAATTTTTTCCCCGTTTCTAGTACATTATATGGCACAAAAAGTGGCGAGACCAGGGCAAACTTTAGCTTTTCCCCTAAAAGTAAAAAAAAAACAAAAACAAAAAGGACCCACATTTTACCATTTTTCTTCTAATGTAATGTAAAAATAATGCACAGAATTGCTATTGCCGCACCCGTAAAAGTCTGAACTATTCTAGTAACATGTAATTTACCTGCAGGGTGAAAGCCGTAAAAAGAAACAAACAAAAAAGAAAACCCCCAAGAATTGCATTTTTTTGGTCACCTTACCCCCCCCCCCAAAGGAATAAGAAGTGATCAGAGACGTATGTGCCCAAAAATGGTACCAATAAAATCAGCTCGCTCCGTGAAAAAGAAAGCCCTCACACCGCTCCATCGACTAAAAAAACGTAAAACCTGCAGAATAAAGTTAACTTGTCGTTTTTGCAGCGCGGTGAAAAGTGAAACCCACAGAACAATGGAGGAATCGCTGTTTTTCTCCCCGATTCTAACCAAATAATTTTTTCTGCTTCCCAGTATATTAAACGGTGTCAATGAAAATTATAATTCATCCCGCAAAATAACAACCCACATATGGCCATGTCGACGGAGAAATAAATAAGTTACGGCTTTCGGAAGGCGGGAGGAAAAAAACACCAAAGAACGGCTGCGGCAGTTAATGGACTTAACAGGTGATTATCTGAATTTAAGGGGCCACATACGATACATTTTGTGTTCGTTGTAGGACATCAATATTTGACGTAAAATAACAGCGGCGCCTTGTTCCGCCATGACACGTAGCTGCAGTGATGACCTCAGTGCACAACGAGGCACAGCCTGTCAGTCTCTTGTTTTCTATGCATCGAGATAACAATGTCCTGACATTAACTTTCGCTTGGGGTTTTATTCCCCAGACTTCCTCATACACAAGGTAAAGCAGAAAGCGGGTCATGTCAGGTCAGCGACAGCACATGTATATATTACCTTGACAAGTACATAAAACCAAGGTCTCCCTGACAAGGAGGGACAATTATGATTTGTGTAAATATTCTGCAGCTCTGAGCGTTTGCTCCAGGGGAAGAGGCGCAGTTCAATTACAAACACCATCACAATGACGGTGATTACTTTACTTACCTGCAGCAGACAATGTCACTCTTGTCTTGTGGATTTCAATCCCATGCATCTCGCCACAGTCATTTTCACAGCTATTTTTTGGAATATGCAATATTAACTTAAAGGGGTTGTCCCGGAACGAGGCAGTTTTTCATACTGATGACCACAGGATAAGTCATCAGTATATGATCGGGAGGGGTCCGACACCTGGACCCAGCACCGATCAGCTGTACCGGCTGCCTTTGGGCATCGGAAGTTACGCAGGGTCGGTGTTGGAAGCAGGTGGCTCCATACACTGTATAGTGGACGTGCTGGGTTACTGCAGCTGTGCTTCTATTCCCTTGGATGGGAGCAGAGCTGCAGTACAGCCGTTATATCGTGACCGGAGACATATGCTTCTGGCATCAACCCTGCATAGCTTCCAGTGCCCGAAGGTAGCCGGCACAGCTGATCGGTGCGTGGTCCGGGTGTCGGACCCCCACCGATCATATACTATGGATAGGTCATCAGTATAAAAACCAGCCCCCTAGCTGGACAACCCTTTTAAATTTGCTCCCCTAAAGGTAGGGGTGTAATCTATAATCGATAGTCGATGCAGAGGTAGCAGTTGCACCCTTGCCTGGTGCCTGAGGGGGCCCAAAGGACCCTTTGCCACATAAGAAGACACCAGTATTATAAATGGCACAGGGTAGCGGGTGTACAGATTTTGCATGATTGTTTTCCCTACAGCGCCCCTGCAGGTAATCTAAAGCATAGCAATCCATAGCCTGATTGGGGGTCACTATCCATACCACTGGATAAACTTGACCTAAATGGGGTTTTCCATTCTCATAAATCAATGAGATATCGCTACGATATGCTATCACTTTCTGATCCGTGGGGTCCAAGTACTGGGACCCCCATCAAACCTGAGAATGAAGGGGCCGCATCGCTGGTTTAGTGTCCTCCTCAAGTGATTGGGGCCGTGCTGCGCACCCTCTTCAAAGTGGAAACATCGAAGAGGACGCACCGATCAGAGTGTTATGGCATATTCCAGCAATTAGCCTTCTCACGATACCAGAATTTGGACTTCAATACTGAAAATTTGTGTAGTATTGCGATTCTCGATACCAAAACGATACTTTGCCAACGATTAAAAAACAAAAAAAAGTTCTTCCATTTGCTGATGTGAGGAGCGAGGTGAGATGAATTTTGAACCTTCAGGTGTCTCACATTAGTAGTAATTAACCCCATCATGTTCCTCACAGTCATAATGGACAACATCGGGTTAATGTGTGAGGTACGTGATGGGGTTAATTACAATAATTTTGAGCCACAAGGAGGTACTAAATTCATAATACCTCGTGCCTCACATTAATAAGTGAAAGAAAGTAGTTTTTTTTTAATTTTCTTACAGCGCACAGATCATACATTACGCTATAAATACGTTGTGCAGACGATAACAAATGTGGATATTTTAGGTATTAAGACTTTCATTTTAATGTTTATTGTAAAAAATGTTTGTCTTTTTTTTATTTAACATGACTATTTTTTTTTTTTACTTATTTTTAACCCCTTAATGACCAGCCTATTTTAGACCTTAATGACCAAGCCATTTTTTAAGTTTTTCCATCGTCGCATTCCAAGAGCTATAACCTTTTTATTTTTGCGTCGACATAGCTGTATAAGGTCTTGTTTTTTGCGGGACAAGTTGTAATTTTTAATAGTACCATTTTGGGGTACATCGAATTTATTTATTAACTTTTATTAACTTTTTTTTGGGGGGGGGGGGGAAGGAGAAAAAAAAACAGCAATTTCGCCACACTTTTTTGCGCCCTAAATTTACGCCGTTTACCGTGTGGTATAAATAACACAATAACTTTATTCAGTGGGTTGTTGCGATTGCAACGATACCAAATTTGGATAGTTTTCGTATGTTTTACTACTTTTACACAATGAACACACTTTTTTTTCATAATTATTTGTTTTTGTTTCTCCATATTTTAAGAGCAGTAACGTTTTTATTTTTTCGCCGATGCAATTGTAGGAGGGCTTTTTTTTTGCGGGACGACTTTTAGTTTTTATCGGTACCATTTTGGAGTAGATGCGACTTTTTGATCACTTTGTATCACATTTTTTTAAGGCTGGATTCAAAGAAAACAGCCATTTTTGCATGTTTTTTTATTTTATTTTTTACGACGTTCACCGCGCGGGTTAAATGATGTAGTAAGTTTATAGTTGGGGTCGTTACAGACGCGGCGATACCAAATATGTGTAACTTTGTTACTTTATTTTGTTTGTTAATAGTAAAGCAGTTTGTAAGGGGAAAAAGTGGGTTTTTCTTTTTTTTTTCTCACTTTTAAGTAAACTTTTTTTTAAACTTTTTTTACTAGTCCCACTAGGGGACTTCAATATGCGATTATCCGAACGCATTTATAATACACTGCAATACTTCTGTAAACGGTCAGGCATCTGCTAGGTCATGCCAGAGGCATGATCTAGCAGGCATTTGCTACAGGCAGACCTGGGGGCCATTATTAGGCCCCCGGCTGCCATCGGAGACACAGACATTCGGCGATCTTATCGCCGGGTGTCAGTGGGATGAGCGGGAGCTCCCTCCCTCTCGCCAAAACAACTTAGATGCAGTGCACGCTATTCAGGACCGGCATCTGAAGGGTTAAACGGGTGAGATCGATATGCATATCGATCTCACACGTTCGAGCAGAGATGCCACCAGTTCTCAGCTACATCTGGCAGCTGAGCGCAGGGAGATTTGACAGCTCCCTGCTCTGTTTATTTATTCCGATGCAGCAACGTAAAAAGTCTATTGCATCGGAATAAAGCCCGTTAGCGACCGACGTAAAAACACTATGGGGCGGTCACTAACGGGTCAAACTTTAATGTACTGGCATATATCTATATAGTGATAGTACACAGGCAGTTGTTAGGACATACCCAAGTATGCCCTAACAACAGGAAATATGGTCAGACAGCCCTGAGGTCCTTCAATGGACCCTGGGCTGTCTGCCCATATATGGTATGTCCCTTGATCATGTCACAGGGAGTCCCTGTGACGCGATCCAAGTGTCATCCCCCTTCTCATTTTCCCCTTGAATGCCACAGTCAGCTTTGATCGCAGCATTCAAGGGAATAGCGGTGGAGATGAGGTTTGCCATTGCCCCGCTTCTGACAAGAAGTGTGCAGCAAGGGGGCCCTGAGAGGATGGGACAGCCGCAGACCAGCCGTATCAAAACAGCAGATCGCTACTGATAGGCGCCCTGTATGCCGGGCGGCTGCAGCAGCGATCCCTGCCACCCACCTAGCTATACCCCTGGATACAACCCCTTTTATTATTGACAGTAAAGGATTATTTGGGGCCACTCGGAAAGGATGAACATTTTCCAGTCTTTCACAACGGGATGGGTGTGTTCCATCTGTCAATGCCCAGATTCGTCTGTAACTCAGCTGGAAAACTTGTTGCAAAATGCAATTGAAGACCAAGGAGCGAAAGATCTGCCAGACAATCATCCTTCCCGGGTCCCTTAAGACTGAATAAAACAAATGGCGATGTCAGTTCAAGACCATGAACTCCAATAAAATAAGTGAATAACCACAAGCTATTCAGTGTTCTACTAGTAGCTACAAAACAGCTGACTCTGCAACCATGGAGAAATTGTCAAAAACTCCCCTATTTCCCTCACTGGGTCTGTGGCAGCAATACACAAAGACAGACTCTAAGGGTTTAATTCCACTTGGACCCCAGGGCCAGTTTCGACATCACCGTCTTGGCCACCAAGTGAGAATGGATTTTTATGGAGTTTATAAGACAATAAATAAGCATATCCACTTATGGACAGTGCAAAAAAAACCTAAAGGGAGGTATGGGGGGGAGATTGCAAAGATTTTAAGATTCTCTAGTCAAAAAAAGTCCTTTTTATGGACGACTCAAATTTGTGTCAATGTTCTAATGGTGGGAAGCCATAGAGGCTAGCGGTGGGGACTGTTTTTAAAGGGGTTCTCTGGGAATTAAAAGTGAATGGGACAAGCTGCAGTACCAGGTACAGCCACTACTATGGTTGAGCTGCTGTGTCTGTGTAAACAATTAAGGGGACTGTGAGCACCATGGCCTCTTCACTCTGCTGAACGATGAGGGTCCCGGAGGTTGGACCCCCATCAAACATTGATGGCCTATCATAAGGCTAGAGCATCAAAGTCCAGAGAAACCCTTGAAAGTAGGCCACGTAGTTTATCTGCAGCTAGGGTGGTGACTTAGGCTGGGTTCACACACCCTATTTACGGACGTAATTCGGGCGTTTTAGCCCCGAATTATGTCCGAAAATACGGCTCCAAAGCGTCGGCACACATCTGCCCATTCATTTGAATGGGTTTTACGATGTACTGTGCAGACGGTCATTTTTTTTACGCTACGCTGTCAAAAGACGGCGCGTAAAAAAGACGTCCGCGTCAAAGAAGTGCCTGTCACTTCTTGAGACGTAATTGGAGCCGTTTTCCATTGGCTCCATAGAAAAACAGCTCCAGTTACGTCCGTGATGGATGCAGCGAAAAGCGCCTGCACTTGCCATTACGTCTGAAATTCCGGAGCGGTTTTCTCCTGAAAACAGCTCCGTAATTTCAGCCATAACGGAGGCTGCCGTGTGAACATACCCTTAATGTGAACTACTAACTTAATGGGGTGCTACAATTTATCTTTTAATTAAAAGCTTATGAACCCTGGTTTACTGCGATGCTAAAGGCCCTTTTACACAGGCCAATTATCGAGCAAATGAGCGTATATATGAACGCTCGCTCCCGATCACTGGCCTGTGTAAACAGGGCAACGATCAGCCAATGAATGAGCAAACACTCGTTCATTGGCTGATTGTATCGTTTAGGCAGCATAAAATATTATCATTGTCGACATGATGGAAATGTATGCGGACGAGCGGTCATAGGAACGAGCTCTCGTCCCCATACAAAACCGATCATTGCTCCTTGTGAACGGGGCAAACGAGCGCCGATCACCAAGCTGTTCTGTTGATCGGTGCTCTTTTTCACAGCCTATGTCGGGCCGTATAATAGGACCTTAAGAAACCTTTTGACTGGTTGTTCTGACCAACTCCACCTTTATTTGTCTACATTGTCTCCTAAGTGTTGTGAGAGAATCATTAGAAGTTTATAGATGGTGAAAAAGGCAGATGTGATAATAAAGTTATTAGGTAACAGGACTGCAACACAAAATGTCTTATTCCTCAATTAGGATGAGTCATTGGCCTTAGGAGTCTTAGAGGAGTCCAGTTCCAATATGGATTATAAGATGTTCTTGCTCTGATCGTTGTGATTTTCCATATAGCATCGTCCCGTTGGCTCTATTACAGTATATTAAATACACAGGATTAAAGTCTCTTATTTTCCAAGCTCTTGCATATTGTATCAATAGATTGTGTTCACAGGCAATGCATCCCCTCTGTATTCTGTCTATCCCTGTATTACAGCCGTCTGCTAGATCAACCAGCGCTTTTGCCATTTACATTAACATTCCCTAATCCAGAATCTGATAGTCCAGAAAATCTTGACCGTCCGGTACCGAACTGCAGGAGCATCAGGGATCTCACAAATTCAGAAGCAGAAGACTGAGACGTTTAGACCAAGTATAAGACGGTAATAGCGGCAGAGCGCGTGTTGGTATTTTATTATAAGTTTTCTTCCAGAGGGTTGTCTACCCTTACATGTAAGGGCCTGTTCACATCACCGTTCATTTCCGTTCCGGGGTTCCGTCCTAGGGTTCCGTCGGGTGAACTCCGCAACGGAAAGTGAAAGTGAAAGCACAGCTTCCGTTTCAGTCACCATTGATCTCAATGGTGACGGAAACATCGCTAATGCTTTCCGTTCGTCACCATTCCGGCTGGTTTCCGGTTTTCCGACGGAATCAATAGCGCAGTCGACTACGCTATTGATTCCGTCGGAAAACCGGAAGCCAGCCGGAATGGTGACGAATGGAAAGCATTAGCGATGTTTCCGTCACCATTGAGATCAATGGTGACTGAAACGGAAGCCGTGCTGTCAGTTTCACTTTCCGTTGTGGGGTTCACCCGACGGAAACCTCAGACGGAACGGAAATGAACGGTGATGTGAACAGGCCCTAACTATAAAATACTTTACTGTGATTGTCCAATAATCCAGAATATCTTGGGGCCCTTCAGGTCCGAATTACGGGTTAAGGGTATTTTACTGTATTTATTTGTAAGGTCTTATTTGCACTTGCAGTAGTGTCCTGCGCCATTATAAAATGATCCGCACTAATCAAGTCAATACGATGGTCGATGAAAAATGATAGACGCAGCAGTTGACATTACTCGCCCTTCATCACATCTGTGTTTATATCTTTTGTCCCATTGATTTCAAAGCAAAATGAAAAACTTTTGAAAACCTAAAAAAAAGTCACAGTTTTCGCCTTATCAGAAATGAGACGATCACAAGATTTCATGGTTTGTTGCGTCAGTGCAAGAAAAAAAACAAGACTGAATGCACTTTACCTGCTGTTCCTCTGGGTGAACTTGTTTTGCCATATAACGACTGCTCACATCTATGAAGAGGAGGCCATTCATCAACCAGTAATCAAAAGAAACTGGTGACAGCCACATCCTCGCTGAGAGAGTTAAGAGAGCGGCGAGGAGCCTATCAGAGGGTACATGTATGTTGTCTCCATCGGCCAGACGGTGGCCTGTTTCCTGTGACGGTCTGCCAGCCCCGGCCAGCCCTACTGACAGGGCCACAAAATTTATAGCAATGGTAATCTGCACAAGGCGACTTTTCCAGCATTTTGTGTGAAGAATGGGACGACGTGTAAACAGCCGGCAGGAATCCTGCTGCAGGGAGGTAATGCAGATCGGAAGTCACTCGCGACAAGAAGACAGAAAAAAGGACGTGCGGTTACTGAGCAGGACGCCGAGAGAGAAATAGGTCAACACTGGAAGAGAATACATCAGGGCTCATGCTCTGTATTGATAGGTAACTGTGTCACGCCCGCAGATATATCGGTTCCTTAAATGTGGACATAATGCTAAATATCGAGAAAGAGAGGAGGGTGCGTTACCCACACCGCGGGGGGAATACGATGAAACGAAGCAGCGAAATAAAAGAACGGGCTGTTCTAAGAAATACAAGACATTATTCTATCCAACAGGATCTGCCGCCATATTGGATGTCACTGTGGTGTTTTAGATACGCTACTACGTAAATGTGACAACCAATATGGCCGCAGATCTGTCTATCAAACTTGCATTGCGGCGCCCATTTTTACAACTGGAATGATATTGCGACCCCAAGGGAAGGACAAAAAATTATACGTGATTTTCAGTTGTCATGTAACCCTTTGTAAAATTTGATATGAAATTGGCGTGTGTGCGTTTGTAAAAAGGATTTTCACATTAGGACAAAAAAAAAAAAGTGCGCGCCGCCCCCCCCACCGGAAACAGCACCACTCTTGTCTGTGGCTGTGCCTGGTATTGCAGTTCACCCCTTATAGATGCTATTTCGTACCATGTTATTTCATAAACCTGATTTGTTGTACACAGACGAGCTCCTGACTGACCTGGTTTCACAGCGTTCATGACTGCGCGGGAGGACTTCAGCACAGCCTCGTAAATTGCTCGCTGGTCTGCGGTGAACTTCCCATTGGCAGGAAAGGAGCAGGTAATGTCAGAGCTGTAGCAGTAATATTCTCCTCCCATATCAAAGAGGCTGCAAGAGAACAACAGCGACAAAACAAACATCAATCACGTACAAATGTAATGACAGGTGATGACAGGTGACGACATGGGACGACGACGACGACAGGGGACGACGACGGGAGATGAGTGGTGATGACTGATGAGGACAGGGAAGGACAGGGGATGACGCCAGGGGATGATGACAGGGGATGATGACAGGGGATGATGACAGGGGATGATAGGGGATCTACTTCTACTAGTAATGTTCATTGTTTCAGAGGCTTTCCAACAAAGTTTCTCCAAATAGGAAAATAATATGTATGCACGGATAATAGCGATTGGCTGCTGCGGTCACGTGATGTTATAATGGACGACACATCAGCGTGCGGAGACATAAAAATCAAGGAGAGGGGGTAAAATTTTCAAGGTATTTTAAGTTTATGATTTTCCTATGTGCGGGACCTTGAGTAGTTTTTCCAGTAGAACATCTTCCAGCCTCGATGCGGCTCCTCCGACTAGAAGCGCTACTTAATGGGGGAGGGTAAATGAAGCCACAAAATGGCACTTCGAACTATTGCTACGAGAATGATACTTTTAGGATATAGTATTTGAACTTACTGTAGGATACATCACTATATATAATAGAACACACACCATTTATACAACACACGTTACTTTATATCAGTGGTGTACAACCTGCGGCTCTCCAACTGTTATAGAACTACAAATCCCAGAAGGCCTCAACAGCTGTGAGACTGTAGTTGCCTTTTGGGTTTTGTTATTTTACCACTGGACATCCACAGGTTCCCTATAGAATTCCTCTAATCTGGAAAATTCTCATAGTCCGGAACTAGACTGCAAAGATCCCCAATAATGTGATAATTTTGGGCAGCCTTCCCGGGGGACGGGGGGTTCCCCAGTTTATTTTATATACTTTTCTTTTAACATCTGTTACTATTTGATAATCCGGCACCCAACGGGTCCTACTAATTTCAGATAAAAGGAATTGATATTCATCTCTATGGGAGCGAGGGCACAGATAAATGTTTTCTTCTAGAGAAACTTCCCGGACAATCGCGATTAAAACCAGACGGCAGCTCATACTGACGGGGTGAGTGGATAATGTCCGCACAATATAATAGCTCAATTTCTGCAGTGACATCTGATTATAATATGAATACAGAAACGTCTTCCCCTCTCACACCCCTGTCAGAGGCAGAGTTTATGCCGGGAATAATGGTTTGGATAATTATTCTGAGGAGGATGTGGAGAATCTCGGCTTTACCTTCCTTACTGTGTCCTAAAATATCCCTCTACCAGACTATAAAGCCGAACTGTCACCTACACACAATCCCATCAGAAGCGACAAGAGAGAAGAGTTACGGCAGTGGAATTGACTTCATATTAATAAATCTCTACATTAAGTTTGGAGGAAAGAGTGAACAGCCTATGTGCTGGCAGGAGAGTGTGATCACTGCAATCATCCTGCGACATCATCAAACCACCAGCACTCCGCTCAATTCCTCCCATGTCTCTGTCTGAAAAGTATTTTCCCACTAATGTCTTATCACCTTTCCAAAGGATAATTTATATTGTAATCGTTAGATCAGTGGGAATCCTAACGATCTACAGTGGGCGGGTGAGGCGGTTGTATGGAGCAGTAGTCGAGCATGCATGCGGTCTTTCTTGGCAATTTTATGGGATTTAAGGAAACAGCTGAGTATAGGCCTACTCCTCCTACAGGAACTGGTTGAATGTGATGGTTGGCCCTTTAATGATGACCACCATTGAGATCTAGATTGCAGTTGAAGGGGTTGTCAGAGATCTAAAATGGTCCGCTATAGTAACTAAGGGAAAAATGGGTGACAACCAATATGGCTGCGAATACAGTTTCAAAAAGTGTTGTCTCCCAATTTACCCAGATCTCTGAGTGGCAAATCTCACGAGATGGGCCATGAAATGTTTCGGCATAGACAAGCAGATTGGACTTCCAGGAGTTGAGAACGATTAAAAACCTCTGTAGGATGATATGCCCTTTAAGTGATGACATCACTATGCCAAACTCTACTGGCCACTACAGGAATATTATATATATATATATATATATATATATATATATATATATATATATATATATATATATATATATATATATATATATATATCAGTGTAGGAGTGCTCTGTCCCCCTGCATCTTATCTGTGTCCCTCATCCTATCTATACTGACGATCATCACATGACTGTTCGGAGAGCCGCTTGTGTTGGTTCAGGGCAGCAGTAAAGACCCAGATTTGATGCTTAAATATTTGAGGTCCGTGTGCGCACACGATATCCCAGCTCTCAATCGCAATTAAATGATAACCGGATTATATTCAGCACAAAACGCTTGTTGATAAGCAGATGTGCCAGGAGTTACTTGCAAAATGAATTAGCTGTAATTGGGGAAATCATCCATTGACAGTTAATGGAATAGCTGCTGATGGGGCGGCTGTTTAATGCCACGTGCACGCACCGTACTCTCCGCTCTCCTATTACTAAACACTGCAAATAAAACGCTCCATGAAATCTGTAGCTGCAGACGCTTCACCAGCTGCAAGGACTCCACTGACATGTGCAGATAATACAGCGGGGGTGACCTGCCCGGGACACCCCTCTATGAGTCAAATCCGGGACACCCCCGACTGCACCCACTGAAACCAATGGTATGTGCATCCATTTATTTGATGCCTGAAAGCGGTGTCTGCTGTTGACCTAAATACCCCTTTCCTCCCATGTCAAAAGGGTCGAGGAAGCTCCGCTATGAGGAGCTGTTTTTTGGGGTCCTCCCACGGTAGAGCTACTTTAGCTGTTCCTGTGACATCCAGAAGACACTGAGGTCACCGGTCATTTCCTGTTCCATGATAAATATAATGGCTCTGCAGGCTCAAAGAGTCTGAAAAAAAAAAAGTTATTTTCCCTACGGGTCCGTTTTAGTGCCAGTCTGTCCAGTACATATCAGCTAGTGCCCAATTTCACTGTACATGCCAGCCACCCGACAGACAAGCCACATAAGGATGAAGTTTAGAAAATAAAACAAGAGTTGTTAGTCCTCATGCACACGACCGTGCATTACGGTCCGCATACTATCCACAATTACAGATAGTATAGGACACTTTCTATTCTATGGGCCAATGCACACGACCATGGTTTCCACAGTCCGTGCATTGGCCGCGAGCCCGAAGCGCAAAAAAAAAAGGTCAAGTCATTTCACGGGTCGCATTTGCGGTACGGGCTACTTCGAGTCAATGCACATCTTGTATGTGCACGGTCTGTGATTGCGGACGGCCCGCGGATGACACTCGGCGGCCATCCGTTTCTGTAATCACGGGCCTTGCACAAGGCTACGGCTGTGTGCATGAGGCCGTATTGAACAGGTGTGTGCTGTACAAGATGTTTTCCCATCCATGGACTATTCCTAACCCCTTACCATGATGTTGGATCCGGCGCTGCTCTACGCTGAGGGTTTTGCTTTACTGCCCCATTGCTCTTCTGTAAAGTGTTCTCAGGAAGCCCAGACCCAATTCCAAGGAACTGATCGCTCAGGGTTACCCACATGTTACTACCATTTCCTGCTAGGAAAACAATTCAGGGGATTTCTGAAAATAACACTTGTCCAGACAGCAGCGACATGGACTTTATTGTAATATAGCAATAGAAAGAAAGACTGCAGCACTCTGATGTCCAAAAAAGTAGATTTATTCACCAAGCATGAAAAACTGCAACGTTTCAACCCCTATTGGGTCTTTTTGATCAAAAGACCCAATAGGGGTTGAAACGTTGCAGTTTTTAATACTTGGTGAATAAATCTACTTTTTTGGACATCAGAGTGCTGCAGTCTTTCTTTCTATTGCTGTATACAAGTTGTCCCGTTGGACCTGGGACATTTATACTGCTTGCACCGTCCCTGGCTGGGATTATCTACCTTGTTCCCCTCTGGAGGAATACTGTCGGTCGTGCTGCGGATTTCTTTTGTATGCTTTATTGTAATATGTGATACTTAGCCTGGGGAGAGATCAGGAATTATGTCAAGATAATGATATTGAGCTAGATATCACAATGACCATAAATATCGCAATATGTAGCATGTTCTTAGAGGAAATACAGACACAAATTATTAACAAACCCCTTTATATAATATATAAGCAAAGTATATAAACGTCATGCCACAGCCAGAGTCTGTTCATTGGGGATGGGGTCAATGTGTGTCCTGCAGCTAGTACTAGGGGCCCTGCAGCTGTCACTGCTACGAGTGGGGGTAAAAGTTGGAGTATGATACAACAAATATTATTAAAGGGGCTCTGTCACCACATTAGAAGTGGTCTATCTTGTACATGATGTGATCGGCGCTGTAATGTAGAGAACAGTGTTTTTATTTCGAGTTATGATGACCTATATTCAATTTATGCTAATGAGTTTCTCAATGGACAACTGGGCATGTTTTACTTTTTGACCAAGTGGGCGTTGTACAGAGAAGTGTATGACGCTGACCAATCAGTGACCAATCAGCGTCATACACTTCTCTCCATTCATTTATACAGCACATAGCGATATAGCTAGATCATGATGTGCAGCCACATAAACACACTAACACGTTACAGCAGTGTCCTGACAATGAATAGACATTGCCTCCAGCCAGGACGTGACGTGTATTCATTCTCCTGACCACTTCTGTAGTGCCTCTGTGATTTACAGCACAGCAGGTGTAGTCTCGCGAGATTACGCTGTAAGCGGTCATTCACAGCGAGATCTCGCTGTGCTGTATATCACACAGACGCTACAGAAGTGGTCAGGAGAATGAATACACGTCACGTCCTGGCTGGAGGTGATGTATATTCATTGTCAGGACACTGCAGTAACGTTATAGTGTGTTTATGTGGCTGCACATAGTGATATAGCTATATCGCTATCTGCAGTGTAAATGAATGGAGAGAAGTGTATGACGCTGATTGGTCACTGATTGGTCAGCGTTATACACTTCTCTGTACAACGCAAACTTGGTCATATAGTAAAACACGCCCAGTTGTCCATTGAGAAACTCATTAGCATAAAGCTAAAATAGGTCATAACTCCGTCACAAATGATCGTTTTTCTAAATAAAAAACTGCTGTAATCTACATTACAGCGCCGATCACATCATGCACAATACAGGCCACTTATAATGTGGTGACAGAGACTCTTGAACGCCTCTTAATAAATGTATTGCATCTTTCGGGCCGACCGTACGCCACAACTGTTACCACAGCCGTGCGCCATGCATTCCCCCCCCTTCCCATCTGGCATGCTTTACCCTAGAGAAAGATGTTAACAACAGAGAAGATAACAGATCCGTGTTTTCATTATATTTCAGCCAAATCACAGCAGAAAACTAAAGAAGTACAATGGATCCATCAACAGCAACTCACTGATGGTCTTCAGTTAGAACAGATATTTTTTTTCTAACTCTATAAAAATAAAATAAAAAAAGATGCAGAAACAACCCCACTGAGATGAACATGAAGTTTCAGTCGCAGAAATTTCTGCAACAAAATCTGAAATATACGCAGGATGTCTAAGGGTACGTTCACATTGAGTTTCTTGGTAGTTTTTGACGCAAAAACCGCGTCGGAAACACTACTAAAAACGCCTCCCATTGATTTCAGTGGGAGGTGGAGGAGTTTTTTTCCCCACGAGCGGAAAAAACGCTCGCGGGAAAAAGAAGCGACACACTCTTTCTTCAGGGGTCTCCGTCTCTGACCTCCCATTGACATCAATGGGAGGCAGAGAAAGCGTTTTTTGCTGCTTTTGACCGCGGCCAAAAAACGCTACAAAAAATGCGGCAAAGAGAGTGCAGGCAGGTGAAAATCTGTCTCAAAATTCCTAAAGGAATTTTTAAGCAGATTTTTCTGCCTACAAAAAAACTCTGTGTGAACTAGGCCTTAAAGTGCATTCTTACCCGCTGATATAACTAGTTAATAAATGAAACTGATGCTGCAAATTCTGAGCAGAGACCTGTAATACAGCAAGTTTATAACCAGATGGGACTGCGCCCCCTGGTGTTGGATGGTAATATAACTCCTAAAGAGAATTGACAGTGGTGACATTACATTGTCCTATGACCAGATTAAATAAATTAACTTCAAGATTAACACATCAATCACAGCAGCAGCGTCATAAATGAAAGTCAACGGCTGACAATAAAATCTCTCCATTATTCATGTGCCGGATAAGACGGATAGTTAGGCGTGTCGTCGGGTTGAAGAGTGACACCACGGAACATGTAAATATCTGTGACCAGCAGGTGAGAAGTCAGTGGGATCTGTGGAAGCCGGTGAGTCACAGTGATTCAGCGTCATGCAATGTCCAGATTTGTGTCACACGACACATCTGCAGTTATTGATTAACATTAGGTATATGCAGTATAGATTCCATAGGATGTGATCACTGTATACACACGCCTCTCCCTCCTGCACTTTGTAAGTAAATATCTATTTAAAGGGTAGGAACTACGATTCAGAACATTATTTACGTAGCAATTCCCGATCATAATTATGGGGCATGACAAATTCTATGGGAAACTGCAGAAATTTACAACCCCCCCACATCAGAAATCTCTCATGGTTAAAGGGATTTTACATTGATCGGCTATCAATGTGTGATCGGTGGAAGATCGCCCCCTAGGTGCAGCGATTCGGTACATGTAGCTGTGCCAGGTACTACAGCTCAACCCCAATCGATATAATGGGGCTGAGCTGCAGTATCAGACACAGCGGCATGTACAAAACCATCGCCACCAGTGTGAATTCCCAAGAAACTCGTGTAAAGAGAGTAATTCCGGAATGAACCTACTAACCTAATGACGCCAGAAAACGCTAGGAGGTCTTCAAACAAAAATCTGAGCCAAGTCATGTCTAGCATTTAGTTGCTATGGATGCACTGCATGACAACCAGTCTTTCCAATGAGGTTGTCAGGCAGGGAGTCCCTAACAACCAGCCCGTCTTATGGGTTCTCTGCCAGTTTGACTTTTAGCCAGAGAAGGGACGTGGCTTTACTCAAATCATATTTCCTGTATCTCTTAGGCCAGGCGTACATGTCGGATTTGCCCAAGAATCCATGGCAGTAATTCAACGCTGACTGTATATTTCTGCTGCGGATCTACGTGTGGATTAGCCCCGTTTAATGAGGCTAATCCGTGTGTGGCAGCAGTTTCAGCGTGAAAACCGCACAAAGAAGTGACAGGTTATTTTTTTTTCCTGCCATATGGATATAAATAAAATGGGATGTAGTTTGTGGGCAGAGTTAACGAGGATCCCGCGGCGAAATGCGTGTGAACATAAAGGTCGGGTGAATATGGCCTTAGGGCATATTCACATACAGCCGATTTGTTGCGGAAATTTCTGCCACTGCCCCTTTCATCTCAGTGGGGTTTGCAAATAACCCCATTCATATTTATAGGGTGGATTCTGCCGCATTAATCACATGCTAATCTCTTTTTTTATAAAGTGGAGACCCCCTTCAAGTGATGAGATCAGAATTCACAGACAATGAAAGACCTTATAGATCGCTGCTGATATGGATGAAACGAAACCCGGTAATATCAGCTACGATCCCACCTACATCTCACCACGTACATAATGTACTTTACAGGTTCCTTTCCTATGTAATAATACATATCCGGGGGAACACAACCTTCTTGTTTTGAAGATCTAAATTTCAAGCATAAAAGAACCCACACACAACAGGAATGTGGTTGATCCGGTACAGACTGATAACCTCCTTTAACTCCACCAAAAAAATAAAAAATCTATGAAACGAAATTCTATTGAGCGAGACTCTCCGCAGAATCAAATATTAATCTGTATCCCACATCATTTTCTGCACCACAGAACAGAAACAAGATCAAAATAATATATTTACAATATTGATGAAGAGCGAGCGGAGGACTCGGCGAACACTAACAATTGTTCAGTAAAGCAAGGAGCAGCGAGAAATGGATTTCACATTATGTGGAGGGAAATGCGTTTTCTGTACGGGCCATTTTGTCTCCGTCTCTTGGCATAGTCCTCCTGGGTTCCACCCTCTGTATGATTCATGAAGACCGTGTAGCATGCTGGTCCAGGCCTGGAGGGGGGGGGGGATCTACACTACTGGCGGTGTAAAATTTATTGGGCACCACCCACCTGAAATCCATAACCTCAACCAAAACATGCCCTACGGAGAACCCCAGGTCCCTCACTAATGGATCTGAGCAGTTATGTCCCTTGTGTGCGCCAAACCTCTGGTAGATAAACTACTGCAGAAAGAGATTTGAACCCATACTAGAACCTCAGCCTCCCAATCAATATTCAACCCTCCTGGTATATGCCCCTATAAAAAAAAATATAATCTCACCCACTGGGGAGTAAGAGGAAGAGCCTTGGTGTAGTGGATCTGTAGCCTGCAACCTTATAGCACTGCTCAGTGGCGGATAGGAGATCGCAATATGATCATTAGTATAAGTACCCCACCATTCTGCACTCACACAAGCAACCGGCTCTATGGGGAAACATCTAGGTTCCTGGAATACAACCCCATTGACAAGGGTCTGTTCTTGTGGCAGGGTCTCTTTAAAGGGAACCAATCAGTAGCTTTAGAGCCACTAAAACACCAACATGTCATTATGAAGGTGGAGTTTAGTGTTACAAACCTGCGTACCTCAAAAACAAAAGTTTCGGGAATAATTAGTAAAGTAAATTACCGAAAGGAGTCCGGGTAAGAAGTAAGGAGTCAGCATACGGCGTATACGCATCGCGCTCGTGAAGCCGAGGACAGTACACATCGCTTCACTCCGCAGTGTACTGTCCTCAGCTCCAAGTGCGAAATGCGCCCGATGCCAATCTCAGTAAGTTGTAATTTACTTTATTATTACAATATTTCGATGTATGCAGGTTTGGAACATTAAACCCCAGCTGCCTAATAGCATGCTGGTGGTTCAGTAACTTCAAACCTTCTGACAGGTTCCATTTAAGGTCATGTTCACACAAAGCTTTTAGGATAGGAGGGAGAGGTTTTATCCCTTCTTAACATAAAAAAATTACCCAAAATCCCTTCAAAAACATGTTAGTGGTGGCCATAGACAATGATTCAGGCTAGGGCTCCATGGTGACTTCAGTTCGCACAACGGTTGCAGTAAAACGACAGGTTACAGCGACCGCTTTACAACCTTAAATGCTTCCCTACAGAGGAAAGAATGTCAGAGGCAACTTTTTATGTTCATAGATATCAAAAGAACAGAAAAAAAAAAAAAAAAAAAGAGTCAAATACTATCTTTAAAACTATAAAACTAAAACACCTTTTATTAATTATTGCATTATAACATCACACTAAAAAGATTAGTACACAAAGAGGGCTCAATACCAAACGAACACACTAAAAAGGTTGGGCATTGGCTCCTACAAATTCATATACTTATCACGCAGTGCATTATATACCCCCTGAAGAAGCCACTTTGCGAAACGCGGGATGGGGAACACACTGGTTGGGGCTTGTTTGGAGACTTTGGACTATCTATGGGTAAGGCATAATGATACCCATTTCCTATCCCTTAGGCCTCATGCACACAACCTTAGCTGTGTGCACAGCCGAGGAGTGTCATCGGATCGGGCCGCCCGCAAATCACGGACCGTGCACACTTTGATTTCAATGAGCCTGGACCGTATAATGACTTGTCCTATCCGGGTTTCTGGTCAATGCGCAGACCGTGGAAACAGTCTTGAGCATGGGCCCATAGAAATTAATGGGTCTGCAATTCACCCGCAGATTTGTGCGTGAGTTGCGGCTGCAAAAACACGTTCGTGTGCATGGGGCCTTAATGGGCGAAACATACGTTGTTTTGCGCCTCTTGGTACGTCTTTATTGGGAGATACCTCACTGGATTTACTTTTATGGTATACTGGGACTCAAAAAGATAGTGGGTCTACAACATTCAACCCGTCAAGCCGCCCCCGTTCAGTCATCACATTTCACTATATATACTGCTACTACTACTAGACGTTACGTGAGGATAAGTATATGAATTTGTAGGAGCCCAACCTTTTTGGTCATTTTGGTATAAAGTCCAAATCTTTTTAATGCGTTTGTTAGAATTCTATTAAAATATGTTGGTTTTATACAAAAATAGAACTTGACTCTTTTCTTGAGCTCTTGATTTCTATATTCATATGACTTGACTATCAATAATTTGTGAGGAGGCTGAATACATGTAGTGCCCAGCCCCACTTTATGTTCTTGGGAGGACCTTTGATTATAAATTTTATGTTCGAGAATTGCAACCACGTCGTAGTTCATGCGATTGTCGCACAACTTTTTACCCCATAAGGAAACACTGAGGTCGCGTAACCAAAAGGGGTTGATTCAAACAAATTGATGGCTATTAACAATAATTGTGACAGCTCTGCCCGACGGAGATCAGTCTTGAACACCCATCCGATCGTTCATGGTAATACATGTCAGCTAATGCAAGTTCCTATGAGACAAAGATGCAAACAACTCAACATTCTCAAATCACATTTGAAAAAAAATAAAAATAAATATTCACTACAATATAACATTTGGTATTTTGCGCACAATAAAAAAAAATATATATATTGTACGCGTGAACAATAAATAAAAAGCTGCTGCCCTCCCCTCCATATAGGACATTACGCAGGAATCACATTGCTCAGTGTATGACCTTGTCTGGCTCCTAATTACACTATAACTATATACTGAACGCTGCTTAATCGTAATGACCATCTATAATTACCTTTCATGTAGACAGTGGATATCTCCACAAACATTACCGCTAATTGGATTACACCGCGTAATCGCTGCTCTTTATTAGTGAAACACAACTTTTTTTTATATATAATTACTCGAAGATAATGCTAGAAGCAAAAAAAAATCTTCCGTATAAAAACCTGTGGAGTTATTACACCAGCAAAGTCACTCAGATTTCAAGGTAAGATTTTGGCCTTATTCGCACAGTGCAGAATTGGTGCCGTTTTTGATGGGTTATTTTCTAGCCAAAACCAGGAGCGAGTCCAAAACATAAGCAAAAGTATGAGGAAATTCCTATAATTTCAGCATCAATAGAAGCTGAATTATCAAATGTTCTGTATTATCAGATGGCCCTAGAAAAGTATGTAAGTATATAGAATAGAAAAAAAGCTCAAAATAGCCGATAACACAAAATCTGCCAGCGATGTGATACATGCAAGTGATAAATTAGGCCTAGTTCACATGGAGCATTTTGCAGGCGGAAAAAAAAATCTGCCTAAAAATTGCAGATTTTGACCTGTCTGCACTTTTTCCGCGCTTTTTGCCTGCAGCCATTGAGGACCGCGGGCAAAAAACACGGCGAAAAACGCTTTTTCTGCTTCCCATTTATTTCAGAGGCGGAACCGCAGCAAGAAAGGACATGCCGCTTTTTTTGCCATGAGCGGGTAAAAGCCGCCCGGGAAAATAAAAAACGTCTCCAATCCGGCCATTTTTTGGCGCCAATTCCAATGCGGTTTCGGCATCAAAATCTGCGCCAGAAAACTGTGTGTGAACTGGACCTTATCAGGCTTGCTGGATGATTAAAATAATTTCATATATATATATATATATATATATATATATATATATATATAATTACTACTCCCAGCAGTAGCTGCTTTAGATCTGACTAAGACCTGCCGTGGACCCACTATGTGCCCAACAATCAGATAAATTCCTGTAAATCCAGAATGGGATTTAGGCCTCATGCACACGACCGTAGCCGTGTGCACGGCTGTGATTTTCGGGTCAGCCGGCTGCGGACTGTCAGCCGCGGGCCGCCAGCAAATCGTAGGACATGCACATGGCCGCCGTCATTGTTTTCAATGAGCCTGGACCGCAGAAGACGGCCGTAATAGGACATGCCCGTTCTTTCTGCGGTGCGGGTTCCCGGGCCGTGCAAAGACCGCAAAAACTACGGTCGTGTGCATGGCCCCATAGAAATGAATGGGGTCGCAATTCTCCCGTGGATTTTTGGGGGAATTGCGGCCGCAAAAACACGTTCGTGTGAATGTGGCCTTACGCTGATCCTGGGATTTATTCTGATTGACATATTTGGGGTTGGGAAGAATTTTTTTCCCTAAAATGAAAAAAATTGGCTTTTGCCTCATGGGGTTTCTTGACTTCGTCTGGATCAACACGGTAAGATTATAGGTTGGACTTCGTGAGCTTGGGCCTTTTTTCAACCTTATCAGCCACTGTATGAAACTCTTCTAAGAATAATCTTAGCTTGAAATAATGCCGCCTTCCCTGTATGTAATGAATACGAGGCCCCTTTGCAGTTACTCTACGTTCTGGATGTTGCAGTGTTTGACCTCAGCGGTCAGGGGCAATCCTGCAGTCGTTCTCATAATCCCTCTCGCCGGAAAAAATCTATAAAGCCCAGTTCACACTGAGGTTTTTTGGCGCCGATCAACACCGTAACCAAGTCGGAAACCCCGCAAAAAAAACGTCTGGTGTTTCTTTTCGCCGCCTGCGTGGAAAAAAGCAGCATGTTCCTTCTTGCCGCAGTCCCACCTCTGACCTCCCATTAAAATCCATGGGAGGCAGAAAAAGCGTTTTCACTCGCGGTCCTCAATGACACAAGCGAAAAACGCAAATTCCAGAAGGAATTTTGAGGCAGATTTTTTCCTGCCTGCAAAATCCTCCGTGTGAACAGGGCCCAAGACAACTTTCTCATACTGCAATTCCCTCATAGAATAGCCACATACAGTCATAAATCTGGACTCTGTTTTCCTCTTATTTAATAAAGAGGATCATTCCGCGAGTCACAGCGCTGTGTACACACCGAGGATTTGTACTAATCATCCCAGTACAAGGAAATCTAGCATTT
Source organism: Rhinoderma darwinii (assembly GCF_050947455.1). Classification (NCBI taxonomy): domain Eukaryota; kingdom Metazoa; phylum Chordata; class Amphibia; order Anura; family Rhinodermatidae; genus Rhinoderma; species Rhinoderma darwinii. The sequence continues at coordinate 89,615,225 of NC_134695.1, forward strand.
TATAGCACTTAATGAACAATTAGACAAGTTGCCAGTAATCTACATCGACTTCATAGGCATCGCTGAGAAGGAAGAATATATCTGTTCAAACAGCGCTCCCCTGTGGTCGAACAATTGTACTGGCTGATACTATCCTGTGTGCTGGAAATCATACACTACAATCCACTGCGGGTGTGAACATGACCCGAGCACTGGAAACAATCATTAGAGAATTCTATTATACCCTGCTGAAAATATAACCAGAGGACAAAGAAGAGGCTGAAACGTTAAACATGAACTTTATCCACGTTCACTAATGAGCGGTCAGTGCCAAATATTATTCAGGGAATTGTAATCAAGATTGTCCAACCAATATCACAGGGCTAACACAAGATGAAGTGCAGCTGCGTCTTAAATATGAATAAAGTTTCAGGCCCAGCTGGCATTCACCCACGAGTATTAAGGGAATTGAGCTCAGTAATTGATAGACCGTCATATTTATTCTTCTAAGTGCTGATTCAGACGAGCGTGTATCACGTCCGTGTATTTCAATGGGTCCGTTCACATGACCGTTGTTTCAACGAAGCTCGTGAAGGGTCCGTGAAAGAGTAGGACACGTCCCATTTTACTGCGTGTCACACATCCCTACATAGACTCTAGTCTATGGGGGATCTGCGACAACGCGTCCCACACTGTTGCACCTCGCACATGAAAAATGACAGTTTTTCACGTCCGAGGTTGCCGAAGCTCGTCTGAATGGAGCCTCAGACTCTCTTGTAATAGTCAGTGCTGCAGCATTGGGGCTAGCGGATGGCGTACCAACATTTTGAACGTGTAAAAAGGTAATAGCGGGTAGCTACCGTAGGTAAGTCTGACATCTATAATATGTAAAATATATAAAAAGATATTCTAAGCGATGAACGGCAAAATTATAGCGATAAAAAACTGTAATAACTCATAACCAGCATGGATCCATGAAAAACCGGCCATGCTTTATGTTTCTATGAGGAGGTAAGTGCAAATCTGGATGTTAGGCCTCATTCACACGACAGGGTTTCCCGGCCGGGCGCCGGCCGTTCATAAATCGGCCGGCACCCGGCTGCATTAGGAATAATAGACCCCTAATGGGGCTATTCACACGACCGATTTTTTGACGGCCGGGAAAACCGGCCGTCAAAAAACAGGACATGCTCTCTTTTCGGCCGGGTACCCGGCCGCTCCGGCTCCCATAGAAGTCTATGGGGCCGGGTAATACGGTTTTCCGTCGCTTGCGCTCTATCTCCTCCTCCTCACAGCGCAGAGTGCATATGAGGAGGAGGAGTTGCTGCCATTCGGAGGAATGGCTACGCTGGAGACTGTGTTGCAGGGCCGGGGTGTACAGCAGGTGGAGGGAGCGCTGCGCTGGCTCCCTTCCCCTGCTTGTTTTAAAAGAGCCCTGGCCCGGCGACACCTTCCATGGCACCGCTAGCAGCAGCTGCTGCTGCTGCTGCGGCTGCTACTACTGTAGCGACGCCACTATAGCAGAGCAGGGAGGTATCTCCCTGCTCTGCTATGTGCTAGCCCCACTTTAGCTCCTTGAAGGAGTGGAATCCCCGTGTTTTCAGGGATTCCGTTCCTGGACAGAGCGCTTGATGTCTTTGTCCATATCTGGGCAGTGACATCAGGGGAAACTCCTGAAGCGGAATCCCCGAACACATGGGGATTCCCCTTCAGGAGTTGCCGCTGATGTCACTGTCCAGATCTGCCCGGCCCGGAACGGATGCAAAAATAATGCAAACCGGCCGGGAAAAATGGCTCGGGCGGGACCCGGTCGTGTGAATCCCGCCTAAGTCTTGTGGCTGACAGGGGCGTAGGTAAAGGCTCATGGGCGCTGGTGCAAGAATTCCGCTTGGGCCCCCCTACCCCTCCCCAATACGACCAGACCCCAGCCCACACCATGCCCAGCCACCTTGCCCAACAGCCCCCATGGATGCCCCCACAGTATAATGCCCCCCATAGCTGCCTCCATATAGTAGAATGCCCCCCCATAGCTGCCCTCACACAGTATAATGCCCCCATAGCTGCTCCCATACAGTATAATGCCACCCATACAGTATAATGCTGCCCATAGCTGTCCCCATACAGTATAATGACCCCCATAGCTGCCCTCATACAGTATAATGCCCCCATAGCTGCCCTCATACAGTATAATGCTCCCCATAGCTGCCTCCATACAGTATAACGCCCCCCTTAGCTTCCCTCATACAGTATAATGCCCCCCATAGCTGCCCTCATACACTATAATGCCCCCATAGCTGCCCCCATACAGTATAATGACCCCCATAACTGCTCTCATACAGTATAATGCCCCCATAGCTGACCGCTGTGACCCCTATAGCTACGCCACTGGCGGCTGATGTCATATATCTGGATTTTGCAAAGGCATTTGATTCTGCTTCCTTATAACAGCCTTATACTGAAGCCACAGAGGCAGCGACTGGGGGAATGTGTGTATAGATGGCTCAATAATTGGTTAAAAGGACAGACAAAAACGTCATTGTAAATTCTAAAGACTCAAAATGAGCTAAAGTCAACAGTGGGGTACAACAAGGAACAGTACAAGGAACAGTGGGGTACAACAAGGAACAGTACAAGGAACAGTGGGGTACAACAAGGAACAGTACAAGGAACAGTGGGGTACAACAAGGAACAGTACAGGGAACAGTGGCGCACAACAAGGAACAGTACAAGGAACAGTGGGGTACAACAAGGAACAGTACAGGGAACAGTGTGGTACAACAAGGAACAGTACAAGGAACAGTGGGGTACAACAAGGAACAGTACAGGGAACAGTGGGGCACAAGGAACAGTACAGGGAACAGTGGGGTACAACAAGGAACAGTACAAGGAACAGTGTGGTACAACAAGGAACAGTACAAGGAACAGTGGGGTACAACAAGGAACAGTACAAGGAACAGTGTGGTACAACAAGGAACAGTACAAGGAACAGTGTGGTACAACAAGGAACAGTACAAGGAACAGTGGGGTACAACAAGGAACAGTACAGGGAACAGTGGGGTACAACAAGGAACAGTACAAGGAACAGTGTGGTACAACAAGGAACAGTACAAGGAACAGTGTGGTACAACAAGGAACAGTACAAGGAACAGTGGGGTACAACAAGGAACAGTACAAGGAACAGTGTGGTACAACAAGGAACAGTACAAGGAATAGTGGGGTACAACAAGGAACAGTACAGGGAACAGTGGGGCACAAGGAACAGTACAGGCAGCAGTGGGGTACAACAAGGATCTATGATGGGCCCAAATACTATTTTTTGTCAATGACCTTGTGGATGGAATGGAGAGTAAAGCGCCAGTTTTAGCTGAAGACACGAAACGGAAGAATAATCAAGATTGAGCTTAATATGTTACAAATAGATCTTGATAAGCTGCAGCATGTGCAAGAAGGAAGCCGGAAGATGAAATGTTGATGAATGTAAAGTAATGCACCTAAGACACAGAAATGGTATTACCGTATATATATTAAATGGAATATCCTGGGAATAACAGAACAAGAGAAGGACTTTGATTTTCTGTTTACAAGTAAGACAAGAAGAAGTACTCAATATCAAGAAGCAGCTGCATAAGCAAATAAGATTTTAGGGGACATAAAACCTACATTGAAACTGTAAAATCACCCCTCTATAAATCCTTTTTAAAACGACATCTCGAATATGGGACTACATTTTAGGCTCCACATTGTAAACCGGGTATTAAAGGCTCTGTACACCTTTGAATACATTGTTTTTTTTTAAAGAAATAAAAATGTGTATCAGTGTGCTTGGTGCAACTTTCTAATTCCATTTTATTAAAAAATAATTTTGACTTTTTGAGATACAGCTGCTTTGTATCCTGTATACAGAGCAGCTGTATCTAGCACTGAAACCTGTATCCGTCAGGTCAGCAGCACTGACTGTTTCAGTGTCAGCGGGTGCTGCATGTTTCTGACACACAGGATCGACACGTTAACGATCACATTGAAGTTATGAACTTGGATATGATCGGTAACCGCTTGCTTCTGCGTGCCAGAGAAACACAGGACCTGCGGTCACTGAACCCGTCAGTGCCGCTGACCTGATGGATACAGGTCTCAGCGCACGATACAGCTGCTCTGAATACAGGATACAAAAAGCAGCTGTTTCTCAAAAAATTAAAATAATTTTTAATAAAATGTACTTAGAAAGCTACACACACACACACACACACACACACACACACACACACACACAACGTTTTCAAAGGTGTACATAGCCTTTAAAGAGATGGAGAGGGTTCAAAAGCAGGCAACTAGATTATCAATGGCTGGGAGGTCTCTCTTACAATAATGTCAGATTATCTTAAAAAAACATGTATCAATATATATGTAGTTAATACAAAGAAAATAACAAAAGATATGGGCCATTCTTTATGTGTAGTGAAAAGACAATGCAGGCTATATTATAAGAAAAGCATTTACAGTAGAACTATGGATTACCCTCCCTCAGTATTATAGTAGTTATATTCTTGTACATAGGAGGCAGTATTATAGTAGTTATATTCTTGTATATAGGAGGCAGTATTATAGTAGTTATATTCTTGTATATAGGGGCAGTATTATAGTAGTTATATTCTTGTATATAGGAGGCAGTATTATAGTATTTATATTCTTGTATATAGAGGCAGTATTATAGTAGTTATATTCTTGTATATAGGGAGCAGTATTATAGTAGTTATATTCTTGTATATAGGGGCAGTATTATAGTAGTTATATTCTTGTATATAGGGGCAGTATTATAGTAGTTATATTCTTGTATATAGCGGCAGTATTATAATAGTTATATTCTTGTATATAGGGGGCAGCATTATAGTAGTTATATTCTTGTATATAGGAGCAGTATTATAGTAGTTATATTCTTGTATATAGGGGGCAGTATTATAGTAGTTATATTCTTGTATATAGGGGGCAGTATTATAGTAGTTATATTCTTGTATATAGGGGGCAGTATTATAGTAGTTATACTCTTGTATATAGGAGCAGTATTATAGTAGTTATATTCTTGTACATAAGGGCAGTATTATAATAATTATATTCTTGTATATAGGGGCAGTATTATAGTAGTTATATTCTTGTATATAGGGGCAGTATTATAGTAGTTATATTCTTGTATATAGGGGCAGTATTATAGTAGTTATATTCTTGTATATAGGAGCAGTATTATAGTAGTTCTATTCTTGTACATAGGGGCAGTATTAAAGTAGTTATATTCTTGTATATAGGGGCAGTATTATAGTAATTATATTCATGTATATAGGGGCAGTATTATAGTACGGTAGTTATATTCTTGTATATAGGAGCAGTATTATAGTAGTTATATTCTTGTATATAGGGGCAGTATTATAGTAGTTATATTCTTGTATATAGGAGGCAGTATTATAGTAGTTATATTCTTGTATATAGGGGGCAGTATTATAGTAGTTATATTCTTGTACATAGGGGGCAGTATTATAGTAGTTGAATTCTTGTATATAGGGGGCAGTATTATAGTAATTATATTCATGTATATAGGGACAGTATTATAGTAGTTATATTCTTGTATATAGGAGCAGTACTATAGTAGGTATATCTTGTATATAGGGGCAGTATTATAGTAGTTTTATTCTTGTATATAGGAGGCAGTATTATAGTAGTTATATTCTTGTATATAGGGGCAGTATTATAGTAGTTATATTCTTGTATATAGGAGCAGTATTATAGTAGTTATATTCTTGTATATAGGGGCAGTATTATAGTAGTTATATTCTTGTATATAGGAGCAGTATTATAGTAGGTATATTCTTGTATATAGGGGCAGTATTATAGTAGTTATATTCTTGTACATAGGGGCAGTATTTTAGTAGTTATATTCTTGTATATAGGAGCAGTATTATAGTGGTTATATTCTTGTATATAGGGGGCAGTATTATAGTAGTTATATTCTTGTATATAGGAGGCAGTATTATAGTAGTTATATTCTTGTATATAGGGGGCAGTATTATAGTAATTATATTCATGTATATAGGGGCAGTATTATAGTAGTTATATTCTTGTATATAGGGGCAGTATTATAGTAGTTATATTCTTGTACATAGGGGCAGTATTTTAGTAGTTATATTCTTGTCCATAGGAGGCAGTATTAGGCCCCATGCACACGACCGTGTTTTTGCGGCCGCAATTCCCCCGAAAATGCACGGGAGAATTGCGGCCCCATTCTTTTCTATGGGGCCATGCACACGACCGTAGTTTTTGCGGTCCTTGCACGGCCCGGGAGCCCGGACCGCAGAAAGAACGGGCATGTCTTATTACGGCCCGGTTCTGCGGTCCGGGCTCATTGAAAACAATGGCGGCGGCCATGTGCATGTCCCGCGATTTGCGGGCGGCCTGCGGCTGACAGTCCGCCGACAGTCCGCAGCCGGCCGACCCGAAAATCACGGCCGTGCACACGGCTACGGTCGTGTGCATGAGGCCTTATAGTAGGCATATTCTTTTACATAGGGGGCAGTATTAACGTACTTTTATTCTTGTACACAGGGGCAGTATTATAGTGGTTATATTCTTTTACATAAGGGATAGGTTAATAGTAAAATGTTTATTCATAATTGTATCAGTGATTAAATGCTTATTTTCAAGTAAATATATAAACATTGAATACTAACCATCTCTGAATGGATGACTAAGTTCTAAGGATAAGGATCTTATCTGTAAATAGAGCATGTATGCATCTGATTTATTTCTTTAAACATTAATTTAAGAAGGGAAACTGGTACAAATTCAGATAAACTATTAACATCGTTCCACTGAACAATTTGGACGGAGTCACTAGTTATTTGATTAAAAAAACAATGATAGTGGAAAAGGAAAGTATATAAATAAAGTATAAAAGTCTCTAATTAGACACTAAAATATACATTCTCTAGATCACAGACAGGCATGTTCCATTAGATAAGACTGTGTGTGTAAAGAGGAGTCCCCAGGAGATGCCAGCATCATTCAGATATTTGCTGAAACCATCACTGCCAAGATGTTTTCGGGGGAAAATCAGGCTAACCAGATGTCCTCAATATAACAGAGCCAGATAGGTTGCTTACCGAACACCCCATGCCATAAGGACAGAGCGAGTCAAGCTAATGAATATACATAGAGCACTGGCACCTTGGGCAAATCTAGATTCACCATGACAGTTTATAGTGGCATTTAAGGCACCATTTAATTACAGTATCATAGTAGTTATAGTCTTGTATATAGGGGGCAGTATTATAGTAGTTATATTCTTGTATATAGGGGCAGTATTATAGTAGTTATATTCTTGTATATAGGGGGCAGTATTATAGTAGTTATATTCTTGTATATAGGGGCAGTATTATAGTAGTTATATTCTTGTATATAGGGAGCAGTATTATAGTAGTTATATTCTTGTATATAGGAGGCAGTATTATAGTAGTTATATTCTTGTATATAGGGGCAGTATTATAGTAGTTATATTCTTGTATATAGGAGCAGTATTATAGTAGTTATATTCTTGTACATAGGGGCAGTATTATAGTAGTTATATTCTTGTATATAGGAGCAGTATTATAGTAGTTATATTCTTGTACATAGGGGGCAGTATTATAGTAGTTATATTCTTGTATATAGGGGCAGTATTATAGTAGTTATATTCTTGTATATAGGGGCAGTATTATAGTAGATATATTCTTGTATATAGGAGCAGTATTATAGTAGTTATATTCTTGTATATAAGGGCAGTATTATAGTAGTTATATTCTTGTATATAGTGGCAGTATTATAGTAGTTATATTCTTGTACATAGGGGCAGTATTATAGTAGTTATATTCTTGTGGAGCAGTATTATAGTAGTTATATTCTTGTATATAGGAGGCAGTATTATAGTAGTTATATTCTTGTATATAGGAGCAGTATTATAGTAGTTATATTCTTGTATATAGGGGGCAGTATTATAGTAGTTATATTCTTGTACATAGGGGGCAGTATTATAGTAGTTATATTCTTGTATATAGGAGCAGTATTATAGTAGTTATATTCTTGTATATAGGGAGCAGTATTATAGTAGTTATATTCTTGTATATAGGGGCAGTATTATAGTAGTTATATTCTTGTATATAGGGGCAGTATTATAGTAGTTATATTCTTGTATATAGGGGCAGTATTATAGTAGTTATATTCTTGTATATAGGGGCAGTATTATAGTAGTTATATTCTTGTATATAGGGGCAGTATTATAGTAGTTATATTCTTGTATATAGGGGGCAGTATTATAGTAGTTATATTCTTGTATATAGGGGGCAGTATTATAGTAGTTATATTCTTGTATATAGAGGCAGTATTATAGTAGTTATATTCTTGTATATAGGAGCAGTATTATAGTAGTTATATTCTTGTATATAGAGGCAGTATTATAGTAGTTATATTCTTGTATATAGGGGGCAGTATTATAGTAGTTATATTCTTGTATATAGGGGGCAGTATTATAGTAGTTATATTCTTGTATATAGGGGCAGTATTATAGTAGTTATATTCTTGTATATAGAGGCAGTATTATAGTAGTTATATTCTTGTATATAGGGGGCAGTATTATAGTAGTTATATTCTTGTATATAGAGGCAGTATTATAGTAGTTATATTCTTGTATATAGGAGCAGTATTATAGTAGTTATATTCTTGTATATAGGGGGCAGTATTATAGTATATAGAGGCAGTATTATAGTAGTTATATTCTTGTATATAGGGGGCAGTATTATAGTAGTTATATTCTTGTATATAGGGGGCAGTATTATAGTAGTTATATTCTTGTATATAGGGGGCAGTATTATAGTAGTTATATTCTTGAACATAGGGGAAGTATAATAGTAGTTATGTTCTTGTAGAAAGAGAAAGTTCAACTTGGTTTCCCAGGCCACTGGGTGAATGGGTTTTAAAAGTGACAATCACATTTTTGAAACAGAAATGTGCTTAGAGCTGTAGTCCCTTCCAGTACCCGTTGTTTTTGGTGGCTGTAAGTTCATTAATCAGCAGGGGGCGAAGATCAGTAAAGACGAGAGAGCTCCTCCCAGTGAATATGACATTTAAGCTCCATCCTGAGGCCTAATGATACAGAGATGCAGAATAAAAGAAAGTTATTTAACATTACCGATTCCTAAAGGATGTTTCCCATATAACTTAGTACGGTATGCTGCTCCATGCATGTAAGAATTCGATCTTTACTGAATCAGGACTAATTTTTTTTTATACTTATCTTATTTCAACATCAATGAAACCTCAATAAGTCACCATGGCAGCTCCCAAAGCTTAATTTAGTATAATTGTATCTCCATTGAAGAGAAATACATAATCATTGACAAACATGGATTTTTATTAGACACAGGTGGCAAAAAAAAAAAAAAGAAAATAAGTGTGAAGTCTAAACTGAATTTGGATAAGAACGTCTCAGTCCTGGAAATTGCTGCTCATATTCCAACGCTCACATTTAAATACAACTTCTAAATAATCTCATTAGAAGCTGCGGCTGTACTCCTTGCCAAAAACAGCTTGGCAGACTGGGAACCAGAGCCTTTTCCAGGCACGTTTGTCAGAAGGAATAAAAAGTCTGTGACCCAGCGCTACAAATGCACCGGAGACGGCAGCGTCAGAAAATAAAATCAACTCACCCTCAGCCTGTTTAGCTCTGGTTATATTGTCATAACCCGTGTTTACATTGAGATCTCCCGGTGACAGAGCATGGGAGGGGGTTCCACGCTGGAAACAGTCACTTTATTTTTTTTCCCGGTCGTGGCTTCCATTAAATAACAGATTTATGCGCCGCTAGAAGAAATGTTCGTTATCCATAAGGTACGATTTTTACTTTGCACTGCAGATTACCGACAAAAAGAGAAGGATAATATTCTACCTGAATAATGTAAACCGTAATAAGAAATCACAGCTGATCAGAAGCTGCACAAAGACATTTTTACTCTGGCGACGAGGAGAAGATATAATAGGGAAGAAACTCTGGGATCTTAATTATGACACAGCAGAAACTCAACAGGGTTTTTTTTTTTATAGGGGGACAGAAAAGTATAGGCATTACCCATAGCAACTAATCAGATTTCAGCCTTCATTTCTATAGTTTAGGCTACTTAATAAAAATAAAAAATAATCTCAGTTTTTTCCTGTTAGACCAGACCTAATATAGGAAAAGTACCAAACCAAAAGTATTAACACTTCTGTAGCAGGTAATATTTCTAAAGTTTCATGCTAAAAATGTAAAGAATAGATTTAGCAAAATAACTTTCTTTTACTCCCAATGTCTATCCCATCATACCTCAGGATGGGGAACAGATTTCAAATACTCTTTCCACTGGAAGAAGCTTTCTTCTGTGCTCGTTGTCTCCCTCTGCTGAGCAATGTAATGATTATGAGTTATCAAGGGGAGCGGGGGAAGATAAGCGACAACTGCTCTGAGCACATTTCTGAAACTTTTCAAACCGTTTCAGCCTATGACAAACTTCGCAAACTTCAACCAAGTTGAACTTCCTCCTACAAGAACATAACTACTATACTGCCCCCTATATACAAGGATATAACTACTATTATAATTCCCCCTATGTACAAGAATATAACTACTATCATACTGCCCTCTATATACAAGAATATAACTACTATAATACTGCCCTCTATATACAAGAATATAACTACTATCATACTGCCCTCTATATACAAGAATATAACTACTATAATACTGCCCTCTATATACAAGAATATAACTACTATAATACTGCTGCTATATACAAGAATATAACTACTATAATACTGCCCCTATATACAAGAATATAACTACTATAATACTGCTCCTATATACAAGAATATAACTACTATAATACTGCCCCCTATATACAAGAATATAACTACTATAATACTGCCCCTATATACAAGAATAACTACTATTATACTTCCCCCTATGTACAAGAATATAACTACTATAATACTGCCCTCTATATACAAGAATATAACTACTATAATACTGCCCTCTATATACAAGAATATAACTACTATAATACTGCCTCCTATATACAAGAATATAACTACTATAATACTGCCCCCTATATACAAGGATATAACTACTATTATACTTCCCCCTATGTACAAGAATATAACTACTATAATACTGCCCTCTATATACAAGAATATAACTACTATAATACTGCCCTCTATATACAAGAATATAACTACTATAATACTGCCTCCTATATACAAGAATATAACTACTATAATTCTGCCTCCTATATACAAAAACATAACTACTATAATACTGCCCCTTATTATACTTCCCCCTATATACAAGAATATAACTACTATAATACTGCCCCTATATACAAGAATATAACTACTATAATACTGCCCCCTATGTACAAGAATATAATTACTATAATACTGCCCCCTATATACAAGAATGTAACTATTATACTGCCCCCTATACACAATAATATAACTACTATAATACTGCTCCTATATACAAGAATATAACTACTATAATACTGCCCCCTATATACACGAATATAACTACTATAATACTGCCCCCTATATACAAGAATATAACTACTATAATACTGCCCCCTATATACAAGAATATAACTACTATAATACTGCTCCTATATACAAGAATAGAACTACTATAATACTGCTCCTATATACAAGAATTTAACTACTATAGTACTGCCCCTATATATAAGAATATAACTACTATAATACTGCCTCCTATATACAAGAATATAACTACTATAATACTGCCTCCTATATACAAGAATATAACTACTATAATACTGCCCCCTATATACAAGAATATAACTACTATATTACTGCTCCTATATACAAGAATGTAACTATTATACTGCCCCCTATATACAAGAATATAACTACTATAATACTGCTCCTATATACAAGAATGTAACTATTATACTGCTCCCTATATACAAGAATATAACTACTAGAATACTGCCCCTATATACAAGAATATAACTACTATAATACTGCCCCCTATGTACAAGAATATAATTACTATAATACTGCCCCCTATATACAAGAATGTAACTATTATACTGCCCCCTATACACAATAATATAACTACTATAATACTGCTCCTATATACAAGAATATAACTACTATAATACTGCCCCCTATATACACGAATATAACTACTATAATACTGCCCCCTATATACAAGAATATAACTACTATAATACTGTCCCTATATACAAGGATATAACTACTATAATACTGCCCCTATATACTAGCATATAACTACTATAATACTGCTCCTATATACAAGAATAGAACTACTATAATACTGCTCCTATATACAAGAATTTAACTACTATAGTACTGCCCCTATATATAAGAATATAACTACTATAATACTGCCTCCTATATACAAGAATATAACTACTATAATACTGCCCCCTATATACAAGAATATAACTACTATAATACTGCCCCCCTATATACAAGATTACTATAATACTGCTCCTATATACAAGAATATAACTACTATAATACTGCTCCTATATACAAGAATATAACTACTATAATACTGCCTCCTATATACAAGAATATAACTACTATAATACTGCCCCTATATACAAGAATATAACTACTATAATACTACCCCAATATACAAGAATATAACTACTATAATACTGCCCCCTATATACAAGAATATAACTACTATAATACTGCCTCTATATACAAGAATATAACTACTATAATACTGCTCCTATTTACAAGAATATAACTACTATAACACTGTCCCCTATGTACAAGAATATAACTACTATAATACTGCCCCTATATACAAGAATATAACTACTATAATACTGCTCCTATATACAAAAATATAACTACTATAATACTGCCCCTATATACAAGAATATAACTACTATAATACTGCCTCCTATATACAAGAATATAACTACTATAATACTGCCCCCTATATACAAGAATATAACTACTATATTACTGCTCCTATATACAAGAATGTAACTATTATACTGCCCCCTATATACAAGAATATAACTACTATAATACTGCTCCTATATACAAGAATATAACTACTATACTACTGCTCCTATATACAAGAATGTAACTATTATACTGCTCCCTATATACAAGAATATAACTACTATAATACTGCCCCTATATACAAGAATATAACTACTATAATACTGCCCCCTATGTACAAGAATATAATTACTATAATACTGCCCCCTATATACAAGAATGTAACTATTATACTGCCCCCTATACACAATAATATAACTACTATAATACTGCTCCTATATACAAGAATATAACTACTATAATACTGCCCCCTATATACACACGAATATAACTACTATAATACTGCCCCCTATATACAAGAATATAACTACTATAATACTGTCCCTATATACAAGGATATAACTACTATAATACTGCCCCTATATACTAGCATATAACTACTATAATACTGCTCCTATATACAAGAATATAACTACTATAATACTGCTCCTATATACAAGAATTTAACTACTATAGTACTGCCCCTATATATAAGAATATAACTACTATAATACTGCCTCCTATATACAAGAATATAACTACTATAATACTGCCCCCTATATACAAGAATATAACTACTATAATACTGCCCCCCTATATACAAGATTACTATAATACTGCTCCTATATACAAGAATATAACTACTATAATACTGCTCCTATATACAAGAATATAACTACTATAATACTGCCTCCTATATACAAGAATATAACTACTATAATACTGCCCCTATATACAAGAATATAACTACTATAATACTACCCCAATATACAAGAATATAACTACTATAATACTGCCCCCTATATACAAGAATATAACTACTATAATACTGCCTCTATATACAAGAATATAACTACTATAATACTGCTCCTATTTACAAGAATATAACTACTATAACACTGTCCCCTATGTACAAGAATATAACTACTATAATACTGCCCCTATATACAAGAATATAACTACTATAATACTGCTCCTATATACAAAAATATAACTACTATAATACTGCCCCTATATACAAGAATATAACTACTATAATACTGCCTCCTATATACAAGAATATAACTACTATAATACTGCCCCCTATATACAAGAATATAACTACTATATTACTGCTCCTATATACAAGAATGTAACTATTATACTGCCCCCTATATACAAGAATATAACTACTATAATACTGCTCCTATATACAAGAATATAACTACTATACTACTGCTCCTATATACAAGAATGTAACTATTATACTGCTCCCTATATACAAGAATATAACTACTATAATACTGCCCCTATATACAAGAATATAACTACTATAATACTGCCCCCTATGTACAAGAATATAATTACTATAATACTGCCCCCTATATACAAGAATGTAACTATTATACTGCCCCCTATACACAATAATATAACTACTATAATACTGCTCCTATGTACAAGAATATAACTACTATAATACTGCCCCCTATATGCAAGAATATGAATCTAAACAGCTAGGAGGATTTTTACATTGAATAGTATTGCTCCTTGTGTACACACAGTCCTTTTTCACAGTTTGATGATTAAAGAACAGTAATATTAGTATCTGTCAGTCATATTTCCCTTTTTTCTTTTTTACGCTCTGGTCACCAAGCCAGGCATTCAAACAAAGAAAAAAATATATTTCTTCATACTAAACCTCTGATGGATGTCATAGGGAAATGCAGACTGACAATAAGGATTTATCCATAAAGGCGATAAAGAGCTGGAGCCCGGAGAATCATGAAGTCATCCAACAGAGGAAAATAGTAGATGAAACCGTGTGTAAATACAGCCAAGTCTTAGAGTGCGCCGCTGCTTGGACATGTTGCCTCGAGGGACGACAGCCCCACATGCAGAATTTAATTTATAGGAGAACAATAAATTCCTGATTGGTCTGCCTGAAGAATAAGTTTCAGTGCGAATCTACGTTAGAATGAAAAAAAAAAATAAATAAATAAAATCGAGCGATCCGATCAACTTCGAAGTAGGCCTGATCGTCGGGTCTAGACCAGCCGGGGGCAGCACTTAAAAAAAACTGTCAAACTTGTTGGATTCTATCGCGCAATATTGTCGAGAATTATGTGAAAGGATATCCTGTGAACGTTAACAACTCATTGACGAAAGAGTTAAGAGGAGAATGTCAAGAACCGGCGGTGCACAGTGAAGCAATCCGAGGCCGGATACAATGCTGGTGCTCCAACTAACGTGTCAGAACGCAAGACTCGTGGTTCCTTAGCACAGATGGCCTATAACAGCGGACAACCAATTCGAGTCCTATTGCTGTCTAAGGGAAACAGAAATGCGAGACTCCAGTGGGCAAAAGAGTAAAAAAAATTGGATCACTGAGCAGTGGAAAAACATTGCCTGGTCCGATGCAGCCTTGATCAACTAGATTTTATCAGTATTAGGGATAGATGAGGTGTGAGAGACACACAGGAGCCAAGTCGTCAGTCCAGCTTACTGACCGATTCAGCCAACAACGTCGTTCTGCAGCTTTTATGTAGAGTGGATACATAGAAGCTGCAAAACAGATGCGAAGCAAAATGTTTAATAAAAATATATTAGAAAAGTGCTTAGTATCACAAAATACATTTAAAAAAAAAACAAATGGCACCAACAGGTTATAATAGCCATATCTAGCAAGGAGAGAAAATTCAAGGGAAAATGACTTTCTTACCAGGAGTTCTCTCTTCAAGCTCTGACCTTAGACCTGCTGCTCCCCTCTGAGAAACGTCCTTATTGAAGAGTCACAGAGTGCGCCACGGGGGAAAGATGGCGGTCGTCCAGGCTTTACCCCCAGTCTTCACCCCAGGACAAATGCTACATTATCATAACAACTATATTTCCATAGTATACAACCATGTTCCCATTCACTGACAGCAAGCACAAATATTGATATGGTGTAGCGTTCCTACGAACCCTTTATTATGCAATGATTAAACCGTATTAAGTATTGTCTTAAATGGTCAATGTCATCAGTGGAGAGGTGGCCGCAGATATGAGGATTAGGGTATGTTCACACGGCAGCGTCCGTAACGGCTGAAATTACGGGGATGTTTTCAGGAGGAAACGTCCCCGTAATTTCAGCCGTAACGGCATGTGCAGGCGCTTGAACGCCGCGTCCATTACGGACATAATTGGCGCTGCTTTTCATTGGAGTCAATGAATAACGGCTCCAATTACGCCGAAAGAAGTGACAGGTCACTTCTTTGACGCGGGCGTCAATTTACGCGCCGTCATTTGACAGCGGCTTTCAATGGGCAGATGTTTGTCAACGCTATCGAGGCGCATTTTTCGGACGTAATTCGGGGCAAAAACGCCCGAATTACGTCCGTAATTAGTGCGTGTGAACGTACCCTTATGTTAGCAGCCGAGCGCAACGTGTCGTAAAAGAGAAATAGAAGAAAACCTCATTTAATGTTTGCTAAATAAAACCCAACGCAGCCGGATGATTAAATGTCTGAACGTGATCATTACAGTAATCCTGATGGTTGTAAGATTTTTTTCGTGCCAGTCTCTTCATTCACAACCACGGGGCACAATCTGAAGACAAGGAAACGTCTGAGGCTGGAGGACACTAGCTGCGATCCTGCAGTAGAGGGCTCTCAATTACTGTGGAAAACGACTAAGGACTGCCAAGACCGCGTCTTTATACAGCAGCACAAACAAAGGAGCGCGCCGAAACCTGAACGTTATAAAGCAGCTCTGTAATTAGACGGGTGCTGACATCTTCCCATAGACAGAAAAGATTAAGGATCATTACAACTGCTGGGAGGGAAATCACGATCGGACCTTTAAGGATCAAATCTCCTCCACTGTCTTTCTTACAGACACCTGCAGGGATATCTACTTACTGACCGTCCTGCCAGACAAACCTCAGGAGAACGAAACTTCACTCCTCATTATAGAACAATTACTGACGATTTCACAAAATCAGAAATTCCATGGCTATAAATATATCTGTTTCTGAGAAAGTTGGGTTACAATCAATATGGCCGCCTTTACATGTCCATCATGGGTCATCAATGAGCTTACTGAATGGCAAGTCTGACTGGTTTTGAAGGGAATGTACAGTATGTAAAAATGCAGTTTTCCCCATTCCGGAGTCTAGGAAAGCTGGGTGACAACCCTCGTAGGAGCTGTAATGGTAATGATACACTTTTCTAGGAGTGGGTAGGAGAGCCGGGACTCGAAGGTTTTTTCTATCAGTTCTGCGAGCAGTTAAACAGGTTTTACATGAAAATACTGAATCGAATAATAGAAAACGATTTATCCCCCAGTTTAGGGTCTCCCCTCTATTTTATGCTGCCCTCTGATTGGGTAACATAGGAGATGTATTTCTGATATAGAGGTGTAGTAGGCCGGACAGATTCCCTGTAACAATGCGTATGAGAAGATTAGATTGTGAGTTCCTTTGAGGACAGAGACTGATGAGTATTCTCACAGAATATGAAGGCGCTATAAAAATAACGACACTATTAATTATAGACAGGTAATAACCAAATAATAACTCACCACATGTCACCATCTTCAAGCGTCTTATCATTGGGGGCTCCAGCGTGTCCATAATGAAGAACGGAGGAGTTATCGCCACTGGAAAAAGAAAACAGAAGGAAGATATGAAAGCAAGAGATACAAGATCAGCAAACTGAAGCAGTCCTAATAAAAAGCACAAGCATGTTCTATCTTTGACCACCGGGGGCACCATTTCATTAGAATCTATAGATCGATGAAGTCACAATAATAATAATAATAATAATAATTAAATAGTAAAAACAACAAAATTAATTATACTAATAATAAATAAAAATAATAATAATAAAAAAAGCAATAATAAAAACAATAAAAATATAATAATAAAAACAATAAAAAGAAATAAAAAAGCAATAAAAATATAATAATAATAAAAACAATAATAATAATAGATATGAAAATGTGTTAATGGTAATTTTTGAATGAAAAAAAACAAACTCTGCAAAAAATGGCCAGAACACCTCAATCGACCCTTAGAATACATGTGGCTTTTCTGTGCTAACCCTTCAGGAGATTGGAAGAAGATTTACCGGAGAGCAGTGTGTTTTTGGGAGTACGTGCGTGCTCCAGGCGTTGGGGACTGGCTCAGGTTTCGATAATGTGGTAGCAATGATTGTCAGGGATTGCTGAGAGTTGTAGTTTCCTAACAGCTCTGGGGATGCAGATTGAAGACCACTCCTTTAGGATTTTAGTCCTTGCGTCACTCTTGTACATTCATGAACGGAGTAGAACGCCGGCCCCATGATAACAGAGAGCCCAGACTGGCATCTTATACTTGAACGCCCCCCCAGTATGTATTTACAGGCCAGTACAGTAAAGCAGTCGGTTTCCTTTGAGAGAAGCCGCAATGAGCTCTGGAATAATACAAATTGGGCACGCGCCTCTGCCGACTCTGATGTTTGTTTCTCCCATATGAAAAGACAGCAGAGCTCCTGATGACCAGTCCTGCTGCGCGGCCGCCTCCCCGGCCCATCAAACTCTAGTTACAAGACAGGTAGAAATCTGTGGGTTTACTGCTCTCTCCGGGAATCAATCCATCCCCCTTTGTTTTTAATCTTCAGCGAGCAAAAATAGAAAAAGAAATGAAAAATAGATGGGTCTGTCACACCGGTTACATGTTCACGTCGATAGATGAAGCAGCTGTCACTGCTTTACATGAGAGGACGGTGAGCCTCAGATAGATGCAGAACATCACAGGCCGGCACCGCAGCCGCAGGGCATCGCTCCCAATCCCTGTGTATATATTTACACCTGTAATTATAGCTGAATATTATAATGTGTACATAAAGTAGGTTGTGGTTCAGGGAATGGGTCAGAGAATCAAGTAATATATTATAACAATGGACATCTGTGAGCATGGAGGGTATGAATAAGTTGCTGCCCCGATTCCATGATTATTTATTAGTTAAATATGTTTTGTGCTTAAATATATATACAGATGTAGTGCAGATGAGTTTGTCACCTGGTCCACGCCATGGTGACATCACAACGTATTATCGGTGGGTTTAGGAAGCATTTTAAGTGGACCAACCATGTCTGAAAAGAAAGGTCAGGGAGACCTAAAATACCATCTTGCTCACTTTTCAGTGCTGGATGGGCAGTGTTGGTGGCATCAGTCCACAAGAGGGTAGAGGTGTCTGAATGTCACCCATGCTGAGTTAAAGGGGTTGTCCACGATTTGAATTTTTTTTTCTCTCCCATAAGCCGCACCACTATTGTCCATGGGCTGTGTCTGCCATTGCAGTTCAATCACATTTACTTGAATGGGGATGAGCTGCAATACCAGACACAGCCAATGACAAGGGTGGCGCTGCTTCTGAAGAAAAAAACAAAAACACCCTTATTTTTTAAACATGGACAATCCCTGTAAATCAAATTCCTCTAACTGTACAATTTCAGCACTGCTACATCTGTATGTGGCAATAACCCAACTGAAAAATCCTTTACTAGGCAACTTCATCTGTATCGTCAATATACGTGATCATCGATCCTAAAGCGTCATCAAGCTTGTTAAATAAACGAGATAATTAGCAAGTGACAGTCTACAGGACACTGCTGCTTCTAGGGTGACACGTGCAGCATCTGCACTGGTAATAATCATCGCAATAATGGTTTTTACACTACACGGCCGCCCTGTGCGCTCTGGTATTAAAAGAGAATCCTATTGAGACGGATTTGGCGCCAACAAAATGGCCAGCCATCACTTCAGGTGTGAACTAGAGCAGCAACTAGCGCTAGTAAGGCTACGTGTGCCTCGTGCAGACTTTACGAAGATCACGTCTTTTCACTGCCCCCAACAAGAAGATAAACAAAACAAACCCAAAAGTCATTAGAGACGGAATATTCTCATAGATAATGAGCAAGCGAGGAACCGGTCATTTGCTAATCCATCTGATTTGCCGGTTAGATGGTGAACTTAGACAGATGACATATACAGGGGGGTCACATAGCTGTAGTATGACTTTGGGCAGATGTGAAATACAGATCGTTAAATGAGTATAGGATGGCAAGGAATGGCTGTCGCTGACCAACTTGTATTACGGTTTCCCCTCCCGGCTTAGCTAAGAGCCCTTAATAATAAAGGATTCATTACTTCAGGGATAGAAAAGCTTATTCTAAATCTGAAAAAAATCATAGGTGAAAATGACTGATGTCCCCGGTAAATCAAATTGTCTTTGTACTTTAACCTCTTAGAATAAAGTCTAATTTGTTTATCCTGTGGAAATGTCAGCGACGTCAATCTCACAGTCAATGTACACAGAGCCAGTTCCTGCCTGCACCCATCTGCATGTTAAACGCGCACTATTGTGGGTGAGGGTCCGTCCTGTGCTCAAAAACGGTTTACCACACCGCCCTGAGACACACGATTCACAAAATTAATTTCTCCCTAACGAGAGGCACGGCCGATATGTGAAGCAGAACTCAGAGACTACCAGAAATTCAAGAGCCATTACCAGCCGTTGTGTAATATAATGTACTTTATAAGGTACAACAGAGAGCACGTGATCTGGATACAACCAAGCTGGACAGCCTGTACATAGGAGGCAGTATTATAGTAGTTATATTCTTGTATATAGGAGGCAGTATTATAGTAGTTATATTCTTGTATATAGGGGGCAGTATTATAGTAGTTATATTCTTGTATATAGGGGTAGTATTATAGTAGTTATATTCTTGTATATAGGGGGCAGTATTATAGTAGTTATATTCTTGTATATAGGGAGCAGTATTATAGTAGTTATATTCTTGTATATAGGGAGCAGTATTATAGTAGTTATATTCTTGTATATAGGGGTAGTATTATAGTAGTTATATTCTTGTATATAGGGGGCAGTATTATAGTAGTTATATTCTTGTATATAGGGAGCAGTATTATAGTAGTTATATTCTTGTATATAGGGAGCAGTATTATAGTAGTTATATTCTTGTATATAGGGAGCAGTATTATAGTAGTTATATTCTTGTATATAGGGGGCAGTATTATAGTAGTTATATTCTTGTATATAGTGGCAGTATTATAGTAGTTATATTCTTGTACATAGGAGCAGTATTATAGTAGTTATATTCTTGTATATAGGGGGCAGTATTATAATAGTTATATTCTTGTATATAGAAGCAGTATTATAGTAGTTATATTCTTGTATATAGGAGCAGTATTATAGTAGTTATATTCTTGTACATAGGAGGCAGTATTATAGTAGTTATATTCTTGTATATAGGGGGCAGTATTATAGTAGTTATATTCTTGTATATAGGGGCAGTATTATAGTAGTTATATTCTTGTATATAGGGGGCAGTATTATAGTAGTTATATTCTTGTATATAGAAGACAGTATTATAGTGGTTATATTCTTGTATATAGGAGCAGTATTATAGTAGTTATATTCTTGTATATAGGAGCAGTATTATAGTAGTTATATTCTTGTATATAGGGAGCAGTATTATAGTAGTTATATTCTTGTATATAGGGGGCAGTATTATAGTAGTTATATTCTTGTATATAGTGGCAGTATTATAGTAGTTATATTCTTGTACATAGGAGCAGTATTATAGTAGTTATATTCTTGTATATAGGGGGCAGTATTATAGTAGTTATATTCTTGTATATAGAAGCAGTATTATAGTAGTTATATTCTTGTATATAGGGGCAGTATTATAGTAGTTATATTCTTGTATATAGAAGGCAGTATTATAGTGGTTATATTCTTGTATATAGGAGCAGTATTATAGTAGTTATATTCTTGTATATAGGAGCAGCATTATAGTAGTTATATTCTTGTATATAGGAGCAGTATTATAGTAGTTATATTCTTGTATATAGGAGCAGTATTATAGTAGTTATATTCTTGCATATAGGAGCAGTATTATAGTAGTTATATTCTTGTATATAGGAGCAGTATTATAGTAGTTATATTCTTGTACATAGGGGGCAGTATTATAGTAGTTATATTCTTGTACATAGGGGGCAGTATTATAGTAGTTATATTCTTGTATATAGGAGGCAGTATTATAGTGGTTATATTCTTGTATATAGGAGCAGTATTATAGTAGTTATATTCTTGTATATAGGAGCAGTATTATAGTAGTTATATTCTTGTATATAGGAGCAGTATTATAGTAGTTATATTCTTGTATATAGGAGCAGTATTATAGTAGTTATATTCTTGCATATAGGAGCAGTATTATAGTAGTTATATTCTTGTATATAGGAGCAGTATTATAGTAGTTATATTCTTGTATATAGGAGCAGTATTATAGTAGTTATATTCTTGTATATAGAAGGCAGTATTATAGTGGTTATATTCTTGTATATAGGAGCAGTATTATAGTAGTTATATTCTTGTATATAGGAGCAGTATTATAGTAGTTATATTCTTGTATATAGGAGCAGTATTATAGTAGTTATATTCTTGTATATAGGAGCAGTATTATAGTAGTTATATTCTTGTACATAGGGGGCAGTATTATAGTAGTTATATTCTTGTACATAGGGGGCAGTATTATAGTAGTTATATTCTTGTATATAGGAGGCAGTATTATAGTAGTTATATTCTTGTACATAGGGAGCAGTATTATAGTAGTTATATTCTTGTATATAGGGGGCAGTATTATAGTAGTTATATTCTTGTATATAGGGAGCAGTATTATAGTAGTTATATTCTTGTATATAGGGGGCAGTATTATAGTAGTTATATTATTGTACATAGGGGGCAGTATTATAGTAGTTATATTCTTGTACATAGGGAGCAGTATTATAGTAGTTATATTCTTGTATATAGGGGGCAGTATTATAGTAGTTACATTCTTGTATATAGGGGGCAGTATTATAGTAGTTATATTCTTGTATATAGGGGGCAGTATTATAGTAGTTATATAGGAGGCAGTATTATAGTAGTTATATTCTTGTATATAGGGGGCAGAATTATAGTAGTTATATTCTTGTATATAGGGGCAGTATTATAGTAGTTATATTCTTGTATATAGGAGCAGTATTATAGCAGTTATATTCTTGTACATAGGGGGCAGTATTATAGTAGTTATATTCTTGTATATAGGGGACAGTATTATAGTAGTTATATTCTTGTACATAGGGGGCAGGATTATAGTAGTTATATTCTTGTATATAGGAGGCAGTATTATAGTAGTTATATTCTTGTATATAGGGGCAGTATTATAGTAGTTATATTCTTGTATATAGGGGCAGTATTATAGTAGTTATATTCTTGTATATAGGGGCAGTATTATAGTAGTTATATTCTTGTATATAGGAGGCAGTATTATAGTAGTTATATTCTTGTATATAGGGGGCAGTATTATAGTAGTTATATTCTTGTATATAGGGGGCAGTATTATAGTAGTTCTATTCTTGTATATAGGAGGCAGTATTATAGTAGTTATATTCTTGTACATAGGGGGCAGTATTATAGTAGTTATATTCTTGTATATAGGGGCAGTATTATAGTAGTTATATTCTTGCATATAGGAGCAGTAGTATAGCAGTTATATTCTTGTATATAGGAGCAGTATTATAGTAGTTATATTCTTGTATATAGGAGCAGTATTATAGTAGTTATATTCTTGTAAATAGGGGCAGTATTATAGTAGTTATATTCTTGTATATAGGGAGCAGTATTATAGTAGTTATATTCTTGTATATAGGAGCAGTATTATAGTAGTTATATTCTTGTACATAGGGGGCAGTATTATAGTAGTTATATTCTTGTATATAGGGGCAGTATTATAGTAGTTATATTCTTGTATATAGGGGCAGTATTATAGTAGTTATATTCTTGTATATAGGAGCAGTATTATAGTAGTTATATTCTTGTATATAGGAGCAGTATTATAGTAGTTATATTCTTGTATATAGGAGCAGTATTATAGTAGTTATATTCTTGTATATAGGGAGCAGTATTATAGTAGTTATATTCTTGTATATAGGGGCAGTATTATAGTAGTTATATTCTTGTATATAGGGGCAGTATTATAGTAGTTATATTCTTGTATATAGGGGCAGTATTATAGTAGTTATATTCTTGTATATAGGGGCAGTATTCTAGTAGTTATATTCTTGTATATAGGAGCAGTAGTATAGCAGTTATATTCTTATGTACGCATTATGGGACTTAATCCTTTCTTCAGACTACCAGACATTTTTTTAAAAAGTTTGTTTTATAGACATAATGCATTTGGCTTTTGGATTTTTTTCATCAGATGCGCAGTTAGAAAAAAAGATTGATTTATTTTTTTTTGTATAAACTCTTTTTATTGAAACAGTTGCAAAATTTCAACAACATTTACATACAGCTCAGATGGCAGCATTTATGCCCTGTACATCGTATTTTTTGCACGAGATCAAACAATTCTCCACAATACATCTAAAAATGCATACAGTAGCTTTCATTTTAATCAGCGTGGTCCTGAGCCACTTTTAGCTCAACTGTAAATTTACAGACAAACAAATAAACATATAAACCAAACATTGTGACCGTTGCCAAGCTCAGTTTGCTGTTTTGCTGTTTATCAACCTGCTTAACCTTTCTCACCTAATCTCTCATTCCTTTGTTTCTATTTGTGTCTCTCATTTCTCCGCGTGTCCCTGGGCTGAGTCTCTAAACGTCAGCCAAGGCTGCCAAATTTTTAGAAAAGCAATCCTATTTTTATTTTCCCACCCTGCCAGTTCTTCCAGCCTACAAAGTTGGTGAAGTTTAGTCACTAGCTGTTCCATGGAAGGAGGTTTTGTGTCTCTCCATTTGGCAGGTATTAATAATTTGGCTGCTGAAATAATAAATGTAGTGAGATTTTTAGACGAGGGGGTGAAGTCTTTGGTGGGTAGCCACAATAATACCAGTTCTCTAGTAAGAGAAACTGGTTTTCCACAAATCCTTGTTATCAAAGTCTCCACTTCTTTCCAGAAGGACTGAACCACCGAACAAGACCACCATATATGTGAAATACTGCCCACTTCCTTCTCGCATCTCCAGCATTGATTCGAGGGTGAGATTCGAATCCTGTGCAAGTAATCCGGTGTTCTGTACCACCTTGTAAGCACCTTATAAGAATTCTCCTGCACTCTAATACATCTAGAGAATCCTAATGAGTGTCTTAGAATGCAAGATCTATCTTCTTCAGTAAATGTGTAGTTCAATTCTCTTTCCCATGCTAAAATAAAACCTTGAGATTCATCATCCAAGTTTGTAATCAATTGTTTGTATATCTTTGAAAGAGACTTTTTAGGGATTGATGCAAATAAAGTGTAATTTTCCAACCAGGTGGGGTCGGCTTTGCGCTCAGCTATTAATGACAAAAATTTCTTGCACGTATTTGAGAAATCTACTACTTGTAAACTTGTGGGTTTGGGGATGCCCAACTCTTCATGTAGGGTCTGTAGAGTGGTTGGGCCCAAGGTATCAAATATTTTATCCATGTGCAACGTCTGTAATTGAGACCAGGAGTCGGGAACCTTAGTGCATTTAGGGTTTACTAAACAAGGAAGTATAGAAAGTGGTGCCACCATAGAGAACTTATTATTATGCAGATGCAGTGCCGGAGATGTGTGGCACACCTTAAGCATTCCCCACGTCATATCACTTATTACCAATGAACTAGCCGGGAACGCAGTTCCTACCCAGAGTGCGGAAGTTAAATTAGCCTTCAACAGTCCCTTCTCTATATCAACATGTGGGAGCCCCTTGCCCAACCTTGCCAGTTGTGTCCACCTCCCCAATTGTATGGCATTGTAATATGATGTCAGGTCTGGCAACGCCAAACCTCCCTCTCCTTTCTTTTTTATCAGCTGTAAGTATGCAATTCTAGGCCTCTGTTTGTTCCACAGAAAGTCTGTGAAAAGTCGTCTGAATCTTAAGAAATAGAATTTGGGGATGTCAATTGGTAGAGTCTGAAACAAGTATAGTACCTGCGGTAGTACAAATGTAGTTAGTAGATTCTTACGGCCTAACCATGACATATATGGAATATGTAACTTATCCAGAAAATCCTTAATTTTATAATACAATGGGTTATAATTCCGTGTAAAAAGCATTTTAGGAGTAGATGTAATTTTAAGGCCCAAAAATTGCAATTCGGACTTTTGCCACTTGAAAGGTGAATTGGAACTAACTGTCAAAAATGTACTTTGGGAAAGGGTTATATTTAAGGCCTCCGATTTTTCGTAGTTAATCTTAAAATTTGAAACCCAACCAAATTCTTCGAAAATCTGTATGAGATTCGGTAAAGCTACCTTGGGATTTGTTATAAAAACTAACAAATCATCTGCATACGCAGCTGTCTTGTGTTCAAATCCTCCTACCTTGAGGCCCTCAATGGTTGGGGTCTGTCTAATTTTAAGTAGTAGTGTTTCCATTATCAGTACAAACAACGTGGGGGACAAAGGGCAGCCTTGGCGTGTGCCATTATGAATGGGGAAAGGATCTGAAAAGGTGCCATTCACTTGAATTTTTGCAGTAGGATCTTTATATAAAGAGAAAACCATGTCAATGAATAGTTGCGGAAAACCGAACTTGGCAAGAGCCTCTTTTAGAAAAACCCAATCCACCCTATCAAAGGCCTTTTCCGCATCTGTCCCCAATAATATCAGAGGTATCCTGTGTTGTCTAGCGTGATATATGGCATGTATTGTTCGTATAGTATTAAATTTACCCTCCCTCCCTGGTACAAATCCCACTTGTTCCACTCCCACCAGTTTAGAAAGGAAAGTATTTATTCGTGCTGACAGTAT
Source organism: Rhinoderma darwinii (assembly GCF_050947455.1). Lineage (NCBI taxonomy): Eukaryota > Metazoa > Chordata > Amphibia > Anura > Rhinodermatidae > Rhinoderma > Rhinoderma darwinii. The sequence continues at coordinate 89,642,142 of NC_134695.1, forward strand.
CTTCGCCCACCATTTCAAGTCCGAGTTTAAGAGGGAAATAGGCCTATAGCTACCACACCTTTCCAGATCCTTACCCTCCTTAGGAAGGACTATAATGTTAGCCTCCAAAGCTTGCTTGGGGAAGTTAGCTCCACTTAACATAGCGTTACATAGCGACAGGAAATACGGCATTAGTATATTCTTACATTTTTTATAGTAAATGATGGGTAACCCATCGGGACCCGGGCTTTTTCCATTTGGAATTGACATCAATATTTTTTCCATTTCAGGCAAAGTGAACGGGGCCACTAATGAATGTCTTTCCTCTTCTGACAAGGACGGCGCCACAATAGATGCTAGATATTTTTGTATGGCAGTAACATGTGGCGTTTCCCTTTGCTGTTTAGGGTCTTTCGTAATGTTATATAGGCCCAAGTAATACTTCCGAAACTCCCGAGCAATGAGATCTGTTGTGGAGAGTGTCTGTCCGGCCCCATCTTTTATGGAGGTAATAAACGTTTTCCCCCTTTGTTTTTTAATGAGATTAGCCATTATTCTATTCCCTTTGTCCCCATGGGCATATGTTTTGTATTTTAGTAGTTGGAGGGCTTTAGCCGATTGCACGTTGAGAATATTTTTAAGCTCCTGTCTGAGATGTCTTAATTCGATCTGAACAGATGCCAACTGCGCGCTTTTATGAATATTTTCCAGCGAAGCTATTTGACCCAGTACCCGGTTTATGTTTGACGCCCTTTCCCTCTTGACTCTAGACCCTAGAGCAATAAATTCCCCCCTTACAAAGGCTTTATGCGTCTCCCATAGAATAGGTCTAGACACAAGAGGATCGTCATTAAATACAAAAAATTCTCTCATTCTATGTTCCATGGCCTCGAACTCTTTAGCATTTTCTAGTAAAGTATCATTAAGCCTCCAATTCCACCCTCTTACCGGTAGTCCTGACAGTTTAAATTTAATGGAAATCGGAGCGTGATCGGATATAGTGATGTTACCAATGGAGGGGGAGTTGACCACGGGCAAGTATCTTTCGGAAACTAGTAAATGATCCAAACGCTGATATGATTTATGTGGCGCTGAATAAAAGGAGTAATCGCGTACAGACGGGTGGTGTATTCTCCACACATCCACTAGTTTCAGTGTAGTTAACAGTATTTTAAGTCGTCTACGTGCTTTATGGGTGATATGTGACATGTTGGAGGTGGAATCCACGTTCGGATCTAACACCAAGTTAAAGTCCCCTCCCACTATCACCAACCCCTCGAAGAAGAATTTAAGAGAGTGCAGTACCTTTGTCAACCACTGCGCCTGTCTCACATTTGGTGCGTATAAGTTTACCAATGTTATTTTTGTGTTCAAGATCGAACCCTTTAGAAATACGAAACGACCATTTGGGTCTATTTGAGTGGCTTCCTTCATAAAAGGCACAGTATCTCTTATCGCTATGGAAACTCCCCTCGAAGCGGTAGAATAGGTGCTGTGATACCATTTGTCATAGGGTTTAGTGGGGAGCTTAGGAATCTTATTTGATTTGAAGTGCGTTTCTTGTAAGAAAATCAAATCAGCACTTTCTCGCCTTAACATATTAAAGACCTGACTCCTCTTCTGAGGGGTATTCAAGCCCTTAGTATTAAATGATATAACTTTAAGCGAGGCCATGTTGTAAAATTACAGTGAGACAGACGCAGTGATATCCAAGCACGGTCACATAATAAACATAAAAACAAAAACTATATACATATATCCTTGCGTTGATATCAACCCCAAAGCGAGGAGATCCATAAGGGAAATCTAGGGCTGCAATTGAGGACTCCCATCCGGGGAAAACACAAGGTAGAGGACAGGGGGAAGGGTAGAACGCCATGTAACCACGTTCCACCTCCAGAAACTTTATCATCTAATGAAACCTTTAGACACTCTTATATCATGTTCTAGACTGACCTGCTATTTCTCTCCTTTATACTGGTTTACGTTAGTCTATGTATACCTAACAATTTTTAGAAAAGTTTTTTAGAAAAGAGTCATAATGGTACACAAATCCACATTCTGAAAAACATACCATATTAACGCCTAATATCTTATTAGCACTAATAATATAGTAGATAACAGAATATACATTATCTTAGGTCAGTTAAAAGAGATATATGTACTATGCAAAATACATATGAATATATTAATAGAGTACATCTTATCCAAAGAACACTCACGCATACACCATGGCTCGTAACAAATTTTTTCTAAAGCAATAGAAATCACGTCGGCTTTGATGATCAGCTCAATCAGCCAAATTAGGTACGTGATGCTTCCGATGACGAGGGGATTTCATCCTGGTCGCCATCTCCCAACCTCTCGACTGCGGTAGTTCTGGTAGCTCCGAGGCCGCCTGCACCGGCAACCACGACGGTATGTCAAGTGGAGGGGTGTCCAATTTTACCCAGAATTTAGGGAGGTCATCTGGAGAGCGGATAGTAAGTTGCCGTCCGCCTATCATGGTCGCCAGACCGAACGGGAATAGCCATCTCACCGGCAGCTTTTTGGCTCGAAGCATATCCGTCACTGGTTTCAGGATCCTTCTCTTGGCCAATGTACTGGGTGCTATGTCCTGAAAAAAGAGTAGTTGTGTCCCTTCATAGATAAATTCCTGTCGTTCCCTCGACGCTTTCAGCAAACTTGCTGTGTCTATGAAACTCAACAGACCACAAATCACATCCCTCGGTGGCTCATTCACCGCAGGTTTCGGCCGAAGTGCTCTGTGAACACGCTCCACCACCATCTTGTCTGCCTTCTCCTGACCAACGAGCTCTGCGAAAATCCGGACGATCACCTGGGGTAAAGCATCTCCAGTTACCGATTCTGGCAGACCCCGCAATCTAATATTCCGGCGTCGGCTGCGGTTTTCCTGATCTTCAATCATTAGGTGCGCGTTGTTGATATGATTTTGATGGGAAACGAGCAAGTCCGATATAGCTGCGCTGTGTCCTAGAATGGAGGTTTGTGTCTCCTCCAGCGAGTCTACTCGATGCCCAATCTGTCTGATATCTTCTTTTATGTCCGCTAGCTCCTTCATTATTGGGGATATTGCCTGAGTCAGTACCTTTTTAAAATAGGAGCGTGATAGTGTGTCTCCTCCTCTTGCTGAGTCCGAGTAAGCAGTAGAGCTGTCTCCCTCTGAGTCTTCATCTGCAGCTTCTGCAGCATGCTGTGTCAGCGCCATTTTGTCCCGGCCCGCAGGAGAAGAAGTTTTCTTTCTCAGAAATTTATCCATTTCAGGCTGGTTTTTGCTTTGTTTCCCAGGACAGGGTGAGTCTCTACCCTTATCCCTTGTTGTTCTCACCATTTCGGGTTTGTAAGTGTCTTAGAAGCTGTAGTTTCCAGAGGTGTAGTGAGGAGCCCAGAAATTAAGCTACCATCACGATGCGCTGTAACTCCGCCCCCCAAAGATTGATTTATTTTAATACTGTTATACATCCGCTGGATTTGATTCCTAATTGAGACTTCTTGGAACTTTGCAGCAACCTCATCTATAGGTGTTCAAAACTGTTGTGTTTCCAACACAACTGTACAAAGTGAGCAGATAAACTGTTGCTCTCTGTTATCATTCAACCTGTTGAAATTATACTGCTCTACGAAGCGCTGTTTTCCGTTTATTTTGCTCTAGCCACTATATTCTTCTAAGCAGGTGGTGACACGTAGGCAAAGGGAAAGCACCACGCCTAATATTGAGACACGCCATTATCTCACCTTCCTTCCATTCCCCTTATCCTACACACATCTAATATGACACTCCACAATATCTGGACATACCTGCCACAAATACAGGTGTATGATGTGTGTCTCATTCCTCCACGAGCGTAGCAATAGTTTAAGAAGACACTGCAAAAGAAAGAAACTTATGATAAGTGGTAAATACAAGAAAAGAGGCCAGAGATAGGGATATATATATATATATATATATATATATATATATATATATATATATATATATATATTCACACACACAAATTATATTACAACAAATTATCAACTGTTCTGATCAACTGGTCTAACTGGGAGAAGCTTCCAGGACGAACATTAAAGTCCATAGCGGGCCATAGAGAGAAGTATGGTACAAGATGAAATGCCACGGGAGCTGCCAGTAGGGGGGGGGAGGGGGAGTAATGAATGAGACTGCAGGTAACGGGCTGAATGACAATCACCATTTATAGAGCTCATACAGTTCACCGCAGGATTCTGTTTCCGAACATATTTATCCCTTTTTGAGCTTGATCTGTGATCTTTAGTCCTGTATCGTGCAGCACATATATTATAGTGAGCAATATGAACCAGTCTGCCTTTAAGTTTATTGCCCAAAAAATTAATGAGATGCTAATTTAGCAGTGAAAAGTAAAGCAGTTTTCAGGTTCTCCCTGAAGGGGGCGCCATTTAGTCTCCACAGATAACAGGCTTTCCTTAGATCCATTGTGTCAAAAGTTTTCTGCAAGCGATAGTAAATATGCATAGAGTCTAATTAGTGTGAGATTACAGAGCGTTCTGTCGAAGGCGGCTCAAAGCTGCACGGATTCATTTTTCGCTGTTAATTTCGCTAAAATAAATAGCTGTGGCGGGCCCATGTTCTGGCTGCTAATCAAAGCAGGCCAGATTTCATGGAGAAGATCCCGGAGGAGAAGGAGGTATTGTCTTATCTGTGCACCAACTGGTAGGCTTAAAAATGGAGAATTTTACAGCGTTTGCTGCTCCAAGGAACAGCAGTAACTAAGTGCAGAGCGTCTGTTTGGACTCTATTTCACCTATTCTTCTGCTCAGGGAGATGGAAAATTACACGGTCTAGAAATGCAGCGTTGGAGCTATAGGGGTGCAGAGGGTACACCCAATATAAGATTTAATTGACAGTCATGGAAGGTGAAGGATCCATAAGGAATACTAGAGGGAATCTCTCTCATATCTAGCCTTCAGGTAAAGTAGAGACGACTTTGTAAATCCCCAAGATTTCAAATAAAATAGTCTCCCCTTGTACAGTTTTTTTTTACCTAAAGAGGTCAAAAATGTTGCGCCTATTCATTTCTTAATATATCTTTATAACGTTCATAGCTCCCTTTTCCTGATACAAAGTTCCAAATGCCCTGCATAGACAAATCGTTAAATGGTAAGATTCTGCCACCACTAGAGGGTGCGCATGAGCTTAATGTATACTGTTCATACATTGAACTCAATAATAAAACAGTATGCAGTTAGCTCCCCCTAGTGGAGACTGCATGCAGACAGAATTTTATCATTTCACTTGGAATGTGTATGTCTTTAAGTCTCTATGCCAGAAAAACTGCTATAAGGAAGAAAAAAAAAAAAAAAAAGAATCAGCACAGGATTCTATTACTGAAAAATAAATTGCGTTAAAAGGTGGACGCTCACTTTAAGGAAGAAAACAAGTTACATAAGAATTAGCCTGTGATGGATGGAAAAACTGCAGGAGTTGGATATAAGGACAGGGTTCACCCCATTGACCTGCGCCGTGTTGGCTCTCCATAGAGGATGTATCAGGGACACTGGTGACCTTGAAGGATTTACAAGACATGATATCACCGGCTCCTGTCTGAGCGCATTACCACCAGCCCATAAAACTTTCATCAGGGATGGCAGGCACAGCGGAAGGGTCAGAATCTCTCCAATACTCTGTACAGCACTCAGAAAAAGGAAACGAGTAAATAATGTGGCCTAAAGTTTTGTGATATGTCCCCCAAAGATCATCTCTAGCCCCTAGAAATGAGTTTTTATCCGTTGCGGTGCTGACCCTTCTGGCACGTTACATCCATGTTTGCCTCTATGAAACACTACAGGAAAAACGGATTCATTGTGCTACGTCGAATGCAAGACCTGAGGGGGTGGAGCGTGACACAGGAACTCAAAAAGTACCATAGAGAATATTCGGGTGCCCCCTCAGCCCCTGTACTAGGCGTAACCTAGTGTATAGGATTTACAAAGTCTTATAATAGGGGGAGATTTAATTAGGAAAAAAAATTCTATTGCAAAAATAAAACTGCATTACATGGCACGCGCCATATTGATTATTTTTAATTTATGCTTAACTTGACATTTTGGGAAAACGTTGCGCTACGCCAGCTTAAAGGACTTTTGAAATATGGCAAATAAACCTTTGCTGTACATGTAGGTCAGACATTAGCGTCTACGATGTCTAGCAAGTTGCACCAAATATACTAACGATTTGAATAATTATCATATAAAGCTGGCCATACATGAAGCTTGATGGGTGTTCACTTTGCAGATTTCTTGTCCCCGTCCGCAAATTATAATTCTGTAGTAAAACATTTGAAGGTCAATTATAATCACGGTCGTGTTAAATTATTATTATTATATGCTGTGCCGACACCAGAGAACGCAGCGGGAACGATCACATTCACAGCTCGGCATCTGGATCAGCAGAATTTAAGCTGTGGGTATTCCGGGAGAAGATGCAATCTGCTGCTTTAATTTGGTAAGGATATAATACCTTGATATCGGATGAAGGTTACCACTTACTAATACGAACACTGGGAATATCGGGCCGGGTTCACATGTGCCGCTTGCTCTATTATATGGTCTGACTGGCCGCCATGGGTCAATCGCACCATAAACTTCAGATTACAACAGAATAAAAACTGCTAAAAATGCAGCAAATATTGAACATATATTGGAGATTCGACATCAGGAACAAAGGGCTAAACAAAACTAAATTAAAAAACACTGGCATGTGGAATTTTTAGAGTTTGATGAGAATAATCTAATTCCTATGACACTACAGCCAAGTCTAAGGACGCTGGAGTCGTCCGAAACGCGTAGGCTCTGAGGATACTATTCCCCCACTTTCTTCACACCAGGACTCCATACATTTGGACCTTTTAATCAGGACTATTAAACTTGGAAACTGCTTCCATTTTACCTATTCACAGCGCTGGACCCAACCTCTCCGCTACCCTTGTTTCTATATCGTGTGCCGACACGAGGACCCGGGCGCTATCAGCGACACTCCAAATTGTGTCAGGTGAGCTGGAGGATTCCTCCCCATTTTCTTTTTTCTATTATTTATTTGTGGTAGGAGTGTTCCAAAAAATTTATGTGCTAAGGCCCAGCACCACTGCCCAACGACATCTCCCAACAGGGGAAAACAATGTCCGGATAGTCAATACTTTGATACCACAGGAGATAAGCGGAAGCTATTTATCTCCACGTTGCTGGAATAACATTCAAGCTTGTATACAGCTCAGATGCAGACCTATGTGTCTCATGGTAACAGACAACCCACAAATCTGATCCTGTAGTCATGTGCAAACTGAGGGAGTAGAATAACATAGAATAAAGTATCAGATTACACACCAGGGTTTTTGTGTGGTCTGAAATCATGGAGACACATAGGTCTGCATAGGAGTTGCATACCCAAAACGGCTAAAAGCATATTTTTAATCAATTAATTTGAAAAAAAATCCTTTGTTTTCTCATTTTATACACAAAGGAGCAATAAAGAAAAAAAGTGGATTGCAAAAGATGAACATACCCTTTAAATAATCTGAGTATTTCATTATGCACCTGAATACACACAGTAGCGATTTACATTACACGAACATTTACATGAAGACCAGCTTTACTTGTAAGCTCGCCCCTGCGGCAGCGCAAACATATCACTTCTTAAACGGATTACAAGGTGTTAATTGTTCCACAAGATCCATGTCTGATACTGTACAGGACATGGGGAGACGAGGATCAGACATGGACAATTGCGAAATTATTGCTTAGGAAAACCCCCAAGAATAATCTGTCATCTCGTCCGGATATCAGTTTTATTAAAAGTAACGCAATCCTCGCATTATGCCTCATTAGTGCAATCTATATTCTACATCAGCGGGTCCCAAACCGATCATCATGTACCTTCAGCAGCACTTGGATTTAAAGAGAGCATCATTAATTTATGGAGGTGATTAAAATCTTGACATAGCAGAGTCGAGGTATGGGACGAGGGTCTTTGTAGACGATCCCCAATATAAGATCTGACTGACAGCTGTGGAAGGTGAAGGATTTATTAGTAGCCCTAGAGGGGAGCCCACTCATATCTAGCCCTCGGGTAAAGTAGAGAAGAGCTGTTCAAATCAGCAAGATCTTAAATGAAATAGATTTAAGGAAGAAAACTGTAAGTTACAATATTATTAGGTGTAATGGGAGGAAGAACTGCAAGAGAATTATGAACGGAGATGGTTCACTCAGTGACGTTGTTCGACTCGTGTTATATTAAAGACATTAACAAAAGAACATTAAAGGGTATTCCCAAATTCCCACAAAATGACATTCTATATACAGTGAAGGAAATAAGTATTTGATCCCTTGCTGATTTTGTAAGTTTGCCCACTGTCAAAGACATGAACAGTCTAGAATTTTTAGGCTAGATTAATTTTACCAGTGAGAGATAGATTATATTAAAAAAAAACAAAAAAAAACACATTGTCAAAATTATATATATTTATTTGCATTGTGCACAGAGAAATAAGTATTTGATCCCTTTGGCAAACAAGACTTAATACTTGGTGGCAAAACCCTTGTTGGCAAGCACAGCAGTCAGACGTTTTTAGTAGTTGACGATGAGGTTTGCACACATGTTAGATGGAATTTTCGCCCACTCCTCTTTGCAGATCATCTGTAAATCATTAAGATTTCGAGGCTGTCGCTTGGCAACTCGGATCTTCAGCTCCCTCCATAAGTTTTCAATGGGATTAAGGTCTGGAGACTGGCTAGGCCACTCCATGACCTTAATGTGCTTCTTTTTGAGCCACTCCTTTGTTGCCTTGGCTGTATGTTTCGGGTCATTGTCGTGCTGGAAGACCCAGCCACGAGCCATTTTTAATGTCCTGGTGGAGGGAAGGAGGTTGTCACTCAGGATTTGACGGTACATGGCTCCATCCATTCTCCCATTGATGCGGTGAAGTAGTCCTGTGCCCTTAGCAGAGAAACACCCCCAAAACATAATGTTTCCACCTCCATGCTTGACAGTGGGGACGGTGTTCTTTGGGTCATAGGCAGCATTTCTCTTCCTCCAAACACGGCGAGTTGAGTTAATGCCAAAGAGCTAAATTTTAGTCTCATCTGACCACAGCACCTTCTCCCAATCACTCTCAGAATCATCCAGATGTTCATTTGCAAACTTCAGTCGGGCCTGTACATGTGCCTTCTTGAGCAGGGGGACCTTGCGGGCACTGCTGGATTTTAATCCATTACGGCGTAATGTGTTACCAATGGTTTTCTTGGTGACTGTGGTCCCAGCTGCCTTGAGATCATTAACAAGTTCCCCCCGTGTAGTTTTCGGCTGAGCTCTCACCTTCCTCAGGATCAAGGATACCCCACGAGGTGAGATTTTGCATGGAGCCCCAGATCGATGTCGATTGACAGTCATTTTGTAAGTCTTCCATTTTCTTACTATTGCACCAACAGTTGTCTCCTTCTCACCCAGCGTCTTACTTATGGTTTTGTAGCCCGTTCCAGCCTTGTGCAGGTCTATGATCTTGTCCCTGACATCCTTAGAAAGCTCTCTGGTCTTGCCCATGTTGTAGAGGTTAGAGTCAGACTGATTCATTGAGTCTGTGGACAGGAGTCTTTTATACAGGTGACCATGTAAGACAGCTGTCTTTAATGCAGGCATCAAGTTGATTTGGAGCGTGTAACTGGTCTGGAGGAGGCTGAACTCTTAATGGTTGGTCGGGGATCAAATACTTATTTCTCTGTGCACAATGCAAATAAATATATAGAATTTTGACAATGTGATTTTCTTTTTTTTTTTTTATATATAATCTATCTCTCACTGGTAAAATGAACCTAGCCTAAAAATTCTAGACTGTTCATGTCTATGACAGTGGGCAAACTTACAAAATCAGCAAGGGATCAAATACTTATTTCCTTCACTGTATGTAATGGATTAATCAGCATAAAAAGTTGAATAACTATAAAATTACATGACTTATCATTACATTCCTTGTACTGATCCTGAGTTACATCCTGTGTTATACTCCAGAGCTGTACTCACTATTCTGCTGGTGGAGACACTGTGTACTAACATTACTTTTCCTGTACTGATCCTGAGTTACATCCTGTATTTAACTCCAGAGCTGCACTCACTATTCTGCTGGTGGAGTCACAGTGTACATTACATTATTTATCCTGTACTGATCCTGAGTTACAATCTGTATTATACACCAGAGCCGCACTCACGATTATACTGGTGGAGTCACTGTGTACATACATGACATTACTTATCCTGTACTGATCCTGAGTTACATCCTGTATTATACTCCAGAGCTGCACTCACTATTCTGCTGGCGGAGTCCCTGTGTACATACATTACATTACTTATTCTGTACTGATCCTGAGTTACATCAGTTATTATACTCCAGAGCCACACTCACTATTCTGCTGGTGGAGTCACTGTGTACATACATTACATTACTTATCCTGTACTGATCCTGAGTTACATCCTGTATTATACTCCAGAGCTGCACTCACTATTCTGCTGGCGGAGTCCCTGTGTACATACATTACATTACTTATTCTGTACTGATCCTGAGTTACATCAGTTATTATACTCCAGAGCTGCATTCACAGTTCTACTGGTTAATATTGGAAACATTTTTCTCACATGCTGGACATTCGCACAACCTTCATGGGATTCATTGAGCCAGCGCGCCCTCTAATTCCCAGGGCATAACTGTTGCAGTGTTCGGATATATTTTTGAATACAAAGCTGCTTAATATGGTCACTGTATTCACGATATCACAGAAGGTTGCAGTGTAAAGTCAGAGTTTAGGCTTAAAACAAAATTGTCATTCCTGCTTTGTACAAGAAAATTTCCTATAGTGGGTGAAAAAAATTGTAATAATAGAAAAGCGCCACAACTCAGCTGATACTCTGTATACATGTCCATTTACAATAGCGTGCCCAAAAATTTCCCAGAGAAGAAGTAATGTATCTTGAGAAACACTCCCTTGGCTCGTATAAATCAGAAGTGCTTTATTGTCAGCTGAGCTCTATGGCGCAATGTTCGGCTTTTACCACATAACTGTATACAAGAAACAGCAGGGGAGGGGGAAAGTCCAAACAAGGAAAACATATACCAAACACAGCAATCAATTTGCGTTTTGTTTTTTTATATGCGGTTTTGGGAAATCATGGCAAAACCACGCCATTTTGCGGCAAAAAAAATGCTAATTTACTGTGACGTGTGAATACAGCCTAAGTATCTACTATACGATCTACACCCCCATTGGACAGACATTGTGCGGCCATCTTTTAATACGTATATACACACATTTTGGCGACCCGGATCTGCGTCTGAAGAATAGCCTTCACTAGTTAAGGGAGTTGTCAGCTTTGGACAGTCCCTTCATGTTGGAAGTGTGCCTTGACAATAAGCTGATCCTTGTGAGGCACAAAAAAAAAGTCAAGATTTTTAAGGGTTATATGAGATTATAGAAAAATGGTTGTCTTCCAGAAACAGCGCTACTCTTTGTCTATGGGCTGTGTCTGGTATTGCACCTCAGTCTCACTGTAGCGAATGGGGCGGAGCTGCAGTACCACATACAGCCCATGGACAAGCGCGGTGCAATTTCTGGAAGACAACCATGTTTTTCTAATCTCATACAACCCCTTTAAGACCTTATGCAAACGACTTCAAGATTTTTTTACTGTCCGCAGATACAGATCTGGCGACTACGGAAACACATACGTAGCCGTCCTCCATTGCGGAAGTGCCCATAGACTTCTATGGGGAGTGTGTGCCGCAATATTGGACGAGAATAGGACGTGTTCTATATTTTGAGGATCATTTCTACGGCCCAGAGTCACATCCGTAAATATACAGAAAGGTGTCCGTGGACGACACAAATTTAAAGGGTCCGCAATTTCACCCATAATTACAGATGAAACTATGATCATGTGCATGGCGCCCAACTGTGGCTACGGGCATATAAACACACAAAGCGTATATTGAGCAGCAAAATAATAATAATATTCCTGACATGCGTGCTTTTGGAGTCTCAAGTATCTGGACATCTGGGGCTTACTTTAGAAAAACACTTGGAGTAAGAAATGTTGCGACACGCAGGCTCGACATTCAATGAATAGGTGGAGCACCCTCGTCTCCAGCGCTCAGAAAATAGCAATGATAGAAAATTCTTCTGAACAAAAGGACAAAAAACTCCTGGGAAATCTTCAATAACTCACGTTAAAAATTAAGAAAGAAAAAAATTCTTTGCTCCTTGTTTTATTACATTAATACTCTTTTAATTACAATATTTTGCTGCATTATGGCGGAAGTACTGTCGTTTCTAGACCAGCGTTTGTCACTTTTAAGTAAATTGGGATCTAATCTGTAGATTTAATTAAAAAAGAACATAGCAGGTGTTCAGCCAGACCTCATTATCATAACCGTTAGCATTAAAGGGGTCGTCTCACAATTAAATATTAGATTCTCTATTAGATCAAAACATCATTTGTCTAACTGAAAATATGTTCTGTGCCGCGTGATCTGACAGAGAAATCTAATATTGAACTAAGGGACAACCGCTTTAATGCTAAAAGAAGCCTAAGGCCTCCTACAGAAGAGCGGGTCCGATTTGCATCTACAAAACACAGGCCATTTTTCTTGCTAATGACAGTCCGTGTTGCGTCAGTGTGGCTTCCGTGTGTCATCCATTTTTTCATCGGCAAGTACTTCTTGGTTTTACTTTTTTTTTTCCTGTGTAATCCTTTAGCAACCGATGTGTGAAACACGGACAGCACATGGATGTCTCGTTGATCGGCGCTCGTGGTTACGACCAAAAATGGCAGGTGTAAAAAGACCCTAAAGACCCTTTTACACTGGCCAATTATCGGGCAAACGAGTGTTCACAAAACGCTTCTTCCCGATAATTACCCTGTGTAAACAGGACAACGATCAGCCGATGAACGAGCGTGATCTCGCTGTGCTGTGTGATTAAGTCCCACACAAACTTTACCGAAGTGTCGGGATTGTGAATAGACATCGCGTCCTGGCTGGAGGCGATGTCTATTCACTCTCAAGACAATTCAGTAAAGTTAATGTGGGAGTATGTGACAGCACAGCATGATCACGCGAGATCACGCTGTGCTGAGTACAAATGAACATGAATGGAGAGAAGTGTATGACGCCGATTGGTCACTGATTGGCTGATTGGTCAGCGTCATACACTCCTCTGTACAATGCCCAGTTGGTAAAAAGGTAAAAAAACGCCCAGTTGCCTATTAAGGAACGTATTAGCATAAATCTAAAATCGCTCAAAAATGATCGTTTTTCAAAATAAAAACCACTGCTGTTATCTACATTACAGCGCCTATCACATTATGTAGGACAGAGGGCACTTATATTGTGGTGACAGACTCTTTAAATACTGAAACTACTATTGTTGTCGGCAGTACATCTCCGTGTGTAAACAAATAGATGTACTGCCGACATGATATAAATGTATGGGGACGAGCGAACCCATACTAGCTCCTTGTAAAGGAGCAAACAAGCGCCAATCAACCAGCTGTCTCGTTGATCGTCGCTTAGTTACACGGTCTTCGTCGGGCCGTGTAATACCAGCTTCATTCTCTAGAAGGGGCCCATAGCAGAAGTGCGACCTTCCTCCTGGTTCCACCACCATACACCCAAATGCCTTAGCTTACTTGTTTCTTAATTTCCAATGTTACTCTCAGGGCGATTCCCACCGCCATTGTTTCCTAATAGGATGTGGTTTGTGAAAGCCCTGAACATGTTCACACCATCCAAGAGAGATGAGAAAACCTGAGGTGGGGCTCCTTCTCCAATGACTCCACAACAGTCGTCACAGGAGATACCTCTACAGTATATACCCCCCTGTCTCCAGCCAAGTATGACATTTTGTTGAGGGGATTTGGAAACTGGGTCGTAACGACATAATACCCGGAGGATTTTCCTCTTAGACCCAGACGACACGCAACTGGCCACACGGCCAAAGCAACGTTGGGTGTCTCGCTCACAATGCTGCTGCGATCTGTCCGGGCTTTGGACAAGCGTGGAAAAAAAGGAAAATCAACATGTAGCCCTAGTCTCAATTATTTGGAAACTAATGTGTATAACAATGACTTTTTAAAGCGTACAAATAATTATAATTATTTTTGCATGTATCAGGAGTACATGTGAATATACGAAATGTTGTAATATGTGTTATTCGAGGTAAGTGACATCTCCCCACCTTCCAGCAGCCTGCAGTCCCCCTTTTAATGCCGGCAGGCTGTCTCAAAATGTTCTAAAATCTTCACATTGGCCGCGACCAAAAAATTAATCCCCAATAATAAGTAAATAGTAGACAGGGAAGAGGGGGATGCAGCTGCAGGTTCTCTCTGGCTGTGTTTCTGTGAGGCATTATGTGTCAGAAGAAGGAGCAGTAGGGGAGGGGGACACAGATCTGGTTCAGAGGCTACAGTACATACGGTAGCACTATGAGATATCAGGGCAGCAGCAAATACACCAACGTAAGAACAAACATCACATCAAGAAGAGTCTGTCCACTCAAAGAAGGCAGGGAAACCGGCCCTAACATTTGGGTAAGACACAACATTTCCGGCTACACTTCATATCCCAACTCTCTGTATCGTAAGTGCAATTCCATCTTAGAACCCTGCGCTCACGAAGGCTCAACACAATCTGGAGCCACGGATTCGTATTATTTTTGAAGAACCAGAACAGACCAGGTTAAATTAAATCTAAATTTGCCTGCGTTTTAACTGTGTCCCCGGGGCTGGAAATATTCACAAATATTAATGAGCGGGGATGAAAGGGACGGGAGAACATTTGCAAATAATCCGTGTCTGATTCTTACAATTACAGCCGCAGCAAATGTGAAGCCGAAGGAACTCACGGGACAATATAATGTAAAAAAGAAACCGAGGCATCAACAAGAGGCGCAGAGCAGTGAGGAACATCCATGATGAAACTATGACAACCTATTAAGGTGACGCTCCACCTCTGTAGAATTTAACAGGGAATCACTAAAGTAACAATTCCCTAATATATCGTTATTGGAGTCTCTTCTCGTAGACAGCCTGAACGCCATACACCATCTACTATGGCTGGGCAATTAATCAAAAAATAAATCGAAATACAGCGCAATTAAATAGACATCATGTTGCCAATTTCGGTTTTATCAATTATTTTCTCCCGGTTTAAACTGTTCCTGCATCTTCAGGAAGCAGATACTGTTGAATCCAATGGTAGAGCAGGGAGCCGTAAGATCCCTGCTCTAGCATTCACTATGTATGGCTGGACGCGAGGCAGTGATGTCATCGCGCCTGTCTACGCCGAGCTGCACAGACCAAAGGAGCAGAGGGATCTCCTCCACTCATCATTGGAATGGGATTAGGTGAGTATGTATTTTATTATATTTATCAGGCACTGTTGGGGCAGCTGTGGGGGCATTATACAGCGTGGGGGCAGCTATGGGGGACCTTGTACTGTGTGGGGCGCAGCTATGGGGGCATTATACTGCATGAAAGTCAGTTTTGGGGGCATTATACTATGTAGAGGCAGCTATGAGGGCATTATACTGTGTGGAGGGCAGTTATGGGAGGCATTATATTCTGGGGTTAGCTATGGGGGCATTATACTGTGTGGAGGGCATCTATTGGGGCATTATACTGTATGGAGGCATTTATAGGGGCATTATACTGTGTGGGGAGAACTATGGGGGGAATATACTGTGTGGTGGCAGTGTCAGGGGGCATATTATATACGGTAGTATACAGCAGGCTCCGGGGATAAATATTAATTCAATGGTGTAGCATGCAAATGGGGGCGTGGCCTAAATAATCGTTCAATCATCGTAAATCGAGATTACATGTTCAATTTATCGTGATTTTGATTTAGGTCATAATTGCCCAGCCCTACCATCTATCCACAGTGCAAAGTTTCCACTACTTACAGGACTCATTCAGTGGAAGAGTCTTAAGAAAAAAAAACTATAAAAGTGTAGATTATAAATTGAGCCCCTGATATCATCCACACGTCTCAAGAGGATTTCAGCACTGGAGGCAAAATAGTGAACACAGGGCAGAGCTTACTATTAGCTTCCAGCCAGCCCATATAGAAAACTACAGTCTTTCCCCAGCCAGAAATAGCTGATAACAGAGAAAAATAGTTTTCATTCACTCACATAGCTTACGGTGGTGAAATAGACTTTAGTAGAGTTCCTTAATGCTCTGTGCCTCAGGCTACTGGCTGTATGTAACCCTATAATTATATGCCACTCATCCTTCCCCAATTCAACCATAGTCCGGGTCTATCGCTATAACACACAGTTGGATTACAACATATCAATCTGTGTAATAAATATTGTATATGTCAATTCTATCCCCGGGCCAGGACGTGGGCTTGGGATCAGGATGCCCATTTGTCCAGTCTTCATTAATGTCAAAATATGCAGCAAGACCCAAAGACTTGGCCATGCAGCCGCCATTACTGAGATCTGGGCTAGGGGATGCATCAGTAAGTGCAGAATATTTTTTGCTCATTTATACATGTAAAACATTACAGAATCCCTATAAAAGCTGAAACCTCAACAAAACGTATAAACGACATATCTGTAACAATGCAGGACGGTTGTTATGTAGATGTAATATAAGGAGGGGGAGGGATAAAAAGGAATGAAAAAGACCAAATAAATCTCAAATCTTGACGGCAGCCCGGAGAGGTGTATTGAGCACCTGTCTACAAAATAACTAATTATAGCACCAATGCCCGTCAGCGCTGACACTACCTTCTCCGAACAACAGAGACAAACTGTGTAGTGTGTTATTGCAGGGTGGTAACAACGGGAGATCACCATAACAAAGTGACAACACATACAAAACATATCAATCCTCTATAAAGGGCTTTGAAGAGCTGGATTCTGGCTCCTCAGACAGAAAATACAATAAAATTAATTGGCAACTAAAAGCCTGGAAAACCAAATACCCGATAAAGAGAAGTCCCGCACTTTCCCGACTACAGGGGTCGCACGATCATTGCCATATTACGGCTCCATACAAGCTGCGAGTTGTACAGAGTATAGTAATATGGGGCTATATTGTACCTCAATAAGTCTCCGATTCCATACAGAGACATATGGAGGTCTTATAATGACTCCCACACTATAAAGAAAGAGGGCCATGATGCATCAGACGCCGTATTATAGAGTTATTCTCGGCCTGGAAGAAATGCTTCTAATTACAGCCATTTATGTACCCCTGACAGGAGATGAAAGTCGACTGAACCCCCAAATTTGACGGGTCCGCCCAAGTACGGTCTATAGTGCCTCCCAACTGTCCCACGATGGCAGAGGTCAATGGAAAGGATTGGATTTCAACATAAGGCTTATTCCCCTCATCCCATTTAAAACACATGAAGGCTCGGCCGGGAATGAACGTATATGGGGGAGTCCAGAGCAATAGCTGCTGTTTATGGGCAGATTAAGGGATCTACCAATAAAACTCCGATTTGTCTGCACAGCTTTAAAATTATGTTATGACCAGAAGGGTTGACGTCTCCCTAAAGTTGACCACACACATTAAATTTGGCCGACTTTGGGACTCTCCCCGATTGCAGATGTCGCGGAGGGGGGATCGGGGATGTAAGATTTTAACATGCCAGATCCTTTCTTTCTCTGGCAGCGACTTATTCCCCTCTC
Source organism: Rhinoderma darwinii (assembly GCF_050947455.1). Classification (NCBI taxonomy): domain Eukaryota; kingdom Metazoa; phylum Chordata; class Amphibia; order Anura; family Rhinodermatidae; genus Rhinoderma; species Rhinoderma darwinii. The sequence continues at coordinate 89,659,860 of NC_134695.1, forward strand.
CCCATTAAAATAGACATTCACGCTTGACTGAGCCAAACATCCATGTTGCCCAAATGAGTGTTCTGCTGATGGCTACGTCATGTGTACGGCCGGTTTTACCCCACACAGCAAGGAAGGGATGTCTAAAATCACAGCGCTGGACTAGACCAACAAAAATAAAAAATACAATTTATATACACATTTATGGTGATTATTTTTTCCATCGTCTCTAATGCTGTATAAATAATATTTATGTCTGAATATACTTCAATTACAGGAATTATCCGAATACGTTCTCATCTACAGACCACAAGCAGAAAACAGAGACGGCGTCAACGTCGCAGAATATCTTCTGCAGATTCAGATCAATGACGTTCATGTAACTCAATTATAAATAAACTATTTGGGGAAAACGGGGGCCGCCGCGAGAATCTTCACACTTCTAACATTTCATCTTAGACGCTCGGTTACTATATTTGGTCTTACTAAAAATATACCAGGAATAAATTTCATTGACAAAAAAATAAAAATAAATTAACATTTCCCAAAAACAACTGTCAGAATGTAAGTTATTGAGCAGAGCAAGTGCAGCGGACGAGGGGGCCAGTTCTACAGAGATGAGGATTATTAAAAAAACAAATGTCACTGGCCTAAAACTCTGCTCTGATTGGTTCTGACATTGCAGGATCCTCTGGACCTATGGGATGCAACGTTATTAATAATTTCTGACCATAGGACCATCATGCCAATGAGTCTACAAACCCTCCACCCCACTTGAACACAGTACTAAAGCATCCAGCAGCTGGCCTAAAATGATTGACCTTGGATGGTGGAACCATATGACTATTCGAGGATTTCCTATTAATCCGACACTGGGACAACTTTTAATAAACTGGGACTTAAAGAGGACCTGTCACTAGGTCATATAAGTTGAACTGGTATACGGACCAGAATAGCACCGTCTCGCTGATTCCTGATTTTTTTCCTGGACTCCCTGTTCCAGAGATATGGCTCATCATTGTGCTGGCTCCCTATATGATAATTTGCTGTAGTTAGCCAACAGGACGTGAACTACTCTCAAGCTGATTGGTCAGAATCAGAGGGAGGCAAGCTACGGTAGCTCCACCCCATTGGCTAACTATAGCAAATTATCAAATAGGGCGTCAACACAACAGTGGGTCATATCGCTGAAAAAAGGGGTCCAGGAAAAAAAAAAGAGAAACCGCTAAAATCAGGGAGACCACAATATTCAGGTCAGTAAACTAGTTCTACACATATGACCTAGCGACAGGTCCTCTTCAAAGAAACAATGGACCTTCAGCATCGGAAAGGAAGGACTTTGAACGTATCGGCCTATTTAAAAAGGGTTGTCCAGTTTGGATTCCCTGGTCTAATGTTGCTGATGAGGTGAAGCAAAAAGTTGTCTTCGGAGCAGATGCAGGAAAAAGAGAGCACGACGAGAAACCCCTTAAAATAACTAGTTATCAATATAATCCACTGTTCATATTGAGCGATATTGGAGCTGTAATGGACGCGACTCTCCACTTTACTAAGTCAGAGAGAGTGTTTTTTCCAGAAACAGAAATACTCTTGCCCACGGCCTGTGCCTGATATTACAGCTCCGATCCATTCATGACAAGGGTGGCGCTGTTTCTGGGAGAGAATAAAATTGTGTGCTGAAGGGAAATTGTCCCAGAGCTTCCCCACTACAATTTATGGACCTCTGTCCCTCCCGAGAAGGATTCCCAGCAGGGCCTAGGACATACAGTCCATAATTATTCATCCACTAGCTGATCACGTTCTTGGTTGAGCCCATCCTATCGAGCCCATTCCACGCAGGTATAATCCACGTAATCAGATTTCACGCTCATGACCTGCCTCTTAACCCGGCCGTATGTGATTTTTCGAGACCCAGGCAGTGTTGGCGAGAATATTGAGCACATCCAATGATTGCAAAAATTTACATCCAAATATAGCGGACATTGATCATGTTTTTTGTCACACACAAGGGGAGCGTCCTAACCCTAGGTGGGGTCTAATGTGTGGAGGAGGTTTCAGATGGGGGTCAGTGTCGGTGAGATATCTACACGACTATATATATATATGTGCACATAATCTCAGAAGACAAGTGGCGTCCGGCCCTTCTATCATCACTCAGATTCTCACCGTATTAATCTTGTATCTTAATATAAAGAAGAAAAAAGAAGAAAAAATTGTAAATGAAGCCATTTGTGCTGAACTGCATCTATTTATCATCCCTGCTCTGCATAGATTCCCCGATACAATATTTATTAAACTCTTGTGGCAGAACCGACCGCAAAAACAGGGAAATATTTCATTTATACGAACAATAATTCTCAGCTAAGACAGCGGCCCCAGAACAAAAGAAAATAAAGTTCAGATATTTTTTCTGACAACATTTATTTAAAAAAAAAACAACAACAACAATGTATCAACAAAAGAGCACAGGCGAGGATTGAATCTGCAACAAATTTAAAGGGGATATGCGGGATTAGATAAAAAATATCTGCTTTCTTCCAGCAACAGGGCCACAACTATCCAAGGGTTGTGTCTGGTATTGGTGCACAGCTCCTTTAAAATAAATGGTATTAAGGGGTTTTCCCGATTAAGAACATTTATCACCTATCCACAGGTTAGATGATAAACGTAGGATAACGGGGGGCAACACCGATTAGAATGGGGTTCCCGTGTTAAGTTTCTTCTCACGGTGATGACATGTTGGAAACGTATGCTCAACCGCGGCTTCATTCAGCCAGCCCCATAGACTTTAAATGGAGCTGCAGCTCACGTGCTCGACCACCATTCCTTTCAAAATCCTCCTGGTCGCACGGTGAGGCGGAACAGGGTACTAGGCACCCCAGTTCTAGTGATCTGTGAGGGTCCCAGTGATCACACATCTGTCAACTATCCTGAGGATAGGTGATAAATGTTCTTAATGGGAATCCCCCTTTAAGATGCAATACCACATCGGACCTGTGAACATGTGTGGCGCTGTTTGGAAGAATGTAGTCATGTTTTTTTAATCCTGGAGCAGAAAATGAAGCTAAAAAATATATAAATGTGATATATACGTTAGGGGAAAAAAAAATAATTTGTGAATTTTAGATGTAAACAAGTATCATGCCACACATAAACCGCCACATTGCGGAGGTTCAGTCTGCGCAGCGCACTACATGCTTATTTTCTTCAGCTGAACCACAAACTTTCCTTTATCAAGTTATTAATGAGATCACTGCTATTCCATGGCAGATTGATTGGCCCGTTGTCTTATTAGTTAATCCATCTTTAATTAAATAGCTGCAAGCAATTTTTCTTTTCTCTGAAGAACGACGAAACTATCACAGACTGTAACCAATCTGCATTACACCAGGGCAATATTTAGGATGATTTCTAATTTCAATTATGTTTTTATTGCATGCATATTATTGAAGAAAGTGGATTATTAGATTACAGCCCTTAAAGGGAACCTGTCACCAGATTCTTAAATCCCTATCTCCTATTGCATGTGATCGGCGCTGCAATGTAGATAACAGTAACGTTTTTTGTTTTTTTTAAAACGATCATTTTTGGCCAAGTTATGAGCAATTTTAGATTTATGCAAATGAGCCTTTCTAATGGACAACTGGGCGTGTTTTCGCTTATGTCCAACTGGGCGTGTCTTGTGTTTGTAACATCTGGGCGTGTTTACTTGTTTTACTAGCTGGGCGTTGTGAATAGAAGTGTATGATGCTGACAAACACTTCTATTCACAACGCCCAGCTAGTAAAACAAGTAAACACGCCCAGATGTTACAAACACAAAACACGCCCAGATGTTACAAACACAAGATACGCCCAGTTGGAAATGAGAAAACACGCCCAGTTGTCCATTAGAAATGCTCATTTGCATAAATATAAAATTGCTCATAATTTGGCCAAAAATTATCGTTTTACAAAAAAAAACAAATACGTTCCTGTTCTCTACATTGCAGCGCCGATCACATGCAATAGGAAATAGGGGTTTGATAATCTGGTGACAGAGCCTCTTTAAAGGGAACCGGTCACCAGCATTTCACCTATTTATTTTTAGTTATCCCTCGCTGGCCGCTGCTATCAAAAATTCATTGCCGTTATCCCCTCTCCTAAACTCCTCCTCCGGCTGTAAAGAACGGTCTGCAAACATTTCATACCTTTTATCGTAATAATCCGGTGTCCCTTTCTGCGCGCACTCCAGAAGAGGGCATCAAGCGCGGGATTGTGTGTGCTGGGGGAAGGCGAGGAGCTGTCAATCAAAAGTAAGGAGGCGGAGTAAACTCGGAAAGGCTTGATGAATGAAGATCTGACTCTTATGCTAATTAGCATACGGGGTGGGAACACAAAAAAACTGAAGACTAAAGCTACGGCGCCGACTAAGAAGACAATTCTAGGTTATATAGAAATGATTTTTCACCCACTACCACCAGGTATTGCTGGTTTAATAGGTGAAATGCTGGTGACGGGTTCCCTTTAAGGGACTTATACACAGGCCGACAATAGGCCGGTACAGCGAATGCCGAAAATAGAACCATCGTTGATCGGCGCTCGTTTGTTCCTGTCACACGGAGCTATGGATGGGGACGAGCGGTTGTTACTCCGATCGCTCGTCCCCATACATTATTATCAGGTCGGCAGCGCGTCTCCTTGTTTACACACCAAGATGGGCTACCGACAACGATATTATTTTACTTTTTTAAAACGATACGACCAGCAGATGATCGAGAGTTTGTTCGTTGATCTGCTGATCGCTGCCCTGTTTACACAGAGCAATTACTGGGAACGAGCATGTAAAAGGGCCTTTAGAAGGGTTGTGCCACAGGATGGGTGATAAATGTCTGATCGCTGGGACACCCACTGCTCACCAAAATGGGGGTCCTGAGCTCCCAGACTCTTCTCACGGCACAACTGCAATGAGGAGGAGTTTAAATGGAGCGGTGGTCACGCATGCGCCCTGCCACTCGATTCAATGCCTAAGGCCTTATTTACAAGAGCGTATTTCACGTCCGTGATACGCGTGTGAAAATCACGCACGTCGCACGGACCTATGCAAGTCAAGGGGGCCATTCAGACATTCCGTGTTTTTCACGCAGCGTGTGTCCGCTGCGTGAAACTCACTGCATGTCCTATTCTTGAGCGTTTTTATTGCATCACGCACCCATTGAAGTCAATGGGTGCGTGAAAATCACGGACAGCACACGGACACACATCCGTGTGCTGTGCGTGATTCGCGCAACAGTTGCTCAAGAAATGATGGGAAAAAGAAAACCTTCATTTCATTTTGTAAACGTCAAAACCGCGTGACATAAGGGTGGCATACGCGCGAAAATAACGCAGACACGCACCAAACACTGATGACATACGGAACTGCAACACGCGCAAAATGCTGGGTTTTTTACGCTCAGTATCTCCGAAGCACGTGGATGAGATTTGTTTTAAGTCATCCACTTTGCTGCTACTGTATTTACTGTGGATTTTCCACAACGAATTCCGTAGCCGAAAAACCGCAGTATTTACGCAACGTGTGAACTGACCCCAAGGCTGAATGCACATGTTGTGTAATTTGATGCAGAAAACCTGCATCAAGAACGCAGGTAAATGCACATAATCCTGCAGATAAAGTCGCATCTAATGGTGCGGTTTTTGGCGCGTTTTCATGAAGCGGATTTTGGTGCGATTTTCCTTTGCAGTAGGCAGATAGAATTCGCAAAGCAAAAATGCAAGATAAATTGACATGCTGCGGATTCTAAAAAACAAACCACGGGTCAATTTCAGTCCTGAAAAAAACTGCAGCATTTACATGAAAATTCCTGGAATCTCATTGACTATGCTGGTACTGTATTACGCTGCGGATTTGGCGCACGCAAAACCGCACGTAATACCCATCGTTACGACTTTTCTGCGGAGGAAAGAATAATAAATTACCCCAAAGAATTTTGTCTCTATAAAACCTAAAGAGAAGAGAATGGGGTCGGGCACTTACAAAGTTTTTTCGTATCTTATCATGAAATGCTCTTTAAATCCTGAGTTAGAAGTCCCTGATAACCGAATGTGAGTTTGGGCTTTATCCAGGGACAGAGAAGCTTATGAGGGCCGGAGCCCAGAAGACGTCTCCTGCATGAGGTTTCTACGTGTCTCGGTGCCGGGGCTGTAGACCGGGTTATCTTGACAGCGCCGCCGGCTTTCTAAGTAATGTCTTAATCTTCTATATTCTTCCAGCTCGGAAGGTCAATGACCAAGCAAAACATTATCACGAGAAAAACCCACAAAACGACTCGGCTTCCTAACATATTATCTCCACCAGTAATTTCCAGCAGGGCCCAGACGCCCACTCGGCTATATACACGATATATCTCTCCGGCAGAATATACCAAGGCACAAAACAAATAAAGCCAGAGAATCTCTAGCTCAGGGTCATTCAATAAATCCGTTCCAAAAACAGAAGCGAGAACAAAGCACTGAGCACGTCCTAAGTAACAGACCGGGCTGCAATCTACGAAAATCACTTCTCCCGCAATCGTTAGGGTGACTATTATGGGGCCAAAAGGTATTTTCTTCTGGTCTCTCCATCTCAAGTTTTTCTGAAGAAACCAAAGACAAATTGTATATAGAGAATAAGTTATTCGAAGTCTGCGAGGAAGCGGTATAGCTGTATAATGATCCAGTCGGAATTACGGACGTATATATAAAATGCAAGTAGCCTTGCTTTCCGTTTGCCTTCGTTCTCTAGGTATCCATTTTTCTTCACGGAAGCAAAGAGTGTTGCAGACTGCACTTTTACTTCCATCAAAAAACGGAAACCTAGCGAACGAAGGCTAGCGTGAACTTAGCCTTACGACGACGCTAGCGTGAACTTAGCCTTACGACGAAGCTAGCGTGAACTTAGCCTTACGACGACGCTAGCGTGAACTTAGCCTTATGACGACGCTAGCGTGAACTTAGTCTTACGACGACGCTAGCGTGAACTTAGCCTTACGACGACGCTAGCGCGAACTTAGCCTTACGACGACGCTAGCGCGAACTTAGCCTTACGACGGCGCTAGCGCGAACTTAGCCTTACGACGACGCTAGCGCGAACTTAGCCGTACGACAACGCTAGCGCGAACTTAGCTGTACGACAACGCTAGCGTGAACTTAGCCTTGCGACAACGCTAGCGCGAACTTGGCCTTACGACAACCAATGGTTTTATAGTAAAAATTGTGAAAAAGCCTGATGGCAACTGATACATTTTTGCATCAGTTTTTGCATCAGTTGTAATCACTTGAGAGACAAAAAAAACTGATGCTAATGCAACGGATATATGTGAACGCACCCTTACATCAGCACATTCATATGGACCACAAACCCTAAAATCTTTCGGACTCAAAAATATTTATAAAATGGGCCTATTAAAAAGTCGGGGCTTTCCACGCTCGTGTGTGCTCCTTCCTTGACAAGTGTTGTATGTTACGTTCTAATTGCTACAAACATTCAGTATCAGCGGGTGTAATTATCTCTATTTACTGTAATTATTATACAGCAGAATCCTGATCCTGATCGGCTTCTTCAGTGTTGCAGGAATTTATTATTAGTGCCGCGTGTATCCCCCTCCATTAGAATGTGATTACGCCGCAGTGTTACGCCGTGTTTGTTTTCACGCGTAACATTCCTCCGATACATTACATAACCAAATTATTATTATTTTGTACTCGGCAGATTAAAATTAATTTGCATGTCTGCTCAAATATAAATATAATCGTGCTGAGCACACATGAACAATACGGCTGTAGGATCCAAGTAGATTAAATTCTTATATTTTCATTATGTAAAATTTCTAATTAAATTTTTTTTTTCTTTAATTGTCACATTTACATACGAGAAACTGAAAAATACGAATGTTTCCAAAAGATAAAAACCCACTAAATGGCAACCATTGCTGTGTCACCCAGCTTTCCGCATTCCCTGAACGGCATAGAAACCTTTAGAGTTACGGTAAATTCTCCATTTGCTCCCTCTTTCTCCCCTACATCTCTGGCTGTGTAAACGTCAAATCACTTCTACTAGTTTTGCAGCTCGGATGAACCAGGAAGCTCAGGATGAGCCGTACTAGAAGTCCTATTACCCAGATATGGGAAGTACTGCAGAGCAAGGGCTTATGGGAAGACACAAAAATAAAGGTTTCTTGTCATAATGGTACATAGAGCCAAAGGGGCGCCAGAACGTAATTGGGCCATTTGCCGTTGCCGATTCATGCACCATCTTAGGACAGAACAGCCAAATTGCTGTTGCTCCCTCTGCACCGCATACGAGAGAGAAGGGCGACATCACCCTCTGACTTTTTGGAGTAAAAGTTTATTTGATTGTGTGGAGGGGGTTGCCCAATGGCAGGTTCAAAGAAGAACGGGGCTCTCTCTCCATACACAAGTGCCGCCACTTTATTATAAATCAAATAAAATGTTTCAGTATCTTTGAATACAACGCAACGCTGAAAAATACAGAATCCACAATTCTGCAAGAATTTTTTATTTTTAAAAAAAGTGTCAAATGAAAACATTGTTGTTGCTGTTTTTTTTAATTGATGGCCCTCTAGGGGTTGAGATCATCGGCTGATTTTTCATTAAAAACCATCAATGTCAAAAACGGTCTGCTTCCCCTTCAAAGAAACTGCGGGAGCGGAGACGGAACGGTTGGCGATTTACAGCTCAAACACACATTACTGGTTTGGGTAATTCTGCAAAACAAATGACTGGCCCCTTTTATCTTCTACGTCTTTGTCTCAGATCCGTCCCCGAGCAACTGACAGGTACCAGTTACATCAATAAAACATGCCAATTGTGATCTTCCTCATGAGAAGTAGAGGCCTGTGATAGATTTCCACTCAGCAGACAGGGTGACGGGAACAGATGTTATTGATGGTCATTAGAGACTTGCCGGCGGACGCTTACGTTCCAACCGGATTAAATGGCTACGGAAAGGAGGAAGGATCTTAAAATGTCATAAATAACTTAATTTCTTAAGATGTAAGTCGAGCCGTCTGCCATCTAAATCATTTTGTTCTCATTATTTCACGCGGTGCTTTTAATATCTCACGCCGGGCGTCGCTAATGCGTTTCTCAAGGTCAATGGCAGAGAAGTGACCGTAGGATGAGGATCCGGGGGAGAAGCCAAGTCCCAAAAGAGATTAAAGATCTGAGCAGGATGTTAATGGAACAGATAAACAATTGGATCACACGTGGAGTTTCATGTACTCGACCTGACGGAACCATTAGCGGCTGCCGGGGAAAATTTGTTTAAAGTCCGGGTGATGGATGGTTCTTGAAAATCAACTGGACACAAATTAGTTGTTGTAATCGTTTTGGAAATGTTGTACAAAAAGGTAAATGAAGAGCCCGGTTTCCCTGAGTTTCAAGCAGACAACAAAATCTTAAGAAATCAAATTAGAAGAAGGGATGAAAATGAGGTTGATGAAGTGTAATAATACAGGTACAAAGCTGATTAACGTAAGGGGTATGTAAAACATTATAACCGATTCATTGCTCCAAAGCATCTAAAATAACAATAAAGCAGCACAAATAAAAAAAAAATCTTCTACCGTTTTATGTATACAGCTCCTATGTAAACCTATGTGTATCCATGGTTACAGACTACAAATAAACGGTGTGCAGTCTGATCTTGCAGTCTCTACCATCTGCCCCCTTTACTGTCTGTAGGTTAGCAAGAAGAGTAGGCAGAGGCAGTGGAGTATTACTATGTGAACAATAGGTCTGCACAGGAGCTGTATACCTAAAAAGGAGCCGAATTATAATTAACCCCTTCCCGACATTTGCCGTACATGTACGTCATGGAAAGTACTGACTTCCCGCATCTTGCCGTACATGTACGTCAAACGTTTGGCACCGGCTCAGAAGCTGAGCCGGTCCCATCATCACCGGATCTCAGCTGTATCTTACAGCTGACATCCGACTGTAACGGCGGGGACCGAAATTAGCTTCGATCCCCGCCATTAACCCCTTAAGTGCAGCGCTCAAACGCGATCGCTGCACTTAAGGTGTTTGCAGCTCATCGGAACCCCAGTAATGAAATTGCCGGGGTTCCGGTGGCTGCAATGGCAACCGGAGGCCTAATACTGGCCTCCCGGTCTGCCTAGCACCGAAGCCGGTCAAGATCCGCCCGGCGGCGGAGCCTGATCGGCTTCCGTAGCTGCCGGCAAGATGGCGCCGGGTCAGGAGCTGATCCGGCGTCATCAGCGGTGGAAGTCAGCTGTACTGTACAGCTGACATCCACCTGTAACGGCAGGAACCGGAGCTAGCTCCGATCCCTGCCATTAACCCCTTCGATGCAGCAATCGAAAGCGATTGCTGCATCGTAGCGGTTACAAGCAGATCGCCAGCCCTGACAGGCAATCGGGACTGGCGACTGCTGTTATGGCAACAGGAGACACAATGGTCTCCTGCTCTGCCATTACGGAAGCCGATTTAGGCCCCGCCGGGAGGCGAAGCCTAAACGGCTTGCTGTCAGTGAATGACTGACAGATCTAATACATTGCACTACATAGGTAGTGCAATGTATTAGAAAAAAAAAAATCTGACCGTTGGACCTTCAAGTCCCCTAGTGGGACTTGAGAAAAAGTGTAAAAAAAGTATAAAAAAGTGTAAAAAAAAGTGCAAAAAATAAAAGTTTGAAAACAATAAAAGTTTCAAGTAATCAAATAAAACACAATCCCCCTTTTACTCTTATCAAGTCCTTTATTATTGAAAAATAATAATAAACCATATGTATTTGGTATCGCCACGACCGTAACGACCGGAGGTATCAAAATATTATATTATTTATTGCACGCGGTGAACAGCGTAAAAAAAACCCGTAAAAAACGTTACCAGAGTTTCTGTTTTTTAGTCACTTTGCCCTACAAATATTACAATAAAAAGTGATCAAAAAGTCGCACGTATCCAAAAATGGTACCAATAATAACTACAGCTCGTCCCGCAACAAACCAGCCCTCATACCGCTACGTCTATGAAAAATAAAATTAGTTATGGCTCCAATAAGTCAGGAAATAAAAAAATATGCAGTTGTGCCCGAGGAGAACATTTCTTCTGTTTCAAGAGGCGATTTATCAAGGACCTAAAATTAGGGAACCAGGAAAGGGAGGGCCCAATCATATCCGATGGAAGCGACGGTGCCCGTATTATACCAGGATAATACTTTCCCAGCAAAATTCCCCAAACTACAAAGGCGCGGAGTGTGGACCAAAAGGGGGATAAGAAATGACACCATTTATCAGTGCGACACCGGCCTGTGCAGAAAGGATTGCTTCACAGCGTAACACACATCTATGGATTATTTTTATTTTTTTATACCACCTGACTATGCCCCTTATATACTCCGCCCCGCTTACATGTACCCCCACATTATAAAACACCAGCAATACTCAAACAAATATAGTACCAAGCAAAATCCGCTCTCCAAAAGCCAAATGGTGCTCCCTCGGCCCTGAACCCTACAGCGTGCCCAAACAGCAGTTTCCTTCAACATATATGGCACCGTCATACCCGTGAGAACCCTTTTAACAATTTTTGTGGTGTGTGTCTCCAGCGTCATAAGCTGGGCATGACATATTTGCCACTGAATGGCATATCTAGGGAAAAATATAAATTTTTAATTTGCACCATCCGCAGCGCATTCATTTATGGAAAAGACCTGTGGGGTGAAAATGCTCACTACACCCCTTAATAAATGCCTTGAGGGGTGCAGTTCCATAATGGGGTCACTTATCAGGGGTTTCTTTTTATTATTTCACATCTGAGCCTCTGCAGTTGTGAACCAATACTTTGTAAATCGCCAAATTAGGCCTCCACTCCGCATGGTACTCTTCACTTCTGAGCCCTGTCATATGTCCAGACAAAAGATTAGGGCCACATGTAGGGTGTTTCTAAAACCGGGAAACACCGCATAATAATTAGAGAGCTGTCTTGTTATGGTGGCACAAGCCGGGCACCACATATTGGCATATCTATGGAAAAAAATCCCATTTTCACTCTGCAACATTGAGCGCACACTAATTTCTACAAAACACCTGCAGGGTTAAAATGCTTACTACACCCCTTGGTAAATGCATTGAGGGGTGTAGTTTACAAAATGGGGTCACTTCTGGGGGGTTTCCACTGTTTTGGGCCCACAGGTGCCCAGAAACCAATCCAGCAACATCTGCACTCCAAATGGCGGTCCTTCCCTTCTGAGCCCTGCCGTTTGCCCAAACAGCAGTTTATGACCACATATGGGGTATTGCCGTACTCGGGAGAAATAGCTTTACAAATGTTGGGTTCTTTTTTTCCTTTATTTGTTGAGAAAATGAAAAAATTTGCGCTAAAGCTACGTCTTATTGAAGAAAAAGGACTGTTTTTATTTTCACTGCCTAATTCTAATAAATTCTATGAAACATCTGTGGGGTCAAAATGCTCACTACACCCCTAGATGCATTCTTCAAGAGGTGTAGTTTCCTAAATGGAGTCCCTTTTTGGGCGTTTTCATTGTTTTGTCCCCTCAGGGGCTTTGCAAATGTGACCTGGCCTCCGCAAATCATTCCTGCTAAATGTGATCTCAAAAAGTCAAATAGTGCTCTTTCCCTTCTAAGCCCTGCCGTGTGTCCAAACAGCCGTTTATTACCACATGTGGGGTATTGTTTTACTCGGGAGAAATTGCTTTACAAATTTTGTGGTGCTTTTTCTCCTTTAGTCCTTCTGGAAATGAGAAAAAATTAGCTAAACCTACATTTTCTTTGAAAAAATGTAGATTATTATTTTCAGGGCCTACTTCCAATAATTTCTGCAAAAAAACTGTGGTGTCAAATCGCTCACTATACCCCTAGATAATTTCCTCAATGGGTGTTGTTTCCAAAATGGGGTCACTTGTGGGGGGTTTCCACTGTTTTGTCCCCTCAGGGGCTTTGTAAATGTAACATGGCCTCCGCAAACCATTCCTGCTAAATTTGAGTTCCAAAAGCCAAATGGCGCTCTTTCCCTTCTCAGCCTCGCCGTGTGTCCAAACAGCCGTTTATTACCACATGTGGGGTACTGTTTTACTCGGGAGAAATTGCTTTACAAATTTTGCGGTGCTTTTTCTCCTTTAGTCCTTGTGGAAATGAGAAAAAAAATCGCTAAACCTACATTTTCTTTGAAGAAATGTTGATTTTAATTTTCACGGCCTACTTCCAATAATTTCTGTAAAAAACCTGTGCGGTGAAAATGCTCACTACACCCCTAGATAATTTCCTTGAGGTGTCTAGTTTCCCAGATGGGGTCACTTTTGGGGGATTTTGACTGTTTTGGCACCGCAAGAGCCCTTCAAACCTGACATGGTGCCTAAAATATATTCTAACAAAAATAAGGCCCCAAAATCCACTAGGTGTTCCTTTGCTTCTGAGGCCGGTGTTTCAGTCCAGTAGCACGCTACGGCCACATGTGGGATATTTCCTAAAACTGCAAAAACTGGGCAACAAATATTGAGTTGCATTTCTCTGGTAAAACCTTCTGTGTTATAAAAAAAATTGTATTAAAAATGTATTTCTGCAGAAAAATATGAAATTTGTAAATTTCACCTCTACTTTGCTTTAATTCCTGTGAAATGTTTAAAGGGTTAAGACATTTTCTAAATGCTGTTTTGAATACTTTGAGGGGTGAAGTTTTTAAAATGGGGTGACTTTTTTGGGGTTTCTAATATATAAGGCCCTCAAAACCACTTCACAACTGAACTGGCCCCTGTAAAAATAGCCTTTTGAAATTTTCTTGAAAATGTGAGAAATTGCTGCTAATGTTCTAAGCCTTGTGAGGTCATAGAAAAATAAAAGGATGTTCAAAAAACGATGCCAATCTAAAGTAGACATATGGGGGATGTTAATTAGCAACAATTTTGTGTATTATAACTGCCTGTCTTACAAGCAGATACATTTAAATTGAGAAAAATGCTAATTTTTGCAATTTTTCGCTAAATTTTGGTGTTTTTCACAATTAAATACTGAACATATCGAGCAAATTTTGCCAGTAACATAAAGTCCAATGTGTCACGAGAAAACAATCTCAGAATCGCTTGGATAGGTGAAAGCATTCCGGAGTTATTACCACATAAAGTGACACATGTCAGATTTGAAAAATGAGGCTCTGTCAGGAAGGTCAAAAGTGGCTAAAGAGGGAAGGGGTTAAGACTACGTGCAAAATAAAAATAAAAATATTATTATTTTTAGATGCTTCGGAGCAACAAAAAATTGGTTTGAAAAATGCATATACCCTCTGAGCAAAATCCAAAAGATGTTATAACTTTATCTACAGTACTCCATCACACTATCGGAGTTGCAGCAGCTTGTCAAAGAGTGACACTGTCACGATCTAGTCGCTGCATCTCCTGCCGAATTTGCAAATTGACGTGCCCAGTCTGACGCTCCATCTCCACAGTCAATAACACATGTGAAGGACATGGTTTCAGAAGGACTCAGCTCATTGTACGAAGAGATATACAGTAAACCTCTCAGCCGGTGCCCTACTTTATTTGACCCGGTTAGTATATACAAAAAGCTTAAAAAAAAATTTGATTTCTACTGAGCCCCATTCTCCTGAACGGCGCGACTGCCTGCCTGGGAAAGAGAGATTAGTTTTACCTTCTACCTGTTTGCAGTTACATGTTTTCTTCTCCATTCACATCTAAAGTGAATTTCAATGCCGTCATGTAGCAGGAAACCAGCACAATTCTGGAATTTGCTTTAGATGTGAATGGAGAAGAAAACATGCAACTATAAACAGGTGCAACATGAAAAAAGGAAATATTCACAATTACTACACAACATCTTAGGGTGTGTTCGCATTAGCATCACCCTTCCGTTCATCGGTTGCGTTAGACCTTTTCGTCGGAGGAACCGATGAACGAAAAGCCGAACGGAAAATATAATGTTTCCGTTGCAGTTGGTTTCCATTTGTCTCCGTTCCGTCAGGATTTAGGTTTTTTTCGCGGAAACAATAGCGTAGTCGACTGCACTATTGTTTCTGCAAAAAAAACGGAAACCTTACGGAACGGAAACCAACTGCAACGGAAGCATTACCAGTGAAATCAATGGTAATGCAAAACGGAAGCTATGGTTTCCGACGGAAAGGTCTAACGGAACCGATGAATGGAGAGAATGCTGACGTGAACGAGGCCTAAGTTATATGTTAACTGGGGAATGTTGTAACTAGTGGTGTTCTCCTTTAAGACTCTTCTAGTTCACGAGAGAACATTTTTCTCTCTCCCAGTATCCTCTACCATGTAATTTAATATTCTGCCCGTTACACATATAAAAAAAAAAAATTATAATTTAAAGCTTTCCTTTTCGTTGCGACATTAACAGACCCTGACAAAAAAAAAAACATGAAGGTAAAACATGTTTTTTCAGATGTGACTTTGTGCATAAACTGTTCTTGGCAGCGCCGGTGAGTAGGAGATTGGAACAAACAGCAGGTGTTACTATATTAAAATAAAACCGTAGCGCCGAATCAACTGTATTTAAATAAATGTTTTCTATCCTCCGCAGAGAGGCACGCCAGGCCAGAATCTCATTTTACATTCTGGAAAGGTCAAAGATAAAATAAGGTTTCGGAGGCAGATCCTGAGCTGGAAATAAAAGTGTTTTCGGACAAAATGGTACTAAACACCAGACGGTGCGGCGGCGGCGGCTTTATCGCGCTCCATTATAAATAGCAACTTGCGGGCGCATCGGGGTAATGCGCAGCAGATTATAGACAAGTGTTTACGGTCGAACGTCATTTTACAATTCATCCGCTGCCACTCGCACAAAAAGGGCAGCATGGAAATTTCTGCGCAAAAAATTATTTTGCTTCCCTCTCAGTTATAACGAAGCACGTTGACCACCAATATGGCAGCCATGACAGCTCTTACAGGGGATATTACTCATCCAACTGCAAGTCAAAATTTAATATCCAGAATAGGGCTCAACAGCGAATTTTGGGTGATCGTCAGTCGCTGTTACCGCGACCATGACGCGTGGTAACGAAAAAAGTTGTGTGCAACTTGGGAGGATTGCAAGAATTGTGACAATGTTGGAATTGTTTTACATTTCGTGTGAATTTTTGTGAACATTTAGACTGAGTGGCGTCACCTACCGGTGGCGGCAGCTAAAAAAAATTGTGACGCAACCCCTGGTGGCACCGTTTAATCGCCACACGTCCCAACCACAGCACTTGCAGAAAATATTATGTCTGACTGAAGCTTATAACAAAATCTCCGATAGACAATGGAAAGTCCACATTTAATGCATCTAAAATAAAAACTAAATAAAACAACTTTGCAAATAGCCTTAATTAAAAATCACCTTTTGTACAATGTATCCAGTTCCTATGCAGACTTGTGTCTCCATGGTAACAGACTACAAACACTGTGTAGTCTGATCTTGAAAGTCCCATTGCCATCCATCTGTCCCTTTCTTCTTACCAACCTGCCAAATGTATGTTCGTAAGCAGTAGGGGACAAATGGATGGGAACGTGACTGCAAGATCAGATTACACAGGGCTTGATTGTAGTCTGTTACCATAGAGACCCATAGATCTGCATTGAAGCTGTATACACTGCATTGTAGAAGATGTTTAATCTATGAATTATTTGCAAAGCTGCTTCATTTTCCTTCATTTTTAATGCAGTGGAGAAAAATATATACCGTACTTAAGTACGAAACTCGAAATTCTCTTTGATTTTCGTAAATCGGATATTTGGCAGCAACTCAGAACCACTTTCAACTTTTTCCAGGGTAACTGGACCACAGTATAAACTTTCCTTACACTGGATTGGAGCATTTTCTACACGATGAAATGTGACTGCACTGTGATTCCTGACCTGGGAGTATCATCTGTCTTCAAAGCCCCGCAGATTGTCTGCCCAGCTCTCAATTGAGAAACTCCACTTGTTATCGAGTTACAATTTCCTGGACTCACACTGAGAAGCCATTAGTTTGCCGTTTGATGTTCTGGCCACTGGCAATGTCTTCCAGCACGTTAACTACCATACCGGTTACTTGTCATTTCCTAGTGCCGAAGCAAATTCACTTTTCACTTCTGAATCTCTGAAGACGAATAAATCATAGGGTCCATCTCTTAAACAAAAAATAACAAAAAAAAATTCACAGGAACAATGGTCATTATAAAACAAGGTGGCCACCAGGGGGACAAAGTAATCAATCGTGCAATAATTGAAAAAGATAAAAAGAGAAATTTACTAACTACGCAACCAAAGGAGGTCTCAGCCCATGAAGCTTGCGATAGATATATGGTAACCATTGACCAGCTCAAGACCGGCCGCGATTCCCCCATTACCATGGTCACTTAGATCAGCAAAAAAAATTTGCGTTGCATCCGTTAAAAGGGGAGAATTGTCAGGCAGACATAAGGAAAGGAAAAATCTAACCTTTCACATCCTTGATTGCCCCTATGGTAAATGTCGAGATTGTCTTGTCACACCCCATACACAATATATTGGGGCCATTTTTGTCCCCACTGCAACCAGAGGAAACCGTCAACAAAAGTCGAATGTCTATGACCAGCTTAGAGAGAACCTAACCTTTCTGGTTTATTTTCAGAATAAGCGGCCCTGTGTGTGTGTGCATGAGGAATAATAGTCTTTCTGGCCATTATGACTTGTATCCTGCATTTTTTAACAGTTTTCCCCTCTGCAGGCTCTAGCTCATTTTCAGTTAACCCTGAGGTAGTGGGTGGAGCCTAACTGCTATCATGTCTGCCATGCATTGCACACATAGAGAAGAGAAGAGAACATCCTGCTCTCTAATCTCTCACACACTTTGCTCCCCTCTCCCCACTCCATAGACTTCTATGGGCAGCATGCAAGCTGATCCTTCAGTGAGCCTTCTAGTCTCTCGATGGATTCAGCCTTAAATTCAGAGTGAGTGAACAGCTAGGATGGAGAGGACAAAATGAGACTGATAAGTAGAGAAAGAGGCATGATAATACTTTACAGATTCTTATATTTGCTTGTATTATTGATTTATGCAAAGTCTGTAGCAAGTTTAGACACCATGTAAGAGTTTACGCCTGAGATCAAACCATTTACATGATAGATCTGCATTACCTTTTTAGATGGTTTTACTCGTTACGAGCTTGGAAAGGTATTCTCTTGCTACCTAGACTGGAAACCGTTAACAAGTTGCTGTTGATGGATCCAGTATTATTATTACTAGCCTCTACTTTAAGCGTACGATATCATCATATATTATTTTATTATACTAAACTTCATTATGATATACTTTTAACATTTTTTAAAGGAGAGAGTGTTATACGGACATTTAATTGAAAACCCAAAGCAGAAGCCATCTGCTAAGAAGTACGTGCCCATTATGTAAACACACTGGTGGCTGGGAACTGTATTATAATGTAAGATGAAACGGCTGCACCGATACACAGCAGCACAACGTCTTCAGAAGGGAACATTACGAATGAAGGCTCTTTGCACTCCATTACGGATCAGTAAATAAAGGCCTGGTATCTCGCAGAAGTTTACACTGTCTTTATCATATTCTCAGAAGACCGGGGCCTGCACCTCCTTCCCCACCGCACCAGATGAGCCTTATTAAAGTCTAACAGGGGTTAAACTTTCCCTTTGACATTGTAATATTGAACGTGGGGGAGCCGTATCAACAGAAATAATTGCTCCCGTCGGGACCCACACGGGTCACAGCTACTTGCACTTGACTACAGTAAAGAATTGAATCTGATTTTCGTGTAAACCCGGACATGGTGTCTCAGCACACGGGCGCTGTCTGAGGCAGAAACGACTTGCGCTCATCCATGCCATTCACTGCAATTATTCAACAGATGTTGTCTGGTCCTGGGGGGAAATTTTATTATTCAAAGATGATATTTGGTGTCTGCAAATATTTTTTTTTCCCTCTTCTCGCAGTTTGCTGGAAAACATTTAACAGAGTTCAGATCTAAATATTCAACAATTAGGAAAGAAACGTTGAGCTGGAAGAGACTTTTGTCCTTCATTCGACTGCCCTGCCAACGCCATCTTCTGTAATCTCCACAAGCCCACAGCTATATGTACGTGTTGCGCAATTTGCTGCGGCGCATCAAAACCACGGGAATTTTGCAGGTGAAAACCGCAACTAATCGTGCGATTGTCGATGCGTTTTTTTTTACATTTTGATGCATAAATAGGTGCATTTCCATGCTGCGGGTTTTGGTGCGTTTTTCTTTAGAACTAGTCAGTTACAATGCGAATGCGGAAACGCAAGATAATCCGGCCAACACACCGACCGTTTTTCACGGCCCGAACTCGGTCGTGTGCAAGAGGCGTAAAGGACAGATTCTACTTCTCCTTTTTCCTGGTTTTGGCTTCAAAAACTGCACGTGTGAATACACCCGTAATAAGGCATATAGAATGAGGTCATCCAATAGGGAGAACCCCTTAAATATAAAGTGTAGCCTGACTTAGCAAGTCATTCCTTATATATGTAGTCAATAGGATAATATCCCTTACATATTGCTTGCCTCCATGACAAAAGGAACAAGTAAGAAATCATCATCACTAGTTCTTTGGAAAATTCAGAATCCCCAAAGGATTCCACTCTCCTCCTTCAAACTACCGGACAGCTTGTTTTCTTACAGCCTGTAATCTACGGGCACATTCGCAGAAGACAGACTGCCTTACAAGCATTGTCCAAAATTTGGGCAAATTTATTAAAATAGCACCAAACTGTAAGAATATGGATATTAAAAAGGTTTCATACAGTTTTTTGGCGCTGTTTTTGACGCGGAGACCGAGCCAAAAAAACGTCCGAAATCACTTCCTATTGATTTCAATGTGAGGCAGAGACGTTCCCCACCCCCCAGCTTAATAAAAAAAAAAAAAGCTTGTGGGGAAAAAAAAGCGTAATTCTCTTTCTTCCCGTGTTTCCGTCTCTGACCTCCCATTGACATCAACGAGAGGGAGAGGAATAGTTTTTCGCCTGCAGCGCTCTATGGCCGCGGCCAATAAAACGCTGCAAAAAAAACGTGGAAAGAAGCTGCAGGCAGGTCAAAATCTGAAGGAATTTTGAGGCAGATTTTTTTTTCTACCTGAAAAACGCTCCGTGTGAACAGGGCTTAAAAAAAATAAGACATTATGTCACTAGGGAGGCCAAGACCAATCAGGTTCCAGCGGTGGCAGGGGAAAGGAGCAGAATGAAAAATGTTCTCTATTCTATAATTGCGGTCCATACAATTACCCAAAACATGAAAGGAGAACCTCCAATTTAATGAATTCTCTCTATATTAAACGGACCATAGACATTAGATTTTAGTCCGTAGATTCCACCAATTCCAACTTGATCCACAAACAATCTGATATCTATGAGGCCTGTCAGAAAGGTGGAATTTTCTATTGGTTATTAGAAGATAAGAGGAATCATGTGTCTGGCAGCCACTTATCTCCCCCATCCTCCTTGGCAATCTAAAGCTTTCTCATGTCTATAGTCAGCTATAGGTCAACGTGGAGATGCAATGTACATGTACAGACAGAGCGGATACATTACCAGACGCCAACTAATAAAAGGGTTAAATAATGAGATACCTATCCATGGTAGTTCACCGATCTTTATAGTGGAACTCAGGGCAAATTTTCACAATTGGTAAAATAAACCTAGGGGGCTCGTTTAACTTACCAGGGCCGTTTATTCTTGCACACTAATCCCTCAAATGTAAGTTGCCAAAAAGTGTGTGTGCTATATTGGTCCTGAATACCACAAGAAAAAGTTGTCAAAAACTTTATCCTCTTCTCTGACATCACTTCCTGCTCTGGTGGAATTGGCTGAAGCTGCACCTCATAGGACTTGTTGCTCTGCCTGCCCCCTGCACATAATACTGGAAGTCTCCTGCTCCCTTCACATGTCCCTGCATCGTCAACCTCCTTGTTTCCAGTCACTTTTACTTTTTATGTAATAGGAATTGATTTTGAGGTACTATGTTATAGAAGACGCCAGAGAAGCAAATTTCATTATGATTCAAGTAATGTCTATAGAAAGTGGTGACATACAAGAAACATTTAAGAGGCACATTAAACCTCACAGTCATAGGGTGACACGTAAAAAGAAGAAGAATGAATCAATAGATAAATAGGCGGATTTGCAATTCAGGAAGGAATTAAAGGCTATGTACATCTTTGAAATCGTTTTTTTCTTGTATCAGTGTGATTGGTGCAACGGTCGAAATACTTTTTATTAAAAATTATTTTTACTTTTAGAGATACCGCTGCATTGTTCTTGAATCCGTCAGGTCAGCAGCATTGACGGGTTCAGTGAAAGCGGGTCCTGCGTGCCTGACACGCAGGATCCGCCGGTTATCGATCACATCTAAGTTATGAACTTAGATGTGATCGGTAACAGCTCGATCCGGCGTGACCCGCTGTCACTGAACCCGTCAGTCTCGCTGAACTGACGGATTCAGGTCTCAGCGCAAGATACAGCCGTTCAGTATACAGGATACACAGCAGCTGTGCCTCAGAAAGCAAAAATTATTTTTAATAAAAAGTATTTAGAAAGTTGCACCAAACACACGGATATTTTTATTTAAAATAAAACTATTTTTTAAAAAAAGTGTACATTTAAGCAAGAAAAAAAAATAAAAAACACGCTTAAAAAGGGGAATTTCCATAATAAAAAAAATCACCACCTATACCACATTTTTCTTCCTCACAGCTGACCGCAGAGAGGAGGAAATTGAAATGAGTGGAGGTCGAGCGTGGGCGCTGCTGCTCCATTCAGAGTCTATGAGAATGACGGAAACAGCCATGTACAGCGCTCGGCTGTTTCCGTCATTCTCATAGACATTGAATAAAGCAGCGGGCACACCGCTGCTCCATTGAAGCTCCTAATTAATGCAGGTGGTGCAGTCAGAAGGGACAAGGGGTTAAGAAACTGAGTCCCCGCAATCGTTTGGGTCCCGAGCGATCACACAATTATCACCTATCATGTGGATAGGTGATAATTCTTGATTCTGGGAATACCCCTTTAACATTATTCATGCTTCATATGTGCGTTTCTGAGCAATAAATGGACTCCAACTTTCAATGTCACGTTTAGCGACACCGTTTTTATATTTGTTTCTGTACTTTTCTACTTATAGATATACTTATTTATCTTTAGGACACCTCCCCATGTAATGACTCTCGTCCATGCACTGCGTCTGGTATTGCTGCTCAGAAATTACTTCAATAAGGCTGAAGTGTCATCCCAAACACAGCGCTTGGATGAGAGCATGGCGGACTCTGCCCGAAAGTCTAAAGGGTCACGCTGCATGTTATAAGGCGGGGGACCCTTTAACGATCTCACAGATTTATAAATCAATATAAGGAGAACTCAGAACCCCTTTATTTATTTTTGAGTAACTTTTTGCCATTCGGGAGTCTGCTAAATGCTAAAGCTGAATGATAACCCTAATGGGAGCACTGCTGAAAGTCATATTGATCAACTTTTCCAGACCTGGATACCACTATGAAAGAGTTAAAAAAAACAACAACTTCATAGCAGAGGACTTCATTTTTGGGGTAAATGCTCCGGTCAATACTTATTCATCTGAAGAGTTTTGTTTTCTGGCGTTCACAGACTTGTCGTCATCGGCACAAAAGCTGCAATTCAGATGGTTCATAAATTCTTTCCGGTCCATAAAATTGACGTCCGTAAGCACTTGGCTGCGCGGTAAAGACGCCGTCTATCACGATCCTGCTCTTCAATTACATCACAAGCAGCCATTTTAATTAGAGGATCATTCAGAAACCCTTGTAAAAGGAGCCGCTGAAGAAGCTCATGCAAAACGGCGAGGCAGAACAATGCCGCCATGGCCTATTGAGCACGTTTCAGATGGCTTTTTCCAGATAATTGGTTCAGATATCTGCCTCACAGTTAACCAGCTGTATGTGGAGAACAGCGATGACAACGCAACTGAGACGACGAGCAAAGAAAAAGATTGTTCGAGGGGATTACCGGCAGGAATTAGGTAAATAAGCAAAACGAACTTATTGACAGTAGTAGTCAAATCAAAGCTCTTGTTTTTTCATACACGTAATGCAGACGTAGTAATGGCAGATTAGCGGGTTTTGTTGAAGGGCAGCTCTACCATCAAGAGACATTCATACTGAGCTGTCTGATGCAGTGAAAAGTGACCGCTGCTCTGATACGTCCTGTCAGAAAGTCGCACTGGCCGAGTCTGTGACTACCACTGACTCTCACAATGACAGGACTGTGTCGAGAGCTCAGACCCCTTGGGTACTGCTCAGAGATGATTATTATTTTTTTTATGGGAAATTTGACCAAATATTCTAAGGAAATGGTGATTTAAATCAATGACACATCAAAAGTTCATTTTGACTGTGTTTATATGTATAGCAGAACTGCGCCCTTATGTATCTAATAGAGTTCCAAATTACGTCATACTGAGAGAGTCCTCAGAGACAAGGTGGGAGTGTAGGTGGAGTACAGACGCGTGCAAGGGCCGAGTGTAGGTGGAGTACAGACGCGTGCAAGGGCCGAGTGTAGGTGGAGTACAGACGCGTGCAAGGGCCGAGTGTAGGTGGAGTACAGACGCGTGCAAGGGCCGAGTGTAGGTGGAGTACAGACGCGTGCAAGGGCCGAGTGTAGGTGGAGTACAGACGCGTGCAAGGGCCGAGTGTAGGTGGAGTACAGACGCGTGCAAGGGCCGAGTGTAGGTGGAGTACAGACGCGTGCAAGGGCCGAGTGTAGGTGGAGTACAGACGCGTGCAAGGGCCGAGTGTAGGTGGAGTACAGACGCGTGCAAGGGCCGAGTGTAGGTGGAGTACAGACGCGTGCAAGGGCCGAGTGTAGGTGGAGTACAGACGCGTGCAAGGGCCGAGTGTAGGTGGAGTACAGACGCGTGCAAGGGCCGAGTGTAGGTGGAGTACAGACGCGTGCAAGGGCCGAGTGTAGGTGGAGTACAGACGCGTGCAAGGGCCGAGTGTAGGTGGAGTACAGACGCGTTCAAGGGCCGAGTGTAGGTGAAGTACAGACGCGTGCAAGGGCCGAGTGTAGGTGGAGTACAGACGCGTGCAAGGGCCGAGTGTAGGTGGAGTACAGACGCGTGCAAGGGCCGAGTGTAGGTGGAGTACAGACGCGTGCAAGGGCCGAGTGTAGGTGGAGTACAGACGCGTGCAAGGGCCGAGTGTAGGTGGAGTACAGACGCGTGCAAGGGCCGAGTGTAGGTGGAGTACAGACGCGTGCAAGGGCCGAGTGTAGGTGGAGTACAGACGCGTGCAAGGGCCGAGTGTAGGTGGAGTACAGACGCGTGCAAGGGCCGAGTGTAGGTGGAGTACAGACGCGTGCAAGAGCCGAGTGTAGGTGGAGTACAGACGCGTTCAAGGGCCGAGTGTAGGTGAAGTACAGACGCGTGCAAGGACCGAGTGTAGGTGGAGTACAGACGCGTGCAAGGGCCGAGTGTAGGTGGAGTACAGACGCGTGCAAGGGCCGAGTGTAGGTGAAGTACAGACGCGTGCAAGGGCCGAGTGTAGGTGGAGTACAGACGCGTGCAAGGGCCGAGTGTAGGTGGAGTACAGACGCGTGCAAGAGCCGAGTGTAGGTGGAGTACAGACGCGTGCAAGGGCCGAGTGTAGGTGGAGTACAGACGCGTGCAAGGGCCGAGTGTAGGTGGAGTACAGACGCGTGCAAGGGCCGAGTGTAGGTGGAGTACAGACGCGTGCAAGGGCCGAGTGTAGGTGGAGTACAGACGCGTGCAAGGGCCGAGTGTAGGTGGAGTACAGACGCGTGCAAGGGCCGAGTGTAGGTGGAGTACAGACGCGTGCAAGGGCCGAGTGTAGGTGGAGTACAGACGCGTGCAAGGGCCGAGTGTAGGTGGAGTACAGACGCGTGCAAGGGCCGAGTGTAGGTGGAGTACAGACGTGTGCAAGGGCCGAGTGTAGGTGGAGTACAGACGTGTGCAAGTGCCGAGTGCAGGTGGAGTACAGACGTGTGCAAGGGCCGAGTGTAGGTGGAGTACAGACGTGTGCAAGGGCCGAGTGTAGGTGGAGTACAGACGTGTGCAAGGGCCGAGTGTAGGTTGAGTACAAACGTATGCAAGGGCCGAGTGTAGGTGGAGTACAGACGTGTGCAAGGGCCGAGTGTAGGTGGAGTACAAATGTGTGCAGGACCTGATCTTGTCACTAGAGGGGAGTCACAAATTAGATCCTTCCTGTGTCTTGACACCGCCGGACAGCGGCAGCTACAGGTAACATTTCTAACGACAAAAGCATTATCCGAATGAGTGACGTACCTTTCCAGCTCGTACTCCTGCATTCCTATTTTTGCAGCTTTCATGACCTGTGGGCAGATAATAAGACAAGTGAAGCTGATGTCTAATACCAATGACCAGGTCTTAAATCGGATGTTTTCATCAAGGCAATTTACGGGGCTGTCCGAGATGAGAAAAAACAGCTGCTTTTCTTCAAAGAAACGGCACTAATCTTGTCCATGGGCTGAGCCCGGCATTGCCCCTTCCAAGGGAATGAGACCGAAGTGCAATATCAGACACAGCCTATGGCCAGGAGTGGGGACCTTTAACATCTACGACAACATACTGTACTGATACTTTATGCGTGTCAGCAAAAACAGGACTAGTTATGTTACAATTGGCAATGCAGGCGTGTAGTAGGACCGCCTCAGTGTTTACTAGGCACCATCCACAGCGAGCATCAGACAAGGAACAGCATAGTAACTACAAAGTAGAAGTATTGACTAGAGAAGGGCGGGAGACACTCTGACCTTGTGGCAGGAGAACAGCCTCGGCCAACAGAGTTGTGCAAAACGAAATCTGTAATACGTGCTTCTTTTCTGCCTGAACGCAGCAGCCGCCATCAGACAATGAGTTAGGATATCTAATGATCTCAACAGTTGCTATACATAGAAATGAGGTATACGGGGACAATCCTATTACCAAAACATAGAAGCAACACTATAATCGATAGCCACATTTCCCCACAGTCAATACAATTAACTGAGACGCATGAGACTACAAAGAGAAGACATGGCCAGATGCGAAACGCGTTTCAAGAACAAGACAAGAACGAGTGTGATAAGCAGTCTTACTTCTTTATGCGCCTCGCTGGAGATTCGGTTGGTATATCGCAGCACTTCCAGTTCCATGTCGGTCTTGAAGACACGACTGTAGGGGAGGAAACAAATCCAATGTTAATAAGATAATTTTTTAATGATTATTATTTTTTTTTTCATTTTACATCATGAGAATAATTTTGTCAGGTAGAACACAAGTTCTAGTGCCTGAAAAACGTGGTCGATAGCGATCCCACTAAAATTTCCTTTAATGTGCCATCTACAGATGGAGGTCCGAGCACCGAGACCCCCACCGATCGCTAGAACGAGGTGGCAGAAGCGCTCGGGTGAGCCGCTTTGTTTCTGATTGTTTTTTTTCGTAAAGTCGATTTAGCGGTGCAAACTTTCTATTGAGTTCGTACACCGCTACATCAGCTTTCCACGAAAAGCTGATCAGAAACAAAGTGTCTCACCGCTCACCCAAGCGCTTCTGCTGCGTCGTTCTATCGATCGGTGGGGGTCTCATTGCTCAGACCCCCACCAATCACTATGACATGTCAGAAGTTTGTTGAAAGTTTAGTTACCCTTAAATGAAAAATCAAGTCATTATGTACGTAGTGTTACATCCTCTTCCTATACTGCTGGAAAGCTAGGTCGATTTGCCATTCAGAAGTCTGGTAAAGCTGGGTGAGAGCAGTAGCGGCAGGCATAATGGTTGCCACCCATCTTTTTCAATAGCAGATATAACCATGAAACCGCTATATAGAATTTTATAGGCTTTATATTGGACCCGTGGATGCCAGACTACCGCAATAAGCGGATTATTACTTTGTTCTGATCAGTCACACTGGTGCATTACTCTGTGATGACCTCTGAACTGGATTTTAGGACCCTTTATAGCAGTAGTCTCCCAGCCTGCCCATTGCTTTTTTCCCCCATTAGCTCTTGAGTTACTGTGCAATCTCTTTCCCATTTAGGGAGGGCTCTAGAATGAGATTCCCAGCTCCTCTTATACACTTCAAACTCAATTATTATCTGCATTTACAGCGATCCGGCATTCCATTTCATGTCTGAGCGAAGGCGGCCACCCCGCAGATCACAATTGTTTTGTATCGGAGATACGGCGGCTGGCGCCCTGATCTTCACAGCGATACATCTAGTCTACAGCGATAGGACTTGTATCAATAACTCCAGCCTTTTATAAGGACAGATGTGATGCTTTGTCTCTCTATTCTATCTCAACCTGAGATTATTTCTTCTTTAGGGATCTTCAGCAAGTGCGGACAAGTGAATTCTAGCAGGTTATGGATGATTCTCGAGCATTAACCACGAACATGATTTTCTACTCTGTGATATCCAGAGATTACGGTCATTTTATTCATACAGTGCTTAAAGGGAACCGGTCACCAGCATTTCACCCATTACACTCTGCTCGCCCCTCGCTGGGCGCGGAGGTCAAAAATTAATTGCCGTTATCCCTTCTCCTAAACTCCTCCTCTGACTGTAAATAACGGTCTGCAAACATTTCGCGCCTATTATGGTAATAATCCGGCAGTCTCGTTCATTCCTCTTCTTATGCCCACCCACCGCCGGAAACTGGCCCACCCTGAATGACAAAATCACATTTGAGATAGCCCGCATGCGCCCGTCATGTATGGTGTGATACCCTTCCCTGCTTCGTCGGCGCCTCAAATCTAGTTATTGCGCATGTGCCGCTATGGTGTCACATTGTACGCACGCACCAGAACCGGACATCGAAGGGCAAGCGCAGGATTTCATGTGTGCTGGGGTGGGGGGGGGGAGTGAGGGGCTGTCAATCAAAAGTAAGGAGGCGGGGTTAACTCGGAAAGGCTTGAGGAACGAAGATCTGACTCTTATGCTCATTAGCATACAGCGCGGGAACACAAAAAAAATGGAATACTAAAAAGGTAGAGCTATTTAGAATATAATTACAGGTTATATAAAAATTATTTTTTCACCCACTACCACCAGATATTGCTGGTTTAACAAGCGCCCAGCCCCTTTGCTAAAAAAAAAAATATAAAAAATACAAAAAGCCTAAAATGTAAATCAATCTAATTAGATCTAAACAGGTCCAAAATTCTTTCCTGATAAATTGAAATATACATTTTTTTTAAGGATCGGAGCGCCCTTTTTTCCATGCAGAGCGCTAATTCCCTTGATATTTACACTGAAGATTCAACGATACATTTCCTGCAGCCACCACTAGAGGGAGCTTAGTATCTTACAGCATACTGTTGACATTAAAATCAAAATCAATAATAAATCCATATGGATTAAGCTCCCCCTAGTGGTGACAGCTAGCAGCAAGAAGTTTATCACTTTACTCTATAGCTGTGTCAAGTAGGAATGTTTTAAGGTCCCTTATAGAAAAATTAAGTCTTCGCTTCTATAAAGATATTATGAAATTGATCAGTGCAAAAAGGTCACAATTTCCAATATCACTGCTTGTGGTCAGTGAATGGAAACATTTATTGTATAAATTCTGGACTGGATTAAAGAATAGAAATAATGGTATATAGTACATAAGACGTAGTAGACACTACTGCCAACTGAGATTTCCACACAACTTTGTAACCTGTTTATTGCAGCATGCAAAGAATTATGTAATTTATGTTATATGGGAAGCATAGTGCCAGGGCCTGAACGTCACACACAAACCCACAGGCAATCTTCTATAACCATCCCAAGGAAAGACAGACACATCAGTGGAGAGAGCGCTCTGTCAATTGTCACCATATATTGTTACTTGGAATCACATTCATCACAAGGAGCCAAAGATTTATAACACAATAAATGTTACGAAATGCGTTAATCCACCCACGCAACCTTCACATCTCCAACACGTGTGAATGACACGACATTGGTTTTAACACGGCAGGAATAATTCCACAGGCTTTTAATTAAAATAAAGTAGATCTGATAGCCCATAATGAGCAGCACGGGTTCAGAGGAACATTGCAATGTAACCTTCATTCTTTATGCGTTTCGATTGTGAGTGAACACGATCGACTGCTCTGGACCGTGGTTCACACCTTCTTCATGGCGCCAGATGCTAATTAGACATGTTCAGAACACCTTTCACCTTCCGATGAAATGAGAGAGCATAAATGTCACTTGCTAAAAATAATTTTGGGCCGTGAGTGGGGAAGGAAGGGGGCTGGCACTTTGTGATGGAACGATAGATGACAGAAGATTCTCTCAAGGACGTGAAATGCTTTAGTGAGTTCCCCATATACAGGAATATAACAATAATTACAACCCCTATAAAAAAAAATATATATATATCTACTATAATACTGCCCACTATATACAAGAATATAACTACTATAATACTGCTCCTATATACAAGAATATAACTACTATAATACTGCCCCCTATATACAAGAATATAACTACTATAATACAGCTCCTATATACAAGACTATAACTACTATAATACTGTCCCTTATATACAAGAATATAACTACTATAATACTGCCCCTATATACAAGAATATAACTACTATAATACTGCCTCCTATATACAAGAATATAACTACTATAATACTGCCTCTATATACAAGAATATAACTACTATAATACTGCTCCTATATACAAGAATATAACTACTATAATACTGCTCCTATATACAAGAATATAACTACTATAATACTTCTCCTATATACAAGACTATAAATACTATAATACTGCCCCTACATACAAGAATATAACTACTATAATACTGCCCACTACATACAAGAATAGAACTACTATAATACTGCTCCTATATACAAGAATATAACTACTATAATACTGCCCTCTATATACAAGAATATAACTACTATAATACTGCCTCTATATACAAGAATATAACTACTATAATACTTCTCCTATATACAAGAATATAACTACTATAATACTTCTCCTATATACAAGACTATAAATACTATAATACTGCTCCTATATACAAGAATATAACTACTATAATACTGCCCACTACATACAAGAATAGAACTACTATAATACTGCTCCTATATACAAGAATATAACTACTATAATACTGCCCTCTATATACAAGAATATAACTACTATAATACTGCCTCCTATATACAAGAATATAACTACTATAATACTGCCTCCTATATACAAGAATATAACTACTATAATACTGCCCTCTATATACAAGAATATAACTACTATAATACTGCCCACTATATACAAGAATATAACTACTATAATACTGCCCGCTATATACAAGAATATAACTACTATAATACTGCCTCCTATATACAAGAATATAACTACTATAATACTGCCCTCTATATACAAGAATATAACTACTATAATACTGCCCACTATATACAAGAATATAACTACTATAATACTGCTCACTATATACAAGAATATAACTACTATAATACTGCTCCTATATACAAGAATATAACTACTATACTACTGCCCCCAATATACAAGACTATAACTACTATAATACTGCCTCCTATATACAAGAATATGATGACTATAATACTGCCCCCTATGTACAAGAATATAACTACTATAATACTGCCTCCTATATACAAGAATATAACTACTATAATACTGCCCCTATATACAAGAATATAACTACTATAATACTGCCCCTATATACAAGAATATAACTACTATAATACTGCCCCCTATATACAAGAATATAACTACTATAATACTGCCCCCTATATACAAGAATATAACTACTATAATACTGCCCCCTATATACAAGAATATAACTACTATAATACTGTTCCTATATATAAGAATATAACTACTATAATACTGCTCCTATATACAAGAATATAACTACTATAATACTGCCCCCTATATACAAGAATATAACTACTATAATATTGCCCCCTATATACAATAATATAACTACTATAATACTGTTCCTATGTACAAGAATAGAACTACTATAATACTGCTCCTATATACAAGAATATAACTACTATAATACTGCCCTCTATATACAAGAATATAACTACTATAATACTGCCTCTATATACAAGAATATAACTACTATAATACTTCTCCTATATACAAGAATATAACTACTATAATACTTCTCCTATATACAAGACTATAAATACTATAATACTGCTCCTATATACAAGAATATAACTACTATAATACTGCCCACTACATACAAGAATAGAACTACTATAATACTGCTCCTATATACAAGAATATAACTACTATAATATTGCCCCCTATATACAATAATATAACTACTATAATACTGTTCCTATGTACAAGAATAGAACTACTATAATACTGCTCCTATATACAAGAATATAACTACTATAATACTGCCCTCTATATACAAGAATATAACTACTATAATACTGCCTCTATATACAAGAATATAACTACTATAATACTTCTCCTATATACAAGAATATAACTACTATAATACTTCTCCTATATACAAGACTATAAATACTATAATACTGCTCCTATATACAAGAATATAACTACTATAATACTGCCCACTACATACAAGAATAGAACTACTATAATACTGCTCCTATATACAAGAATATAACTACTATAATACTGCCCTCTATATACAAGAATATAACTACTATAATACTGCCGATATATACAAGAATATAACTACTATAATACTGCCTCCTATATACAAGAATATAACTACTATAATACTGCCCTCTATATACAAGAATATAACTACTATAATACTGCCCACTATATACAAGAATATAACTACTATAATACTGCCCGCTATATACAAGAATATAACTACTATAATACTACCTCCTATATACAAGAATATAACTACTATAATACTGCCCTATATATACAAGAATATAACTACTATAATACTGCCCACTATATACAAGAATATATCTACTATAATACTGCTCACTATATACAAGAATATAACTACTATAATACTGCTCCTATATACAAGAATATAACTACTATACTACTGCCCCCAATATACAAGACTATAACTACTATAATACTGCCTCCTATATACAAGAATATGATGACTATAATACTGCCCCCTATGTACAAGAATATAACTACTATAATACTGCCTCCTATATACAAGAATATAACTACTATAATACTGCCCCTATATACAAGAATATAACTACTATAATACTGCCCCTATATACAAGAATATAACTACTATAATACTGCCCCCTATATACAAGAATATAACTACTATAATACTGCCCCCTATATACAAGAATATAACTACTATAATACTGCCCCCTATATACAAGAATATAACTACTATAATACTGTTCCTATATATAAGAATATAACTACTATAATACTGCCCCCTATATACAAGAATATAACTACTATAATACTGCTCCTATATACAAGAATATAACTACTATAATACTGCCCCCTATATACAAGAATATAACTACTATAATATTGCCCCCTATATACAAGAATATAACTACTATAATACTGCCCCCTATATACAAGAATATAACTACTATAATACTGCTCCCTATATACAAGAATATAACTACTATAATACTGCCCCTATATACAAGAATATAACTACTATAATACTGCCTCCTATATACAAGAATATAACTACTATAATACTGCCCCCTATATACAATAATATAACTACTATAATACTGTTCCTATATACAAGAATATAACTACTATAATACTGCCTCTATATACAAGAATATAACTACTATAATACTGCTCCTATGTACAAGAATATAACTACTATAATACTGCTCCTATATACAAGAATATAAGTACTATAATACTGCCCCCTATCTACAAAAGAATATATCTACTTTAATACTGTAGTTGGTGGATGATCAGGATAGTATACAAAGTACAATGTTGAGCTCCCTGTTCCATGCTGCACATAGTAGGATAACCGCATTACTTTCACGTCTGTCATAAAATGAACTTATCTGAATCCTTATTTTTACTCCTATAACTAGAATAAATGGCGCACACTTCAGCTCTTCCCTGTGATGTTGGCAGGTGCTAGAAACCCTTTCCATTCTGGTTGAGTCATACTGCCTGATAGTTTATTTATTAATATGATTTATTTAATACACTCGCTGCACATACAATGTATAGCCCTTCCCCAAGATACATGGAAATGCTGCTCGTACTCAGGTACCGAACGGAAATAATTGGAACGCTTCATCTTATTTTTGGCAAGAAAACCCGGCAAGTATGGAAGGTGAGAGTTAGATAAACACACGCTATTAATTACCCAGAGCAGCTCCAGGACGGGTTATGATAAACTCCGCTTCATATTAAACAGCAATGTCAAACGGAAATCATCACAGTTCAGGGGGACATCCTTAAAACTGATAAAATGTACAAATCTGCTCTACAACATAAGCAGCCGGGCAATTGTTCATATTAGATGCCAACCACAAAATGCTAAACAAATGGTGTAGAGTCTGAGAAAAGCTGGGTGAACACCAATACGGACATTTCAACTCCCGAGGAGTTGCCACCCAGCTTTCCCAGTCCCCTGAACAACAACTTAAAACAGTGCTATAGGGGCGACAGGTATATCACTGCATAACTGGGTTCATTTGACTTTTAGGAGCATGGTAAAGCTGAGTGACAACTCCTCGGGAGTGGAAACGTTGTCCGTATTGGTTGTCACCTGGCTTTTTAGAAATGGCTACTCTGAACGAAATTTTTGAGTTTATATTACGTCTTTTTTTTTTATTACTAGGTCTATGAGACGTTTCATGCTGCAGAGCACGCACACTGGATATATATTCTCTATGTTTATCCAGAGATATCGGAGTCCAGTCCATCCGGAAAGAAGCCGGGGTCTGGAGGCTTTAAACTAATTATGTGCTAATTACCTGACTGATATGAGTACCCATGAATATCTCATTACCATGACAGCCAAACGTGACACTCTGGACTTGGAAAGCCCGGCTTTGTCATTACTGATCGTGAGCTAATCCTGCTTGAAAAAAAAAATTAAAAAAATGAACCGTCTATCAGGATTTGAGGGATTAGATATATTACAATCCATTTTCGCTGCAGAATGGTTAATCCCTCCAGATCTCCATGGCCCCTGGAACTATACGGCTTGGCCACATTATGCAAGTCAGGTCTGTAGGAGACTGCGTGTCGTCTTATAGGCCCCAAGTACGATCAGGACTTCTAATACTCATCATATTGTACTTTGTAATGGACGACGCCAACACATGCCAGCCGGCTCTTCTTACAAAGTGACGCTGGCACACTGATCTCTACGGCACAAATGTTTTCTTCTGACCGTCTCTGCAGATGGCCTTAGACATCACATCATCCGCTTTCTTTGCTGACAGCTATCACCCCCGATGCCCTCATTACTACACATGCTTGGTTTGCCCAACTGTGTTTATTATTTTTATAGATCCCCGGATAAGGAGCAGACACCGCTTATCTCCAGTGGAAAAAAAGCATCAAACAGGTTAAAAATCCATCAGGATCCCGGTTATCTCCCATGGCAGACCTCGGGGGACTGACTGCCAAGCTCCATTGATGGGGTATGATAACAAAATCTAATGTACAAAGGTGAAATTGACCTTTTAGCGTTCACACGCTTCACAAAATACGGCTGAAAATACGGAGCTGTTTAAGGGTTTTCAGCTCCTGATATTCAGCCGTTTTTTAAGCAACTAGCGTTTTTGCGGCATTTTTTCTATAGAGTCTATGAAAAACGGCTCCAAAAACAGCTGAATAAGTGACATGCACTTCTTTTTACGCACCGTTATTTTAAAATGAGGCGTAAAATAACGCCCCATCGGAACAGAATGCCGTATTTCCGATTGAAATCAATGGGCAGATGTTTGTAAGCGTTCTGCTTCCGATTTTTCAGTCATTTTTTGTTACATTTACGGCCCGAAAAACGGCTGAAAATAGCCCGTGTGAACATACCCTTAGGCTTCATTCACATCTTCGTCAGGGCTCCGTTCATTGGTTGCGTTGGAGCTTTCCATCAGGGGAACCAATGAACAGAAAGTGAACTTAAACAAATGCAAACCATAGGTTTCCGTTTTGCATTACCATTGATTTCAATGGTGACGGGTCCGGTGCAAATGGTCCCCGTTTGTCACGGTTGTGCAAGGATTCCGTAGTTTTGACTGAATCAATACCGTAGTCACTCATTCTGTCAAAAGGACAGAACCCTTAAACAACGGTGACAAACGGAAACCATTTGCACCGGACACGTCACCATTGAAATCAATGGTGAGGCAAACGGAAACCTATGGTTTCCGTTTGTTTCAGTTTGAATTCCGTTCATGGGTTCCCCTGATGGAAAGCTCCAATGGAACCCATGAACAGAGCCCCAAAGCAGATGTGAACGAAGTCTTAGCTTTAATTTTATTACTATAACGTGAGCTATGCAAAAGGGGTGGGGCTGTGACAACCTCCTAGGTAATATTAGGACATAACATAACTGCAAAGTAACATCCATTTTGGGTGGAGATATTCAATATTAATTATAAATGAAATTTCTTTAAAAAAAAATAGGTAGACGTGACATCTAAAATTAGAATAGATGTCTGCTTACAAGCGAGAGAAGAAAAATATCAATCAGATTTCTAAATCAAAAGAAAATTTCACACCGAGATGAAGAGAATTAATTATTGGCTCCTGAAAAGCTTATTCAAAAGAAGACAAATGTTTTCAAGTGATAGATAAAGAACCGGACCAAGCCGTCTATTTAACCCTTCCCCGTCTGCCTCTGTTTTTTGGAAGGGGGGCATAATAAAAGGTAATTAATTTGTAAGCCTATGAATATGTATACGCAGGTCTTACGGGGAAGCGGCACATTTAATAAGGAGGGTATATGTAAAAATTTTCTCATTTGCATAATAATAAAAAGTTTTGTGGAGTTTTATGTAAATTATTTTACTCTTAAACTCTCGACGGGGGGAGGCGATGTACAATTTATTGCTGCCATTTTTAAGCCTATAGCGTTTAATGAACCATTTTGAGGGCTTAAAATATTCATCGTTGTAATATTGTGTAATCTATAGGAGACATTATTCACAACTGTCCGTATCTAAACGCAGATGGCTCGGTGGATTCCGCGAAGATTGTAAACTTAAGGCTGTAGTTGAAAATGTCACACACTAAATTACTTCTGCAGCCGAATATTGGAAATTCTGCATAATGAAGACTATGCGTCTTGTCTGGTGGAAAACATTGTGACCGGGAGACACTTGTCAGAGTCTGAAGGATTCGGACAGACGTGATGTTGCTATTAGGCTTTATTAGTTTTTCCATAAAATCTCTGAGTAAAAGGTGTTTATACAGATATTCAATCACGGACACTGTATACACACAGCATTAGAAAGTTAAGGCCCCGTTTACACAGGACAGTGATCGGCAAACGATCGTTCATATGAATGCTCGTTCCTGATCACTGACCTGTGTAAACAGAGCAGCGATCAGTCGATCGTTCATCGGCTGATCGTGTCGTATAAGTAGCGTAAAATATTATAGTTGTCGGCAGCACATCTCCCCGTGTAAACAACGTGCTGCCGACATGATGGTAATGCATGGGGACGAGCGATAGCAGTAACGATCACTCGTCCCCATACATTACTGATCATAGCTCCTTGTGAAAGGAGCAAACGAGCGCCGATCAACGAGCTGGATCATCTGCTGATCATATCGTTTAAAAAAACCTGAAATATTATCGTCGTCAGCAGAACATCTTGGTGTGTAAACAGGGAGACGCGCTGCCGACATGATAATAATGTATGGGGACAAGCGGAGTAACGACCACTTGTCCCCATACATGGCTCCTTGCGACAGGAGCGCCGATCAACGAGGTCTCATGATCG
This sequence comes from Rhinoderma darwinii, assembly GCF_050947455.1. Taxonomy (NCBI): domain Eukaryota; kingdom Metazoa; phylum Chordata; class Amphibia; order Anura; family Rhinodermatidae; genus Rhinoderma; species Rhinoderma darwinii. The sequence continues at coordinate 89,696,795 of NC_134695.1, forward strand.
GCGCTCACTACACAGGCCAAAACAGGCCGGTGTAATAAGCCCTTAAAGGGAACCTGTCGCCAGCATTTCACCTATTGATTTTTACTTATCCCTCGCTGGCTGCTGCTATCAAAAGTTCATTGCCGTTATCCCCTCTCCTAAACTCCTCCACCACCTGTAAATATCATTCTGTGCGCGTACACCAGAATAGGACATCAATGCGCAAGCTCAGGATTTTGTGTGGCGAGGAGCTGTCAATCAAAAGTAAGGAGGCGGGGTAAACGCGGAAAGACTTGAGGAACGAAGATCTGACTCTTAGGCCCCATGCACACGACCGTGTTCGGTCCGTGATATACGGTCCGCATGTCGGCTGCATGTCCCGGACCGAACACAGTGCAGGGAGTCGGGCTCCTAGCATCACACTTATCTATGACGATAGGGGTCACTGCCTGTCCGCGGAACTACTGTCCCGTACTGTAATCATGTTTTAGTGTGTGACAGTAGTTACGTGGATAGGCAGTGACACCTAGCGTCATAGATAAGTATGATGCTAGGAGCCCGGCTCCCTGTACTTTGTACGGTCCGGGACAAGCGGCCGACATGCGGACCGTATATCACGGACCGAACACGGTCGTGTGCATGAGGCCTTATGCTCATTTGCATACGGTGCGGGAACACTAAAAAACTGAATACTAAAGCTACGGAGCCGACTAAGAAGACAATTATAGGTTATATAGAAATGATGTTTCACCCACTACCACCAGGTATTGCTGGTTTAATAGGTGAAATGCTGGTGACCGGTTCCCTTTATGGCGTATTATGCCTTGATTTACGCCTGAAAATACGGCTCCAATACGTCGGCAAACATCTGCCCATTCATTTGAATGGGTTTGCCGACGACCCGTAATTTACGCGTCGTCGTTTGACAGCTGTCAAAAGACGACGCGTAAAATTACAGCCTCGTCAAAAGAAGTGCAGGACACTTCTTGGGACGTTTTTGGAGCCGTTTTCTCATAGACTATTGAAAACAGCTCCAAAAATGGCCGAAAAAAAGGCGCGAAAACGCCGCGAAAAACGTGAGTTGCTCAAAAAACGTCTGAAAATCAGGTGCTGTTTTCCCTTGAAAACAGCTCAGTATTTTCAGACGTTTTTGGCTCAGCATGTGAACATACCCTAAGGGTATGTGCACACACACTAATTACGTCCGTAATTGACGGACGTATTTCGGCCGCAAGTACCGGACCGAACACAGTGCAGGGAGCCGGGCTCCTAGCATCATACTTATGTACGACGCTAGGAGTCCCTGCCTCGCTGCAGGACAACTGCCCCGTACTGTAATCATGTTTTCAGTACGGGACAGTTGTCCTGCAGCGAGGCAGGGACTCCTAGCATCGTACATAACTATGATGCTAGGAGCCCGGCTCCCTGCACTGTGTTCAGTCCGGTACTTGCGGCCGAAATACGTCCGTCAATTACGGACGTAATTAGTGTGTGTGCACATACCCTAAGTCACATAGCCATTGATATCATGTCGCTTATCAATTCCTAATAAAAACAATTATCTCACAGATACCCCATCGATTTTTTTGTGAACCTGTAAAATTACGGAAGCACAAGCCTCATCAGTTCCTGCAAGACAGTAGCACAATCCAGGCAAGATCTACGCAAGGAACCAGTGACGTCACCAATTCACAAGATTTTCCTAAAAATAGAGTTGCAATGAACCGTTGAAGTGACTGAAGGTGTGCGGCACGCGGTGTCTCGTATCCTAGTGATGTCACTAGTTGCTTTTACTAAATAGCATTGGCACTAAATAATATTTATCAGGCACACCATAAATAAGAAGCTTAATAAAAAATACCTGCCCATCTGAATTTCTCTTTACGAAAAAAATATTTCATGTATAATGATGCAAAAATCTCAACTCTGACAATAAAGAGTGGGAGATACTGACGGGATGTGATCAAGGCTTTCAGAGGTAAGGGGCAAAAATGACAGCTATGTTGACTGCGAGCCGATGTGTCATGGGGAAATAAAGGGTGATTTGTGAGCTGGAGCAGCCGCCATACCCAGTACATGTGACGAGACATGACTCCGACATGGAACAAGAAAGAATAATCTGCCAGCTGCCATAAAGCCTCTCCAGCAGATTTTCCTTCCCAAGTACATCTGCAAGGTAGTCACATAACATCTGCAAGGTAGTCACATAACATCTGCAAGGTAGTCACATAACATCTGCAAGGTAGTCACATAACATCTGCAAGGTAGTCACATAACATCTGCAAGGTAGTCACATAACATCTGCAAGGTAGTCACATAACATCTGCAAGGTAGTCACATAACATCTGCAAGGTAGTCACATAACATCTGCAAGGTAGTCACATAACATCTGCAAGGTAGTCACATAACATCTGCAAGGTAGTCACATAACATCTGCAAGGTAGTCACATAACATCTGCAAGGTAGTCACATAACATCTGCAAGGTAGTCACATAACATCTGCAAGGTAGTCACATAACATCTGCAAGGTAGTCACATAACATCTGCAAGGTAGTCACATAACATCTGCAAGGTAGTCACATAACATCTGCAAGGTAGTCACATAACATCTGCAAGGTAGTCACATAACATCTGCAAGGTAGTCACATAACATCTGCAAGGTAGTCACATAACATCTGCAAGGTAGTCACATAACATCTGCTTTCATCACCTGGGACAGGTGGAAAAATGAGAAATAATGTTTCATCTTTGCAGTAAATAAATAAAAAAAAAAAACCTGAACATCTTAATGTTTTGCTGCCAACCGGAGCTTTGTTATGTACTGCCAACAGTAAATTGGCAAAAGTGGTATTTTGGCGACCACATGGGACCCTCTCTCTCTCACGCCTCCGAATGATTAATACATTTAACCCTCACTAATCCAAACGACTATGTATCCTATTAAAATTGCAATTCAAGTCACTACTGATATTAACAGTAATGGTGCAGAAAATATTCCTCAATTACGTAGTGAAGCTGAAAATATTATAGAACCGGTCCTGTTCTTGTCAGTAATTACGGCAGGGACTCTCCCATAGTCCCATGTGCATCCGTATACCGTCCGTATTTATGTAAGCGTTGCTATGCAGCATGCTGATGACATCATTTGCATCCTCCCTCTTTTTTTTACGGTTCCATATGGAATACGGATGCAATACGGAACGTATTTACGGACAGTTTTTCGGGATAGATGAAAATACGGTCGTGTGCATGGGGCCTATGGGAGAGTCCTTGCGTAATTACGGACAAGAATAGGACCGGTTCTATCATTTTTTCAGCACGTACACCCATCAGTCCATGGCCAATAGAAATGTATGGGTCCGTAATTATGGATTAAAAATACTGTCGTGTGCATGGGGCCTAAAGGCCCTTTTTATACTGGCCAATAATCAGCGAAACGGGCTTTCAAAGAACGCTCGTTCCCGATAAGTGTCCTGTGTAAACAAGGCAGCAGATGAACGAGCAAACGCTCGTTCCCGATAAGTGTCCTGTGTAAACAAGGCAGCTCATCCGCTGTTCGTATGGTTTAAAAAAAGTTAAATATTATCGTTGTCGGCAGCACAAGTTCGTGTGTAAACAGGGGGACGCGCTGCAGACCTGATAATAATGTATGGGGACGAGCGATCGGAGTAACGACCGCTTGTCCCCATCCATAGCTCCGTGTGACAGGAGCAGACGTGTGCCAATCAACGACCCATCTCGTTGATCGGCGCTCGCTACATTGGCCAAAATCGGCCGGTGTAATACGGGCTTGAGGGTCCATTTACACTGGTCCATTTTGGCCGTAGCAACGAGCGCCTATAAACGAGACAGCACATTGATCGGCGCTCGTTTTCTCCTTTCACAAGGAGCGATGTTTAGGCATGAGAGCTGATTACTCTGATCGCTCGTCCCCATACATTTCTATCATGTCGGCAGCGCGTCTTTCTGTTTACACCGGGGGTTGGGCTGCCAACAACGATAATATTTTCGGCTGCATAAACAATACGAACAACAGCCAATGAATGAGCATTTACGCATTCATTGGCTGATCGTTGCCCTGTTTACACCGGGCAATGATCGGGAGCGGGCGTGCTGTGAACACTCGTTAGCCCGATAATTGGCCCGTGTAAAAGGGCCCCTAAGTCCCAGCAACTTTGATGTTTGTCATTTTGTTCTTTTATTTTTTACGCTAAATAGGTCCAGAATTCTGTGTTGAATAATTAAAAATATATATTTTTACGGGGATTTACAGAGCACCAAATCCCTGCTTCACTGCACAGAGCACATTGATGGCATAGCACGAGGGCATGTCATCAATGTCTAATTGGTGGCGGTCCAACCCCTGTGGCCTACTAGAACAAAGTGGCAGCGGCGCAGGTAAAGCTCTGTTCCACTTTGTGTCCTGTTGAATCTGCTGGGCTTTTATAAGCGGAGCGGAAATTCTGGCTGCCGTCAGTAGGGGGAGCTGACTGAGGATCACAGAGTTCGCATTAACCTCTTAAAGACGCAGCTGATTTTTCCGTTTTCCGCATTCAGAGAGCCGTGATTTTTTTCGTCAATGTAGCCGTACGAGGGGTTGCTTTTTGCAAGTTGTATTGTACATATAATGTATTGAATAACTTATTCATTTTTGTTTGGGGGGGTGGGGAAAAAAACAATTCCGCCATTATTTTTGGGGTTTAAATTCGACGGCGTTCATCGTGCGGTATAAATAACATGATCACTGCACATGGATACGATTACAGCGATACCAAATTTATATAAATATCCTTTTTTTTTTTTTACTACTTTTGCACAATATGAATACTTATAAATAGTTTTTTTGTTCTAACTCCCATAACACTTTTATTCCATCGTCATAACTCAGTGAGGGCTTTTTTTTTTTTTGCGTGACGAGTAGAAGTTTTTATTGGCGCTCTTCATTAGGCGCTACTTCTTTATTGCAGTGTATTATGCGGTCAATGTTATACCAACAGACAGTCTCTTAGGACCTGCCTTACGTCCATGGCAGACTTGGGGGCCTTTGTTAGGGCCCTGACAGCCAAGGCAACCCATCAGCACCCCACATTTGTGTCGTAGGGGCGTCGATAGGCTTACAGAGGAAGCCTTTTCTCGTTCGGTGTCGCGGTTGCTATTGACCAAGGCTCCTGAGAAGTTAAAAACCAGGAATGGGGTTAGCTTCGCTCCCACCCACTGTTGATGGTTTGGGCTCAAAACCTATATCCCCCCAAGTGGCGTAAACATATGGTGCGGGAATGGTGTAGGCCTCAAACGCGCGGCCGTGCCCGTAATTATGGTCCGTGATTACGGGCACGGCTGGCGGCCGCAGACAGCCACCCGCCGGGAGCACGGTCCGTAAAAAGCAAACGATAGAACATGTCCTATCTTTTGAGGAGGCTTTCTGTGGCCCGGACACCTTCCCACAAGAAGGTTTTCGTGGCCAATAGAAATGAATGTGTTCGTAATTACGGAAGAAATCTATGGTTGTGTGCATGGGGCCATAAGCTGTATAAATCAGTCTTCAGTAAGTTCCTTAGCTCCCTCTAGTGGTGGCTACAAGCAGGCAGTATTATATCATGAAATTTAACCGCTGTACGCAGAGAAGCGAAGGATTAGGATCCCTGTAAAAAAGACTGAGCTCAAGCCCCTATACAGTTATATTACAACAAGAATCAGAATGTATTTTCTATTTAAATTAAGAAAAAAAAAAAAGATTTGAACGCTTTAAAACTATTCTGAGCATCTGTCCATGAATATTTTTATCCGTTGCAGTAAAAACCTCACTAACAATCCATGATCTCATTTACAGGAAAATAACCTCCTAACATTTGCTATACTTTTCAGACGAATGACGGAGAAACCCCAGAGGTGCGCGCCAGTCTCTCATTGCAATTAGCCTTTAAACTGATGACATTGCTACAGTTTCGGCAGACACGAATCCCAATTATAAAACAGCATTCTGGTTCAGGAGGAATCATGGAGGCTTAATGGTCGCGGGTCGCACAGATGACCTTCTGTTCCTGCAGACGTTATCTCACCCATCTATCTACAGGATTACACGATAATAAAAAAAAAATAATAATAATTGTCATTCTCCGATTTCCTTATGTGCACAGAGATACAAAAATAACTCCAGGGAAGATTTCGGATAATGAAACATTTGGATCAAACAAATAAAGTAAATTCAAAGGGGGCGGCCTGAGCGCCATACTTAACTATTGTAGCTATAAGCAACTTTTTGGCGACCCCGTGTCACAGCCACGTGAGGCTTATTTGGCTTTTATGTGTGAGGTGTTCATCTGATAGTCTTCTTTTTCCTCACTGGTAGTTTCATGTAATGGAAATCAGCGGTTAATACGCTCACTTTCTAGTGGGCTTCTATTGATGTTTGAACAAAAGCAGAGCTGCAGTGTAAAGCATGGGACACAGCAGCAGATGAAACGAAAGGTGGATTACAAACCAACTTAGGCTCCCATTAGACAATGCAGCCAACCTGGAGACACAGATGTACCCTAATAATATTGCACAGTTAAACATTATCTAAGCAGCCAACATCAGAGAAAGAACCCATTAGGTATTCAAATCATCTGGTACTCACATATCAGATTTTATGCCCCCAGCCGGGCATCTTCTCTAAAGAGCGGTATAAGGGCCTGTTCACATCTGCGTTGGAGGCTCCGTCACAGATCCGGCCAAATATACCGGAAACAATAGGGCAGCATGCGTTGCTATTGTTTTCGGTAAACCAATGGACACCAAGACGGAAACCCGACTAACCCATTAAAGTCAACGGGTCCCGTCGGGCGCTGACGGTGTCCGCCATGCAACGGAATGGGCACTTCCGGTATTTTTGTTCTTCTGCTTCTCTAATGGAGTAGAGCACCGGAAACACCAACGCATATGACAACAGGCCCTAAAATATCTATTGGATATGAGATATTGCACAACCTTTGCTCTTCGCTGATTTTTTTTTAGAAATCTTCCCTATGTAATAACCTTATGCTTCATATAGGTCTAATGGTGACCTATATGAAGCATGATGAGACTTCTAGTTCCCCCAACACCGATGCAAGCTACAAGTCATCGTTCAGATACAAGGATATCACTAGAATGGAGTCATCGGTTGATAGATCCCCGGGCTTGTTTACAGGATCATATATATATATACACACATCTATCCGTCCTCCTAACACGGTCTAATGTCAGGGACAGCGGCGGCAGTCTGTTTATTTAATCTGGGGCTTGTAAAACATAGAACTTCATAACGCGCCTTGGCAGGTGGTGGGATTAATGAGGCGTTTACAAGGTCTGGGTATTTCTATTTTTAATGAATAAATCTTTTTTTTCTTCCTATCAAGAATCGGTACATAGAAGGTGTGGACCTTTATCACTCCGGCAGATGTAACACTCCCCTTGTTTTATCCATTCCTCGATATTAACGCTGCTACGTGGCCCCCGTTATTTCATATTTATTGTCCGGATTCGTCATCTATCAGATGGTGAGATTGTCGTGAAAATACATAGATGTGGAAAATGATTAAAAGCGAGAAGAAAAATAGATAAGTATTGGGTTTTGTTATTGGCGATGACGTTTGTAATAAAGGCGACAACACTGGCGCAATGCGAGAACTTCTGGATCAGGTTTCCTTGGGTTTCCGATCAAGTGCAGAATAGAGTTTATATCTCCCATGATAATAATAGGTCTAAAGACATCTGGGTAATAGAGGGAACAATGTGACAGCATCGGCTATATTCCTGTATATCGTCATCCCTGGGACCCCCCTCCCTAGTTATGTAAATGTTATTACATTGGCATATTTGGACATGAATTGTACCCCAGAAACAGATGGACAGGCACATAATTATCAGAAAATCAGACAATCTGAGCTCTGTAATAAAAGAGATTATCCCAGCGCAGTTGACGCTGCCTAATCATATCCCCTGCAGCCGCCGCCACAGGGAAGTGTAGTAGTAAGTAGCAGCCAATCGGATAAATGGTTGTGCATGTAATACATGAACGGCCCAAGCTCACTAGAGAGACACTGCTGGTTAGTGGTTCTCGGACATCCATATGCCTTAAAAAGTGCAATATAGACAGGGGTGGTCCTAATGGGATAGTCCACTAGGAGATGAATGTTCCAATCACATGGGATTCCCTTCCTATTACTGTCTAAAACAGGGATGACTGGCTCAGCAGATGGTCAGACTTGACAAACCCTTGACAAACAGCTGATCACAAATTATCTCCCTGCTGGAACCTCCAGTGATCAGCAGTAAGTGTTCAATTTCCCTGCAGCGCCACCACAGGAGAAACAAAGCATTGCACAGTACCCATTCAAATCAATGGGATGCCTGTGCAATGTAGGATGGGATGCCTGTGCAATGTAGGACAGGACAGGTCCTGCAGAGCAAGAAACGCTCCTTCTAACCGCTCTCCACTCTGCCCAAGAGATGAGGGTCCGGAACAGAGGACCCCCTGTATTATCTAAGAATTTCTCAATAGGTTATAGGACAATGTTTTTACTTAAATGACATAACCCTTCTTGATGACCTTTTCTGCAGCCTACAGATAATTACTAGGTTTGTCCCATAACTTTGTTATCCAGTCAGACGAACCAAAAAAAGCACGTTTTACAGCAGCGGCGTCCAATCACAGTCACATTCTGAACATATGATGACTGGTGACTTACCATTCCACGATCTCAGGGTGAAGCAGGGTGTTGTTCACACTGAATCTGAAAAACACAAAAATAAATAAAGTTGAGCGTTTGGAATTATGTTTTATATACACAGTACAGAACAAAGGGAATGAAAAAAAAACAAACTAGATACAAACACAACTTTGGCGCTGTGATTTATCGGATATACGTTCCATAACGGTGGATATCTAAAATAAACCATGCTACAGAAATATTGAGGGCTTACTCCTTCTCCCTACTGAGATAGAAGACCCGCAAACACCTTACAGGGAGCACATGCTGAAATTTCCGCGACTCAGAATCCGTTCTATTCATCTGACTGGAACTTGCAGAAATCCATGCGCCTGCTGCAGAAACAACCTCATTCAGATGAATGAAACGGATTTTGAGTTGCAGTAATTTCTGCAACAAAACCTGCCTGGTGTGAATCCATCCTAATCAGGAGCTGGTGCTTTCTACGGATGACCTATTGCTCCAGCAGCTTAAAGAGTTTCTCCACTTTGGACAATATCTACTTTTTTTAAAATTTTTCTTGATAAGCAGATCACAAGGAGTCCCACTGCTAGAAACCCAGCGCCAGCGATCTGGAACCCCCTGTAATCTGTAAGGAAACCTGGCAGTAATTGTTACATTTCCCTGCAGCACCCCCACAGGGGAAAGGAAGTATTACACAGTGTCCATTCATATCAATGAGTTGTCGGTGTAATGGAGGACAGGACGGGTCCTCCATAGCGAGAGATGCTCTCTGCAACCGTTCTCTAAACTGACCAATAGATTCGGGGTCCCTCTTTTGACTCAAACCTCCTTAATGTGGTATCAAAATGTGTTATCTGAACGAAGACAACCCCTTTAAAATGTAGAAATCATGGCATCTCGCTGTGACATCTAGGGGGTGCTATACTTAGACAACTGTTTATGGATAAGTCGCTCATTGATAGCTGCAAGCAGCCGTAATTTGTTCATGCAAGTTTCTGGGGGAACTGATGATGTATAAAATTGGGACTCCAGAACGCATTAACGGCATTAGCAGCAGAAGAGATTTCGGAGGTCCAATCTCTCCTTTGGAACCATTTATTAAAAGAAAGCACTGTCTAGAGAATCTGCACACACCCCTATGTTTAATGTCTCGGGGTACCGCCTATCAACAGGTCCCCTTTAAACTTTAAGGTTAGAAATATCTGCAGCTTAAACCGTCAAGTCAAAGTAATCAGACAATGGGAAAATTAATATCACGGCAGGCGCCGCTGTGATCCAATTTTTGAAACTGTATTTACTCAAATCTGTCAGGCTTCAAAGAGCCCGAGTTGGCATTAATTACGGCATAACAATGTAGCTGAAAGGAGCCGGGCACAACCTTTACGCTGCTGCCAAAATCACAGAGACCCTGTGAAAAGCGGCATTTTGTGGAGACGAATAATTACCACAAAAAAAAAAGAAAAAAGAAGAACACGGAGGTAAAAATTAAAATTGCAGTGATCGGCTAGTGATTGGTGGAGCCCGGGATCTGATGAGCAGCAGGACGCAGATGGTGAAGGGTGGGAAAAAAATGTTTTGGATGGAGAACAACATAGAAAATTGGAGAACTTGGAATAATATCCAGGAACAGCCTGGAATGAAACATGATGGCTAATGATAGCAAGGCTGGAGATGAAGAGGAGGAAAAAGGAGGAGGAAAAAGGAGGAGGAGGAAGAAGAAGAAGAGGAGGAAGAAGAAGAAGAGGAAGAAGAAGAAGAGGAGGAAGAAGAAGAAGAGGAAGAAGAAGAAGAGGAGGAAGAAGAAGAAGAGGAAGAAGAAGAAGAAGAAGAAGAAGAGGAGGAGGAAGAAGAAGAGGAGGAGGAAGAAGGAGGAGGAAGAAGAAGAGGAGGAAGAAGAGGAGGAAGAAGAGGAGGAAGAAGAGGAGGAGGAGGATGATGATGATTTACTAGATTCCAGACAATTTTATTCTCCAGGATAATTAATTATTTTGGAAGTATTTTTACTGGAACTTGATTGGAGAAACCATTTTCTGCACATAAGTCTTCCTTTCCTGTAAAAAATAATATTCTGCTGCACCCTGGTTATATATATGTTCCTGGGAAAGCTGTGACATCCGATTAGTCATCATCACAGCTCCAGAACGAGTGGTCAGCCAGCGATCAGGGAATTCGGACTGGAAAATCTACTAAGTTATGTAGTGATCTGGAAGCAGGGGATGTAAACAACGTATACTTGCCTTTCGGGAATCTAGGAAAGCTGTGTGATATCCATTACGGTCACGGTTACAGTGCAATCCGTTGGGTTTTTTTAATAACAGATCTGCCTAGTTAAGCAATGAGTGTCATACAAAGATACACACACAGGCGTAGCAGCGCTGGATTTCTCATTGATAGTTCCCATACACATTTACGGCAGATCCACAGATATGATAGATCCAGGTCTCGCCTCTGGGACCCACACCTAACTCCAGAAAGGGGGTCCTCGGACCACAGTCTCATCTGGTTATTCAGCTGCCGCCTGCCGTATCCAGACGGAGAATGAATGGAGAGGTGACCTCTCATGTGCTCGTCTCTCTCCATTCACTTCTTTTTGGAAACAGCCAAGCTAGCGTCATCGCCAGACGGGACCAGGGTTGGAGGGTTCCAGAAAGTGGTGCGGGTCCCAGAGGTTGTGACCTGCACCTATCAGACCTTTATGGCATATACTGTGTCTGTGATGGGAATAACCCTTTAGGACAATGTGTTAGGTTTACCATAGTCCTATGGAAAACCACAGATAACGAATGCCGACACATATATATATATATACACACACACACACACACACACACACACACACACACACACACACACATAGACAGAAACAGCAGAGCTGAATAGTCCAGAAGTTGATTCTTTTCTTTAGTCCTATGGGAAAATCAAAGAGAACATACTCAGCTCTGCTACATCTGTGTACATGTTCTCTATAAACATAACCCACTGGTAATGTAAATCCATTATTTGCAGCCATCAGCTTTTCAGCGCTGTGACAGAGCCGTCAGGGCTTATAGGGTTTGCTATACTGGGAGCCTGCATTAATAAAAGCTCACGGCAGCCGAGTACAAGCGTCAGGAAGAAACGAGACGAACCCGTTATTTCGGGAGCCTACATCTGTATTATTCCCTCTCAATTTACTCTTTCTATTTACAGCCTTCATATCAATACATATTTATGGGACTGTCAGCACACGACTGTGGTCACAAGTCACTGTTATACATATTGAATAATACAGCGCAGGGATGGTGTGTGCGGCTTGTGTTGATTTTTATGTATTTATTCTGACAATGTGTGAAGGATTGTTAGAGCTCCTGCTGCTCGCGATCGTGATTGACTCTGGAGCGGGGCTGTAGATCACCGTAATGGGATGATATCTTAATACAGGAGATGGGGGTGGGGGGGGGGGGGAATGCATTAACTTAGCTTAATTTGACAAGCAAATGTAGATGAGATCCTGCACAGGAGCGTGAAATTGGGATGAAGATGAGAATCACAAGGGTTTAAGACTTTGTAATGTTGTCTTGCTTAAAGGGGATGTCCTCTTTGCCCAACCCCTTTCCATAGGTCATACGACAAGGACACAGGTGTCCCGATGATCAGCCGGAGTGAAAAGCTGGGCGTGGTTCTGCTTTTCAGGTATACAACCCCTATGGAAGACGGTAAGGGTGGCCATATTGGATCACCCACATGGATTGTCACCTAAACTATTAAATGGCAATACTGCCTACTACCTGAACTACACACCGTTATTATGGACTACAGTGAGGACCAGTAATGGAAGCTCTAAACGTTACATATAGAGCTAATCTATATAAATAGTTGGTTAATTTTGTATAATAAGCATTCACAATTCTCCAGTGATGAAATCCTACAGCATACCCTACCTGTTCAGTGTCTGCGAGCTTACTCTGGTAGTCATATATATACCAGGCATTGTACAGTAATCTGATGTAGGAAAAACGAACTGCCCACTATTCTACATTATAGAAGCTCAACTAAGCTATTTGAGGAGGTTTGTTAACAAACTTGCTGACGGTTTCCAATGACAACCAGCAGAATTGTGAATGCAGCTCTGGAGTATAAAGATCAATACAAGATGCAATGTATTTACAAAGCTAAATAATATAGCTCAAGCTATAATAGCAGGGTTTTCTGTAAGATACTCTTCATTTCCATGCCCCATTTAAGGTCTTCTTTATTCTGATGTTACTCGTATATAATAAGCCTCATTTCTGAACAATTTTTACCCAGAAAGTCAAACAATCTCAGCAGCCCTGTAATCTTCTTATTGTGAAGCTGCATGAGTATATTTTATCTGCCCTGAGTGACATGGAATTAAAGATTTTGCCGCTTAGGCGGAAGACTCAGGTTTTCTTTACTCTCGGAGAGCAGACAGGGTAAGACGATTTTCACTTACTGACTAATTCCTTCAAACGAGGCCTCTCTGCAAACACTTCCGCTGTCGGTATTAACCCCACGCTGCAAAAAAGAAATAAGATTTAAATAAAAGAAACAATAACGACAATAGTAAAAAGGATTAATATTATAAAACACAGCCAAAAAGTGTGGGGTGTCCAAAAGGAACCATGTTCAATTGTACACGAAGAGAAAAAAAAAAAAGGGGGAAGGGGCATCAAAATTTCCATGACACTGTGACAACCTCATATCGCGGTTCTCTAGGACAAGTTGAAAGGTACATCGAAAATGCAAAATGAAACAACTTTGCAAAAAATTAAAAATATAGCGTTTGGTGTCATCAGCTCATATACAGACTTCTGTCTCCATGGTAACAGACTACAAACAAACCCTGTGTAGTCTGGTCCTGCAGTCATATTGCCATCCCTCTGTCCCCTACTTCTTGATAATCTAATAAATAGTATTTAGTAAGAATTAGGTGACAGATGGAAGGGAGTATGACTGCAGGACCCTACTAAATGACCGATTCCAAGACAATCTAAAAAAATTACTTTTAAAAGGAGAACGGAGATGAAAACATCAGATAACCTAACGGTACAGATTTATTTGCGGCAAATCTGACAAAATTCGCAACGGACGCTCAGAACAGAACCCGCAAATGTGAACATAGTCTAAAGGGGGTTTTACACTGGGCGATTATCGGGCAAACGCTCGTTCATCTGCTGATTGTATCGTTTTAAAAAAGTGAAATATCGTTGACGGCAGCGCATCTCCCTGTGCAAACATGAATGAACTTTATAGAGCCTTGAAACATGACTGGAGTTGCTGCTCTCGGAAGGTATTGAATCTCCCTGCAGAGATCCAGCTGGTCAGGAGAATTAGGCCTTATTCACACGAACGTGTTAAACGTCCGTTGAAACAACGGCCGTCACACGGACCTATATAATTCAATGTGGCCGTTCACACGGCCGTTGTTTCAACGGACCGCGTGAAGGGTCCATCAGAAAATAGGACGTCCTATTTTTTCACGCTTCATGCATCCCCCATAGACTCTAGTCTATGGGGGATGCGTGATATCGCACCCTGCAGCGCAGAGCACGGATGTACCTCGGACTTGAAAAACGCCCGTTTTTCATGTCCGAGATGTGCAACGCTTGTGTGAATCTAGCCTTAAAGGCAATGCTCCCTGGGGAAAGAAAAAAGTCTGCAAAATAACTCTCCTCCAATTTTGCATACTTTATTTCCCAGGGAGCATTGCTGGATCTCAGCAAGAGAATCAGTACCTTCCCATAGCTGCTTTACAGGCATCTCTTGCTGCCAACTACAACCCTTCTCTGTACTGATGAGGAGCAACAACTACGATACAGTGCTGTCTACATGGGTGTCTCTGGTTTGGATTTTAACCCAAGTTGTGTTTCAAGGCTCTATAAAAGGGTCAGTCATTGACTATTAGGGTATTTACCTATAGGTGGCACTAGAGAGGCAGTGGTCTTCCTTCTGCATAATTATGCATAATTCCCCCCCCCCCCACACACACACACACACACACACACACACACACACACACACACTAGGTTATACTTAAAGGATTGACTATTATAAATTAGCTTAAACCTGGAACTAAGAATGTTACTACAAGTACCAGCATCCTTTGTATATTTTGCACCGCTTTATACACACATACGCGGAGTACAACTACAATACTTTGTGTTTTATCTGAGTCATTATATGCACTACGCTGCTTTTCAGCACTTCGGACAGCTCCTTCATTCCCCCAGGAGTTCTATGTAACACGACCATTACAAGGCAGAGACGGAGTTTAAAAATGGGTTTTCCAGTCCCTAAAAATTGATTGCCTATCCTCAGCTGTTTTGAAAGGGCCGTAGAGCTCGTACAGGATAGGCCATCAATATTTAGGGACCGAAAAGCCCCTTTAAAGGGATTTTCTGTTTTTATATTAATAAAATGTATTCGTTGCATAATAAAAAAAAGTTTAGCAACTTTCTCGTATACTTTGAGTTTCAAAATTTCTGATTGCTGTCAGTTAACAGGAATCTTCTGGTTTACGTCCAGAGGCTGAAAACTGGTTCTATTCACATCACGGTGTATCAGAGCTTTCTCTTGTAACGAGGGTCAGCTAAAACTTATCAGGACCGGTTTTAAGCCTATGGATATAAACAAGAAAATTTCCATTCACTGGCAACAATCGGAGATCTTGAAAATCATAAAACATTTAAACAAAGTATATCAGAAAGTTGCAGAACATTTAACTATGCAATGAATAAGCTTTATTAGCCAATGATCGGGGGCATGGTTAGATTTACCTACAGCTTTCCATTTGCAAAAATGTCTCAATTATGGGTCTCAAATTCACAATAACGGTGCACGGATGTTGTGGCTGCTGCTTTACAATATATGTTCTAATAGGAGAAAATGTCTACACGTGACATCCTAGACTGGAGTACCCAAAGAAGTGGGGATACCTGCAGTCCTATGCAAAAGGCACAGATATTATTAAAAGATGTACAAAGCAACAAATTCAGCTCTGCTACATAATTACTCCGAGTCAATTGTTATCTGACTGGCTGCCAGATCTCCCATTTTTTTTACATGTTCTGGTTTCTGAATGATTTTTTATTCTTTTTCCATTTCTGGCTGTTTAGTTCGTAAGTAAATCTATAGTCTACAGTCCTGAGATATACCTACAGAGAAAACATCAGCAAGAGCGATCCGCCTGACGACAGCCTGTATATCTACACAAAATACATCAGACTATTCTATTACATGTCCGTGCTGGAATAATACAAGAGCCGCGGCTGCCACCGAGCCCACAGTGTGAGCATATGTTAAGCAGCCGCTCACATCTATGATTTAGGATATATATATATATATATATATATATATATATATATATATATATATATGAGTTAGAAATGTGTCCTCCATCATCTGGGGGGGGGGGGGTCGACTTTATTATCGAGCACCTCCGATCTCTGACAAGCGTCAGAGACCTGTCCCAGCTGTATCATCGTATAAGCAAAGACTTATATAACATACGCCCTGCTGTCCTCTTCTAGGCAGGAAGACCGTCGGACTCAACAAAAAAAACATTGCAAATCCAGAATTTATGGACACCCTTGTTAGTAAGATTTATAAATCTGTATTACGAGTTCATAAACAGGATCATGGACAATCACTACCTGTTAGAACGGTCCCTTGACCATAAGGTGATTACAAAGTGTCCCCCTACTGGTACCCTCGGCGATCAGCTGTGATCTGTGGGGAAATCTGGTAGTAAGTGTACAATTTCCCTGCAGCGCCACCACAGGGAAAAAACTAAGCATTACAGTGTCCATTCATATCAATGTGTTGTCTGTGTAATACAGGACAGGTGCTCTATGTAACCACTCTCGCCAAGAGATCCTGCACTGAAAACCCCCCCTCTAATAACTCAGAATTCCCTAATAGAATATATGAAAGTCGGTTTTCTAAACCTGACAATCCCTTTAAGTCATTCGGTTGTCCGAGCTTTCCCGGCATCCTGAGCAGCCAATCTGAAGAGTAATGGAGCAATACGGGGGTGGAGGTGTCTACCTCACTGTACCCACCTTTCCCAGACTAATGAACGGCAAATCTGCATAGATATGCATTGATGAACACTCCTTCACCCATTGACAGATGTATAGGCAGATTTTGTGTCATAGCGGCCATAAGGGTTCACCTGAGAAGACGATATATCCATGTGAGCAGAGCATTAATTATCTGACAGAACCCGCTCAGCCAGATGGACACATTGGTTACATTTATTTAAGCAGTTTACACATGACTTTGGCATAAACTGCGATAAAAAAAGTGGCAATCTATGAAAAGTCAACAGAAAAGTGGTTGCGATCTCCAGGGAGACCTGGTTTAGGCCACTTTTAATAAAAAAGACAAAATGATGAAAAGTGCACAAATAGAGGGGTGCGCCTTTGAATAAATTTAGTTCTAATCACTGACAATATTTTCTTAGACTGGCGCACAGGAGCTTATTCAGAAACTGCCATTTGGTGGGTGCAAGATCACCCATGTGGGCTCTACCTGGGTGATGCCATGTAAAAAGAACCCGTCACGGTGACAGACCGCAGAACATAAGTCTAAGGCCCTATTCACACAGAGTTTTTGGGTGCGTTTTAGGACGCGAAAACAGCTTTGAAAACCGCGCCGAAAATGCCTCCCATTAATATCAATGGGAGGCGGAGGCGTTTTTTTCCTGAGAGCGGAATAAAACATTTGTGGGGGAAAAAAAAAAATCGTCATGACCTATCTTAAGGCGTTTACCGCCTCAAAAACCCCATTGAAAGGAATGGGAGACGGAAATAACTGCCGCAGCATTTTGTTGTTGCGTTTCTTTTCCTTTGCCTGTTGAAGAAAGAAGGTAAAAAAAAAAAAAAAGAAGCCTAAAAAAAAAAAACGCTGCAAAAATCACGTGTGGTGCCAAAAAACCAGAGCTGATTTTTTCCAGCCAGAATTTTCTGCCTGCAAAAAACTGTGTGAACTAGGCCTTTGGATGCATGACGATTTTGGCCACAACATAGGTCGCACAGCCAAAGATCGCTGTGTGGCACTTTGGTAATAAAAGTAAATGTGGCAGCATTGCAACCGAAAGGTTACCGCGACACAACAGCCGCAAGAAACCTAGCGACGGTCGTGTTGCGATAACTTGCGTGTCAGCCACTTTTACTACTTGCAGTGCGACCGGTGTCACGGCCAAAAATGCCACGTAACCCTAGCCTAATACTTCTACTAATGAGCGTAATTACATCCAATAAACAGACCTTCAAAGTGCCAAAGTGATCACATGATCAGTCTCAGCCAGTCAGCAGCTCTGAAACAGACCATGTGACACTTAAAAACTTTTTAGAGACTACAACAAAATAGTTTTCAGGTCTGCTGACTGGTATCATGTGATACACAAGGCGTTTGGCGTGGGGGGTCGGAGAAGCAATGACATTCATCAGTAGAACTCTACTAGGATATTATACCAATGTCCTTACTTTAGAACGTCTCAGTTACAGGTTCTCTTTAAGTACTTATATATGTTATATTCAGCGGGAATTACACTTTAACCCTTTAGAATAGAAGCTTTTGTGGGAAAATGGAGAATAGAGCTAGAATAAAAGGACTCGGCTCCAGCAGAATTTTTTCTTCCGTCTGAAATTAAAATTGAACAACATCCTATATAAACCGCAGAAAGGGATTACTTATCTTAATATTTCTTACTTTAGGGAAAGCAGCTGCTGACCCCCGTCACCCCCATCCCCACACGCGGTCGCTTTCATTAAAAGGCGTAATGGCGAGAGAGCCCAGCAACAGATTGCGGGTATTGCCGGCGGTCATATCATCAGAACGATTCCAATAAAACTGCTTTAACTACAGGCGCTAAAAGTCGGACTCCCCTCACAAGCCGTTTGATTGAAAGTAAAAATCATTCTCCACTCTGGGCCCCCCTGCGAGGCCACGAATATCACCAGAAAACTCAATCTATGATAATGTACGAAGAACAGAGAGTCCGGCGACTTCACATACGTTACTAGGAAACCGGTCACTAGATTTTAGGGCACTAAACACCAGCATTTCATTACACTGCAGGGAATAGCGTCCCAAACACGCCCCTCATTAATACCGTCCCTTTTTGAACTTTGTCTAAAAATAAGTTATAATAGAGCGTGAACGGTCTGTAAATTACGAGAGTCCTGAGACACATGCTCAGATGAAGCGGAGGCCAGTACACCCGGACTCCTCTCAGGACTCTTCTCTGGTAATGTACAGACAGCGCCGCTCTATTATAACTTCTTTTCAGGCAAAATGCTAAAGCTGACAGTTTTGAGAGAGTCACGTTTAGGAAACTAAACCCCGGCAGTATAATGACATGGTGGTGGTTTAGTGCCCTAAAATCTAAAGACAGGTTCCGCTTAAAGCCCCGTTCACACTGAGTTTTTTGCCGCATTTTTTTCAAAAACGTCCGGAATCGCTCCCATTGATTTCAATGGGAGACGGAGACGTTTTTTTTCCCGCGAGCGGAAAAACCGCTTGCAGAGAAAAACAAGCGACATTCCCTTTCTTCGGGCGCCTCCGTCTCTGACCTCCCATTAACATCAATGGGAGGCAGAGAAAGAGTTTTTCCCTGCGTTATTTGCCCGCGGCGAACAATGGCCCCGGACGAAAAACACAGCAAAAACCGCTGACAAACTGCGTGCAGGCTGGTCAAAATCTGCCTTAAAATTCCAGACGGAATTTTGAGGCAGATTTTTCTGTCTGCAAAAAACTCAGTGTGAACAGGGCCTAAAGGCTATGTACACCTTTGAAACCGTGTTTGGTGTAACTTTCTAATTACTTTTTATTAAAAAAGCTTTACTTTTTGAGATACAGTTGCTTTTGTATTCCGTATACAGAGCAGCTGTATCCGTCAGGTCAGCAGCACTGACGGGTTCAGTGTCAGCGGATCCTGTGTGACTCTGACACGCAGAATCGAGCAGTTACCGATTACATCTAAGTTCATAACTTAGATGTGATCGATAACAGGTGGATCCTGCCTGTCAGAGTCACACAGGATCCGCTGACACTGAACCCATCAGTGCCGCTGACCTGACGGATACAGGTTTCAGAGCTAGATACAGCTGCTCAGTATACAGGATACAAAAGCAGCTGTATCTCAAAAAGTTAAAATTATTTTTAATAAAAAGTATTAAGAAAGTTGCACAAAACACACAGATAGACGTTTTTATTAAACTATTTAAAAAAGGTGTACATACCCTTTAAGGACTCGTTACCACAGGGGTTTTTGTCTGGGGTTTTAAACTGTATAAAAAAAATACCAGCATTTTTTATATTTTGTGTCATTTTGTACAGGCGTTTTTGAAGTTCTATAGAGAAGAATGAAGAAAACACAAGAAAAAAATGGAATACCTAGAAAACGCTGCATTTTGAGAAAAACACCGCTGACCACAAAAATGCTACATCAACCGAAACGCTGTGTGTGTAAACTTTCTTATATTTTACTACAGATCGTAAAGTAATATGCTGCAAAAATTGCCACCGAAAATATGGCCAGCCTTCTTTATTGGGAACAATTTGACCCCCATGCTGGTCGGTAAAGGGTCACACACACTACAAGAAATCTGCCAAGATGGAAATGACTCTGTATATAGGAAAAATAATTCTCATTGTTGCAGATGCCATTCATAGCCGCACGTGCACTTCTTCTACGACCGCTTAGTGACCGCCAATACGCCTTTTAACGGCGGCCACTAACGGGCTTTATTCTGATGCATGTGCCTTTTTACGGCGCTGCATCAGAATGAGTAAACAGAGCAGGGAGCCGTCAAATCTCCCTGCTCTCAGCTGCTAGAGGCAGCTGAGGGCTGGGGGCGTCCCTGCTCTGCCGCGTGAGATCGATATAAGTATCGATCTCACATGTTTAACCCCTCAGATGCGGTGCACAATAGCGAGCACCGCATCTGAGTGGTTTTGGAGAGAGGGACGGAGCTCCCTCTCTCTCTCACCGACACCCGGCGATACGATCGCCGAGTGTCAGTGTCTTCTATGCCAGCCGGGGGCCTAATAAAGGCCCCCAGGTCTGCCTGTAATGAATGCCTGCTAGATCATGCCTCTGGCATGACCTAGCAGATGCCTGTCCGTTTTAAACGGACAGGCAGTAATACACTGCAATACAAAAGTATTGCAGTGTATTATAAATGCGATCGCAGAATCGCATATTATAGTCCCCTAATGGGACTAGTAAAAAAGTGAAAAAAAAGTTTAATAAAGTTAATTTAAAAAAAAAATGTAAAAAAAATGAAAAATTCTTATATCGTTTTTGCTTACTGATCAGGCTACCTCCTACTGCTGCTCTGTGTCTTTGCATACTTTATGTGATTTTGAAGAGGTTATAGTGCACTGTATGTGAATTTTGCAAATGTATGAAACCATGTATATGCTGTTTTGTTGTGTATATTTTCAAAATAAAATCTTTGATAAAGAAAAAAAAAATGAAAAACCCAGCTTTTCCCCTTACAAAATGCTTTACTATTAAAAAACCAAAATAAATAAAAAATGTTACGCATATTTGGTATCGCCGCGTCCGTAACGATGCCGACTATAAATCTATTACATTATTTAACCCGCATGGTGAACGCCGTAAAAAATTAAATAAAAAACGATGGAAAAATTGCTGTTTTCTGTGAATCCTGACTTAAAAAAAAATGTTCAAGTGATCAAAAAGTCGCATCTACTCCAAAACGGTACCAATAAAACCGACAAGTCTTCCCGCAAAAAAAAAGCCCTCATACAACTGCTTCGGCGAAAAAATAAAAACGTTACGGCTCTTCAAACATGGAGACACAAAAACAAATAATTTTGAAAAAAAAGCGTTTACTGTGTAAAAGTAGTAAAACATACAAAAACTATACAAATTTGGTATCGTTGCAATTGTAACAACCCGCTGAATAAAGTTATTGTGTTATTTATATCACACGGTAAACAGTGTAGACTTAAGACGTGAAAAAGCGTGGCGAAATTTCAGGGTTTTTTCTATTCCCCCCCCAAAAAACAGTTAATAAAAGTTAATCAATAAATAATATGTACCTCAAAATTGTGCTATTAAAAAATACAACTTGTCCCGCAAAAAACAAGACCTTATACAGTTATGTCGACGCAAAAATAAAAAAGTTATAGCTCTTGGAATGCGACGATGGAAAAACTTAAAAAATGGCTGTGTCATTAAGGTCCAAAATAGGCTGGTCACTAAGGGGTTAAACGTTGAATCGGTGACAACTGAGAAACGTCTCAACCAAATCCTTTTTCTGTTATGACCAACGGAACGTGTTTCCCCGGGTTGATAATCGCAGCTTTAGCAGCATTTGCAGGCAGAATTTTTAATAATTACCGCCACATACACATGAATGATGGCTCATCTGACAGCTATGCTCCCGACTCCACCATAAACCTGCACATTAGGCTCAATAAGCACGCAAGTGCCATCAATAAGGATAAGCAGCCGGGAATTATTATCACAAATGATTGAACGGCTTCATATCCAACCTGCCAACCCATGTGAGGTGTCGTACAGTCCCAATACACACCAGGTTGCTTGCATGATCAGC
Organism: Rhinoderma darwinii; assembly: GCF_050947455.1. NCBI lineage: Eukaryota > Metazoa > Chordata > Amphibia > Anura > Rhinodermatidae > Rhinoderma > Rhinoderma darwinii. The sequence goes on from NC_134695.1 coordinate 89,719,065, forward strand.
TTTATAATCAGAAAATATGTAGTTTGTTCTAATTGACATGAGATAAAAGGGACGCGAAGTATTTACAGAGGATTTGTTCTTCGTCACAACCATAAAAGTTTCAGGTGGGAATGGAAAGACTGCAGATTAAATGTCCTTCTTCCCTTAACTTGCAAATTTTTGATAAGACGGGACCTTTGAGCCCCTGATAGAAGCAGATTATAGAGGTAACAAGTCAATGATGTCAGATTATTCTAAGGAGGTTTTGTTACCAGAGTGAGCAGGACGGACGGGCTCTTTGCACTCAAGACTTTGGCGATCTGGTGGAAAGAAAAGAAAATGTTAAAAGATTCAAAAAGACTTACGGTAGAATTGCCTTAACCCTATAATACCCTCAGATCCTGCAATGGGTCTTATAGTAGAGGAATGGTTCATAATGGACACTCAGGAGCCTAAAATAGAACACAATAATATGCCATCAAAGCTTAAAGGGGCTTGAAAAATTGATGGTAAATGTTGACGTGATATGCCAAAAATATAAGATCGGTGGGTGTCCGACCGCTGGTGCCAGCACCAAATTTCCTAAGTAAGAGGGTGAGAAATGTGGAGGTTCCTGTATCTCGCATAAATATTAAAGGGGTTTTGCGCCACTTTAATATTGATTTTCTATCTTTAGGATAGACCACCAATATTTGATCGCTGAGGGTCTGACTTCCGGCACTCACAAGAGTAAATGGGTTTGAGCTGCGGTAGCAAGCACAGCGCCCGTGTGGATGAGCAGCTGTGTCTGTGTAAACAATAAAAGGGACACAGTCCCTTTATTCTGTTGGTTGGTGGGGACCGGACCCCCACCATTTAAATGATGTACCAACTGTATGCCACTCACTTGCCTGATTAGGGTACAGTAGGACTCACTGACTTGTATTTTCTAGGGTGCATAATAGATGCCCTAAGTGAAGAGAGTGGCACCATGAAAAAACAGCCTGGAAAAATCCCTGCCCAGCATTTCTAAAAAGAAAAAAAATGTAAACTTAAAGGGTAACTAAACGTTAGACAAACTTCTGACATGTTATAGTGACATGTCAGAAGTTTTGATAGGTGGGGGTCCGAGCACTGAGACCCCCAACAAATCGCTAAAATGAAGTGGCAGAAGTGCTCGTGTGAGGGCAGGAGCCGCTTTGTGTCTGTGCGGCTTTTTCCAGAAAGCCGATGTATTGGCGTACTGGCTCTTAGACTTTCTATTGAGCCCGTTCTCCAATACATTGATTTCCGGATAAAAGCCGAACAGAAACGAAGCTCCTCCTGCGCTCACACGAGCGTTTCTGCCGCTTCATTTTAGCGATCGGTGGGGGTCTCAGTGCTCGGACCCCCACCAAACATTCTGACATGTCACTACGACATGTCAGAAGTTTGTTAAATGTTTAGTTACCCTTTAAAGCTTTCTTGAAACTGTTATGCAGCTTACTAATATACTTCGCATTTAATTCCTCGCCATCTTTAAGATCTCTGTATGCAGTCAGTGAATGGTAAGACTTCTACTAACTTTTAGAGACCAAGGCATTCTGCACATGGGATGGAAATGCTGCAGATTTTCGGTGCAGATTTGTGCACGTTACATCTGTATTGGATTACAATACCCGCCATGTGGATAAAATTTGAAGAACATTTGAAGAAAACCAGCGTGGCCAAACTATTGCATTCTAGTTGTTGTGGAACTAAAAGTACCAGCAGGTCCTACCAGCTGAAAGATTGATTGGCATACATGCAGAAGTTTGGGCTCAACATGTTATATGGGACGAGAAATCACCTCCATACAGTTTATAGGGAAATCCACAGGCAAGACACCAAAGAATACTAGTACACCGGAGCGCAGATATGAATACACGAGGAAGCTTCACAGCAGCGTCTCCTCTCCCTTTATTTACAGACTTGCTTATCGATGCAGAAATTATTGATGGACCCTGCTGCAATAATGGAGCGTTTTGCCTCTCAGAAGTCACTAGTCAGCCAACTCACGTAACAGGCAATGAATGCAAAATCCTTCCCACAATTACGGCCACCATAACCCATCTTTCCTAGACTCCTGAAAGGCAAAACGGTCTGGTTGTGCAGCAGTGAGATGGCATTGCCATTCGGGTCACATTTTGGCCGGTACAACAAGCGCCGATCAACGAGAAAGGTGCTCGTTTGCTTCTTTCACAAGGAGATATGTATGGGGCCGAGCGCTCGTTACTACATTTCTATCATGTCAACAGCACATCTCTCTGGGTTTACATAGGGCGATGTGCTGCCGACGATGGTAATATTTTGGGCATTTAAAACGATACAATCAGCCGATGAATGAGCGTTTGCCCGTTGATTGGCTGATCGCTGCCCTGTTTACACAGGGCAAATATCAGGGAACGGGCGTTCTTTGAACGCTCGTTTTCCCGATAATTGACCAGTGTAAAAGGGCCTTAAGAAATGGTCGAAATAAAATCAACTGGAGAGAGGAGGGCAAGTGAACAGATTATATTTACAAGCAATTTTAGTGGATTTTAAAAGGATATCCCATCTCAGACATTTATGGACTATGACAGGATAGCTGAAGAACTGGGTCCCCAACTCCAACCCCAACCCGCATGAGGAGGCACAGTCAGGCCGGATTCACACGAGCGTGCTCGGTCCGTATGTCGGCAGTATTTCCTGGACCGAACACACTCAGGGAGCGGGGCTCCTAGCATCATAGTTATGTACGAAGCTAGGAGTCCCTGCCTCGCTGCAGGACAACTGTCCCGTACTGTAATCATGTTTTTAAGTACGGGACAGTAGTCCCGGGAGGAGGCAGGGACACCTACGGCCATACATAACTATGATGCTAGGAGCCCGGCTCCCTGAGTGTGTCCGGTCCGGGAAATACTGCCGACATATATCACGGACCAAACACGCTCGTGTGAATACGGCCTTACTGTTTCCACAACTCCCACAAAACCGAATGGATAGAGACCGGCACATGAACGGCCGCCCCTGAATTCATTTGGTTGGCACATCCAGGCGGAGATTGCCTGTTGTAAGAATCATGATTACTATAGAAAAGAAACGCAAACGTTTGCAAAAGTACTTACGTCACATGCGTAGTGAACTTCATCAATGCCGTATTTCTTTTTAAAGTGTTCTGGGGGGTGAATCCTAGGGAGGAAACAAAGAAAAAAAAATCTATGGTTTCATCAAGTGCACAACGGTAATGGTAGAACCAACGGCGGCGACACCGAACTTCTGTGTCGGATCGTGTCTGGAATAAGCTGGTAAAGGAAATATATCTAAACAGCAAAGAGTGACTGTGAGGTTACAAGAACCGTAAAAATCCCTATTCACATTATGCATCTTATGACCACACATTTTAAGGGCACCAATGGAGTATAAACATGGTCTAAAAAACCTGGGTCTTCCATAGAAGCAGTTTTAGGAATATTTGATGGTAACCTCCAGTTATGAACAAGAGCCGAGTGTTTGTCAATAATTTCCTTTAATTCTCTCCAACAGATATTGACCTAGAAGTCGATTTCTTCGCCATTCACTTCGCCATTCTGCTGGTTCCGTCTTGGAAAACGTATGTGATTTATTTGCACTGTGCAGACATTTGTCCAAACAGCCGAGCTCCGTCATCAGAGATCCCACAATGCACCGCTCCGTTGTGCAAAAGTGCAGATAACCTTTATATAAGGTTGGACACACACAGTTTTGCTGCATTTTTTGGCATTTTTCATTCTGTTTTTTACCTGTGTGTTTTAGATGTTACATTCAAAGAGTTTTCCCATAATCATTTTTTATCACCTATCCTCAAGAAAGGTGATAAATATCTGATCGGTAGTGGTCTGAACGCTGGGACCCCCGCCGATCACGAGAATGAGCTTACCTTGCCGTTCCTGGGAGCCCCATAGAAATTAAAGAAGAGGTGCACTACCGCTCCATTCCTATGGGACTCCCAGGAGTGGCAAGGTAATGATCGGTGGGGGTCCTAGTCGTCAGATCCCTACCGATCACATAATGATCGGTGATAAATAAATGATAATGGGAAAACCCCAGTCTATAGTAAAATGAACTTCATACAACTGGGTTTTCGGTTGTAGCCTTTTTGAGGAATTCTGGGGTCTGTGGAATTTTTTTTTTTCATAGGCGTTTTTTCCATAGGCTTCTCTATAGGACTTTAAAAACGGCAGAAATAAAAAAATAAAATATACAAAGTGACGTTAAATAAAAGTGCCTGTGTGAAAGAGGCCTAAAAGAGATTGATATGAGCCGCGCTCCTGTACCTGCACGTGGGCGCGCCCCATGCACTCGTGTTTGTTTACTGCAATATTTTAACATAATTGCGCGCTTTACAAAAAAACAAATCACGCTGAAGACTCGCCACCAGCTGCGTCACAACATTATGCACTAAACCGGCAGCGGCTTCAGAGACTCGTTCTTAATTACATGATGGGAGCGCAGAACGTTTCCTTTCTCCTCTATGGTAGAAGGTACAGGAAATTGCAAATCACAAGCAATTCGCTCACACTGTGTTAACAAGCAGAATGAACAAATTAACGGACAACTCCGGATCCTACGTGATTTCTCATGCGCCGTTTAAAGGAGCCACAGAAAAGCTGCAGCAATAAGGCACATTTGAAAGTAATATACATAGTAGACGAGGACTCTATTTAACGTATTTAGATCTTCGTTTAATGCTAAATAACATTGGAATACTTAAGTGTGGATTTTGAGTTATATCATGGGTTATACTCTGGTCACATCCAAAGCTGCATTCAAACATCTGCTGGCTACAACTTGGAATTATTCAGTTCTGTGTTGACTTAAACAACTCAAACTGCTCAGCCAAACCTCCGTTCTTGGAATAATTTCAATGTAGGACATGCAGTCTTGCATAGGTATATCGTATTCTGACCTTATGTTACATCATGGCTTATACTCCACTCACATTCAAAGACGCATTCAGAGTTCTGTTGGCTACGGTTTGTAATTCATCAACTCTGTGTGGAGCCTACGCTATGTACTAAATTTAGGGTATTTGTCTATGATTATCTTCTGCCGATCATGGCTTATGCTCTAGTTACTAACAAAGCAGAGTGCTGTACGTACTTCAAGAGCTCAGCTGAGTTTCTGCAATGCACAACACTTGGATGCGTTGCACGGTAGGGGACGCAGTTCTGCAGGTGCATACCATTTAATGATCACGGTTCACATCATGACTTATACACTAGTCACATCCAAAGATTTCCTACACATATCTTGAGTTTCTTATTAGAAAATTATCCCTCAATGATAAAGCAAAGGATTCTATTTTTCTCTATCCTGCCACAAATATGAGTCATGCTAAAGACAGAGCTAAACCCCCTCCGATCCCCCAGGCTGAAGCGCGGAAAACCGCCTGAAACAATACAGAAAAACGATGATTCCTGTCTAAGCTTCCTTGGGTATTTACAGATCTTGCAAGCAATAAGAATTGTTGTCTTGTGGATTGGGTGTAAAGCAGAAGTTATCAAGCAACAGGTCGTCGCATTTTTGCTTCTGACATTTAGATTTCCTGGAAGGAATGATGTAAAAGTGTAAATATTGTCTGAGAGCCGAACATAATGATGACCCAGGGGAACCGCCGCATTTCTAGTGTTGCATCTGCTGAAAGAAAAAATGTAAAATACGGCAGCGCAGTCATAGGATTCGGTTTGGGACAAGGTGACTGAGCAGCCAATTAGAGCCGAGTCAATTAGCGCCAATCAAGTGCTGGAATCCCAGAATGCTCAGAGTTTTGTCAAGTAAACAGATGGACTGTTCCACGTCTCTCACCTCTTGTTTAGATTTGATGGCACGGAGAAGAGGAAACAGCAGGGACAGTAGTACACAAGTTATTGATGAAAAATACAGGCCGGCCGTCAAGTGACTTTGTGCGGGAGGACAGAATTAAAAAAAGTCATTCAGAAGTCAAGTAAGAAGGACAAAGTGTGCATTTTTTGTACTTAGGGTAAGTTCACCTGGTCAGGAATTGCACTATATAAATCACGTAGTGGATCAGGTCTCAGGATGGAGCGGAGATTTCATGTTATTTTTCCTGGAAGCAGATTTCTCTTGTGCTCATTGTCACCCCAAGCTGAGTAATGCACTACATAAATCGGCAAAAAGGAGAAGACGACGCAAAGTGATGACTCCCCTAATCACATTTCTGGGTGTCAGAAAAAAAACTGTATGGTTGTCACTTTTAAAATGAATTCAGGTGCTCGCCTGGTGGAAATCATTAATTCACAATAACTACTATAATACTGCCCCTATATACAAGAATATAACTACTATAATACTGCCCCTATATACAAGAATATAACTACTATAATACTGCCCCTATATACAAGAATATAACTACTATAATACTGCCACCTATATACAAGAATATAACTACTATAATACTGCCCCTATATACAAGAATATAACTACTATAATACTGCCCCCTATATACAAGAATATAACTACTATAATACTGCTCCTATATACAAGAATATAACTACTATAATACTGCTCCTATATACAAGAATATAACTACTATAATACTGTCCCTATATACAAGAATATAACTACTATAATACTGCCCCCTATATACAAGAATATAACTACTATATTACTGCCCCCCTATATACAAGAATATAACTACTATAATACTGCCCCTATATACAAGAATATATCTACTATAATACTGCTCCTATATACAAGAATATAACTACTATAATACTGCCCCCTATATACAAGAATATAACTACTATAATACTGCCCCTATATACAAGAATATAACTACTATAATACTGCTCCTATATACAAGAATATAACTACTATAATACTGCCCCCTATATACAAGAATATAACAACTATAATACTGCCCCTATATACAAGAATATAACTACTATAATACTGCTCCTATATACAAGAATATAACTACTATAATACTGCCCCCTATATACAAGAATATAACAACTATAATACTGCCCCTATATACAAGAATATAACTACTATATTACTGCCCCCCTATATACAAGAATATAACTACTATAATACTGCCCCTATATACAAGAATATATCTACTATAATACTGCTCCTATATACAAGAATATAACTACTATAATACTGCCCCTATATACAAGAATATAACTACTATAATACTGCCCCTATATAGAAGAATATAACTACTATAATACTGCTCCTATATACAAAAATATAACTACTATAATACTGATCCTATACACAAGAATATAACTACTATAATACTGCCCCCTATATACAAGAATATAACTACTATAATACTGCTCCCTACATACAAGAATATAATTACTATAATACTACCCCCTATATACGAGAATATAACTACCATAATACTACCCCCTATATACGAGAATATAACTACCATAATACTGCCCCCTATATACTAGAATATAACTACTATAATACTGCCCCTATATACAAGAAAATAACTACTATAATACTGCTCCCTATATACAAGAATATAACTACTATAATACTGCCCCCTATATACAAGAATATAACTACTATAATACTGCCTCTATATACAAGAATATAACTACTATAATACTGTCCCCTATATACAAGAATATAACTACTATAATACTGCCCCTATGTACAAGAATATAACTACTATAATACTGCCCCTATATACAAGAATATAACTACTATAATACTGCCCCTATATACAAGAATATATCTACTATAATACTGCTCCTATATACAAGAATATAACTACTATAATACTGCCCCTATATAGAAGAATATAACTACTATAATACTGCCCCTATATAGAAGAATATAACTACTATAATACTGCCCCTATATAGAAGAATATAACTACTATAATACTGCTCCTATATACAAAAATATAACTACTATAATACTGATCCTATATACAAGAATATAACTACTATAATACTGCCCCCTATATACAAGAATATAACTACTATAATGCTGCTCCCTATATACAAGAATATAATTACTATAATACTGCTCCTATATACAAGAATATAACTACCATAATACTGCCCCCTATATACGAGAATATAACTACCATAATACTGCCCCCTATATACTAGAATATAACTACTATAATACTGCCCCTATATACAAGAATATAACTACTATAATACTGCTACCTATATACAAGAATATAACTACTATAATACTGCCCCTATGTACAAGAATATAACTACTATAATACTGCCCCTATGTACAATAATATAACAACTATAATACTGCCCCTATGTACAATAATATAACTACTATAATACTGCCCTATACACAAGAATATAACTACTATAATACTGCTCCTATATACAAGAATATTACTATAATACTGCTCCCTATGTACAAGAATATAACTACCATAATACTGCTCCTATATACAAGAATATAACTACTAGAATACTGCTCCCTATATACAAGAATATAACTACTATAATACTGCTCCTATATACAAGAATATAACTGCTATAATACTGCCCCCTATATACAAGAATATAACTACTATAATACTGCCCCCTATATACAAGAATATAACTACTATAATACTGCTCCTATATACAAGAATATAACTACTATAATACTGCCCCCTATGTACAAGAATATAACTACTATAATACTGCTCCTATATACAAGAATATAACTACTATAATACACAAGAATATAACTACTATAATACTGCCTCCTATATACAAGAATATAACTACTATAATACTGCCCCCTATATACAAGAATATGACTACTATAATACTGCTCCTCTATACAAGAATATAACTACTATAATACTGCTCCTATATACAAGAATGTAACTACTATAATACTGCCCCCTATATACAAGAATATAACTACTATAATACTGCCCCCTATATACAAGAATATAACTACTATAATACTGCTCCTATATACAAGAATATAACTACTGTAATACTGCCTCCTATATACAAGAATATATCTACTATAATACTGCCCCTATATACAAGAATATAACTACTATAACACTGCCCCTATATACAAGAATATAACTACTATAATACTGCCCTCTATATACAAGAATATAACTACTATAATACTGCTCCTATATACAAGAATATAACTACTATAATACTGCCCCTATATACAAGAATATAACTACTATAATACTGCCCCCTATATACAAGAATATAACTACTATAATACTGCTCCCTATATACAAGAATATAACTACTATAATACTGCCCCCTATATACAAGAATATAACTACTATAATACTGCCCCCTATATACAAGAATATAACTACTATAATACTGCTCCCTATATACAAGAATATAACTACCATAATACTGCCCCCTATATACAAGAATATAATTACTATAATACTGCCCCCTATATACAAGAATATAACTACTATAATCATGCTCCTATATACAAGAATATAACTACTATAATACTGCCTCCTATATACAAGAATATAACTACTATAATACTGCTCCCTATATACAAGAATATAGCTACTATAATACTGCTCCCTATATACAAGAACTACTATAATACTGCCCCCTATATACAAGAATATAACTACTATAATACTGCCCCCTATATACAAGAATATAACTACTATAATACTGCTCCCTATATACAAGAATATAACTACTATAATACTGCCCCCTATATACAAGAATATAATTACTATAATACTGCCCCCTATATACAAGAATATAACTACTATAATCCTGCTCCTATATACAAGAATATAACTACTATAATACTGCCTCCTATATACAAGAATATAACTACTATAATACTGCTCCTATATACAAGAATATAGCTACTATATTACTGCCCCTATATACAAGAATATAACTACTATAACACTGCCCCCTATACACGAATATAACTACTATAATACTGCTCCTATATACAAGAATATAACTACTATAATACTGCTCCTATATACAAGAATATAACTACTATAATACTGCCTCCTATATACAAGAATATAACTACTATAATACTGCCCCTATATACAAGAATATAACTACTATAATACTGCTCCTATATACAAGAATATAACTACTATAATACTGCTCCTATATACAAGAATATAACTACTATAACACTGCCCCCTATACACGAATATAACTACTATAATACTGCTCCTATATACAAGAATATAACTACTATAATACTGCTCCTATATACAAGAATATAACTACTATAATACTGCCCCTATATACAAGAATATAACTACTATAATACTGCCCCCTATATACAAGAATATAACTACTATAATACTGCCCCCTATATACAAGAATATAACTACTATAATACTGCCCCCTATATACAAGAATATAACTACTATAATACTGCTCCAATATACAAGAATATAACTACTATAATACTGCCCCCTATATACAAGAATATAACTACTATAATACTGCCCCTATATACAAGAATATAACTACTATAATACTGCCCCCTATATACAAGAATATAACTACTATAATACTGCCCCCTATATACAAGAATATAACTACTGAGGGGGGGTGTGGCCGCAAGCGCATGGAGTAGGACGTGTGTTGTTCCAGCTCCCTAGCTCCTAGGCTATAATCGGCTAACATCGGCTCTCACAGGGCTCATCCGTGATTTTAAATAGCAACACCGATAACCGGACACCGTAAGGATACTTACCCTGTCAAGATGGGAAGGATTCGTAAGAAACCGGCCGCTACAAAGATGACGGAGTTCTTCCCGGCGGCGAGGTCCCAAAATGGCGCCGGATCGCCGTCTTCAGAGATGTCAGAGGAGCATGTAGCTGACCGCAGATCTTCTGGGGCTGTTAGAGGTGCAGGCCTCGCAGTCTCCTCACCCTGCTTTCCTCGATCCTCGGACCCTGCATTGCTGCATACCGGGCCTCAAGCTGGACTGTTCTCCTCCAGGATGCCATCTTCCCCAACAGTGAGTACTGATAACTCTCCTCTAGACCATGTGCTAAACATGGCGTCTGAGATGTTACACAGCACAGGGGCTGATAAACCAGTGACTGAATCTGCACTTAAACACATGCTGCACGATTTTCATGCTTCTATACAGCAGTCTATTCAGCATGCATTCCATGATTTACAAAAAGATTTCATGGCCTTGGGGGATAGAACCTCTCACATTGAAACTAAGTTATCAGAATACTCTGTGGCCCATAATGATTTAGTGGACTCTGTTTGGAAGAACAAGTGGAAGCGTTGTCGTGTAAAATTGCGGACTTGGAGGACAGGTCACGTCGAAATAATGTGCGCTTTAGGGGTATTCCTGAAGATATAACAAATGCTCAACTGGTGGAATACTTAATGGATCTATTTGTGGCCTTGCTGCCGGAGACGCCGCAGGGAGATTTGCTGGTGGATAGGGCGCATCGTATCCCTAAACCTAAATCCCTGCCGGCATCGACGCCAAGAGATGTGATTGCCCGGATACACTTTTACCATTTCAAAAGATAAGCTTCTCCTGGCAGCGAGAAACGCAACCTCTCTACCTGAGAGATATAAGAATATACAGCTATTTGCTGATCTTTCAGCAGCTACACTACTTCGCAGAAAAGAATTTGGCCCCACAACACGTGTTTTACGGGACTGCCAGATACCTTATAAATGGGGGTTTCCTGTTAAATTGGTTATCTCGTACAAAGAATCAAGGCATGTTGCGGACACTCCGGCTAAAGCCGCGGCACTCATCACCAAGTGGAATTTAGAGTCTGGGGGACTACCAAAAGGGGGATCTTCTCCACGGCTCCGAGCTGTCAACCCAGCTACAAAGTTTCACCGCCTTGAGGAGGAATGGCGCGAAGTGTGCCATCGTCGGTCTTCTTTATCTTAACCTCCAGTGGGGGTTCCCATTTAAATTCTCTGTTATTACTTACACTGCTGGAATGCATTGTTCATGTATAAGTAGCCTCTGTGGAGGCAGTTATTCTATGCCAATATTGGATGAGCTTTATGCTTTATGCTTTTTGTTTTGAGGGGATGAGCTCTCATTGATATAGCCTAGGGTAGGGTCATGTCTGCTAGTGTTGATGCAGATTTCCCTCCCTTCTGGGGTTGTACTGTCTGCTTGTCAGATAGGTCCTGGATCGCTATGTTTAGTTGTTTGTTTAAGGATCCGCGGGTTGGATCCGGTGGTTCAGTTACTCACACTCACAGGTCATAAGATACTAGATCTCATAGCTAGTTTGAGATTACAGGTGGAGTTGTTACACCGCAAGAAAGGGGCCTTTACGCAAGTATATTTTAACCGTCAATATGGTACTTAAATTTTCCTCCCTGAACACTAAAGGGTTAAATAGCCCTTTCAAACGCTCCATGTTATGGGCTGAAGCTAAGAAATTGCAGGCATCGGTGCTATGTGTACAAGAGACACACTTAAATCAGGCAGACACATTTCGTCTAAAACACAAGCATTTTCCCCACATATATACAGCCCCGGCAGTTGCAAAGAAAAGAGGTGTGTCTATTATAATGAATCACGCGGTTGCATTTGTACAGGATCATATACATATTGATCCTGGAGGCCGGTATATCATTCTAGTGTGCCATTTGAATAATGTACAGTATACTATTGTCAATGTATATGCGCCAAACATTCATCAGATCCGATTCCTTAATAGACTTTTTAGAAAGATTCACCAGATTCAAAAAGGACATCTTATAATAGTAGGAGACTACAATAAAGTTATGTGGCCGTCTTTAGACACTACAACACTGGGAGCGGTGCATTCTCCCTCGGAATTATTCAAAACTATGTCAGGGGAGGGTCTGGTGGATGTTTGGCGCTTGCAACATTTAAATGAGAAGGATTTCACATTCTTTTCACACCCTCATGGCACATATTCGAGAATTGATATGGTATTCGTGGATAAGTATTTGTTTGATAAGGTCTCTTCCTCTCAAATTGGACCCATTACGTGGTCTGATCACGCCCCTATTTCGATTTCAATTTCTGAAAATTTTAATAAACCCCCTTCATTCCCCTGGCGGATTAATCACTTTATCTTAAATTCCCCTAAATATCAAGACGCTCATGTAACCAACTTGGAAGAGTTCTTTCAATTTAATGTATCCCCGGAGGTATCTCCCACAATGGTTTGGTGTGCCCATAAAGCCTATATGAGAGGGCACTTCCTTAGTTTAGCAGCTAGGGACAAAAAGATTAGGGAAGCTAAAAGAATTCAACTATTAGAAGATATTATCCGACTTACGCAGGTAAATAAAGTGGCATTTGATACAGGAAGAGCCCGCGAGATTGGACAGCTCCATACACAATTGCACCAACTAGATTTATACAAATACGATAAAGCTTTAAGACGACTGAAAGTCAAGTATTACAGGCACAGTAATAGGGCGGGAACTCTTTTAGCGCAACAATTAAAACGTCAAGACTGTAAATCTAGAATTCCCTTCCTTTACAACCAACAAAACGAGATTTTATTTAATCCACAGGATATTGCGAACTCTATCGCACAATACTACTCTTCTCTCTATAATTTAAAACAAGATCCAGTGGTTCCCCAACCTTGCTCGTCGGGCATTGCAGGATTTTTGGACTCTGTAGCGCTTCCGTGTGTCACACCAGACCAGCTGGAAGCCTTATCCCAGCCTTTCCAACTGACAGAAATTGGAGATGCTATAAGTTCCCTAAAGTCCCAAAAATCTCCAGGGCCTGATGGGCTTACTAATGATTATTTTAAAAAATTCCGCACTATTCTAGGCCCCCAGCTTTTATCTTTATTCACGCATATTCACACGACGGGTCAAATGCCTCCAGAAATGCTCCGAGCTACAGTTATAACATTACCTAAACCGGGCAAACCTGCGGATAGGCCGCAAAATTTTCGTCCCATTAGCCTACTTAATACAGATTAAGGGCATGACCACACGTGGCGGATTTCCTCCGCAACTGTCCGCATCAATGCCGCACAGAATCTGCGTTGCAGATTCTGCTGCGGATCTGCACAAAATGTGCAGTAAATTGATGCGGACTAGCTGCTGCGGACTGCGGGAAAAGTGCTTCCCTTCTCCCTATCAGTGCAGGATAGAGAGAAGGGACAGCACTTTCCCTAGTGAAAGTAAACGAAGTTCATACTTACCGCCCGTTGTCTTGGTGACGCGTCCCTCTTTCGGCATCCAGCCCGACCTCCCTGGATGACGCGCCAGTCCATGTGACCGCTGCAGCCTGTGCTTGGCCTGTGATTGGCTGCAGCCGTCACTTAGACTGAAACGTCATCCTGGGAGGCCGGACTGGAGACAGAAGCAGGGAGTTCTCGGTAAGTTTGAACTTATATTTTTTTACAGGTTGCTGTATATTGTGATCGGTAGTCACTGTCCAGGGTGCAGAAACAGTTACTGCCGATCGCTTAACTCTTTCAGCACCCTGGACAGTGACTATTTACAGACGTCTCCTAGCAACGCTCCCGTCATTACTGGAGCCCCATTGACTTCCTCAGTCTGGCTGTAGACCTAGAAATACATAGGTCCAGCCAGAATGAAGAAATGTCATGGCAAAAAAACAAGACGCATCCGCAGCACACATAACATGTGCATGACAGCTGCGGACTTCATTGCGGAACTTAGAATCTCCATTGAAGTCAATGGAGAAATTCCGCCATGAGTCCGCCACTGCTCCGCAACAGACAGAGCATGCTGCGGACACCAAATTCCGCTCCGCAGCCTATGCTCCGCAGCGGAATTTTACGCCTCGTCTAAACGAACACTGCTAAATTAAAGTGTAAGTCAATGGACAAACGGCTCCGCTGCGGATTAACGCTGCGGAGTGTCCGCAGCGGAATTTAAGTGAAATTCCGCCACGTGTGAACCCAGCCTTAAAGTTGTACTCCAAAATCTTAGCCACGAGATTAGCTTTGATACTTCCTCAATTGATACATCAAGATCAGGTTGGATTTATTAGACAGAGATCTTCGGTAGATGGGACGAGAAGGTTTGTAGACCTCATCGATTGGGTGGGGAGAAGTCGGACGCCTTCTCTGCTTCTATCTTTGGATGCGGAGAAGGCGTTTGATCGGGTGCACTGGGGTTACCTGGAGGCTGTTCTTACCAAATTTGGCATCGTGGGGAAAGCTCGAGACATCATTATGGCACTATACACTCATCCTTCTGCTACGGTGTTGGCCTCGGGGTATCAATCTTCCCCATTTCTTATCACTAATGGCACGCGTCAGGGGTGTCCGCTTTCCCCGCTAATTTTTACTCTGGTGATGGAGCCATTGGCGGAGGTCATAAGATCAAATACAGAAATCAGAGGGGTAAAAGCTGGGCGAACTGAACACAAAATAGGTCTATTCGCCGATGATGTTCTTATGATTCTGACAGACCCCTGCACCTCCCTTCCACACATTATGAATATTCTAAAACACGTTTAGTACTATTTCTTATTACAAACTAAATGAAAATAAGTCCCAAATTATGAACATGGGCTTATCAGATTCGGTGGTTCAGAATTTGCAATCTTTGTACTCCTTTCAATGGTCGACTCGAGGGCTGACTTATTTAGGGATTAAATTAGCTTTCCCAGCCTCTCAGATGTATGCTCTTAACTACCCCCCGCTACTGAGCCAGTTATCCAGCGAACTAGAGGAATACCTTAAATTTGAGGTTTCGTGGGTAGGGCGTATTGCAGCACTGAAAATGATGATTTTACCTAAAATTCTCTACCTGTTTAGGAATTTGCCCATCTGGATCCCTACCTCATATTTACATAAACTACAAAATTTACTGGTGAAATATGTATGGAAAAAACAAAGGGCCAGAGTCGCGGCTCAGGTTCTTTACCTACCAATCGCTCAAGGCGGTTTAGGCTTCCCTCATATTACAGCGTACTATCACGCCTGCATTTTAGATCAGGTTAGACAATGGTTGCACCCTACACATTCTTTGCATTGGGTTCTCATAGAAAAAGCACGGGAAAAAGTTAACTCCTTGGATTCATACCTATGGGCTATGGCACTTAAACAGCCCACTCCCACCCCAACTATGTTAACTACCAAGGCTGCTTTAGCTTCATGGAAAATGATGGTAGTAAAAAGAGGCCTGGTTCCACTAAGGGTAGCAGAGTTATCCATTAAGAATCTCTCATACTTGTTACCTGATATGAACCTGTCAATGTGGGAATCGGAGGGCATTGAGAAGGTGGGGGACGTGTGGAGTGAAGGTCTTCTTCTTACCTTTGCGGAGCTATCTACTAAGTTTCATCTGCCAATTACAGAATTTTACAAATATGTTAGAGTTCGTCACTTTTTGTTGGGAATGAGTGATACTCCTTCTCCCCTTAAAACGCCTTACGAAATATACTTTCACCAGCCGGATAGAAGAGCAAAAGGGGTGTCCAAAGCCTATCAGGCTATCTTGGAAATGTTGAACAAATCTAACCTTCTATTCGTTGATAAATGGGAAACGGATCTTGCATTGCCCACGGGTAGTGTAGACTGGGAAGCTACTTTCTCCCTGGCCTCTCAACTATCCAACTCCACTCACCATTTAGAAGCCTCTAGGAAGGTATTATACAGGTGGTATTTGACACCTCACCGCCTATCTCTCATCTACCCTAACTCATCTAATATGTGCTGGAGATGCTGTAAGGAAATTGGTACTCTTAAAGAGGCTCTGTCACCAGATTTTGCAACCCCTATCTGCTATTGCAGCAGATAGGCGCTGCAATGTAGATTACAGTAACGTTTTTATTTTAAAAAAAACGAGCATTTTTGGCCAAGTTATGACCATTTTTGTAATTATGCAAATGAGGCTTGCAAAAGTCCAAGTCTTGCAATAGCAGATAGGGGTTGCAAAATCTGGTGACAGAGCCTCTTTAAGCATATTTTTTGGTTTTGTTCAGCTCTTAAGACGTTTTGGAAAAAAATAGATAAACTATTAACCAATGTACTACAATTTCCGCTAGAATGTACCCCGGAGTTGGCATTACTTAATGTGGGATTAGGCGACTTTCATACACATGATAAGACCGTAATCTTTCATGTGTTGTGCTCAGCAAGAATATTAATTGCTAGGTATTGGAAGAAGACCTCCACTCCTACACTGAATAAGGTGATTCAATGTGTTAATCTAAATTGTATTATGGAACGTTCGATTTATCAGCAGAGAACCCTAGTAACCCAGTGTCTTCATTGGGATAAATGGACTGATTCTCGTTATTTTGTTGATGCTCTCCACACATAAGACATTTTTCCTTACAAATGTATGATCCTGTGAGTAAGGTTTAGTGTTATTTTTTGGTTCTGTTTTTTAGTTAATTTTGATCTAGATGTTTTTTGTTTTCTTTTTTATTTTTATCAAAAACCGAGTAAAACAAATATATTACTAAAGGAGTACATATGTTTTTAGTCCTTTATATAACATTGACTGTTCATGTTACAACTTTATATGGGCCTAAGATGTATATATATATGTATGCTCTGAACATCCTTGACCTTTATAACTATGATCTTCATATATGACTGTCAGCGGGGGTTGTCCCGATATACTCTTGTAAAGTGTAATATATGTACAGCAGATGTTTTCTTACTTTCTCAATAAAAACCTTTGTTTCAAAAAGAATATAACTACTATAATACTGCCCCCTATATACAAGAATATAACTACTATAATACGGCCCCCTATATACAAGAATATAACTACTATAATACTGCTCCTATATACAAGAATATAACCACTATATTACTGCCTCTATATACAAGAATATAACTACTATAATACTGCCCCCTATATACAAGAATATAACTACTATAATACTGCCCCCTATATACAAGAATATAACTACTATAATACTGCCCTCTATATACAAGAATATAACTGCTATAATACTGCCCCCTATATACAAGAATATAACTACTATAATACTGCCCCCTATATACAGGAATATAACTACTATAATACTGCCTCCTATATACAAGAATATAACTACTATAATACTGCCCCCTATATACAAGAATATAACTACTATAATACTGCCCCCTATATACAAGAATATAACTACTATAATACTGCCCCCTATATACAAGAATATAACTACTATAATACTGCCCCCTATATACAGGAATATAACTACTATAATACTGCCTCCTATATACAAGAATATAACTACTATAATACTGCCCCCTATATACAAGAATATAACTACTATAATACTGCCTCCTATATACAAGAATATAACTACTATAATACTCCCCCTATATACAAGAATATAACTACTATATTACTGCCCCCTATATACAAGAATATAACTACTATAATACTGCCTCCTATATACAAGAATATAACTACTATAATACTGCCCCCTATATACAAGAATATAACTACTATAATACTGCCTCCTATATACAAGAATATAACTACTATAATACTGCTCCCTATATACAAGAATATAACTACTATAATACTGCCTCCTATATACAAGAATATAACTACTATAATACTGCCCCTATATACAAGAATATAACTACTATAATACTGCACCCTATATACAAGAATATAACTACTATAATACTGCCCCCTATATACAAGAATATAACTACTATAATACTGCCCCCTATATACAGGAATATAACTACTATAATACTGCCTCCTATATACACAAGAATATAACTACTATAATACTGCCCCCTATATACAAGAATATAACTACTATAATACTGCCCCCTATATACAGGAATATAACTACTATAATACTGCCTCCTATATACAAGAATATAACTACTATAATACTGCCTCCTATATACAAGAATATAACTACTATAATACTGCCCCTATATACAAGAATATAACTACTATAATACTGCACCCTATATACAAGAATATAACTACTATAATACTGCCCCCTATATACAAGAATATAACTACTATAATACTGCCCCCTATATACAGGAATATAACTACTATAATACTGCCTCCTATATACAAGAATATAACTACTATAATACTGCCCCCTATATACAAGAATATAACTACTATAATACTGCCCCTATATACAAGAATATAACTACTATAATACTGCCCCCTATATACAAGAATATAACTACTATAATACTGCCCCTATATACAAGAATATAACTACTATAATACTGCCCCTATATACAAGAATATAACTACTATAATACTGCCCCTATATACAAGAATATAACTACTATAATACTGCCTCTATATACAAGAATATAACTACTATAATACTGCCCCCTATATACAAGAATATAACTACTATAATACTGCCCCCTATATACAAGAATATAACTACTATAATACTGCCCCTATATACAAGAATATAACTACTATAATACTGCCCCCTACATACAAGAATATAACTACTATAATATTGCCCCCTATATACAAGAATATAACTACTATAATACTGCCCTCTATATACAAGAATATAACTACTATAATACTGCTCCTATATACAAGAATATAACTACTATAATACTGCTCCCTATATACAAGAATATAACTACTATAATACTGCCCCCTATATACAAGAATATAACTACTATAATACTGCTCCCTATATACAAGAATATAACTACTATAATACTGCCCCCTATATACAAGAATATAACTACTATAATACTGCCCCCTATATACAAGAATATAACTACTATAATACTGCCCCCTATATACAAGAATATAACTACTATAATACTGCCCCCTATATACAGGAATATAACTACTATAATACTGCCTCCTATATACAAGAATATAACTACTATAATACTGCCCCCTATATACAAGAATATAACTACTATAATACTGCCCCTATATACAAGAATATAACTACTATAATACTGCCCCCTATATACAAGAATATAACTACTATAATACTGCCCCTATATACAAGAATATAACTACTATAATACTGCCTCTATATACAAGAATATAACTACTATAATACTGCCCCCTATATACAAGAATATAACTACTATAATACTGCCCCTATATACAAGAATATAACTACTATAATACTGCCCCTATATACAAGAATATAACTACTATAATACTGCCCCCTACATACAAGAATATAACTACTATAATATTGCCCCCTATATACAAGAATATAACTACTATAATACTGCCCCCTATATACAAGAATATAACTACTATAATACTGCCCCTATATACAGGAATATAACTACTATAATACTGTCCCCTATATACAAGAATATAACTACTATAATACTGCCCCTATATACAAGAATAAACTACTATAATACTGCCCCTATATACAAGAATATAACTACTATAATACTGCCCCCTATATACAAGAATATAACTACTATAATACTGCCCCCTATATACAAGAATATAACTACTATAATACTGCCCCTATATACAAGAATATAACTACTATAATACTGCCCCCTACATACAAGAATATAACTACTATAATACTGCCCCTATATACAGGAATATAACTACTATAATACTGTCCCCTATATACAAGAATATAACTACTATAATACTGCCCCCTATGTACAATAATATAACTACTATAATACTGCCCCCTATGTACAATAATATAACTACTATAATACTGCTCCCTATATACAAGAATATAACTACTATAATACTACCCCCTATGTACAAGAATATAACTACTATAATACTGCCCCCTATATACAAGAATATAACTACTATAATACTGCTCCTATATACAAGAATATAACTACTATAATACTGCCCCTATATACAAGAATATAACTACTATAATACTGCCCCTATATACAAGAATATAACTACTATAATACTGCCCCCTACATACAAGAATATAACTATTATAATCCTGCCCCCTATATACAAGAATATAACTACTATAATACTGCTCCTATGTACAAGAATATAACTACTATAATACTGCCCCTATATACAAGAATATAACTACTATAATACTGCCCCTATATACAAGAATATAACTACTATAATACTGCCCCCTATATACAAGAATATAACTACTATAATACTGCCCCCTATATACAAGAATATAACTACTATAATACTGCCCCTATATACAAGAATATAACTACTATAATACTGCCCCCTACATACAAGAATATAACTACTATAATACTGCCCCTATATACAGGAATATAACTACTATAATACTGGCCCCTATATACAAGAATATAACTACTATAATACTGCCCCCTATGTACAATAATATAACTACTATAATACTGCCCCCTATGTACAATAATATAACTACTATAATACTGCTCCCTATATACAAGAATATAACTACTATAATACTACCCCCTATGTACAAGAATATAACTACTATAATACTGCCCCCTATATACAAGAATATAACTACTATAATACTGCTCCTATATACAAGAATATAACTACTATAATACTGCCCCTATATACAAGAATATAACTACTATAATACTGCCCCTATATACAAGAATATAACTACTATAATACTGCCCCCTACATACAAGAATATAACTATTATAATCCTGCCCACTACCCTGGGATCCGAACATGCTGAATATATAGGAAAATACTATTTGATGGACCTTTCCTTTCTCCTAAAAGCATGTTTCTTGAAGAAACATTTTACAGCATACATATAGGATTAATCCACATTATTTCTGCATTCATTTTCACAATTTATAAAGGCTTCAGAGCTGTAATCTCCCAGCACTGCATTCCGGCTAAATATCAACACATTGTGCAGTCTTTACACCAGTCACAATACAGTTATCCGATTTAGGAAAAACTAACATCGCACTACATTACAGGAGCTCAGCTAAACTGTTAGGGGTGTGTCTGTCAACAAGCTGTTGTTGACGACTGTTTTCTATGACAACTAGTATGAGTGTGAATGCAGCTCTGGAGTCATACAGGCCGACTCAGGATCAGTACAAGAAAAGTAAATCAAAATGTATTTCCAAAGTTACTGCGAAATTAATTTTTTTGTAATTTTTTGAAGAAATACAAAATCTGAAAATATCAGTGGTATATAATTTCCAATCAACACTCCACAACAGGTGGCACCATCGCCTTTCTCCGCAGATTAAACACAGGAACGGTTCTGTGTTACTCTGGTTACAGCGAGGAGCAGCACCTGTTCCGTGCAATGCCAAAAATTTACATTTTTAACATGAAGCAAATTAGGAGCTTGTAAACGTGGGTTGACAGATCCACTTATCAAATGCATTAATCATTCTCATTACTCCATTAGTGGATTACATGTAAATAACTATTAATGAGATCATTCGCATGTCTTTATTTTAAGAACAGGATGCTCCTGCAATCACGCACTTCAAGATAATGATATTAAGAGCCGCTGAACCCATCCCATAAAGCATCTGTTGCACAATCTGTTGTACTCTCTGGATATCTCCAATCAATGTATCGAGTCATTCTGACATTTAAAATTAATGAATAGTAAATGGCAGCACAATTTTAATTAGACAAATTGAGGAAAGTGCCACCAAGTTAATGGTTAATTTAATTCTTGGGAATTAGACCCTTCGGTCCTCACCTGCCGGACCTGGTCTGAGAAATGAATAATCTATTAGTGGTAATAACAAGCGTGCTGCAAATGAATATACAATCCAGGCGTATATTATAATGACTACTAAAGGCACAGGAAGCACAACACTAGAGTCCCAAAATATTTTCTCTTAAAATCTCACTGGCAGACACTGCCCGGCCATGTAGTACATGGTAGCCCATTATTTTGAGTGAGCGCGTGTAATACTACATTTACCCTGTAGAGGCAGTAAAGGAGTTCAGCAACTTTTTTATATAGTTTGGAACACATTTATTAATAGTGTCATAGGGGGCGACATATTACAAAAAGGCAGAGCAAGTATTTTAATTTGGTGTAAATGGTGCGGAATTTATCGAGATGACGGATGTACAATATATTTGGCGCAACTCACAGCATACTTGGTCACACTTTTCTTCCTTACGCCACCTCGGGGAAGTCGTGTATGTGTGCTCAAATTTTTCGGCAAAAATGGCGCTGGTCTGAGAGTTGTAATTCCACACTCTTTTTCAGAGTACATGTGGAAGAACGAGATTACAAAGCTGCACGTCACTTGCGTCATTTTTATACTGCACATTATATCACATTTTTAAAGCATTTAATTTTAAGACTGTATCCCATTGTGTGTCAATAACTCAGGTTTTTTTTTAGATATATGCTTGCTGTTAGTGAATGGAAATATTCCGTGTTTCCATTCAAAGACAGACCTAGGTCTGCCCAGATAGTTTGTTACCATTTATAGGCCAGCATCCCTCCAGTCAAAAGTCATTGGATCAAAATTGGGTGCTAGTGATACTTAGCAAAACAACTTTTTCAGTAGGGTTGTCCTTCGCAACCTCTCTCAGAATGCTTTGGTCAAGGCAAAATTGCCTCTGAACCTGAGGGCCGAGAAGGCTTGGAGCTTTTTGTAATATCTCTTTCACTATCTCCTACTGTTGTAGTAACCATTAAAAGAGGTTTTCCCAACTTAGACATAAATGTCTGGTAGATGCGGGTCACAGCTCTCCTGACCCTCGTTTCGCCTGGTGCAGAATCCAGGCAGTGTCTAGTGGAAAGAGGGTCGCACGCGTGCGTGCGGCTCTATCCATTCTGTTTAATGGGAGTTCCAGAAACAGACGAGCAAGCGCTGCTCGGCTGTTTCTCTAATACCCATGGAACAGAATCCACTAGTCTATCCACTAGATCCTGCCTGGATTCTGCAGCCAGCGGCTCCCACACCAGGCGAAACGGGGGTGGAAGACCCCCGTTCTCTATATAGGTGCGGGTTCCACCTATATGGATATGCCATAAATGTCTAAGTTGGGAAAACCCATTTAATGTGTAAATGATACATTTAGGTGGAGAATCCCTTTAAGAACACAAGATCAAATAATGAGCCGGTGTTAGAATGATCATCAGGTCCTGGTTGTATATATTTCCATCGGTGTCCAACTGAGACCACAGTAACGCTGTATAAATATGACTAGCTGCTATCAGTGCAATAGTGCGGTGCCGGCGACTGTTCTGTCACTGTAGGGGCTATAAACTCCCCTGATTAGCTTTAACGCTACACTGTATTGTTATTGACAGACCCCTGTCTGTTCTACACCAGCACGTCCTGTCCATTAAGTGGCAGAGGTTAATATTTCTTACTTTCCCATCCACACGGCGTAGCTCTCCGGGAGTTTCGGCACAAAGACAATCGATCTTCCTGTATTAACATCAATGGCTCCATAACAGCCCGACTCAATCACTCCAAAGGACCAGTGAAAGAAGGACTCCTGAAGGGTTAAATGAGAAGACAATTCTGTTATAACCAAGAGATATTATATACACACACATTATATATATATATATATATATATATATATATATATATATATATATATATATATATAGTCCATCCAGGTTGTCTGGCTTTTCAGTATTTCTGGCTGCCAGAATAGCGCAGCTTGAAGAGCTATTCTTGGCATAAAAATACTGAACATCCTTTGACCACATGAAAGTCAATGGGATCCCTCAGGATTCGCCAGTATCCACTCGAAAATGGATCTGTCACATCGGTCATGGCTGTCATAACCAGAAACCATGATGTAAGTGTGAACAGAGCCTTAGAGGAAGGTCTTCACTAACATTTTAAAGAGAATTTCAATGCGGCAAATCCGCAGTGTATTACAGTAGCAGCAAAGTAATGGAGATTTGGACAAAAATCCGCTGAAAAACAGTTCATAAATTGACCTGCGGTGCGTTTTTTTAATACGCAGCATTTCATTTTATGCTGCGGAATTGCTGCTTTCCTGTTGCGGGTTTTTCCCATTGAACTCAAAACATGATTACAGTACGGGACAGTTGTCCCGCAGCAAGGCAGGGACTCCTAGCGTCGTACATAACTATGATGCCAGGAGCCCGGATCCCTGCACTGTGTTCGGTCCGGGACTTGCGGCCGAAATACGTTCCGTCCTTTACGGACCGAACATGCTCGTGTGAATCCAGCCTAATACAGGACAGGTCCTCACAAGAGAGATAGAGACGCTCTTTGTAACCCCGCTCCGAACTCTGGCAAAGAGATCAGGATCCTGAACAGAGGACCCCACTCTATTAACTCAGAATTCCCTAATAGAATACAAGAAAATAAATTTTCTAAACTGCAAAATCTCTATGTAAGACCACGCACATGACCGCTGAACACTCACCTGACGGAAGAGGACGCCGGTGTCGGTGCAGTATCTATTGGTCTCCTCCCCGCCTTGCAAGACCACAATGGAGTCTTTAGGGACATCGCGATTGTTCCTCAGTCTGTCGCAGAGACGTTTTCGATTTACGGCAAATAGCGCCGCTGGCACTTTTAGCGTTTCGTTCCCCAGCCAATAGGATGGTCTAAGAGAGAAAGACAGAATGCTGCGACTGAATATTTCAGGTTTATTAAAGGAAATAATGGAGCAGAGCATACGTGACAGAAGATTACAGGCAATGGTTAAAGGGAACCCGTCACCAGCATTTCACCTATTAACCCAGTAATACCTGGTGGAAGTGGGTGAGAAATCATTTCTATAACCTATAATTGTCTTCTTAGTCGGCGCCGTAGCTTTAGTATTCAGGTTTTTAGTGTTCCCGCACCGTATGCTAATGAGCATAAGAGTCAGATCTTCGTTCCTCAAGCCTTTCCGAGTTAACCCCGCCTCCTTACTTTTGATTGACAGCTCCTCGCCTTCCCCCAGCACACACAATCCCGCGTTTGTGCATTGATGTCCTCTTCTGGTGTGTGCGCACAAAGGGACACCGGATTATTACGATAAAAAGCACAAAATGTTTGCAGACCGTTATTTACAGTCGGAGGAGGAGTTTAGGAGCGGGGATAACGGCAATGAACTTTTGATAGCAGCGGCCAGTGAGGGAGAAGTAAAAATAAATAGGTGACATGCTGGTGACGGGTTCCCTTTAATGAGAGATACTGGGGTCAAAATCGCCTCCGCCTCCCATTGAAATCAATGGGAGGCATTTTTGGCGCGTTTTCGGACGCGGTTTCCGCGTCAAAAAACTCTTTGTGAACTGACCCAAAGGGGTTATCCCCACTGGAAAGCCGCAGTTCATTCCCCCTGGAGTGGTGCTTACACTTCTCCGTGAGTTGGACTATTTCCATCCTATCAGTTCATGAAGCAATGGTACGTAGAGCACCATGATAAGTCTATATAAACCCAACGGGCTGAGCGAAACGCGTGAGCCAGGAGCTAACTTAATAAGTAAAAAACATTTCAATTAACAAGGAAAATAATCAGTTTACATCTGACTGGACTTATAAATGTCACTGATTGTAGTTAATTACAATGACGTAACGAACAATGTACAACTGCACTGAAAAGAATCAATCGTCTGCCGCCAGGTGTGGCACGCCACCAAAACCACCTGGAAACCATGCGCGAAGGGCGTAAGCGCCATAAATGAGCAAAGTAACATTATTTGCTGGGTCACTGACTACATAAAATAAAAAAAGTCTTTAAAACCCAACACCTAACTTGCAAATTCAGGCATGACCCCGCACCATTACCCTGTCCCCTTCATGCAATGTCACAGGGGTCAAGGAAGCCGATAAACGGGGTGCGGTCTGCTCGAGACCCCACATTGTAGAGCTGCTTTAGGCCAAATGCACGCGATGTGGATTTGCCGCGCATATTTTTGTGCGCCAAATCCGCAGCGTAATACAGTACCGCAATAATAAATCTCAGGAAATCTCACGTACACGTTACATATTTTTTTGTGCACGTAAATTTGCCCACGGTGCGTATTTTAAAATTCACAACATGTCAATTTATCTTGCGTTTTTGCTTGCGAATTGTATCTGACTAGTTTTTTTTTTTAAAACGCACCAAAATCCGCAGCATAAAAACGCACCTATTTCCGCATCAAAATATAAAAACCGCACTATTGGATGCAGATTTTACCTGCGGAATTCCCTGTGTGTCCCTGCGGTTTCGATGCAGATTTTCTGCAACAAATTCCGCAACGTGTGCATGTAGCCTTAGCTGCGGTCACAGGTGATTTATTTTTCACCCCAACTAACACTATATAGGGCCAAGGAGTCAGGCAGGCACCAGGGAAGGGAAGGCTATTTGCACACCAAAACCGCAGCAATACGCAGGAAATTCGCAGGTAAAAAAACTCACCGAAAAACGCACGATTAGGTGCGGTTTTTACATTTTGATGCATTTTTCGGTGCGTTTTCAGGCTACGGATTTTGTTTTCATTTTCCTCAGCACTGGGCATATACAGTTCAAAGGGGAGACGCAAGATAAATTGACACGCTGCGGATTTTAAAAACCAGTATAAGAACTTCAGCAAGCAGCACCTCATATCTCAGCATCCTGGACCCCTGTGATTGTGACATAGGAGGAGCATGGGGATATTGTGGTCAGCTGTAGTCACATGTAGCTCTTTCTTTAGGCTATGTTCACACGATCGGATTTGCCTTAGGTAAATGCACTGTGGATTTTTTCGAAAAACCGCTGCAGAAATCTGATGCAAAAAAATGGTATTTCTGCTGCGGATGTGGACACAGATTCGCCCCACTGTAATACAATGGATCTAATTGGCGGCTTCTGCGGAATCTGCGCCAATAAATGAACATGCTGCAGATTGTAAAATCCACAGGGATTTTATTATTCTCTGCAAATTTTTTCCCGGAACCTAAATCCTCGCCGAAATCCACAACATTAGGCCCCATGCACACGACTGTTCCCGTAATCGTGGTCCGTGATTACGGGCACGGCCGACCGCGGACAGTCACCCGCATTTGCGGGCTGTGCTCTCATTGTAAAGTATAGGAGCACGGTCCACAAAATAAAAAAATAGTAACGTTTTACAAAAGCTTTCTACGGCCTGGACACCTTCCCATAAATATACGGGAAGGTGTCCGTCGGCCATGGAAATGGATGGGACCATAATTACGGATAAAATCTACGGTCGTGAGCATGGGTGCTAAAAGGGTTTGTCTTTTAGGCGACTGACGTCTATATGTCTTATTGGGGCATATGGCTGTAATAACCCATCAGCTCATTGTCGGGGGACCTCACACAGGCAGCGGTTGCGAATCCCCCCACTGAAGTTTCCCCAACTCCAAAAGTGCTATCCAGGGTGCAAAACGCAGAAAAAAATGTAAGACTGCTTTATGTGCCTCTTTGTCATGCTCTCGAGGTTTTACCCTTCGCTTACACCTTTTGGGAACTTACATTACTATATGTAAGGTAACTGCATAAATAGCAATTCCCAATAATGATGTAGTACCAAACTTTACCAGCAGGAGTCTTCCAAAAATAAAGCAGGAAACGCTCTGAAAGTTTTTGAAACAAGAAGCGTATAAAGAGGGAAACCGCTGAGAAATGTACATTGATGCGATTATCTAATACATTATGTCTGCAGTCACTGAGGTCACCTCGTTTGGTTCCTTACAACGAGAACACGGTATTCCCTGCAGTAAAATATATGAATATTAGAAGACACAGAGAAGTTGCAGCACCGGCTTATATCCAGGTCACGTCACCCCGGGTTATATAAGTGCCCATATAGAGAAAAGTACGGGGTGATGAGCAGGACGTTCAGTGCAAAGCAACGCACCAAAATCTGCGAGCAATTTTGTGTGTGATGTTTTTATACGTCCATATTGGTATTAGGGGCAACAGACGGGACGAGCTCGTTCAGGACCCCGTCTACAAGCAAGAGAAGATGCGCTGCAAAGAAGGGCTGACCTTCTGGAGAACCCGGCTCATCTGCCAATCACACAGACAGCCCATTGAATAAATATCATCGTCAGGGGATCTGTCACACCGCTGGCTGGGACAGTACGTAGATTGATGGGGTCCCTATTATTACTGGTGCGGTGGTCACACATGCACGGCCCGTCCTCAATAAGAAGGAAGGGGATGGAAATGAAAATTACTTCAGTGGAGACGAACCGAATATTGAGGCAGAGCGGCCGGACCATCACCAATCTAATATAGGCTACATCTCACTTACAGATGTGGGATGATGAGAGACGTACTCACACAGCAGATGACGGGACAGTGGAAATGATTGTTTCTTGGCATCTGGCAGAGCACGCTGAGAGTTGTAGTTTTACAGCATCTGGCAGAGCACGCTGAGAGTTGTAGTTTTACAGCATCTGGCAGGGCACACTAGATAGTAAAGCTCTGTTCACATGGGTCAGATATGCGGATTGACCGCTGCAGAAAACGGCTGCCTGATTAGGCTATGTTCACACGGAGTATTTTGGGAGAGGAATATCTGCCTCAAAATTCCGTTTGGAACTTTGAGGCAGATTTTCCTCTCCCTGCACGCCGATTTTCGCGCCGTTTTTCGCCCGCGGCCATTGAGCGCCGCGGGCATAAAACAGCGCGAAATACGCTTTCTCTGCCTCCCATTGAAGTCAATGGGAGGTCAGAGGCGGAAGCGCCTGAAGATAGGGCATGCCGCTTCTTTTTCCCGCGAGGCAGTTTTACTGCTCGCGGGAAAAAGACGCCGACGCCTCCCATTGAAATCAATGGGAGGCGTTCTCGGGCCGTTTTTGCCGAGTTTTGCGACGCGGTTTCCGCGTCAAAAAACTCGGCAAAATACTCAGTGTGAACATAGCCTAAGAAAAAGTCTATTCTCACCTCTCCTGGCATTGCCATAGCATCAGGGGCAGCTTAGACCCAGAGCAGTCGCGAGAGCAGGGACGCGTTGCTATGGCAGCGCCACGGGAGGTAAGTATAGATTTTATTTTATAATTTACCTGTGACATTTTCTGTGAATTAACAGCGAAACGGCAGAAAACCCCACAAACAACGGCATTTATTGCGGAATTTGACTTTCCCCTTGAACTCAATGGGTAAATTTTGCAACAGATCCGCAGCATAAAGCGACATTTACAATCTGCACCGGCTGAGAATTCATGCAAATATTCTGAGTGGAAATTTTCTGCAGCGCGAGGATGAGACTGGTCGTAATCTAACAAACCCCAGCAGGTGAAAGGGAAGCTGAGAGTTGTGGTTTCAGAAACACTAGCAGGACATGCTGAGAGTTGTAGTTTCCCAGAATCTGGGGGGGCAACGATCGCAGACCGCTGATAAGAAGTAACGCCGTCCGCTCATTTCCTCCTCACGGATTACACAACAATTTTGTGGTAAAATCTCCGGGACACAATGGCCGCACTTCTGCCGCAGTCACACACGAGGGAATACACAGCCCCAGGACGCAGCACCTCATATCTCAGCTTCCAGGAACCTGCAGGGTCTATTGTAGGACTACAACAACCAACATTACTGAGGGAAACTCCTAGCAGCTGCAGGTTCCACACAGGTATTACAAGTCTCTACATGAAGGTTCACAGGGTGTGTTAATTCTGAGGAGACACGTGGCTTCTGCTGAGGCGGGACTACAACCCCCAGCAGTCAACAAGCAATACAAGTTTTAAATTACAGTCTCTGTAGAACTACAGGACCCAGCATGCAGGTGCGCTGTTTTTCTGAACTAAAAACCTTGGAAGTGCCAAGAGAGGCAGAAGAATAGAATGGTGAATTATACGATACTCCATGTAATAACGGCGCTCAGCACTGTATCTGCCCTCACAATGTCCCGCCTTCCCACCCCATCAGCACCAATCAATGGCTGCTCTTCCATGCCCAGAAGTGCCTGTCATAAGGAATAGAGGCTGCTGAAGATGGGGGGAGCATTAACTCGGCAAGCGAGGCAGAATCTGGACCAGATGTGATAAATAGTTGCCTATATGTCAATGTTTTATGAACGTGTAGAATCCTTTTGGAGGGGTTGCCTCATCACAGACATACCCTAGAGACATGCCACCAACATCCGACCGCTATAATGAAGTGGCAACGGCCCTAGGAAAGCTCCGCTTGACTTTTTCCAGGCAGTCACATAGACATTACACCTTTGAAATAGTTTTGTAATAAAAATTTGCATCAGTGTGATTGGTGCAACTTTCAAAATAATTTTTAATAAAAAGTATTTTTACTCTGAGATACAGCTGCTTTGTATCCTGTATACAGAGCAGCTGTATCGTGCCCTGAAACCTGTATCCGTCAGGTGCACGGGACTAACGGGTTCAGTGTCAGCCGCAGGATCTAGAATACGATCGCGAATACAGGTGGATCCGGAATGACAGACACACAGGACCCACTTTCACTGAGCCCGTCAGTCCCGGGGACCTGACAGATTCACGCGATATAGCTGCTCTGTATACAGGATACAAAGTAGCTGTAGGAAAAAGCAAAAATAATTTTTTAATCAAAAGTATTTTGAAAGTTGCACCAAACACTCTGATAGATCTTTTTATAAAAAACAAATTCGTAGGAGTACAGAGCTTTAGGTTATATGAGGACACATGCAAATCGACCATAAAAAATTAAATTAAAAAAAAAAAAAAAAAAGAAAGAAAGGAACCGGATAAAATAATTTGTGGTCAGCAGGAGATTAGGAGAAGTCTGAGACATGAGAATTACTACTGCAACTGCAGAAAAACTCCAACATCTTTATGGAAGAGCTGAGACGTCTGAATGCTCACGCAGCACATTTCAAGCAATAAAGCCGACACATTGGCATTTTCCACGTTTATTGATTTGCACAAAGCAATTCAATTAGTTACTTATTGAAAAAACATCATTAACACTTCTCCCGCTGACGAGACTCAACAAAGAAAACCCAGCACTGAACCAAACACTGGAGGATGCAATATTGTGAGCTGCGCAGTGACTTTCTGGAAGATAAAGACTTGTATAAAACAGATCACTCCAGTTTAGGCCCCATGCACACAGCTGTGCAGTATTTACGGTCAGTAATACCGCACGGACGGGCCGCGGAGGGTCATCCGCATCACGCTCACAGTAATAAGTGTAGGAACACGGTCCGTAAAATTAAAGAACAGGACATGTCCTATTTTTTTCGGCAGGTTTCTATGTCAAGGACACCCTCCTGTAGACATACGGGAAGGTGTCCGTCGGCCATAGAAATGAACGGGTCGTAATTACGGACCAATTAATTTCCATGGCCGACGGACACCTTCCCGTATGTCTACAGGAGGGTGTCCTTGACGTAGAAACCTGCCGAAAAAAATAGGACATGTCCTGTTTTTTAATTTTACGGACCATGCTCTTATACTTTATAATGGGAGCACGACCCGTAAAAACAGCTAGCTGTCCGTGGCCGTCCGTGCCCGTGATTACGGGTACGGTCGTGTGCATGTGAAGCCTTACTCAGTGGTCCTAAAACAGCCGGTCGGGAACCCTCCACACACTCTATAATGTTATGTTTTATGCAAGTTTTTATCTTCTTATGTTGTATTAAAAAAGGAAACATTTTGATTATCTGGTTGCCTGCGCTCTTCCTGTCTGTCCGCTCCTGTCCGTCTCTTCCCTGATAAGGGGGAGTTCACACAGAATTTTTTGACGCGGAAACCGTGCCAAAAAACAGCCGAAAATGCCTCCCATTGATTTCAATGGGAGGTAGAGACGTCTCGCGGGAAAAAGAAGGGACATGCCCTATCTTTGGGCACTTACGCCTCTGACCTCCCATTGACATCAATGGGAGGCAGAGAAAGAGTATTTTTTGCCCACGGGCAAAAAACGCTGCGAAAATCGGCGTGCAGGCAGGAGGAAAATCTTCCGCAAAATTCCAAACTGAATTTTGTGCCAGATTTTCCTCCTGCAAAAACCTCTGTGTGAACCCGGCCTAAACTCGGTATGAGCTCAAAGATTGTTTTGACATTGACGTTTCCCAAAACAGACCCACTGAGATAGGTCAGACAGAAGCGATCAATTGTTGGGGGGTCCGCTGGCTGGGACAGTACGTAGATTGATGGGGTCCCTATTATTACTGGTGCGGTGGTCACACATGCACGGCCCGTCCTCAATAAGAAGAAAGGGGATGGAAATGAAAATTACTTCAGTGGAGACGAACCGAATATTGAGGCAGAGCGGCCGGACCATCAGCAATCTAATATAGGCTACATCTCACTTACAGATGTGGGATGATGGGAGACGTACTCACACAGCAGATGACGGGACAGTGGACATTATTGTTCCTTGGCAGCTGGCATAGCACGCTGAGAGTTGTAGTTTTACAGCAGCTGGCAGGGCACACAGTAGTTTTACAGCAGCTGGCAGGGCACACAGTAGTTTTACAGCAGCTGGCAGGGCACACAGTAGTTTTACAGCAGCTGGCAGGGCACGCTGAGAGTTGTAGTTTTACAGCATCTGGCAGGGCACGCTGAGAGTTGTAGTTTTACAGCAGCTGGCAGGGCACGCTGAGAGTTGTAGTTTTACAGCATCTGGCAAGGCACGCTGAGAGTTGTAGTTTTACAGCATCTGGCAGGGCACGCTGAGAGTTGTAGTTTTACAGCAGCTGGCAGGGCACGTTAGATAGTAAAGCTCTGTTCACATGGGTCAGATATGTTGATTGAACGCTGCAGAAAACGGCTGCCTGACATGAAAAAGTCTATTCTCACCTCTCCTGGCATTGCAATAGCATCAGGGGGCAGCTTAGATAGAGCAGTCGGGAGAGCAGGGACGCGTTGCTATGGCAGCACCACGGGAGCGAAGTATAGATTTTATTTTATCATTTACCTGGGACATTTTCTGTGAATTAACAGCGAAACTGCATTTATTGCAGAATTTGACTTTCCCCTTGAACTCAATGAGTAGATTTTGCAACAGATCCGCAGCATAAAGCGACATTTACAATCTGCACCGGCGGAGAATTCATGCAAATATTCTGAGTGGAAATTTTCTGCAGCGCGAGGATGAGACTGGTCGTAATCTAACAAACCCCAGCAGGTGAAAGGGAAGCTGAGAGTTGTGGCTTCAGAATCTGGGGGGGGCAACGATTGCAGACCACTGATAAGAAGTAACGCCGTCCGCTCATTTCCTCCTCACGGATTACACAACAATTTTGTGGTAAAATCTCCAGGACACAATGGCCGCACTTCTGCCGCAGTCACACACGAGGGAATACACATCCCCAGCACGCAGCACCTCATATCTCAGCTTCCAGGAACCTGCAGGGTCTATTGTAGGACTACAACAACCAACATTACTGAGGGAAACTCCTAGCAGCTCCAGGTTCCACACAGGTATTACAAGTCTCTACATGAAGGTTCACAGGGTGTGTTAATTCTGAGGAGACACGTGGCTTCTGCTGAGGTGGGACTACAACCCCCAGCAGTCAACAAGCAATACAAGTTTTAAATTAGTCTCTGAAGAACTACAGGACCCAGCATGCAGGTGCGCTGTTTTTCTGAACTAAAAACCTTGGAAGTGCCAAGAGAGGCAGAAGAATAGAATGGTGAATTATACGATACTCCATGTAATAACGGCGCTCAGCACTGTATCTGCCCTCACAATGTCCCGCACACAGACACTCACCCCTCCGCTGCTGACATGTTGCCGCCCGGACTTTGTCTGTCACATGAGCTGCCGGCTGTCACATGACCTGATCAGCTGCTCGTACGCTAGAAAGGGGCGGAGTCATGGGACCAATACTCGCTCCTACCGTCTCCTAGCAACTGTCCTTAATCACGTGTGCACGATAGATTAGATAGATAGATAGATAGATAGATAGATAGATAGATAGATAGATAGATAGATAGATAGATAGATAGATAGATAGATAGATAGATAGATAGATAGATAGATAGATAGATAGATAGATACCTCCAAACTTCCAGGTATCGCAAAGAGGGATAACCGATGCGGCACGCGTAGCCCAGGCCAGATCTTCGGCAATTCTCTGGGATTCCGCTGCAGGAGGTGCCACTGACGTCACTGTCCATATATGGACAGGGACGTCAAGGGCTTTCCCAAGACAGGAGTCCCTGGCCAGAGAGCTTGCCCTGCTCTGGCCCGGGACTCCACAGTCCTGAGGACGCAGATACAGTTGAAACCGGGATATACTACCGGCCACCCGGGACAGCGCCCGGAATCCGGGACTGTCCCGCTGAATCCGGGACGGTTGGGAGGAATAGATAGATAGATAGATACATAGATATTAGATAGATATGAGATTATACATCGCTCAGATATTAAGGATGGGTTCCGTTTGGAATTTTGAGGCAGATTTTGCTCTGCCTGCATGCCAATTTTTCGCCCGCGGCCATTGAGCGCGTATTCCGACGCGGTTTCCGCGTCCAAAAATGTGTCAAAAAAACTCAGTGTGAACTGACCCTAAGGTCAAGTTCACATGGAGTTTTTTTACACGTCTTTTGACGCAGAAACCGCGTGGGAAAATGCGCCAAAAAAATGTCCCAAAATGCCTCCCCTTGATTTCAATGGGAGGCGGAGGCTTTTTTTTCCCACGAGCGAAAAAAAACGCTTGCGGGAAAAAGAAGCGACATGCCCTATCTTCGAGCGTTTACGTCTCTGACCTCAATGGGAGGCAGAGAAAGCGTATTTCGCTGTGTTTTTGCCCGTGGCGCTCAATGGGCGCGGGCGAAAAACGCTGCGAAAAATGCAGCTTGCAGGCAGATCAAAATCTGGCCTTAGGGCCAGTTGACACTGCATTTTTTTACGCGGAAACCGTGCCGCAATACGCGCCAAAAAACAGCGGAAAATGCCTCCCATTGATTTTACTGGGAGGCGGAGGCGTTTTTTCCCGCGAGTGGAAAAACTGGCTCGCGGGAAGAAGAAGGGACATGCCCTATCTTCGAGCGTTTTCGTCTCTGACCTCCCATTGACATCAATGGGAGGCAGAGAAAGCGTATTTCGTGACGTTTTATGCTCAATGGCCACGGGCGTCAAAATACCGCGAAAATCGGCGTGCAGGCAGAGGAAAATCTGCCTCAAAATTCCAAACGGAATTTTGAGGCAGATTTTCCTCCTGCAAAAACCTCTGTGTGAACATAGCCTTATTGTTCTTTACCTCAAGTTCATGAGTTTATCAATAATTTTTTGCTTGATGTTAATAATAATGTCAATTGGCAAAATAAATAAATATTGAACAGGTCCGGCTCTGATCAGCACTCCGGCTACACCGGTGTTATCTCATAGAATAACTGATTGAAGGTGGTTTTATTCAGGCAGATATCGCACGTCTTTACCGCCTTTAAACGAGCGCCAATCAACAATACTGCTTGTCAGTCGCTGCGCGTTTGCTCCATTCAAACAGCGCAATGATCGTTAGTACGTGGATGAGTGATAATTACTACGATCGTTCGCCCCCATATATTTCATCACGTCGGCTGAACACCTCCTAAAAGAGATTTGCTGCTGACTAGTGACTACTTTTTTGGCTACATACTTTTTTTTAAGGCCACGATCGTGGTGTTTCTCCCACGCGTGACCCTCAGGAATCCATGAGTGGGACCCCCCCTGATCAGCTCATTGTCGGGGGGTCCTGTTATGTGATCAGGGGTTGCCCAACCCTAACAATCCCATTAATCAGTAGTGACCATGGACCATGCAGACGATAATCAATAGCGGATGTATTTTCCAATCATATTACCAAGCATTATCGCTGAACCCTCTCGGCATGTCCGAGGAACCAAAAATGCCCAATGCATCATTTTGCATATGCTTATCAGAGACTGCAGTTCTGTCTGTCCCCCATGCTTTACACTGCAAAACTGCTTATTCAGACAGGCTGCTTTATGTAAGCCACCAGTGAGACAGGGAAGATTATTGGGTGATTGACACACATAAACTAAGGCAAATGAACCTCAATAAAGGAGGGGGAGCCTGGAGATCATCAGTGGCGCTGAAAAACAGGTCAGGAATTTGATCACACTGTGAAATGGCTCCATTTATTAAAAATAGCGGAAAATTTCAGCTAAACTCCAGCGCCTTTTTACTGCGGAGCGGTGATTTATTCTTAATTACTATGGTGAGGACGGGGAGTTCTGTCAGATTTACATATTCCTCGGCCGCAGCTTCTTATATACTTAATTGCAGTCTAAGAAAAAAAAATCCCAAACATTAAGAATTCAACTTTCTGGTCCAGAGACCCCAAGTGCAGTGATTTCCATCTCTAGATATTTCCGCTTAATGAATAAAGCAATTTGTGGAGACCTATTTCTCTCGGATACGTTTCATGAAATAACCATGGCATTATCATGGCAGGCAGCGCCAATGTTTGCAGATCTCCACAATGGCATTCCTTCAAGGATCATTAAAGGCCCGGTACGCCTCCCTCGCTTCACACTTCATGAACCCACGGCCGGCATTCGGTTACATTAAATAACTGATAAATAATATTGTCCTTCTTGCTGCACTTACGGAGAAGCTTCAAAAAATTCTTTGTGGTTTTTCTTTTTTTTTTTTGTCCTGAGGTTATAAATCTCCGCTGCGATAGCAGTTATGTGTTTTTGTGATAGATACTTCAGCACTTTCGCCGTCTTTGATATAGAAAAGCCAAATGAGGTTTGTTGACGTGCGAGGCATCGGAAAACATACACTTCTGTGTTTGGCGGAAGCGTTGACATATTGGAGATAATAAGGGCTGACTTACAGGGGAATGTAGGAAGATTGTAGATCTGGGACGGGAATGATGATGTCATCGTATTGATCGGGAGCCGTAGAATGTTCCATTCTAAGTAAAATGTTGTCACTTAATATTATAAATTGACTTCTATATCTGCTTCTAGGAAAGCTGGGTGACAATAAACATGGTTGTCCTTAACCCCTTGAAGACGCAGACAATTTTCGTTTTTCCATTTCTCAAATTTTTATTCGACAAAGCCGTATGAGGGCTTGTTTTTTGTTGGACAAGTTTTAGTGTGTAATGGCACCAAATGTAATGGGGAAAAATTTGTTGTATGGTTGAAAACAGCAATTCCTCCATTGTTCTTTGGGTTTCGTTTTTACAGTGTTTATCGTGCGGTCAATACGACATGATAACTTTATTCTGCAGATCAATGCGATTACGGCGATACCAAATTTAGTTTAGTGTTCAAAAATAATTGTTTTAAGTCGTCATATTCTGAGAGCCAGAACTTTTCTATTTTTCCATTGATGAAGCGGCGTGAGAGGTTTGTACTGGTACCATTTTGGGCTACATATGACTTTTTTATCACTTTTTATGTTATTTTTTTGTATGCAATGTGATTTTTTTCCCCCCGTGTGGGTTAAATAACCTGATATTTTAGTATTTCGGACATTTACAGACGCGGCGATACCAAATATGTTTACTGCTTTATTGCTTACAAAATTGTTGTAATATATGTAAAAGTTTTTTTGTTAATTATTAGTTTTTTTTAATAATTTAAAAAATTGTATTAAAATTTTTACCCTAAGGCACTTAAAGAGGCTCTGTCACCACATTATAAGTGTCCTATCTCCTACATAAGGAGATCGGCGCTATAATGTAGGTGACAGTGATGCTTTTTATTTAAAAAAACGATCTGTTTTCACCACTTTATTAGCGATTTTAGATTTATGCTAATGAGTTGCTTAATGCCCAAGTGGGCGTGTTTTTACTTTAGACCAAGTGGGCGTTGTACAGGGAAGTGTATGACGCTGACCAATCAGTGACCAATCAGCATCATGCACTTCTCCCCATTCATTTATACAGCACATAGGGATCCTTTTAGATCCTTATGTGCTGTCTTATACTAACACATTAACAATACTGAAGTGTTTAGACAGTGAATAGACATTCCACGGGATGTCTATTCACAATCTCTGCACTTCGTTACTCTGTCTGTGGTAGTTACAGCAGAGGAAGCGTAATCTCGCGAGATTATGCGGTAAATGACAGGTTACGAGATTACGTTTCCTCTGCTGTAACTACCATAGAAACAGTAACGAAGTGCAGAGATTGTGAATAGACATCCCGTTGAATGTCTATTCACTGTCTAAACACTTCAGTATCGTTAATGTGTTAGTATAAGACAGCACATAAGGATCTAGCAGGATCCCTATGCGCTGAGAAAATGAATGGAGAGGAGTGCATGATGCTGATTGGTCACTGATTGGTCAGCGTCATACACTCCTCTGTACAACGCCCACTTGGTCTAAAGTAAAAACACGCCCACTTGGGCATTAAGCAACTCATTAGCATAAATCTAAAATCGCTAATAAAGTGGTGAAAACAGATCGTTTTTTTAAATAAAAAGCATTACTGTCACCTACATTACAGCGCCGATCTCCTTATGTAGGATATAGGGCACTTATAATGTGGTGACAGAGCCTCTTAAAACATGCGATCTTTGGATCGCTCATGCAATACACTGCAATACTTATGTATTAGATCAGAAAAGGCAGACCTGGAGGATCTCAATAAGTCTCCGGTGGCCATCGGCACCCTGCAATTTCATCGGCGATCGGGAGACAGACGGAGCCCTCTGCCTTTGTCTTACCGCTGAGCTATCCAGTGGATATGCCATAAATGTCAAAGTATGGAATACCCCTTTAATAATTCTATTTAGTGGTTCCTTAGTTGTTTCTGTTTCTGGGAAAGCTGGGTGGCTTCCTATAGTCAGTGGAGTACACAGCAGAGGGGGCAAAATAGTAAAGATCAAAATCGTTGCCTTATTACGGTACCGGGTTTTGCCTTCCATGACAGAAGGGTCTGGTGTTTGCTATCCCTCTCCACTAGTCCCTGCCTGGAATCCACAGCCAGCGGCCGCCACACTGGACTTAATTGGGGTCGAGTGACCCCTGTTCTCGATATAGGTGCGGGTCCTAAAGCTGAGAACCGCATATATCTGATATTTATTGCATAAATGTCTGAGTTGGGAATAACTCACGCACTTATATTTACTAGAGTTTTATTCATTTTTTAGGGGGGGCTCCAACTATAAGGTCATCCTGCTGAATGCAACTCGTTCCTTTTATTGTTTCCCCCTAAAGGCTTCGACGTTTAAAAAATCTTAACATCCACTTATAATAGCTCCAGAATCTATTCCCGCAATTCTCCATTTCAAAAGGAGCGATTTTTCAACCAAGAAATTATTTCTCTCTAATCAAATTCTCTGCGCCTTTCCCTTTTTGTTTTGTAGGCTTTTATTGGCAATATGTAACCCCCTCATCTGATGCAGCCTTAGGGCATGACCACACATGGCGGAATTCCTCCGCAACTGTCCGCATCGATGCCGCACCTAATCCGGGTTGCGGATTACGGCTGCGGATCTGCACAAAATGTGCAGAAAATTGATGCGGACTAGCTGCTGCGGACTGCGGGAAAAGTGCTTCCCTTCTCCCTATCAGTGCAGGATAGAGAGAAGGGACAGCACTTTCCCTAGTGAAAGTAAAAGAAATTCATACTTACCGCCCGTTGTCTTTATGACGCGTCCCTCCTTCGGCATCCAGCCCGACCTCCCTGGATGACGCGCCAGTCCATGTGACCGCTGCAGCCTGTGCTTGGCCTGTGATTGGCTGCAGCCGTCACTTACACTGAAACGTCATCCTGGGAGGCCGGACTGGAGACAGAAACAGGGAGTTCTCGGTAAGTATGAACTTATATGGTTTTTTACAGATACATGTATATTGGGATCGGTAGTCACTGTCCCGGGTGCAGAAACAGTTACTGCCGATCGCTTAACTCTTTCAGCACCCTGGACAGTGACTATTTACTGACGTCTCCTAGCAACGCTCCCGTCATTACGGGAGCCCCATTGACTTCCTCAGTCTGGCTGTAGACCTAGAAATACATAGGTCCAGCCAGAATGAAGAAATGTCAAGTTAAAAAAGCAAGACGCATCCGCACCACACATGACATGTGCATGACAGCTGCGGACTTCATTGCGGAACTTTGAATCTCCATTGAAGTCAATGGAGAAATTCCGCCATGAGTCCGCCACTGCTCCGCAACAGACAGAGCATGCTGCGGACACCAAATTCCGCTCCGCAGCCTATGCTCCGCAGCGGAATTGTACGCATCGTGTCAACGAACACTGATAAATTAAAGTGAAAGTCAATGGAGAAACGGCTCCGCTGCGGATTAACGCTGCGGAGTGTCCGCAGCGGAATTTAAGTGAAATTCCGCCATGTGTGAACCCGCCCTTAATGTTGCAGTAATTGAAGAAAAGTGAGTATGTAATTCATGCCCCGTCGCTATTCTAAGAATATGAAATTCAGAAACATGCGCCGTTCTCCCCCAAAACAGCTTTGCACACAGCGCTGAGTGGATTATCTGTCTTTTAAAATGTCACAAGATTATTAGATATTGGACTGTTTAGATATTTAGCCTGCTGCTTAAACAACCAAGATGTAGTGTCTGAGCCACCACCGCGAGGAGAGATGAAATGTATTCAGGTTCTCGGGGTACAATTACTCCAAAGATAATGATATTTGTCTCTGCCCGATATTCATGACGCCAGAAAAATGCAGGGAAATGCCCTGCGAACCAATCGCACATTCCTGATAATTCCCGTGTTGTTGTTTTTTATGTGTCAGAATTGAAATGAAGTTTTTGAATGTCAGATGCAAATGTGGAGAGGTACTGACACTGCAAGGGGGGATGTGATCAAAGAATATGATAGAGACCTAGGGTCCACCATTCCTAAAATAGAGAGGAAACAGGGCCCAGGTTATCTTAAGGGCATGACCAGACGTGGCGTGTTTCTGCTGACACTGTCCGCATCAATGCCGCACATAATCTGCGTTGCAGATTCTGTTGCGGCTCTGCCTAAAATGGGCAGGAAATTGATGCGGACTGGCCGTTGCGTCTTCAGGAGAAGAGGGCTTCCCTTCTATCAGTGAAGGATAGAGAGAACGGACAGCCCTTTCCCTAGTAAAAGTAAAAGAAATTCATACTTACCCGGCTGTTGTCTTGGTGACACGTCCCTCTCTTCACATCCAGCCCGACCTCCCTGGATGATGCGGCAGTCCATGTGACCGCTGCAGCCCGTGATTGGCCTGTGATTGGCTGCAGCCTCTGATTGGCCTGTGATTGGCTGCAGCTGTCACTTGGACTGAAACGTCATCCTGGGAGGCCGGACTGGAGGAAGAAGCAGGGAGTTCTGGGTAAGTAGGAACTTCTATTTTTTTTACAGGTTGCTGTATATTGTGATCGGAAGTCACTGTCCAGGGTGCAGAAACAGTTACTGACGATCGTTTAACTCTCTCAGCACCCTGGACAGTGACTATCCCCTGACGTCGCCTAGCAACGCTCCCATAATTACGGGTGCACACACGTAGTCACCCGTAATTACGTGAGCCCCATTGACTTCTATGGGCCTGCCCGTGCCGTAATAACAGCCTGTGATGATGGGCGTTTTTACGTTGGGGCCTCAGTCTGGTTATAGAAATACATAGGTCCAGCCAGAATGAGGAAATATCATGTTCGTAAAACCAATATGCTCCGCAGCACACATAACATGTGCGGACTTCATTCCGGAACTTTGAATCTCCATTGAAGTCAATGGAGAAATTCCGCAATGAGTCAGCAACAAGTCCGCTACACGTCTGCAATAGCCAGTGTATGCTGCGGACACCAAATTCCGCACCACAGCCTATGGTGCGCAGCTGAGTTTTCTGCAACATGTGCACAAACCCAACTAAAAAGCAGTGGAAAGCAACAGAGAAAATGTCCGTTGCGGATTTCCGTAGCGGACTGTCCGCAGCGGAATTCCAGATCAATTGCGCCACGTCTGACCATGCCCTAAGAGCAACACAAAGGAGATGAAAATGTTCAAACTCATTCAGATCCGATATATAGTTATATTCTGGTATATAGGGGGCAGTATTATAGTAGTTATATTCTTGTATATAGGAGCAGTATTATAGTAGTTATATTCTTGTATATAGGAGCAGTATTATAGTAGTTATATTCTTGTATATAGGAGCAGTATTATAGTAGTTAGATTCTTGTATATAGGGGCAGTATTATAGTAGTTATATTCTTGTACATAGGGGGCAGTATTATAGTAGTTATATTCTTGTATATAGTGGGCAGTATTATAGTAGTTATATTCTTGTATATAGGAGCAGAATTATAGTAGTTATTTTCTTGTATATAGGAGCAGTATTATAGTAGTTATATTCTTGTATATAGGAGCAGTATTATAATAGTTATATTCTTGTATATAGGGGGCAGTATTATAGTAGTTATATTCTTGTATATAGGAGCAGTATTATAGTAGTTATATTCTTGTATATAGGAGCAGTATTATAATAGTTATATTCTTGTATGTAGGGGGCAGTATTATAGTAGTTATATTCTTGTACATAGGGGCAGTATTATAGTAGTTATATTCTTGTACATAAGGGGCAGTATTATAGTAGTTATATTCTTGTATATAAGGGGCAGTATTATAGTAGTTATATTCTTGTATATAGGGAGCAGTATTATAGTAGTTATATTCTTGTATATAGGGGGCAGTATTATAGTAGTTATATTCTTGTATATAGGGGGCAGTATTATAGTAGTTATATTCTTGTACATAAGGGGCAGTATTATAGTAGTTATATTCTTGTATATAGGGGGCAGTATTATAGTAGTTATATTCTTGTATATAGGGAGCAGTATTATAGTAGTTATATTCTTGTATATAGGGGGCAGTATTATAGTAGTTATATTATTGTATATAGGAGCAGTATTATAGTAATTATATTCTTGTATATAGGGGGCAGTATTATAGTAGTTATATTCTTGTATATAGGGGGCAGTAATATAGTAGTTATATTCTTGTATATAGGGGGCAGTATTACATTAGTTATATTCTTGTACATAGGTGCAGTATTATAGTAGTTATATTCTTGTATATAGGAGCAGTATTATAGTAGTTATATTCTTGTATATAGGAGCAGTATTATAGTAGTTATATTCTTGTATGTAGAGGCAGTATTATAGTAGTTATATTCTTGTATATAGAGGCAGTATTATAGTAGTTATATTCTTGTATATAGGGGGCAGTATTATAGTAGTTATATTCTTGTATATAGGAGCAGTATTATTGTAGTTATAATCTTGTATATAGGGGGCAGTATTATAGTAGTTATATTCTTGTATATAGGTGGCAGTATTATAGTAGTTATATTCTTGTATATAGGGGGCAGTATTATAGTAGTTATATTCTTTTATATAGGGGGGCAGTATTATAGTAGTTATATTCTTGTATATAGGAGCAGTATTATTGTAGTTATATTCTTGTATATAGGAGCAGTATTATAGTAGTTATATTCTTGTATATAGGGGGCAGTATTATAGTAGTTATATTCTTGTATATAGGGGCAGTATTATAGTAGTTATATTCTTGTATATAGGGGCAGTATTATAGTAGTTATATTCTTGAATATAGGAGCAGTATTATAGTAGTTATATTCTTGTATATAGGGGCAGTCAGTATTATAGTAGTTATATTCTTGTATATAGAGGGCAGTATTATAGTGGCTATATTCTTGTATATAGGGGGCAGTATTCTAGTAGTTATATTCTTGTATATAGGGGCAGTATTATAGTAGTTATATTCTTGTATATAGGGGCAGTATTATAGTAGTTATCATCTTGTATATAGGAGGCAGTATTATAGTAGTTATATTCTTGTATAAAGGAGCAGTATTATAGTAGATATATTCTTATATATAGGGGGCAGTATTATAGTAGTTATATTCTTGTATATAGGAGCAGTATTATAGTAGTTATATTCTTGTATGTAGAGGCAGTATTATAGTAGTTATATTCTTGTATATAGAGGCAGTATTATAGTAGTTATATTCCTGTATATAGGGTGCATTATTATAGTAGTTATATTCTTGTATATAGGGGGCTGTGTTATAGTAGTTATTCTTATATATAGGGGGCAGTATTATAGTAGCTATATTCTTGTATATAGGGAGCAGTATTATAGTAGTTATATTCTTGTATGTAGAGGCAGTATTATAGTAGTTATATTCTTGTATATAGAGGCAGTATTATAGTAGTTATATTCCTGTATATAGGGTGCATTATTATAGTAGTTATATTCTTGTATATAGGGGGCAGTA
Source organism: Rhinoderma darwinii (assembly GCF_050947455.1). Classification (NCBI taxonomy): domain Eukaryota; kingdom Metazoa; phylum Chordata; class Amphibia; order Anura; family Rhinodermatidae; genus Rhinoderma; species Rhinoderma darwinii. Next base: position 89,764,001 of record NC_134695.1, read on the forward strand.
TTATAGTAGTTATATTCTTGTAGATAGGGGCAGTATTATAGTAGTTATATTCTTGTACATAGGGGGCAGTATTATAATAGGTATATTCTTGTATATAGGGGCAGTATTATAGTAGTTATATTCTTGTATGTAGGGGGCAGTATTATAGTAGTTATATTCTTGTATATAGGAGCAGTATTATTGTAGTTATAATCTTGTATATAGGGGGCAGTATTATAGTAGTTATATTCTTGTATATAGGTGGCAGTATTATAGTAGTTATATTCTTGTATATGGGGCAGTATTATAGTAGTTATATTCTTGTACGTAAGGGGCAGTATTATAGTAGTTATATTCTTGTATATAGGGGGCAGTATTATAGTAGTTATATTCTTGTATATAGGAGCAGTATTATAGTAGTTATATTCTTGTATATAGGAGCAGTATTATAGTAGTTATATTCTTGTATATAGGAGCAGTATTATAGTAGTTATATTCTTGTATATAGGGGGCAGTATTATAGTAGTTATATTCTTGTATATAGGAGCAGTATTATAGTAGTTATATTCTTGTACATAGGGGGCAGTGTTATAGTAGTTATTCTTATATATAGGGGGCAGTATTATATTAGTTATATTCTTGTATATAGGGGGCAGTATTACTATAGTCCTATTTTTGTACATTTGCACATATATATGAAGTGCGTTTTAACAAGCAGTCCATTCTTAGCTGTTTTCCATCGTCTATAAGATGTATACCTTTATTACTTTCCTTTCTTTTTGCATTACTTCTCCTGATTGGACATTCCTCCAGGATTATATGTAAGGAACCTGCTTTAATATCATAATTTTAGGTTCATTGGAGCACATGCCTCTACTGCAGCTCTATTATCCATGAAAAATATCAATTGACATTTTCTTTTCTCATTTTTTTTCTCCTAATGACTACCCTGTCATTTATGACCTGGCTTCTTGATGGAGATTTTGTCCGGAATGACATTAAAATTAATCTGCCATGAATTTATTTGCCATTAATTTCAGATCGGGAGAGTGGCAAAAATCCCGGGAGATCACAGAAGTAGAAAACATCTCATTTAGAAGCCAATAAAGTTGGATTAAAAAAAAATAAAAAAGAATATTAAAAATCACAAATCCTTTATTAACTATGACAAATAATGAGGGTGACGTGTTGCATGATATGCATGGCAGGCCCTGCCAAGATGGATTAGCAACCGAGTATAATTAATTGGCCAATCTGAGCCTTAAAAACAATATTTTATATATTTTTATTACATGTCTAATCTGTGACTCTCATCCATCTTGAGGACGTCCAATGCCAATATGTTGTATCATCGTCATTACTAAACATATCAACCTGTTACCACATATATTGAGAAAATCTAAAATGGTATATTAGCATATAATGAGTCAGGCTGTAGAGACATGACATTTATATATTAATTTTAATTGCCAGCAAGACGTAAGACATTTGCCCAGAAATAAGATACCTGCTTTTCCTTGAACTACTTAACGTGCTCTAGAGGTCAAATCCCTCCGAATTGTCTTAAAGATCCAACATTTGTTCAATATCAGGTGTTTCCCATCACTCGAAGATTTTATTTGCCACCTGACACTTAATCAATTCTCATGTGATCATCTATTTGTACATCAGTTTTGAGTCTTTTATAGCCAGGTTAACAGATTTAGCCTAAAGGTTAATACAGACTAAGGGTACTATTATACGGCCCAACATGGGCCGTGTAAATGAGCGCCGAACAACAAGACAGCTCGTCGATCAGCGCTCGTTTTCTCCTATCACACGGAGCTATGATCAGTTGTCACGGCTGCGGTATGTGGTAGGCCGCTCCGCCGTAGCAGAGTAGAAGATGGCCAAATTACAGTCAATAACAGTCTCTAGGGTAAGTGCACCTAGGAAGATGATCTGGCAGATACTCGGAGTAGCAGACACGTGGTGTAGCAGACACTTGCCACGGATGATGCTTGGCGTGGCAGATGACACCTGGACATGGTAGATGACACCTGGAAGTGGCAGATGACACTGGACATGGCAGATGAGACACACACGACTCATCTGATAGATGATAGACTTCGACTCAGGTACAATCAGCAACAGGATACGGGAAGCAGGATAGGGGAACACCGGGGGCAGGATACAACTAAGGGACCATTTGCTTAGACTAACATGGCAGAGGCGTAGCTAGGTTCTCCAGCACCCGGGGCAAAGATTCAGTTTGGCGCCCCCCCCCCAACCTCTTTCCCGACATCTCCTTCCCCCTCGCCGTGTTTGTTTTCTCTACCAATCGACGTGTCATTGCTTTTTATGTAACGTGAGCATAAAAACATTTGTACATCTTACAAGCAATATGGTTCTATACACAACACCAGAACCAAGCTCAATACATATATACAGCACCAGCACAAATACAGCTCAATTTAGTGCAACCCCTGCCGTATAGGTGTGTACGGCGTAAAACTACAGCTCCCAGCATGGCCCGAACAATGGTAAGGATATGCTGGGAATTGCTGTTTCACAAAAATAAATCATATCATAATCATCTCACTGCAGATCATACAGTGACTACATTACTGATTAGAGGCAGAATAAACATTTACATTAAGTGACTCACTGGTGACGTCTCAGATTCTAGTTCTTTTTCTTCATCCGGTCCAGACCTCTATGGTGGCTTCTCCCAGGGACAGCCCATTTCTGCAGTTTGCCGCTCAGATGTCTTCAGCTTCTCACTTTACCAACATTTCTGCACCTATAAATAAATATAAAGTTATCATTATACCACACACTACGCCCCTAAATATAATAGCGCCATACACTGCACTTATAATTATAATAGCACCATACACCATGTCCCACACACACTGTGCCCCCTATAGATAGTGCCCCCATATAGCCCACCCCTGTATATAGTGTCCCACAAATAACTCCCCCTATAGTGCTCCACAGATAGCCCACCCCTGTATATAGCCCCCTGTAGATATAGCCCAGCCCTGTATATAGTGCTCCACGTATAGCCCAACCCTGTATATAGCCCCCTGTAGATATAGCCCACCTCTGTATATAGTGCTCTACAGATAGCCCACCCCTGTATATAGCCCCCCTGTAGATATAGCCCACCCCTGTATATAGCCCCCCTGTAGATATAGCCCACCCCTGTATATAGTGCTCCACAGATAGCCCAACCATGTATGCAGCCCCCCTGTAGATATAGCCCACCCCTGTATATAATGCTCCACATATAGTCCACCCCACCGGCGCCTGATTGGCATAGACCAGGGGTCTCAAGCACGTGGCCCGCGGGCCGCATGCGGCCCCTGGGGCTGTCATCTGCGGCCCGCGGGACACAGAGCCGCTAGTATCGGCTCTGCTCCGAGACTCTGGAATTCCTTGACATCGCTGTCCACATATGAACAGCGATGTCTGGGGCTTCCCCAGAGCCGGAGTCCCGGGCAGAGCGCTGGTGTCGGCTCTGCTCCGGGACTCTGTGGAATTCCCTGTCATCGCTGCCCATATATGGACAGTGTGTCAGGGTCTTGCCCAGAGCGGAGCAGAGCGCTGGTGTCGGCTCTGCTCCTGGACTCTGTGGAATTCCCTGACATCGCTGTCCACATATGAACAGCGATGTCTGGGGCTTCCCCAGAGCCGGAGTCCTGGGCAGAGCGCTAGTACAGGCTCTGCTCCGGGACTCTGTGGAATTCCCTGACATCGCTGCCCATATATGGACAGTGTGTCAGGGTCTTGCCCAGAGCGGAGCAGAGCGCTGGTGTCGGCTCTGCTCCTGGAATCTGTGGAATTCCCTGACATCGCTGTCCACATATGAGCAGCGATGTCTGGGGCTTCCCCAGAGCCGGAGTCCCGAGCAGAGCGCTGGTGTCGGCTCTGCTCCGGGACTCTGTGGAATTCCCTGACATCGCTGTCCACATATGAACAGCGATGTCTGGGGCTTCCCCAGAGCCGGAGTCCCGGGCAGAGCGCTAGTACAGGCTCTGCTCCGGGACTCTGTGGAATTCCCTTACATCGGTGCCCATATGTGGACAGTGTGTCAGGGTCTTCCCCATAGCGGAGTCCCGAGCAGAGCGCTAGTATAGGCTCTGCTCCGTGACGCTGCGGAATTCCCTGACATATCTGCCCATATATGGACAGTGTGTCAGGGTCTTCCCCAGAGCGGAGTCCCGGGCAGAGCGCTAGTATCGGCTCTGCTCCGGGACTCTGTGGAATTCCCTGACATCGCTGCCCATATATGGACAGTGTGTCAGGGTCTTCCCCAGAGCGGAGTCCCGGGCAGAGCGCTATTATCGGCCATGCTCCGGGACTCTGGGGAAGCCTCTGACATCGCTGTCCATACATCGACAATGATGTCCGGGGCTTCCCCAGAGCAGGAGTCCCAGTGATGTCAGGAGCACAGCTGGAGTCCCAGGAAGAGCCTACTAGCGCTCTGCCTGGGACTCCAGCTGTGGGGCTGCCCCTGACATCTCTGTCCATATATGGACAGTGATGTCAGGAGCAGAGCTGGAATCCCAAGCAGAGTGCCAGAAGCGGCTCTGCTCCGGGACTCCAGCTCTGGGCAAGCCCCTGACATCACTGGGGCAGCCTCTACAGAGGGCACTGGGGCAGCCTCTACAGAGGGCACTTTGGCAGCCTCTACAGAGGGCACTGTGGCAGCCTCTACAGAGGGCACTGTGGCAGCCTCTACAGAGGGCACTGTGGCAGCCTCTACAGAGGGCACTGTGGCATTATCTACAAGTGGGTGTGTGGCAGTATCTGAAGAGGACACTGGCATTATCTAGGGGTGTGTTGCATTATCTACAGAGGGCACTGTGGCCTTATCTACAGAGGGCACTGTGGCCTTATCTACAGAGGGCACTGTGGCCTTATCTACAGAGGGCACTGTGGCCTTATCTACAGAGGGCACTGTGGCCTTATCTACAGAGGGCACTGTGGCCTTATCTACAGAGGGCACTGTGGCCTTATCTAGGGGTGTGTTGCATTATCCACAGAGGGCACTGCGGCAGCATCCACAGAGGGCACTGCGGCACTATCTAAAAAGGGGCTGCCCTATCTTGACATGTGTGCTAACTGAGCCGCCGGACTGCATTTAGCGACACTTAAACTGGAAAGCTGGATTGTTGAAATAAGCACGTGGAGAAATATCTCAAATTTTAAACCTAGCGCTATTATTATAGTAATGTAGTATTATTATTCTAGTAATATAGTGTTATAGTAGTTCAAATAACTAATTGATTAACAATAATTTTGTATTGTATCAAATTTGAAAGTAATGTGACCCGTCAACTTCCCATTTTTTCTATATGCGGCCCACTTACCCGACCGAGTTTGAGACCCCTGGCATAGACAGACCAGATGACCCCATCGATTCTTGTTTAAAACTGGGTACTGACATAACACCGGCACCCCTTGAGAAAGCTACAGGCGAAACGCGCGTCGGGGCGCTCTTCCACACCTTGGGTCACACTGATAAACTCCTAAGCATGGGTAAGTGCATCTGTTAGGCCTGCTTTGGCTTTTTGCCACTTATTAAATGCACTAGTCACTTTAAGCAAATACTAGCTTCTACATTTGAGTTTTGCATACTCTGCTTTTACATTATCTGCATTTTAAACTACCAATATGGATGCACCCTGTGTTGGAGCTACATTGAGCTAATAAACTTGTCACACTATATACCAAATGTATATATATATTTTGATCAATGTATACATTAGTGATCCAGAAAAGGATTTATTTTAGATTCTCTTTTTTTGTTTTTTTATTATTTTTTGTATTCGATGTTATCAATAAAGATGGTCAATTTTTTCATACTTTGATATGTATGGACTCTTTTTGTTCTCTAGTTTATACTATCTATTGTTAGAATCCTTACCTCTAATTACTTGAATGGGTTGTTGAGATTTGTCTCCCACCTTGACGTTTATATGTCCTGTGAGACTTCTTGCCTAATCATATAGTCCACCCCTGTATATAGTGCTCCACATATAGTCCACCCCTGTATATAGTGTTTCACAGATAACCCACCCCTGTATATAGCCCCCCTGTACATATAGTCCACCCCTGTATATAGTGCTCCACTAGATAGTCCACCCCTGTATATAGTGCTCCACAGATAGCCCACCCCTATATACAGGGGTGGGCTATCTGTGGAGCACTATATACAGGGGTGGACTATATGTACAAGGGGGCTATATACAGGGGTGGGATTTCTGTGGAGCACTATAGGGGGAGCTATTTGTGGGATACTATATACAGGGGTGGGCTATATCTACAGGGGGACTATATCTACATGGGGACTATATCTTCAGGGGGACTATATCTTCAGGGGGACTATATCTACTGGGGGACTATATCTACTGGGGGACTATATCTACTGGGGGACTATATCTACAGGGGTGGGCTATATACAGGGGGACTATATCTACAGGGGTGGGCTATATACGGGGGTTATATACAGGGGTGGGCTATATACAGGGGTGGGCTATATACAGGGGGACTATATCTACAGGGGTGGGCTATATACAGGGGGACTATATCTACAGGGGTGGGCTATATATAGGGGGATTATATCTACAGTGGTGGGCTATATCTACAGAGGGGGCTATATCTACAGGGGTGGGCTATATCTATAGGGGGGCTATATCTACAGGGGTGGGCTATATCTACAGGGGTGGGCTATATCTATAGGGGGGGCTATACTATATAGCCCCCCTGTAGCTATAGCCCACCCCTGTATATGGTGCTCCATAGATAGCCCACCCCAGTATATAGCCCCCCTGTAGATAGACACCCCCCCGTAGATAAAGCCCCCCGCGTGTAGATAAAGCCCCCCCATAGATAAAGTCCCCCTTGTAGATAAAGTCCCCCTTGTAGATACAGCCACACACTTTTATTACAATTAAAAAAAACAAAAAACAATTCAAACTCACCTTATTCCCGCTCCCACGCCGTCCGGCAGCCATGGAGACCTGCTCTCTTCTGCGCAGGTCTCCTGGGGGTTGAACGCAGCGTCTATGAAAGGCGCTGATTGGCTGGGCAGGATGACTTTCCCTGTCAGTCAGCGCCTTTCAGCGACGGAAGCGTCACTGGTACAAAAGGTACCAGTCGCTTCATTCGTGGAAAGGCGCTGAATGGCCGGGCACGGAACGTGCCCAGTCATTCATTGCTTCTAATTATACCTGTGTCCTTGCGACACAGGTACAATTATAGTGCAGGAGGAGGTGGCGCTGGCGCCCCCCTCTAAACTGCGCCCGGGGCACATGCCCCGCCTGCCCCCCCTAGCTACGCCCCTGAACATGGGAATACAAAAACAACGCTCAGGCAAGGGGTGCAAGGTCAGAGCTCTTTTTATAGTCCAGGGTGATCTGGGGATTGGTTAGAAAACTTTTTAACAGTGCACGCGCTGGCCCTTTAAGGCCGAGGACGTGCGTGCGCACACATCCTAGGAGAGGCTGCAGGGCAGTACGGCCGTGTGTGCTGGCGTCTCCGGGGAGGGAGATGCCGGCATGATCGCAGAGGCCTGCGGTCGCAACCGCCAGGAGGTGAGAGAAAGCGGCGTTCCGTGACTGCTGCTGTTACATCAGTAATGTATGGGGACAAGCACTTGTTACTACGATCGCTCGTCTCTATACATTTTCATCATGTCGGCAGCACAACTCCCTGGTTACATTGGGAGATTTGCTGCCGACAACAATGATTTTTAATTCTGCATTAAAGAACAGATCAGTTGATGAATGAGCGTTTGCTCGTTTATCAACTGATCGTTGCCCTGATTACACACGGAAATGATTGGGAACGAGCGTTAATATGAACGCTTGTTTGCCCGATCATTGAACCATGTAATAGGGCCTTAAGAATTAGACTAAAGCTGGTCATACAGATAAGATAATAGCCAGCCGAACCAGCTGATATCGGTGAGATCGACCGACTATCTTATGTGTATGGAGGTCTCCTAACTCTCCCCTGATGGCAGATGTCGGGGTAAAGAGGGATTGGGCATGTTGGATTTTAACATGCCTGATACTTTGTTCCCGTGGGAGATATGCCACTCTTATTCCCCCCTCTCCATGTTTATGGTGGAGTAGGGAGAAAGTGGTCTGTTCAGCCAACAAATTCAGTAAAATATTTTGGACACCATGACGAAAACCCGACGGAACCTATTAATGTCAATGACAGAACAGGAAAAATAAGATTCTATGAAGTACCCAAATGATTATGGGGGCAATGCCTATTCCAAATTGGCTAGTCTATGATTGGACAAATTTGCTTGGCACACAATGCCAACTACGAGGACCTAGAATTTGGTTTGGTTAATGATGGCATGCCCCTTCTACTCCAACATTTTTTGTTGAGTGTTCATCTGTTCTAGGTACTGGAAATTGGAAAATACCCATAAAAAATTGGATCGGGCTTCCGTAGCTTTGGACTGTTCATAGACTCTATTACTGTCAATCTTACAGTGATAGAAGAGTAAGAAGTTTTCCTAAATTACTTTTCAGTGAGGCCTGTGTTAGGGGTGGGGATGTGACTACCTAGAAATTTTTTTTTTATTAAAAGTGGCCATACACAATAACTACATAAATATTTATATTTTAGGGGAAGCTACTTTTAACTATACAATATTCCATTTTTTTAGTTGCAGCAAATTCTATAGAAAGAGATATTCAATAAATCTGCCGTGTGAATAAATCTAACGCACATAGTTTTGTGTTTAATGAAGACGGCTTATAATATGCTCCCAGTAACCAATCAATATCCTTTAATGGCTGTGGCAAAAATTGGTCAACTGGGAATGATTTTAAATCAATAGCCTGGGGACTTTTCCGGAGATGCAATCAGTAAAATGCTATTGATGTCTTTATGTGATCTATTTGCAGAATATCAGGAGGATTTCTTATGATGTGGATTAAACTTCTCTTCGTTTCACATTCATAACAGGATTACAGTTTGTAAATAACAGGAAAAAAAAGAGAGATACAATAGATTTCTGGGAAATTGTTCCTTTTCAGAGATATCCATCCATCTATCTATCTATCTATCTATCTATCTATCTATCTATCTATCTATCTATCTATCTATCTATCTATCTATCTATCTATCGATCTATCTCCTATCTATCTATCTATCTATCTATCTATCTATCTATCTATCTATCTATCTATCTATCTATCATGGCCACCGCCATATACTTACCAATCCCCGATGACTTCTGGTCCCCGTCTAGCACTGCCCCTCTCCTTCACTCCAAGCTGCTGGCAGTCTTACTCATTGCTGCTCTCCTTCAGCACCACTGGCGACCACCAGTGCGCAGGCGCTGACACTCTCCTTTATAAAGGGCCAGCTCCCCAAATTTACTTGGCTTTCCCGGAGACTATTCTGGGGGTAGCAACCTGTGGAAACTAGCGGCCAAGCACACATCTCCATACAGAGGCTAAAGGGTGAACACCTAGCTATCCCTTAGGCTATACTTCTCAGTTAAGTGGGTTCCCACCATGCCCTGTTGGCCCTGTTACAGTCTCTAATATCTACCGTCCCAGTGACTTTATAGTCATGTGACGCTGTGCACCAGTTGGGCTTTGGAACTTTAAATGGTCACTTACTTTTCAACAAATTTTGCATAAATCAATAGTACAAGAGAATATAAGAAACTTTGTGATCTATTTTATTAGAGAAAAATGCATCTTTCTCTACTTATCAGACTTCCCCCTTCTTTACTGTTCACTTACCCTAAATTTACTGCTTTTTTCTTCTCCTCAAGATAAGATGAAGTATCTTCTCACTGAAGGAGCAGCTTACAGCTGCCTATAGAAGTCTTTCAATACGGGAGGAGGGAGCAAAAACAGTGTGAGAGAGAGGCAGAGAGGCACACAGACGCTGCAGCAGCTTTTAGTAAGTCTTATATCTTACCCCAGTGCTGGATTCACAGATACACTGCTCATTACTGCTGTATAATCTCCTCCATGTTGCTCCAGCTTCTATATATGTTAGGCTGGCTATACCCTTTAGATAGCTGTCGACTGAATGATTGTTCCACTAACAGCTATTCCTAACGACTCCTCTATACACATATACGCTCCGCCGAGTGTGCATGTGTTTTCAGATGGGAGAAATCTTCACACATATTCTGAAAAGTCTCCTGACAGGTCAGGTATGCTTTAAACTTGCAAGATTGTGAAGCTATGAACCAGTGGGGCTCTCAAGCTGTGAATTTATGAGATTCTCTGGACCTATGCTCTTGTGCGACTGTCAATCTGTGCATCAGTTGGGTTAAAAAGCTTGGTACCTATGGGACTTTGAACTAGTGAGATTAAAGAGCTGCCTACTAGTGAGTTTCTGTATCTATTTGATTGTGGGGTCGTTAATCTGTGCCCCAATCAGAAGTGTGGAGTTGTTGAGCTGACCACTGAAGGGCTTTGAGCTTGCAAATTGAGGAGCTGTGAATGAACCAATGGGGCTTGGTGGCTGTCAAACTGTACACCAATAGGGATTTGGAGCTTTGAACTTGTGATATTGTGGATCTGTCTACCGGTGAGACTTTGGCGATATACACATGTGGGTCTAATTTGTGCACCAATTGGGCTTTGGAGCTTTGAACTTGCAATATTGTGGAACTGTGAACCAGTATTGGATTTTGAGCTGTCGATGTGGAGTGCAAATTTTATTTTTTTATTTACAACCAATACAATCCCCAGTGGATTGTGGATGATTAGACTTTTATTTTCTCAGATCACAAATATTAAAATAAAAAATTCGAGAAATCGTTTATGTCTAACTCTAAAATGTTATATTATTTCTCCTCTATATAATTTCAGAAACAATATCTGATATTCAACTTCATAATTCATCGTTTGCCTTTGAGGAATGTCATTATATTTTTATGTTGAAAAATGAATCCAGTCCCATTGCATTCGCTCTATTCTGTGTTCTGCTTGTAATCAATTAAACCCAATTGACTAAATGGAACATCTGCTTTCTAAATAACTTGTGTGCATTAAATAGAAGGAAACGGTGGTGATTAGCGTATCATCGTAGCGTATCATCGCTTACAGAACAAGCTCGTCGCTGTCAGAACGAGCTGAGAGCAAGAAAGCAAGAGGCGAGACTTCATCTAAATGAGAAAATAATAACTGGATCTGGCATCTGTGGCTGTTACATCGTGGAAATGTGTGTTACATAGTTACATAGTTTGTACGGTTGAAAAAAGACACATGTCCATCAAGTTCAACCAAGGGAAGGGAAAGGGGAAGGAAAAAAATTCTACACATAGGAGCTAATATTTTTTTGTTCTAGGAAATTATCTAAGCCTTTTTTAAAGCCATCTCCTGTCCCTGCTGTGACGGCTCCTGCGGTATCTACTGTCCCTGCTGTGACGGCTCCTGCGGTGACTATTCCATAGATTCACCGTTCTCACAGTAAAGAAGACTTGTCGCCTCTGCAGGTTGAACCTTTCTTTTTCCAGACAGAGGGAGCGCCCCCTTGTTTCTTGAGGGGGTTTTACATGGAACAGGATTTCACCATATTTTTTGTATGTGCCATTCATATATTTATATAAGTTAATCATGTCCCCCCCTTAGTCGTCTTTTCTCAAGGCTAAATAGGTTTAGTTATTTTAATCTTTCCTCATAACTTAGATTCTCCATGCCCCTTATTAGCTTCGTTGCTCTTCTTTGTATTTTTTCCAACTCCAGGGCATCCTTTCTATGAACCGGAGCCCAGAACTGAACTGCATATTCTAGATGAGGCCTCACTAATGCTTTGTAAAGTGGTAATATTACCTCCCTGTCCCGCGAGTCCATGCCTCTTTTGATACACGACAATATTTTGCTGGCCTTTGAAGCAGCTGATTGACACTGCATGCTGTTATAACCGTTAATTAACATTGAAACTCACCATAAATGATTATAGAAGGAAAGTGTGGATACATTATTGTCACCTCACCAATTTTCTAAAAGTCACTTTAAAAAAAGTTATTGGAGCATAGGAGACATGAAGTCGGGGATTCAATGATTTTCAATTTGCACAGCAGAATGTTTCAGCTTAAATCGTGCGTGATTCTCATGTTACTTGCCATTTCTATTATAAGAGCATAAGACTAGGAAAATTATTTAACTCTCCTACTGAGCTGACAGTGCGGGACTGCCGGGCAGTGTCAAGTGATGTCAGTCAGGCGCCGCCAAAATGAGCCAGTAAGCGTCAGTTCTTATCTGCATCTGGTTGATTGGTACGGATGCCACCAAGCGTATTGTAAAATGTATTCTTGGTACCCTCTTTTCACCCTGTTCCTACCATAAATTTATAAGGCAGGATAGGGGTACTGGTGGATTATTTTGAACTTGCTGAAAAATATTTAGTGAGCCCTATGGGAAAGCATATACTAATAATATCAGGAATTACACAAACAGCTATTTTCTGATAGATCCTAAATATTAGACATGGAATCAAAGCAATTATAAAGTACATAATACGTCCAGAGCTGCATGTATAATTTGGAGGCTTCAGAGCTAAAATCTCCCTGCACCCCCTGCTAGTTTAGTGTGCACAGAGCTTGCTCTGGTGATTTGCATTCTGGTAAGGGTTGTCTTTGTACCATGCATTTTCACCTTAAAACTAATGGTCCAACTGCATTATAGGAGCTATTCTAAGCTACGGAGGTATGTCTATTGAGAGTATGCCAGATACCAAACCAGCGGAATTGTGAATGCAGCTCTGCAGTATAATACAGGCAGTAATAAAATGTACACAGTGACTCCATCAGCAGAATAGTGAGTACAGCTCTGGAGTATAATACAGGCTGTAACTCACGATCAGTACAGGATAAGTAATATAATGTATGAACACAGTGACTCCACAGGCAGAATAGTGAGTGCAGCTCTGGAGCATAATACAGGATGTAAGTGAGGATCTGTAATGACTGGGGGTAGGGAAACAGACAAGTGAGCCCTAATCTACCCGCCACTCAGTCCCTGCCTACTTGCAACGACCCGCCCTAGGCGACGGAGTACAACTGGGCGATGGTCCCTACGCTCAATAAGTGCACGACAAACAAACAGACAAGAGTACACAGAAGCAAGGGAAAAGGGGCAGTTGCCCACGGCAACACTGTGAGCAACAAGAGTGGTGAACGAGCCGAGTCAAACCAGGAGTGTACGAGGTACCAAACGCAGAGCAGGAGAGTAGTGAACAAGCCGAGTCAAACCAGGAGTGTACGAGGTACCAAACGCAGAGCAGAAGAGTAGTCAGTAAGCCAGGGTCAATATGAAGCAGGGTCAAATAGTTCAAGAAGCTGCAGCAGGGCCAGGAAACCAAACGAGAATCACAAGCAAGGAGGAACAGGAAAGGCAGGTATAAATAGACAGAGGGCGGGAGCTAGCTCCGTCTGGCCAGGCTGTGATAGGCTCTCCCACTCCTAAGCCTGCCATCCTGAGTGGTGGAAGATGGAGTCAGTCTCACAGACATAGAAGCAGGTGCAGACTGATTACCTATGGGCGTAGACACAGAAGCTGTGCCTGGCAGATCCTTAACAGGATCAGTACAGGATAAGTAATGTAATGTATGTACACAGTGACTTCACCAGCAGAATAGTGAGTGCAGCTCTGGAGTATAATACAGGATGTAACTCCGGATCAGTACAAGATAAGTAATGTAATGTAAGTACACAGTGACTCCACCAGCAGAATAGTGAGTGCAGCTCTGGAGTATAATACAGTAGTAACTTAAGATCAGTACAGGATAAGTAATGTATGTATACAGTAACTCCCCCAGCAAAATACTGAGTGCTGCTCTGGAGTATAATACAGGATGTAACTCAGGATCAGTACAGGATAAGTAATGTCATGTATGTACACAGTGACTCCACCAGCAGAATAGTGAGTGCAGCTCTGGATTATAATACATGATGTGACTTAGGATCAGTACAGGATAAGTAATGTAATGTATGTACACAGTGACTCCACCAGCAGAATAGTGAGTGCAGCTCTGGAATATAATACAGGATGTAGCTCAGGATCAGTACTGCTCTTAAAGGGGCAGTGCGCGCAACGGACCTCGTTCCTGACCTTTGACCTGTGAGTACTCTGGACTATAAGAGGGGTCCAGCCCCCTAGTTCCATGCCTGAGCTTTGTTGTTGTATCCCTAGTCTGTCTTGCAAATGACCCCCTAGTGTTTCCTGTTCCTGTTTCCTGTTCCTGTTTCCTGTTCCTGTATCCTGAATCTAGTGTCGTGCTTGCTGTAGCCGTGCTGTGCTATATTCCATGCCTGACCTGCATCTCCACACCTGACGTCCACCTGCTGCCAAGTTCCTGCCTAGCCTGCCTCGCTACTGTCCGAGCTGCCACAGGTACCCTATACGAACTATAGACTTTGACCTGCGTCCTGTTGGCCAGCTGCCATACCGCCAAGACGGTACGGCCCAGTGGGTCCACGAACCCTTTGCGACAAGGATAAGTAATGTAATGTATGTACACAGTGACTCCACCAGCAGAATAGTGAGTGCAGCTCTGGAGTATAATACAGGATGTAACTCAGGATCAGTACAAGATAAGTAATGTAATGTAAGTACACAGTGACTCCACCAGCAGAATAGTGAGTGCAGCTCTGGAGTATAATACAGGATGTAACTCAGGGTCAGTACAGGATAAGTGATGTAATGTATGTATACAGTGACTTCACCAGCAGAATAGTGAGTGCAGCTCTGGAGTATAATACAGGATGTAACTCAGGATCAGTACAGGATAAGTAATGTAATGTAAGTACACAGTGACTCCACCAGCAGAATAGTGAGTGCAGCTCTGGATTATAATACATGATGTGACTCAGGATCAGTACAGGATAAGTAATGTAATGTATGTACACAGTGACTCCCCCAGCAGAATTGTGAGTGCAGCTCTGGAATATACTACAGGATGTAGCTCAGGATCAGTACAGGATTGTAATGTCCGTGGCTGTGGGCTGTCAGCTCCGTTCCTCCCCTGACAGCCGCAGCCACGAGTCGGCAAGCGCTGGCTCCAGCCTCCTCCTCAGGAGAAGCCAGCGCTCGCGTCTACTCACCAATGCCGGATTCCGTAGGGTGCGCGTGCACGCTCGTGCCCGCTCTTAAAGAGGCAGCACGCGCACCGGACCTCGTTCCTGACCTTTGACCTGTGAGTACTCTGGACTATAAGAGGGGTCCAGCCCCCTAGTTCCATGCCTGAGCTTTGTTGTTGTATCCCTAGTCTGTCTTGCAAATGACCCCCTAGTGTTTCCTGTTCCTGTTTCCTGTTCCTGTATCCTGAATCTAGTGTCGTGCTTGCTGTAGCCGTGCTGTGCTATATTCCACGCCTGACCTGCCTCTCCACACCTGACGTCCACCTGCTGCCAAGTTCCTGCCTAGCCTGCCTCGCTACTGTCCGAGCTGCCACAGGTACCCTATACAAACTATAGACTTTGACCTGCGTCCTGTTGGCCAGCTGCCATACCGCCAAGACGGTATGGCCCAGTGGGTCCACAAACCCTTTGCGACAAGGATAAGTAATGTAATGTATGTACACAGTGACTCCACCAGCAGAATAGTGAGTGCAGCTCTGGAGTGGGTGGAGTAGGAGGTGTGGAGAGAGCTGCTGAGACTACCGTGCAGGCCTTGGATCCAGGGACTTTCCTTATTCTATCTGCCCAGGCCTCATACCATCTGCCTGGGCTTGGAAAGTACCCTGAGGGGGGTTCCATCCTAGGATGGAGCCTCAGACCTCTACCTCCCGGAGCATGCCAGCGGGGGGTAGAGGGTCATCCCAGCTGGCTGGGAATATGCAAACAGTCGCGGGGGTGAGGAGATCATCTCGGGGCAAGGCTGTCCTGGCTCCCCCTGACGCTGGAACCCTGGATAAGGGTATGGAGACGCGGTCCGGCAGGGTGATCGAGGTGTTGTCATCTGGAGAAGGACCAGCGCCGTCCGGACATTTGGATGACGGTCGTGTGGAGGAATGGGGACAGCTGAGGACCGGAGAGACGGTGGAGAACTTCAGCTCCCGTCTGGCTATGCGGTTGGAGGAGTATCGGGACCTCAGGAAGTCGCTGCAACGGCTCCGTGCGGACTTGGCGGTCGCCAGAGGAAGAGCTGCAAAAGCCTCAGGAGGTAAGAGGTCCCGATACCTTTTAAATGTGAAATCCTTGTTGGAGGAAATAAAAGAAGTGGAAGAGAGACGTGAGGAGATTTTGGCAGGCGGAGGGGTGTTTGGTGAAAAATTAAAAAATGAAGAGAGGTTTGCCGAGATGGCAGAACCTATAAAAATAGAAAGTGTGGAGGAAGATAGCAGAGCCCCAGACACAACAAAGGAAATTGTGGGGGAGAAAATGGAGCATGAGAATGCAAAGTCCAGAGAAGGCTCAGATTCTGATGCACCCAGGAGCAGTGAGGAGGAGGAGGGTGGACTCACAGCTGGGAGAAATCAAGAGAGTTTTGATACTGACAGTGAGCGGCCTCCAGGATTACTTACACAGATCCGTAACGTGGAGTCGCCGGTATCCTTCCAGGGATTTTGTTTCGGTGCAGAGTTACCCGCAGAGGAGGAAAAGCAAAAGAAAAAAAAATTTAAGAAGAAAAAAAAGACAAAGGAAAAAAAATCTGCTGAAGGTTCATTTAAAATGGTGTATACAGCAAGATCCTTCCTGTGCTCTGAGCCTGATACAAGTCAGGATCAGGGCGCAGGTCCCGCAAGACCCCCAGCTCAAGCCTCTGCAGTGGGGCTGGAGCGGGAATGCGGGGAGAGTGTTACGGGTCCGGCATTAGAACACGTGGTGGTCAAAATGGCGCCGGACGCCAACCCCTGCAAAGGGGGCGGTACTGGTGGCCTGGTGACGCCAGGGGGTGTGTCCCCGTGTCCGGTTAATGGCGAGCCCGGGAAACTGGTCTCTGATGCGAGTCAGCGGTCTGGAGAACGGGTAAACCAGAAACCGGATGTGGTGTCTGAAAGCCGGAAGTCTGTCGGTGTCGCAGTAAAGCCGTCAGACGTTCCGGACAAGGGCGGTCACAGAGGGGGCTCCGGCTCTGTTGGCCACTCCTCTGTGGGAGGGGGGAGTGGTCCGGCGCCGGAGGCGGCTCCAGTGACATCAGTGGCTCCTTCGTCCGCATCACTGAAAAGTGGTGTAGGCGAGAAGGGGGCTGCTGGCGTCGGGGGCGGCGGTGGCCCCTTTCCCAAAAATGTTCCGCACATAGAAAAGATGGAGGTTAATGAGGCGGAGGGCACAGCGGGGACACCGCTTATAACATCTGGTGGCGTCCCTGCAAAGGTGCCTGATGATGCGGAGACTGAAGCAGTGTCTACCCACACAAAATGTACAGGAAAAATACATAACATAGGACCAGGCCTGGCCAGAAGGATGACTGCAGGGGGACCTGGTGGGTTAAATAAAAAAGTTGCGGCTGTGGATGTGGGAACTGCTGGGGGTATGCAGGTGTCTGTAAATAAAGTTGCTGGAGTGTCCGCTGGTAATGGGGTGTTGAGTGCTGTGTCTGTAGGTGGTGAGGTGGTGGGTGGTGGGGATGGGGTATCAACCAGGGGCAATGGGCCTGGCGCTCCTCTTGCTGTGACATCCGGCAGGTCTTATGCTGGTGTGGCAGCGGGGGGCCAGCGGGCCCACCCATCTTCATCCTCAAGGTCCGGGGACGGTAACTTGCAACAACGTCTCTTGGACGCTTTAAGAGAGGGAAAGCAAACCCTAACCATAGGGGGAGTGCAGAAGGACCTGTCTTTCTGGATAGACAGATATGGTCTAAATGCCTTCCGAGAGCAACGAGGAGATCAGTGGTCGCTCCCAACAGCCGGGCAGGCTGTAGCCAGGAGGAATGTGGTCCGTCTCCGGTGGCATGGCAATGATGCGTGCCCTCCCAGAAAGAGGGTGGTGGAGCTGCTGCTGGGGATGGGCTTCAAGGCGAGTGACATCTTTGCCTTGATACATCCTCATGGCTCGGTCGAGTTTGACATCAGCTTTGTTCACCTAGGGGGCCTTGAGGTCTTCTGGGGGAACTACGAGCTGATGAAGGACGAGCCTGGCTGGCGAGACTTTGCTGCACAAGCAATTTCTCGCCAAAGTGGTCCCAAGAGAGTGACCGTTCTTACCCGTAATGAGTCACTCTCTTGTATTGATATCATGACCTGGTTGGGAAGGTACGGAGAGGTAGTAGAGATGCCACGGAAGAACATGGATGAGTTTGGCATCTGGTCAGGGGCCTGGACGTTCATGGTTAAACTAAAGCGTCTGGGACAGACGGTGTCCCACATACCATCGTCTGCTTTCCTGGGAAGAGATCGGATCCTTGTCTTCTACCAGGGGCAGCCGAAGTTGTGTCACCGGTGTGGTGACCCCTCACATTTGAGTGCAGGCTGCAAGGTGCAGAAGTGTGCTCTTTGTGGGGGGATTGGTCATCTAGCCGCATCGTGTGACCGGATTCGCTGCAACCTGTGTGGTGACTTAGGTCACCCGTTCAGTCGGTGTCCTCGCTCTGTTGTCAATGCTTGTTCCAAACCTGCAGAGGATGAGAGGAGGGAGGCCTCCGTGGGTGAGGGTGCGGGCAGGGACGATGGGGCACAGGGGCAAGGGAAGAATGCAAAGAAGGGTCCCCCTTCTCGCCAGAGAAGGGCGGAGAAGCGAAGGAAGGAGAGGATTCAGAGGGCGCTCCAGGAAACTGGGACGACCTCTGATTCGGATCTGGATGACCCCCCTGAAGCTGATGCCCCTGGGGAGGCCGAATTGAACGAGGAGATGAGGAGGATCCAAAGGGAGCAGAGGGCTGAGGACTCTCAGTCCTCCCACTATGAAAGTGTGGGAGAGGAAGAGAGGACTCAGCCTACAGCAAAAGGGACACCGGGCAAAACCCAAGGGCCAAATACATCTGGCCCCGCCCTGGCTCAGGAAGGTAAATCCTGTACCCCCCTGGTGCGCTCTACTGATCGATACCATGCTCTTGTGGACGTTCCAGCCTCCCATACTAAGAGGGAGGGCATGGTAGGGCACCCCAGAGTCGTTGAGCCTCCCCTGCTGCAGGGGCCGTTGCCCCCAGAGGGGGAGGTTGACCCGGAACTTGGGGATGAAGATGGGAATAGGGTGGTGAGTATGGACTCCTCAGTTTGCAAGAAGCGAGGCAAAGAAGGGGGGTCCTCATCAGATAGAGGGGGGGGGTGGGAAGAAGAAAGCCGTCTAACTCAAACATCCATGATGGCGGCACCCACTCCGTTGACGCTGGCATCAATTAACGTTGCCAGCATTAAGTCAGATAGGGCGAGATTTGCAGCCTTTGATTTTCTTGGCCGAGTTGAAGCCGACATTTTGTTTTTGCAGGAGACCAGGCTGTCACTTTTGGCAGACGTCGTTAAATCTAGGAGGGAGTGGCGACGCGGGCCCTCCTACTGGTCTCTTGCGGCTGAGCCCTATAGCGGAGTGGCGGTCCTTTTCACCGCACCGGTAACATGCCGACGGATGATTGAGTTAGAAATGGGGAGGTGCTTGATCTTAGATGTCCTCATGAGGGGACAGGAATTAAGACTAATCAATATATACGGACCCCAGAGCAAATGGGACCGTAAAAGTCTCTTCATGAGGATTAAGCCTTTCCTTTTTACAGGTCGACAAGTTATCTTTGGAGGGGACTTCAATACTGTCGTGAGGCCCCGAGATAGAGGAGGTTCCGGAGATAAAAAATTGACCTACGATAGTGTAGCATTAAAAAATATAGTTAGCGATGCTCGCCTGGTGGATATCCACATCAGGCATACCCCAGGCCACTCGGGTTTCACCTATCGTAGAGGTAGTTGTAGGTCTAGGATAGACAGGTTTTTTTTGAAGGAGGAAGCCATCTCTTCACCAGTGTCCGTTGTTGAGGTGGAGTTCTCCGATCACTGTATGATTATTTTCTCTTTGAACATTGCAGAGTCCCTCCAGATGGGAAGAGGTATATGGAGGCTGAATTCTACTCTCTTGGAAGAAGCGGAGATAAGACAGGACTTTGAGGATTTTCTTCAGAGCCAGGTACCTTTGTTGGATCTCAGTGGTACTAAGTCTGAGTGGTGGGAGTTGTTTAAAGTCCGGGTGGCAGGATTTTTCCGCAGGCTCTCGAGCCTCAGGTCCATGAGTAGGTACCGCCTATATCAGGAACTGAGGAGGAAACTCGAACATCTGGTCTCAACCGGGGGTAGTGGGGAGGAGATCTCCGTGGTGAAAGCTTTGCTCAGGAGGTGTCAGTATGATAGGCACACATCTTTAGTTCTTGAGAGGGATTTCGGGAGGTACCGCTCGCCCGACCCCTACAGGAACTGTAAGATGTCAGTGAGTCGTAAGGTTGTGACAGGACTGATTGATAGTACAGGATCTCTGAAGAGATCCAAATCAGGGATCTTGGAGGTCGTCAGATCCTTCTACTCGCACCTCTTGGGGAAGCAAGATCCAAACCGAGACGAGATGTCGGCTTTCCTGGCTGAAACCATCCCTGAGCCAGGGGTAGACCCCTCTCTCGGTGTTTTGATAGACTCGATCAAGGAAGAGGAAGTGGGATTGGCGATTGATGGGCTTGCCCTCAAAAAATCGCCAGGGCCGGATGGCTTAACATCCGAGTTTTATAAGACTTTTAAAGGAACCCTAGTTCCCCTCTTGACTGAGGTGTTTAATGAGTGCCTTTCCTCGGGTACTTTGCCAATGTCAATGAGGAGGTCGGCCTTGATCGTTTTATCGAAGGGTAAAGACTCGACCCGTATTGAGAATTGGCGTCCCATAGCGCTGCTCAATACGGACAGAAAGGTTCTCGCAAAGGTGCTGTTTAATCGGCTGGTGAAGTTTGCATCCCGGCTCCTTTCGCCGGTCCAGCATTGCTCTGTTCCAGGCCGCAGCACATTTAGTGCTGTCCTCAGTGTCAGAGAGGCAGTGGAGCAGGGAAATTCTGGTCGGTGGGAGGGGTACATCCTGTCCTTGGACCAGGCCAAGGCTTTTGACCGGGTGGACCACGAGTACCTCTGGTCGGTCCTTCTGAGGTACGGCCTACCGGGGGGGTTTGTCAATTGGCTACAGACCTTATACACTGGGGCTGAGACTTTTGCGCTGGTGAACGGTTGGGTTGGAACCCCCTTTGAGGTTGGGTCTGGTGTCCGCCAGGGTTGTCCCTTGAGCCCTTTGCTATATGCGTTCGCAATTGATCCTTTTCTTAAAAGGATCGATCGTGGGCCATTGGCGGGAGTCAGGGCCGGCCTGGAGGGGCCGGAGGCCACTCAGAGGGTGGTTGCGTACGCAGACGACGTCTCCATTTTTGTCTCCTCGAGAGGGGAAGCAGAGTGGGTGATGTCGGAAGTGGAGCGTTACTCATTGGCATCTGGGTCCAAGATCAACCGGGATAAGTGCAAAAGTCTCTGGCTGGGAGGAGGAGATCCTGGTTTTGATCTCCCGGACACCCTTCCAGAGCCTCAGGGGTCTGCTAAGATCTTAGGAGTCGAATTTGGCCCGGGTGATTACCCCAAGAAGAACTGGGAGGATAGGCTGAATCTAGTTGCCCAGAAGGTCGACCAATGGAAGGGTTGGTCCTTAACCCTGAGGGAAAGGGTTCACTTGGCCAAGGCCTACCTGGTGCCCATGTTGCTTTACCTGGGCAGTGTGTGCATCTTGCCAGAACCTCTCTGGACTCGGGTCTATAGCCTGTTCTTCCAGCTGTTATGGGGGAACAGGCTCAACCTAATCAAGAGGGAGGTTACTTACCTACCAAGGACACTAGGCGGGTTAGGTATGGTTAACCCGGTGGTGTTCCTAGTGAACACCTTTGTTAAGATCAACCTGGCAAACCTCTGGCAAGAGAGGGCTCCTTGGTGGATATCCTCCTGCAGGGGGTGGTTTCGGCCTTTCTTCCAGGAATGGGAGAGAGGAGGGCAAGTGAAAGACCTGCGTACACCTCACGGACATCTCCCGGCTTATGCCACCCTGGCGCTGAAGATTGTTCGCCGGTGGGGTCTGGAGGTGTGGGAGATCAGGACCATGTCGAGAAAATTTCTTGACAAGAGGGTCCTGATGACCCACTTCCAGAAGCCCCTGGCGCTCAAAGACTGCCCAAGTAGTGACCTCGGGGTGGGATTAAAACTTTTAAATTCAGCGAGGATTCCCCAGAAGTTTTGGGATCTGGCTTGGCGTTGCTTCCATGGGAGACTGTATGTGAGGGACAATCTAAAGTGCAGAAGCTCTGATGATCGGGATTGCCCCCGGGAGGAGTGTGGCGGAGTGCTGGAAAGCATGGAGCATTTCCTGCTTCATTGCCCTTTCAATACAGAGGTATACAAAAGGGTGGGAGCCTCCATTGGTTGGCCAGGCCTAACCAGCCTCTCCTATGCTGGGTGGGCCTATGGAGTGTTCGGAGACCTCGGTGGTAGGGACCATTGCACCTTGTTTCTAGTCAGTATAGTGGTCAGGCACTTTATGTGGAATGCACGATGTCTAGTTTCTACCCAGAAGAAAATCCTCCTAGTGGATGAGGTTGTTAGCAATATCATGGGTGACCTGGTGAAGGTGCATTCTTTGGAGGTCGGCAGATTGGGAGCATCCAAAGCCTCTCGTCTTTGGAGGGGCTTTTCCTTTTGGGTGCCTTAATGTGTCTGCCTTCATGAGGGAGGGGGGGTCGTCACCGGTGCTCAACTGGAGGTGGGGGTCTGCGTTCCGCTGAGGCACCAAAAAATTATAGAGATAGGGCTCGGAATAAGGGAAAGGTGAGGGTCAGCATAGGGTCAGCTTTCAATAGGGTCAAGAAAGGGCTAGTAATAGGGTAAGGAGATAGGGCAAGCGATAGGGAGGGTGCAGCGGTGGACGTGGTACCTTGGCCTCTGGGGGGGAGCTGGGGGGGCTTTCCCTTCTCTCTATCTGGTGATGGGCTAGGTAAGCACTGGAAGATTTTTGTTTTGTTTAGGATTGAAATGGCAGGAAAAAGGTTTACAAGCGACCGAACTTGGTGCTTTCGGGTACGGTGTATTTTGTATATGGTTTGGTATTTGGACAAGTTGGTGATGTGTATTGTATTATATTGTAGAAATGTTGTTAGAATAGGGATAGACTTAAGTGGGTTAATAGATAGGTTGGGAGGGGGTCGGGAGGGGGTCGGGTGGGGGGGGGGGTTTGCCTGACCCAGCCCCGGACTATGCGGACATGGGAGGACATGGGGCGGGGGGCTGGGCTGGGGTGTTGGGTGTGGTGGTGGGGGCCAGCATCTGGACTATGCGGACGTGAGAGGACATGAGGCGAGATGCTGGCTGGGGTGGTGGAGTTTAGGTAAGAAGGGTAAGGTTAGGGAAAGTCAGGATGTGTATAGTGTGTTTAAAAAAAAAATAAATAAAAAATTGGGATTAGTATTATTATATTTTGGATTGTTTTTGTTATTATTATTATTTTATTTGTTATCATTATTATGTTGTTTCTTTAGGCCCTTGGTTGACGCGGGTCGGGGGATTTTCTGTTGGTACTTTTGATTACGTTTATATGATGTTTGTATATATTCTAGTTATTGTTTAGTTTCGGATGAAGTGTAGATGTAAGTATATAAGAGTGGGGTGTATGTGGCCGGGTCTGGTATGGTTTTCTCTTCTCATATACAGAAATGTATATAAGAAAATTTGTTTATAAGAATTTGGTTGTGACTTTTTGGTTATATGGAATTAGTTATGTATTTGTTTTTCAGTTTATGTTTTGTAAATTTATATAAAATAAAGAGATACAGGATGTAACTCAGGATCAGTAGAGGAGGTATAATTGAATGTGTTTATAAATCTTAACTTTTTATGTAGAATGTATCTAAACTTTAAAATGTTTTTCAAAGATGTACATAGCCTTTACACTGAGATTAATACGAGGCAATAAAAGCTACGTTCAGACAGACATAAAGGCAAACAAACCTCTGATCATTCCTTAACTATGGCTTCCATAGGACACAATATAAAGACCTACTGTAGATACGGTGAAGCGATTGTACTGTAAAGGTCATTTTTTTCATTCATGTCAGCTGGAGCAGTATTAACCTCGTTAGCATCGAGCTTTTATAACAAGGACATATTTCATCGTGAAAGCACAAACAAAACCATTGTTGGGATGAAAAAAAAACTTCCCGCGAGTCAGAAATATCCTCACATTAAACCCATCAAAGCAAACTCGATCAATATTTTTCTGACGTCGCCATTTGGAAAGAAAAGAGACATCGGTGATATACATCAAGTACGATACAAGGCCAAAAATAAAAGTCACTTTAATTACTGTGTAAATTGGCTCCAGTCTAAACTGAAAATCCTTTTCATTAATTTGCTTACGTCGTTCTGTCACATTGCTCTGATGTTAATCTGGCTAAATGTGTAAAAATAGGTGCGCTCGCAGCAGCCTTTGTAACTGACCTTCCATCTTGGCATTGTATGTATCGTCTTACATAATTTTAATTAATCTCCGTCTGGGACATGAATTTATAGCACCTTGTCTGGTAATATAAGACTTCAGTTTATCTGGATAACCTTGCTCCGGCTTAAACGGGGGAGCCAGTCATCTGCCAACAATGGCTGCTGCATTAATTGCACCGAGATGCCCCATACTGGCAAACACATGGTTCAGGAAACTAGTACATTTAGGCTGTTCACATCGCGCGGATACACTGCGTAAAAGTACACAGCGCATCCGCCATGGGCGTTGCAGGGAATTCCGGCCGAAAAACCGCACCAAATTGTGGTGCAGCTTTTCGGCCAGAATGTCCGCTGCGGAAAAAGGCGTGTAAAAATAAAAAATTGTGGTACAGCAGTCACATGGGATGAAACAACGCAACATCTGCTATTTGTTGCTGGTTTTACCTCCCATTGAATTGAATGGGGAAAACCCACAATAAATAAGCAGCGTTTATGCAAATACAATTGACATGCTGCGGATTAAAAAGCCGCAGGTCAATTTCTGAGCGTTTTTTTCCGCTCAGCATTTACGCAGCTCAAAACCTCATCCACTTTGCTGCTACTTTATTATGCTGAGGATTTTCCGCAACGAAATCCATGTGGGATAGTCCATAAATCCATAGTCTGAAATCCTTAAAGGGATAGTCTGGATTAGGCAACCAACCCTTTCTTTAGCTTCTAGGAGTTTCTCTTTGCACAAACCCCCCATCCTGGAGAAATCCATGTGCACCACCTAATGCTGAATTTTGTATTTCATATCTCACTGTTGCTGGTGCCCCTTGTATGCTGCAGGCAAGGGTATATAAAACATAGGGCAGCACATGAAGCTTTTTTAGTGCCCAAAGTGGAGCTACGTGACGACTCTTCTCCGTAGGAAATGCAACATTAGTAAATAATGAAGAAACCACCCTGAGAATGAACAAGTGCTGGCCCTCCGGTCAAGAAATAATGGGGTGGTGTATAAACCAGCACCAGGAAGGGGCCATATTTTGATTCTTGCTATGGAGACCAATCTCCTCTATACATACCAATGGCTGCAGCAGAGACTCTGCTTCATTAAATAGCTCACAGCTCTGCAGAACCTGAGAGATCCCCCATTGAAATTCTAAAGCGATATAGTATATGCATGAAAATAGAAACCTATACACACCAATAGGAAAAAGCTAGCTTCCGATACTTTGGAAAATCTAAAACTTTTTAGGTTTTGGGTTATGAAATATTCTAGATTATTGGGAGTCATGGAAAAGCAATGCACAACATACATAGTCTCCAGGAAGCCTCAAATAGCCTGAGCTACAAAATCCACTACAACCCCTATTATCTTTGCA
Source organism: Rhinoderma darwinii (assembly GCF_050947455.1). Classification (NCBI taxonomy): domain Eukaryota; kingdom Metazoa; phylum Chordata; class Amphibia; order Anura; family Rhinodermatidae; genus Rhinoderma; species Rhinoderma darwinii. Next base: position 89,789,755 of record NC_134695.1, read on the forward strand.
TTCTCCTAATAGGTTATCTCTGCTCGGTCTTCTGCAAACAAGCGCTGGAATTTCTGGACTATCAAATGCTGGTTTAAGGACATTTTGCAGTTTTTCCGTTGTGTACAATAATCTGCTTTTTGGAGAAATTCCAGTTTTTAATCTCCACCAGCCGAGCTGAACGAGGATGTGTTTTTTTTTTCCCTTGTCGGATTCTATCTCTGCATGCCAAAAAGTTTAAAAAAAACTCCAATCTGTGTCACATTTGCTCCCGGGAGATACTAATTGCCTCCTTATTGTTCCGACTTCACCTAAAGAAGAGGCTGGTGCGAGGCTGTGCCCAGATAAATGGATTCAGACACATTACAGTCGCCGGGCAGTAATCAGATGTTATTAGCGACTTGATAAAATGCATGAAGCTGCCATCATTAAGCATTTATTTCCGAGGGATGATGCTTCTTTGATTAGCGCTTCTCATTTTCGTTTCTGCTTTAATTAAAATGGTTCCATGTTGTGCTGACTGAACTTCGCTTTCTGACCTTTATAATAACTCCGGCGCTGGGGCAGAGCAGAAAATAAAAACTCTCAGCCGTGTATTGTATTTTGGCGTCGGTGTAAGTAGACTTAGACTAGCCTGTAGACCTGTCACATCATTAACTTGTAATGGGGATGTCAGAGCTGAAGGGAAAACGTTGTATTCTTTTGTGAGGATTTAACATTCTCGCTGTCGCTGCTCAACTTGAATTCCGCAATTTTTTTTTCCGGCAACAAGGAATCGTCTTCCCAGCTCCTTCCTGGAGGGTCTGCCCTTCAAATCTGAGCTTTGCTCTAAAAATAGGGAAAAACGGATCATGCAGGCCTGACTTTACCCACAATTGTGCAGATGACAGCGGCTTAGCTGAAGGGGATGGATGCTCTGAGGTTTAGGGAGAGCTTGCCTCATCGTATGAAAAGAAATTCTGCTTGACACCAGGTATAAAGAAAAGTTTAAAAAAAATGTAAAGGCAATGCCATTATGAAAGATAGCAAAGCCACCCTGCTCCGCAGCTCAATGTCATTGTATTAAAATTGAATATTTACCTTTGGTGAACCATTGATGGTATAATAGATAATTCAATTTTTAGAAATTCTCTAATATACATGACTTCGTTCAGAGGTGTAGATAGGTTCTCCTGCACCCGGGGCAAAGATTCATATTGGCGTCCCGTCCCCCCCAACTTCTTTCCCGACATTTCCTTCCCCCTCTACATGTTTGCTTTCTCTACCAATCAATGAGATGCAATTTTTTTTTCACTTTTTTTTTTATGTAATTGAGCATAAAACCATTTCTACATTTTACAAGTAATATAGTTCTATAGGGGAGTTACCATAACAATAAATTAAAAGAAAATATAATAAATAGTTTACACACAGACCCCTGTAGATAGCGCCACACACAGCCCCCCTTGTAGATAGCGCCACACAGCCCCCCTTGTAGATAGTGCCACACAGCCCCGCTTGTAGATAGTGCCACACAGCCCCCCTTGTAGATAGTGCCACACAGCCCCCCTTATAGATCGTGCTACACACAGCCCCCCTGCAGATGCCACACAGCCATCCCTTGTAGATAGTGCCACACAGCCCCCCTTGTAGATAGTGCCACACAGCCATCCCTTGTAGATAGTGCCACACAGACACCCTGTAGATAGCTCCACATAGCCCACTTGCAGTATAAGATTTTTATTTTTTTTCTGAGTTGCGATTTTTGCGGTGGAATCACAGCGTTTCTGCTGGAAAAATCACAACTTCTGCTATTTGTTACAGGTTTTTACCTTCCCATTGAATTCAATAAGGAAAACCCGCAACAAAAAAGTAGAGATTACGCAAACACAATTGACATGCTGTGGATTAAAATACCGCACCGCAGATCCATTTCTGAGCGTTTTTTTCGCTTATCAATTACGCAGCGTGTGGATGAGATTTGTTCAAGTCTCATCCACTCTGTCGCTTCTGTATTATGCTGCAGATTTTCTGCCATGTAATCCGCTGCGGAAAATCCTCAGTATTTAAAAACCCGGCCTTAAAAGGAACATGTTTGGTAATACAGGTATATTACAAAATTGCCACCAAACCTCCCCCTGGGGAAATTTAAGCCCTGTCACATTAAAAATGCTTAGAAACACCGCTATTTGGCTAAATTTACAGAAGCTCTGTCTCTTCGGCATCTTTGCAAGAAAGTCCCTTGAAAATCGGGACTATTGGGAGGTATAAGTGCTGATAATACAGTTCCCTAATATACAAGCAAAGCTTAGAAGAGCATTTGCACCAGCCTGCAACTTTACAGAAAACCTGATTGTATTTAGAAACCTTGTAACAAACAGTATTTAATAATACCATGAATAAATCTAGTTTTGCATAGAATAGTAAAAGAAGCAAGTGTCAAGGAATCACTACTTGAGCAATTCCCCAGAGTGAAAGTTTATACAAGCTATAAACTATATTGCTATACGAGCAGTTCCCCAAAGGCAGCTGGAGACTGTCTGGATCAAGCGTACAAGTAAATCAGTTACTTCAAGTCCATTACCACCCTGGTCAGCAGAGTCTAAGGCTACTCTATGGTCTTCACCAGAGCCCGCCGCAAGGCAGGTTGGACTTGGCCGCATAGAACTCAGGTTGCTTTTACAGAATAAGGTGTTGGACAGGAGGTGCACTTGCAGGCAATCCCAGAACAGATAACCAGAAAGCCAGAGGGGTGATCAACAAGCAGAGTTTCAACCAGGAGAGACTAACAGTCCAAATTGCAAAACAGAAGAATACCAGGAGTTGCAGAGGTCAAAACCAGCTGTGAGCAGAATGTTCAAATCAGTGAGCAGAGGGTAAATCCAAAGACAAAGCCAAAGTCCAGTTCAAAGAGTCTAAGAAGTCAAGGTTATTCAGGGTGTAACCAGGAGCTTGATCAGACACATGCATTAACAAGAAATCACAACCACCAATTAAAAAACTGAAATACTCCACCCTTGGCCCTGATAGGTTGCAGACAGAGAAATAAGATTGGCTCTGCATTTCAAACCAGGGCCACCTAGAAGCTTGGCTATTAGTCCTGACAACCTAAAAGTGAACAGCCGTTTCCGAACAGCAAGTCCAGTAGCCCCAACTCCCATCCTAAAGATTCCTACAAGACTTTCAGATTTGATGTACTGTCAGTACTGACTAGGAGCATACTAGAGAAGAAGCTAGACAAGAGATCTGCCATTTCTACAGAGCAGACACAGTTTTCCATGTTAGAGTTTTTCCTGAGATCATGTTGTCTGAAACCAGTGCTATTTCTTCTGTCTTTCTGTATAATATGATATCCACTGGAATTTTCCATGGCCTTTGCGCAGTAAGGCTGGATTCACATGAGCACATTACGTCCGTAAAGGACGGAGGGTATTTTGGCCGGAAGACCCGGACCGAACACACTGCAGGGAGCCGGGCTCCTAGCATCATAGTTATGTACGATGCTAGGAGTCCTTGCCTCGCTGCCGGACAACTGTCCCGTACTGTAATCATGTTTTCAGTACGGGACAGTTGTCCGACAGCGAGGCAGGGACTCCTAGCATCGTACATAACTATGATGCTAGGAGCCCGGCTCCCTGCAGTGTGTTTGGTCCGGGTCTTCCAGCCGAAATACGTTCCGTCCATTACGGACGTAATGTGCTCGTGTGCATCCAGCCTAAGGCCTCATGCACACGACCGTAGCCGTGTGCACGGCCGTGATTTTCGGGTCGGCCGGCTGCGGACTGTCAGCAGACTGTCAGCCGCAGGCCGCCCGCAATCGCGGGACATGCACATGGCCGCCGCCATTGATTTCAATGAGCCCGGACCGCAGAACCGGGCCGTAATAGGACATGCCCGTTCTTTCGGCGGTCCGGGCTCCCGGGCCGTGCAAGGACCGCAAAAACTACGGTCGTGTGCATGGCCCCATAGAAAAGAATGGGGCCGCAATTCTCCAGTGGATTTTCCGGGGAATTGCGGCCGCAAAAACACGGTCTTGTGCATGGGGCCTAACAGTCCATGCAGGCAACTGGTGACTAAAGCAGATCCCAATTATTCTGTGTGATATGCAGTGGTCACTTGGATTCTCCGTTAGGGGATTTATCTTCCTCCCCCTTTTCTTTTTTAATCGACTCTATATTTATTGGTATTTTTCTAAAGAAGAAAAATCAAGCAAAATTGGGGGAATACAGAAAGAAAACCAATAAAATAATGAATGTTGTGTACAAACAAGAAATTAGGAATACCATTGCACAATACAATGTTCGCAGTAAGTCACAGATAGTAGTACATCAGTAGGCAAAAGGAAAACAGGGAAGGGCAATGAGGAAAAGAAAGATAAAAACAGGGAAGACCAGGGGAAAGATGCCTCGTACAGTAATCATAAACTAAAGAAATTCAGATAAGCACACTAGCAGCAAAACTTAGAAACCAGCCGGAACGCTATAAGAATCCCAGAGTTCCACAGGTACTTTGTAACTTGCCTTTATGCTAATTTACAAGTCCATCCTGGAGGTCGGGGGTAATGGTCATATCCATAATAACCAGGTGTTAGCCGAGTCCAACGTTTTTAGGGTGTCCATGTATAGAGTCCTCTGGAACAAAGTATAAACCTCTTCCCAGTAGCAGGAAATTATTGGACAGTCTCAAAATATGGTAGAGAGATCCTCCATGTCCTCTATAAATGTAGGATGGCCGGATAGACTCGCATTAATTGGGCAGTAACGCGTGTTGTCTCAATTCTACATGCCAGTGTGAAATCCACCACTGGACCAAAAACACCTCCACGGGGTAGGTTATTGTCCTGTGTAGGACACAAGTGTCCGGCCTTATGACTTTGCGATAAGTAATGGATCTAGAATCTCAAGCATCAAACCAAGGAATGCAAAATAAAGACATAAAACATTTTAATTGAGGGTTAAATGGTCAAAGATTTATTTAAAAGTACATGACCACACCCAAAATGGCAAACCTCCGACTCACGAAGAGTCACCCTCCAGCGCTCAGGAGAGGAAACCCCCCCCCCCCCTGTGGAGGAAACCTCTAGGGAAACCATGGCTGGAGGATTTCCCTTCCTCTGGGCTTAGAAGGTGCCAAAATATAACTTGTAATAGAATTTGTAGATTTTACCAGATTTACAATGAACGACATTACAAAGAATGGCATTAAACAATTAATTTGGCTGATCTGGTTGGCTAGGCAGATGTCTTCTTTCTCCCTGGGCACCCATTCAAATTAATAGGCGATCCACGTAATGCTTGGAAGAGATGGGTCCTCCAGAGCAGTGATCCCCAAACACAGGGCCGCGGACCAATACCGGGCCGTGGATCATTTACCTGACGTCATCCAGGCTGGAGTAAAAAACACAGACTTTTGGGTAAGTATAAGATATTTTTTTTTCTTCGAGTTGCGTTGTTTGCTGCGCAATCGCTGCGATTCCGTAGCAATAAATGCAACAACTGCTATTGGTTGTGGATTTTACCTTCTCAATTAAATTAATGGGGAATTAATGGGGAAAACGCACAACAAATAAGCAGCGTTTACGCAAATACAATTGACATGCTGTGGAATAAAACTCCGGACCACGGGTCAATTTCTGAGCATTTTTTCCGCTCACTATTTACGCAGGGTGTGGATGGAATTTGTTCTATCTCATGCACTTTGCTGCAACTGTATTATGCCGCAGTAATGTGTGAACTGACCATAAACCCCCCTGACGGTCCATGGAAAAATTGTCTTGCATGAAACCGGTCCTTGGTGCAAAAAAGTTTGGGGACCGCTGCTCCAGAGGGGCCTCCAGAGGGGTACTCCAGAGGGGCCTCCAGAGGGGTACTCCAGACTGCTTTTTCTAGCAGCTGTCTCTGCTCTGGTTTTGTAGCAGCTGTCTAAGGGCATGCCCACACGTGGCGGATTTACTCCGCAACTGTCCGCATCAATGCCGCACAGAATCTGCGTTGCAGATTCTGCGGCGGATCTGCCCAAAATGTGCAGTAAATTGATGCGGACTAGCTGCTGCGGACTGCGGGAAAAGTGCTTCCCTTCTCTCTATCAGTGCAGGATAGAGAGAAGGGACAGCACTTTCCCTAGTGAAAGTAAACTAATTTCATACTTACCGGCCGTTGTCTTGGTGACGCGTCCCTCTTTCGGCATCCAGCCCGACCTCCCTGGATGACGCGGCAGTCCATGTGACCGCTGCAGCCTGTGATTAGCTGCAGCCGTCACTTAGACTGAAACGTCATCCTGGGAAGCCGGACTGGAGACAGAAGCAGGGAGTTCTCGGTAAGTATGAACTTCTATTTTTTTTACAGGTTGCTGTATATTGGGATCGGTAGTCACTGTCCAGGGTGCAGAAACAGTTACTGCCGATCGCTTAACTCTTTCAGCACCCTGGACAGTGACTATTTACTGACGTCTCCTAGCAACGCTCCCGTAATTACGGGAGCCCCATTGACTTCCTCAGTCTGGCTGTAGACCTAGAAATACATAGGTCCAGCCAGAATGAAGAAATGTCAAGTCAAAAAAGCAAGACGCATCCGCAGCACACATAACATGTGCATGACAGCTGCGGACTTCATTGCGGAAATTAGAATCTCCATTGAAGTCAATGGAGAAATTCCGCCGTGAGTCCGCAACCAGTCCGCCACTGGTCCGCAACATCCATTGTATGCTGCGGACACCAAATTCCGCACCGCAGCCTATGCTCCGCAGCGGAATTTTACGCCTCGTCTAAACGAACACTTCTAAATAAAAGTGGAAGTCAATGGAGAAACGGCTCCGCTGCGGATTAACGCTGCGGAGTGTCCGCTGCGGAATTCAAGAGGAAATCCGCCACGTCTGGCCATGCCCTAAGGCTGGATTCACACGGGTATGTTCGGTCCGTAAAGGACGGAACGTATTTCGGCCGCAAGTCCCGGACCGAACTCAGTGCAGGGAGCCGGGCTCCTAGCATCATAGTTATGTACGATGCTAGGAGTCCCTGCCTCTCTGTGGAACTACTGTCCCATACTGAAATCATGTTTTCAGGTTGTGCAAGATTAGAAAAACTTGGCCACTTTCTTCCAAAAACAGCATCAGACCTGTCCATGGGTTGTCTGGTATTTTAGCTCCGCTCTATTGAAGTGAATGAGGCTGAGCTGCAATACCACACACAACCTGTGGTAAGGTGTGGCGCTGTTTTTAAAACAAATGGGCCATGTTTTTCTAATCCTGGACAACCCTTTTTGAATATTTGTATATGAATATATATATAAATGTATAGAATATTTCTAAACTATATATGACATTTCTGCATAAGTATTTTGTTCTTATTTTATTATGTTATCAGTGAGCTTGACTATTGCCTTTTGCATGTATTTTTCTGTACCGGTACACTGCGGTTATGTTTCGTTAATGCGATTTAACATATTGGCACCTCATCATGAACTTTAACGGTTGCTATGGACACAACAGGTGTACACATCACGTTTGCTTGCCTCATTGCCATAGAAACCAGCCACCTTCCGAACATGGATGAAGGACGCTTCCATCTTGTTACCGTGGTGACACAATAAAACTGTGATCCCCTGTGATTCTAGAGAAGACTCATTATGCTACAAGCTGAGAATCCCCCCCCCCCCCCACCTGTCTAAAGTGCTGTATATTCTGTGTGGAAGAGAATGGACTTCTGAACTGTTAATAAAACTTGATAAAGCCTCAGGATGGGAAGAATTCGTGTATATATACACACACACACACACACACACACACACACACACACACACACACACACATACATACATACATATATATATTCTACAGTAGAGTGAATTTATACACGTTGCCCACAGCAGTCACAAATGCAATAAAAACAAGGTTATCTATAGGTTGAGATGGGATTTTTATTTTTATTACATTCTTTTCTAGAGAACTGGAGTACCCCAGCGGATGTCCAGATATAGTATTCATATAAAATTATTATATATATTGATTTTCTTCAGTGTTACCTGTTGATTAGTGACTCCAGCTTAGCTACATTGTCTATTGGAGTCTGAGGTAGTCTAAATTACACTTCCTGTCTGATGCTCCGGCTGCTATCCTATCCCTATGACTATATACATATCAACCAGCAGAGTTGCTGTGTATAGCATGAAGTACCGGCTTAAACGGGCACTGTAATTTTAACAAACTTTGCATAAATGAATAGTACGGGTGATTATAAGAAACTTTGTAATATATCTTATTCGAGAAAAATGCTTCTTTCTGCTCTTATCTGGCTGTTTTCCTGCTTCCCCTCCCTTTGCTAAACGGACGGTCACTCTGAAAATTCAGCTCTATCCGTCTCGAGTTGGACTGCAGCTCAAATGTATAAGATTATACATGTCTATGGAAGTCCATGGAGAGGGGAGAGGGGAAAAGTGAGCAGAAAGTGCAGAAGATAAGAGCTGAACAACAGGCATAGGAACTTTCTATCACAAAAACGCTTAGATAATTTCCTAGAACGAAAAAATATTAGTTCCTATGTGTAGAAACTTTTCCCTTCCCTTGTCCAATCCCTTGGTTTAACTTGATGGACATGTGTCTTTTTTCAACCGTACTAACTATGTAACCAAAGCACTTTATTCACATTAGTACAGGTCAGGGCTACTCTATATATGTCCTGCATGATCCTGGGGCTGTTTTTAAGTGCGAGAGAAGGCTATGAAGAAGATTCTCCTCTTCTTAATGTGTGTAGTGTATGGCTGCCAGTCTCAACCCCCTCTCCCAGCTCAGAGAGAAATGTAAATTACAGATATAGCAGGCAAAGAGGAAAAGTGGAAAAAAAATTCAAACTCAAAGTGATATAATGGCCAGGAATAGTGTTACTCCTCATGTACACACACGCTAGCTTATCCTGAAAAGTTAAATGAAACCACAGGTATACTTTAAGCCTATAATGAAACAAAAGTTGGATTTTAGACCACCTTTGACTCCCAATAGACAGTGCAGCTAAACAGTAGCATCTGAGCTAAAATCAGTGAAACAGCAAACACTAAGGGTATGTTCACACACACAATTAAAAATGACTGAAAATTACGGAGCTGTTTTTTCAAGGAAAAACAGCCTTTGATTTCCAGCCATTTTTGAGGCAGAAAACGTTTTTTGAGGCTTTTTTTAAGCAGTTTTAGGGCATGACCACACGTGGCGGATTTCCTCCGCAACTGTCCGCATCAATGCCGCACAGAATCTGCGTTGCAGATTCTGCTGCGGATCTGCACAAAATGTGCAGAAAATTGATGCGGACTAGCTGCTGCGGACTGCGGGAAAAGTGCTTCCCTTCTCCCTATCAGTGCAGGATAGAGAGAAGGGACAGCACTTTCCCTAGTGAAAGTAAAAGAATTTCATACTTACCGGCCGTTGTCTTGGTGACGCGTCCCTCTTTCGGCATCCAGCCCGACCTCCCTGGATGGCGCGCCAGTCCATGTGACCGCTGCAGCCTGTGCTTGGCCTGTGATTGGCTGCAGCCGTCACTTAGACTGAAACGTCATCCTGGGAGGCCGGACTGGAGACAGACGCAGGGAGTTCTCGGTAAGTATGAACTTATATGTTTTTTTACAGATATATGTATATTGAGATCGGTAGTCACTGTCCCGGGTGCAGAAACAGTTACTGCCGATCGCTTAACTCTTTCAGCACCCTGGACAGTGAATATTTACAGACGTCTCCTAGCAACGCTCCCGTCATTACGGGAGCCCCATTGACTTCCTCAGTCTGGCTGTAGACCTAGAAATACATAGGTCCAGCCAGAATGAAGAAATGTCATGGTAGTAAAACCAATACGCTCCGCAGCACACATAAGATCTGCGGACTTCATTGCGGAATTTTGACTCTCCATTGAAGTCAATGGAGAAATTCCGCCATGAGTCCGCAACCAGTCCGCCACTGCTCCGCAACAGACAGAGCATGCTGCGGACACCAAATTCCGCTCCGCAGCCTATGCTCCGCAGCGGAATTTTACGCCTCGTCTAAACGAACACTGCTAAATTAAAGTGTAAGTCAATGGACAAACGGCTCCGCTGCGGATTAACGCTGCGGAGTGTCCGCAGCGGAATTTAAGTGAAATTCCGCCACATGTGAACCCAGCCTTAGGAGCTGGTTTTAAATGAACCCTACAAAAACCAGCTCCAAAAACGTCTCAGGAAGTGACACGCTCCTTCTTATGTGGCGTCTTTTTACGCGCTGTTTTTTTAAAAACAGCGGTGTACAAAAAAAACGCCCTGTCTGAACTAAACGCCGGTTTTCCCATTAATTTCAAGGGGAAGCTGTTTGTCAGCGTTTCACTTGCGTTTTTCAAGGCGTATTTCGATGCGTTTACGCCCCGAAATACGCCTGAAAACACTGTGTGTGTGAACATACCCAGACTCACAAGCTGCTTATTGCAATGTTATAATGTATAGAGGTTGAATGTTAAAAGTTGTCCAGTCTGTAATAGTTTTACTATGATTTGCCCGATGCCTTTTATCATATCGCGATGTGGGAAATCTCAAAGAAGGTCCTGTTATTTGTTGTATATTCGAAAGTCATGGGGTCGGCCAGACGGCCTAAAAACCTAAGCGGAAGTTTCGGTCTCTAATCGCCATATAAGCGCCGGTGTCTTAATGAAGCAGAACCTGAATTTCGCTAATATAAACCAGGAAGGATTGCAGAGCTCCTGTGCAGAGTGAAGTGGTAATTATGTCGGCCTGATAACAAGCTCAAGAGGAGAACGCTGTGCTACATGCAAATTGAGATTTCTTTTATGGACTACTAAACTTTAAGTACAAATTTCTGCTTTTAAACTAATGAGCAAAGATTTATTCCCTTGCAGTTTTCAGAGAAGCCTCTGTAGTAAGTAATGTGTGCGATAAAGCATTGTAAATAGACTAATCCGGTCACAATACAATGCTGTGCTATGTAGAATTAAATGGAGCTAAATTTCAGCATCTATTTTATTAGAAGTGCCTTCCTTTGTTTAATGCTATTTTTACTGCTACGATTGCTTTTATGTGATGATGATAATAGATCCTGTTTTCATTGTTTTGGTTGCAGAGGCGTTCATACACTTTCCTTTATTGTCCCGAAGCGATTACCTAAAGGCTATGGACACCTTTGAAAGGCAAATTTTTTTATTTCATTTTTTTAATAAAAATGTATATCAGTGTGATTAGTGCAACTTTACAAATACTTTTTATTAAAAATTAGTTTTACTTCTTTAGATACATTTCCTCTGTATTCTCTATATAGAGCAGCTGTATCTAGCGCTATTCACTGAATCCGTCTGTCCCGCGAACCTGACGGGTGACTTCGACACGCGGGATCAATTGTAATCTATCACATCTCATAACTTAGATGTGATAGAATACAGGTGAATCATGCCTGTCTCTGAACACGTCAGGTTCGCGGGACTGACGGATTCAGTGAATAGCGCTAGATACAGCTGCTCTGTATAGACAATACAGAGCAGCTGTGTCTAAAAAAGTTAAAAACTTATTTTAATAAATACACCTTTTTAGTAAAAAAATGAATTAAAAAAATTGCCCTTTAAAAGGTGTCCATAGCCTTTAAAGGGGTTGTCACATCAAGGCAAACCCATTTTTAATTGAAGCCGGCCCGTTCATCAGTTGATCACAAGTTGACCACAAATCCTGCCTTTGAAACCCCTGTCGAACGGCTGAAATTGCCAGGGAAGCCGGAACTGGTATTGCATATCATTTAAATGAGTGGGAGACCATGTAATACAGGGATAGGCCGGGTCCTTCACCACTCTTGCTAATATATGGGTGTCCTGAGTAGGGGGGCCTATGATGTCCATTTGCCCTATGTAAAAGTGTTGTCATTGTGAGACAACCCATTGAAATAAAATAAAAAGTTAAGAAACTTTTAAACATATTGCATTACTTATCTTTTACTAATCCTGAGATACATCCTGTTTTATAATGAAGAGCTGCATTCATAATTCTACAGGCTTCAGAGCTGAAATCTCTCAGCATTCTCTGCTTGTGCAGTGACTACAAAGATCTTGATCTGCTAAATTTTCATTTTATGAAGTGTCCTATTTACACCAAGCACTGTACAGTCATCTGCATTAAAGGAGTTAAAGGGTAATTACACTTTCATCAAACTTTCAGCAAACTGATATGTCATAGAGACATTTTAAAAGTTTAAATTGAGGGGTGGTCCGTGTACTGAGACCTTCACCGTTGCTAAAACGAAGGTGCAGAAACGCTTAGCTGTGCACCCTGCACGATTCGCTGTGATCGGCGCTCCCTGTCAAGCTGAAAACGGCTTACATACACGTTCTATGTCAGCGGTCCTCAGCCTGACAATGAGCGCTGATTACAGCTCTTCCGCACCTGTGTTTCAGCAACGGTGGGGGTCCAGCACCCTCAACCCTACCGATCCAAACTTTTTTTATATATCTCTATTATATATGAAAAGCTTAATAAAAGTGTAGCTCCTATTTACGCTAAGTTGTTAGGGGTGTGTCTGACAATATGCCTATAAACTGTTTTATTAACAGCCAGCAGAGTTATGAATGCAGCTCTGGAGCACAATATAAACTTTAACTTAGAATCAGTACACAATAAGTAATGCAATGCATTTACAAAGTAACTTAGCTTATCATGTAGATTATGTCTATATGTTAAAGTATTCAAAGGTGAATGTATGCTTTACGTGAAATACATATACATAGGGAATTATGTAAATCTGGGCTTGAGAGGAAGAATCGTCATTACAACATCATCCCGGATAGTAAAAATGTCATATAAACAGAATAAATTTGGATACAAAAGAGTTTTTGACAGGAGATCTGCCGGTGACTATGGCAGGATTACACCGATGTTAGTATCCTCCATGTAACATTTAATAACCAGGCGCACTTTTTTATAGAGTAAGACTACTTGGTATGCAGACGAGAAACCCTACAGCTCTGACAAGAACATAAAAGATCATTATGTCGGTTTAAGAAGAATAATGATCCCTCTATTTCGCTCATTCTGTATGGACTGTCTCCTAAATGACTTATAACGTTGCGTTATATTACAATATCTCAATTTTTTATATAAGGATTGACAAATTCTTCTGCTACAGGACGTCCGGCCGTAGAAGAGGAAGGTCATCAGGCAACCAAACTCCCCCAAGTCAATAGCATTAGGTAAATAATACTCTTCCCGGCGTAAATAATACGATCTTATTGCATTACTAATTTCAGCAGCTCGGGGAACTTCAAAGGACAAAATCCTTCACTGTACAGAAATGAAATAAACAAGGTTCTGTAATATCTTCCCACTTCCTTCCACCATGAAATTCCAAGCAAGCTTGATGGACGGTCGTATTGTGCCGTGACGTTTGCGAATACTTGGAACACTTGAAAGTGGTTATCGGAACGTAAGAGGATTACAGCGAACAAGCTTCTCCGCCCACCAGCCAAAGATTGGGTTTGAGAATTAAAATTAGTTACAGTTTTATTTTGCAGATACCTCGATTTGCAAGTCAAATTATAAAGTGGATATGAAGTGTTAGGATTGCAGGAAAGTTGATACTTGGATTTTAAACCTCAGATTTATTGCACTTCAGAGAGGCTCAAAGCTTTCTCATATACTGACACTGAAGGGAATACAAAGTCAATGCCTTCAAACCGCTGAGACAATCAATATGGCCACCGTTAGAGTACGTCCACACACAACGCAAACGCGGAGGGAATTTCTGTCCGGATTTTCCGTGCGGAAATTCTGCAGCGTATTACAGTAGCAGCAAAGTGGATAAGATTTGAACAGAAAATCCGGACAGAAATTCTGCAGTTTGCACAGTGTGAACGTACCCTTATACAGTAGCTCGATATTACCCCACTTTCCCAGACTTAAAAAACGAATTGGCCCAGATGTGCAAGATCTCACAATTACTGTATAATAATTTAGATGCATGGGAAAGCTGGGTGACAACCAGGGAAATGTACTAAAGATCATATTGGTTGTCACCCAGCTTTCCTAGGAACAGACAAGACCGAAAAACAGCTGAAATAAAAGATGATTATTGATAAATATGATCATCAAGTTGTGTTCCACACATCACCATGTTAGCATGGTAAGTAAGAAGGCAGACAATGATCAACAGATATACAATTCTCTTCCCTATTAGGATTTAGGCCCCATGCACACGAACGTTGTTTTGCGGCCGCAATTCCCCCGAAAATCCACGGTAGAATTGCGGCCCCATTCATTTCTATGGGCCGGGAGCCCGCACCGCAGAAAGAACGGGCATGTCTTATTACGGCCGTCTTCTGCGGTCCGGGCTCATTGAAAACAATGGCGGCGGCCAGGTGCATGGCCCGCGATTTGCGGGTGGCTCGCGGCTGACAGTCCGCTGCCGGCCGACACGAAAATCACGGCCGTGCACATGGCTACGGTCGTGTGCATGAGGCCTAAGATTCCTGCCTATATGGGGCAGTATTATAGTAGTTATATTAAAGACTGAAGTCTGTGGCAAGTCCGCTGTGTTTTCTGCAACGTCTGAATTACCTGTCAAATATGCAAATGTTGGTGCAGATTCGTTGCGTAATTGCCCCAAATCTGCACCAACATTTGCAGCGGAAAAACTCTGCCACGTCTGAACGTGCCCTTATAGTAGTTATATTATTGTATATAGGGGGCAGTATTATAGTAGTTATATTCTTGTATATAGGGAGCAGTATTATAGTAGTTATATTCTTGTATATAGTGCAGTATTATAGTAGTTATATTCTTGTATATAGGGGCAGTATTATAGTAGTTATAGTCTTGTATATAGGGAGCAGTATTATAGTAGTTATATTCTTGTATATAGGGGCAGTATTTTAGTAGTTATATTCTTGTATATAGGGGCAGTATTATAGTAGTTATATTCTTGTATATAGGGGCAGTATTTTAGTAGTTATATTCTTGTATATAGGGAGCAGTATTATAGTAGTTATATTCTTGTATATAGGGGGCAGTTTTAGGCTGGGTTCACACGTGGCGGAATTTCACTTAAATTCCGCTGCGGACACTCCGCAGCGTTAATCCGCAGCGGAGCCGTTTGTCCATTGACTTACACTTTAATTTAGCAGTGTTCGTTTAGACGAGGCGTAAAATTCCGCTGCGGAGCATAGGCTGCGGAGCGGAATTTGGTGTCCGCAGCATGCTCTGTCTGTTGCGGAGCAGTGGCGGACTCATGGCGGAATTTCTCCATTGACTTCAATGGAGATTCTAATTTCCGCAATGAAGTCCGCAGCTGTCATGCACATGTTATGTGTGCTGCGGATCCGTCTTGCTTTTTTAACTTGACATTTCTTCATTCTGGCTGGACCTATGTATTTCTAGGTCTACAGCCAGACTGAGGAAGTCAGTGGGGCTCCCGTAATGACGGGAGCGTTGCTAGGAGACGTCAGTAAATAGTCACTGTCCAGGGTGCTGAAAGAGTTAAGCGATCGGCAGTAACTGTTTCTGCACCCGGGACAGTGACTACCGATCCCAATATACATGTATCTGTAAAAAAAAATGAAGTTCATACTTACCGAGAACTCCCTGCTTCTGTCTCCAGTCCGGCCTCCCAGGATGACGTTTCAGTCTAAGTGACGGCTGCAGCCAATCACAGGCTAATAACAGGCTGCAGCGGTCACATGGACTGCCGCGTCATCCAGGGAGATCGGGCTGGATGCCGAAGGAGGGACGCGTCACCAAGACAACGGGCGGTAAGTATGAATTTCTTTGACTTTCACAAGGGAAAGTGCTGTCCCTTCTCTCTATCCTGCACTGATAGGGAGAAGGGAAGTACTTTTACCGCAGTCCGCAGCAGCTAGTCCGCATCAATTTACTGCACATTTTGTGCAGATTCGCAGCAGAATCTGCAACGCAGATCCTGTGCGGCATTGATGCGGACAGTTGCGGAGGAAATCCGCCACGTGTGGTTATGCCCTTATAGTAGTTATATTCTTGTACATAGGGGCAATATTATAGTAGTTATATTCTTGTATATAGGGGGCAGTATTATAGTAGTTATATTCTTGTGTATAGGAGTAGTATTATAGTCGTTATATTCTTGTATATAGGAGCAGTATTATAGTAGTTATATTCTTGTATATAGGGGCAGTATTATAGTAGTTATATTTTTGTATATAGGGGCAGTATTATAGTAGTTATATTCTTGTATATAGGGGAAGTAATCTAGTAGTTATATTCTTGTATATAGAGGCAGTATTATAGTAGTTATATTCTTGTATATAGGTGGCAGTATTATAGTAGTTATATTCTTGTATATAGGAGCAGTATTATAGTGGTTATATTCTTGTATATAGGGGCAGTATTATAGTAGTTATATTCTTGTACATAGGGGTAGTATTATAGTAGTTATATTCTTGTATATAGGGAGCAGTAGTATAGTAGTTATATTCTTGTATATAGGGGGCAGTATTATAGTAGTTATATTCTTGTATATAGGGGCAGTATTATAGTAGCTATATTCTTGTATATAGGGGACAGTATTATAGTAGTTATATTCTTGTATATAGGAGGCAGTATTATAGTAGTTATATTCTTGTATATAGGGGTAGTATTATAGTAGTTATATTCTTGTATATAGGGGACAGTATTATAGTAGTTATATTCTTGTACATAGGGGGTAGTATTATAGTAGTTATATTCTTGTATATAGGGGGCAGTATTATAGTAGTTATATTCTTGTATATAGGGGGCAGTATTATAGTAGTTATATTCTTGTATATAGGGGGCAGTATTATAGTAGTTATATTCTTGTATATAGGAGGCAGTATTATAGTAGTTATATTCCTGTATATAGGGGGCAGTATTATAGTAGTTATATTCTTGTATATAGGGGGCAGTGTTATAGTAGCTATATTCTTGTATATAGGGAGCAGTATTATAGTAGTTATATTCTTGTATATAGGGGGCAGTATTATAGTAGTTATATTCTTGTATATAGGGGGCAGTATTATAGTAGTTATATTCTTGTACATAGGGGGCAGTATTATAGTAGTTATATTCTTGTATATAGGGGGCTGTATTATAGTAGTTATATTCTTGTACATAGGGGCAGTATTATAGTAGTTATATTCTTGTATATAGTGGGCAGTATTATAGTAGTTATATTCTTGTATGTAGGGGGCAGTATTATAGTAGTTATATTCTTGTATATAGTGGGCAGTATTATAGTAGTTATATTCTTGTATATAGGGGCAGTATTATAGTAGTTATATTAATGTACATAGGGGGCAGTATTATAGTAGTTATATTCTTGTATATAGGAGGCAGTATTATAGTAGTTATATTCTTGTATATAGGAGGCAGTGTTATAGTAGTTATATTCCTGTATATAGGGGGCAGTATTATAGTAGTTATATTCTTGTATATAGGGGGCAGTGTTATAGTAGCTATATTCTTGTATATAGGGAGCAGTATTATAGTAGTTATATTCTTGTATATAGGGGGCAGTATTATAGTAGTTATATTCTTGTATATAGGGGGCAGTATTATAGTAGTTATATTCTTGTACATAGGGGGCAGTATTATAGTAGTTATATTCTTGTATATAGGGGGCTGTATTATAGTAGTTATATTCTTGTACATAGGGGCAGTATTATAGTAGTTATATTCTTGTATATAGGGGGCTGTATTATAGTAGTTATATTCTTGTATGTAGGGGGCAGTATTATAGTAGTTATATTCTTGTATATAGTGGGCAGTATTATAGTAGTTATATTCTTGTATATAGGGGCAGTATTATAGTAGTTATATTAATGTACATAGGGGGCAGTATTATAGTAGTTATATTCTTGTATATAGGGGCAGTATTATAGTAGTTATATTCTTGTATATAGGGGCAGTATTATAGTAGTTATATTCTTGTACATAGGGGCAGTATTATAGTAGTTATATTCTTGTATATAGTGGGCAGTATTATAGTAGTTATATTCTTGTATGTAGGGGGCAGTATTATAGTAGTTATATTAATGTACATAGGGGGCAGTATTATTGTAGTTATATTATTGTTGTACTTTTGTGCTTAGGGGACATTATTAGAGTAGTTATATTTTTTGTCAGTAGGGGCAGTGTTATCATAATAAAATCCTTGCCCTTAGGGGGCAGTACTATAGTAATTATATTACTATCATCAGGAAACTTGGCAGCTCATACAAATTTCATTAATGAGTAATTGGGAACAATAAGAAGAAGAGAATTGAAAAAGTTACTGAAGCTAAAGTTAAATCACACCAATTCCCCCCTTGACCTCGATACACAATAATATATTTTAACTTGCTAATTCCGCCTCCAGGCAACCTCTTTACCTTGTATCTTTTTTTTCTCCTAGATGACTTTTGTTTTGCAATTTCTTTACGTGTTTTTTTCCCAATGACTTAATTTGTTTTTTTCCTAGCAATCCTTCCTCTTGGGTCTTCGTAGTTCTTCTGCTACAAAAAGATTACCAATATCCTTTTTTTTTTTACTAGGAAGTTTCTAAGACAAAAGCCGTCTCTGATGTTCCTCACCGTTAAACATTATAGCTGTTTTATTTATACATATTTACAAGCTCTCTCCCACCAGTAACTCGCAAGCTTTCTAAAAGTAAGGAGGGAATATTATATTACTATCATCACTTACTGTCAGGCAACAAAAAGATGCTTTAAAGTGAACCTCAAAGCTTTTAGAGCTATGTTGCAACAAATTTTTGGGGAAATTGCCTAAATGGCAATTCCCTAATTTACAATTTTTATCCCAATCAGCCCTATTAGCTGCAAAAATTATTTGAATGTACTTTAGAAAAGTGGATACTTAATTTCTCCACAAATCTCCTATATGTGCATGGCTATCTGTACTGACTGCACTTCTCCCAATAAGATACTATTAGGCAACAGCAATGGCTTGGCCATCTCATAGTGTGTACTGGGGTGGAGAGAGTTGGGTTGTTGAGCTGGGGGTCCACCAAAGATAAGGAACTTATGAAGGCTCGATCTCCTCTTCATAAATACAGAATGACATTTGGAAAGATTTTAGAAAAATGTTTTCATAAATACATTTTTCTTTCCTCTTTACAGCAAAGCTGTGTCCAGATTCTTCCTAGCCTTGGTGGGTCTTATTGATAAGAGGACTATCTGGGGTCACTATTTGTGACTATGAGTATTAAAGACATAGGTTCTTCCGAAACTAAGGTCTACCTATAGGTCAGTTGCCATTGATGATAATGTGATATTTTGCTTTGAAAGCTGAATGGGAACGTCTGGGGAAATCCGAAATTTGCAGCATCGGAATAGGTTTTGGGCAGCCGTGTAGGAACCAGCGACACCAGCTACAGGTGGCACCACTTGATGTTAACACTTCAATGGATCCAGTGTTGTCAATCTATATCCAGAAGAACCGCGCAGGCGACCAATACTTCTTCCCTCTGCATCTTGCAGGAACAAGATTACCACTTAGGGTGGAGGGAGAATAAGGAGGAAATAGTTACCCCTATGGCTTCAGGCAGGGCCGCCATCAGGGGGGTATTAGGGGTAGTAGTGTAGGGGGCCCGGCCAAACTTAATTGAAAGGGGGGCCCGGCAACTGCCGCGACTTGCCTTTGGTAGAAAAAAACAGGCCCCTGCAATGGGGCCTGTTTTTTTCACCAAAACAATGTCGTGAGCTGCGGGCCCCCCTCTCGTTTAACACCGCCGTGAGCTGCGGGCCCCCCTCTTATCACCGCCGCGAAACACCGCCCGCTTGCGCGCGTACGAGCGAGCGCGCGAACGACCGCGAGCGAGCGCGCGAACGACCGCGAGCGAGCGCGCGAACGACCGCAAGCGCGCGCGTCCAGGCGCGCCGCCGAGAGGGAGGCGGTGCGCCCGCAACACAAGATCCAGGGGGAAGGACAGGACAGCACAGCCACACTGGACAGCGGCGCAGTCTACTTACCTGCTGGCCCGCCTCTGACTCGTCCTCCTCGTCCTCCTCCTCGTCCGACTCCGCCTCCTCGTCCGACTCCGCCTCCTCGTCCGACTCCGCCTCCTCCTCCTTCTCCAGAGCGTGGCTGCGTAAGGAGAGGGGGAGGAGTCTAGTTGTTGCGCAGCGGCAGTTCTACGATCCCCGCCATTTTCTGGAGCCTGGAGGTGAAGGTGAAGGATGACATCTGGACCGAAGACATCGCCTGAAGAGGACTGGAGTGGGAGCAGCTCTTCTGACACGGTGAGTAAAGTGTCTCAAAGTGCTGTTTATGTATGGCCCTGTTCACACAGAGTATTTTGCAGGCCGAAAAAATCTGCCTCAAAATTCCTTAAAGAATTTTGAGGCAGATTTTGAGGCAGATTTTGACCTGCCCACACTATCTTGCCGCGTTTTTTGCTGCGTTTTTTGCCCGCTGCGATTGAGGACAGCAGACAAACGCAGCAAAAAATGCATTTTCTGCCTCCCATTGATTTCGATGGCAGGTCAGAGGCGGAACCGCGGCAAGAAAGGACGTGCTGCTTTTTCTTTTTTCCGCGACTGGCTCCCATTGATTTCAGATTAAATCAATGGGAGGCAGTTTTGGAAGTTTTTTGGTGCTGATTCTGACGCAGTGTCCGAGTCAATATCAAGGCCCAAAAACTGTGTGAACTGGGCCTTATTGTTAGGGCTTATTCAGACGAACGTGTAATACATCCGTGCAACGCGCGTGATTTTCACGCGCCTCGCACGGACCTGTGTTACTCTATGGGGTCGTGCAGACGGTCAGTGATTTTCACGCAGCGTGTGTCCGTGTGTCCGCTGCGTAAAACTCACGACATGTCCGATATTTGTGCATTGTTCGCGCATCACGCACCCATTGAAGTCAATGGGTGCGTGAAAATCACGCCCAGCACTTCCGCAGCAGTATAAACTATGAATGAAAACAGAAAAGCACCACGTGCTACAAACATACAAACAGAGTGTCATAATGATGGCGGCTGCGCGGAAATCACGCAGCCGCGCATCATACGCTGCTGACACACGGAGCGGTTATGACCTTTTGCATGCACAAAACGCCACGTTTTTGCGCACACAAAAAGCACACGCTTGTGTAAATCCGGCCTCAGGGTAGGAACACACTAGGCATGAACACTGCGGATTTTATGCAACACATTTTATTGTGGACAATCCGCAGCGTATTACAGTCGCAGCAGAGTGGATGAGGTTTAAACAAATCTCATCCACACGCTGCAAAAAAAATGGACCTGCAGTGTGGCTTTTGGCTTTTTAAGCCGCAGCATGTCAATTTATTCTGTCGAATCGCCGCTGCTCTGTTGCGGAAATGCTGCGGTTCTGCCGCAAAAATCACACATGAGAAAAAAAAAGGTACTTTTTTACATTTATAAAAAAGTTTAGACTTACCCCGGCCGTAGTCCTGGTGACGCGATCCTCTATTCTTAGCGCAGCTCGGCCTCCTGTCATGACGTTTCATCCCATGTGACTGCTGCAGCGGTCACATGGTCTACAGCGTCATCCCAGGAGGCGGGGCTACGTTCAGAAGAGAGAGATGCGTCACCAGGACTACGGCCGGGGCAAGTCTAAACTTTTTTTCCCCTGCAGGATTCCCGCAGCGGACACGCCTCACGAAACCTGCGCCACTATTTGTTGCGGTTTTGCTGGCGGAATTCCCTGCGGCTACCGGGGCGGATAAGCTGTGTAGTTTTACTCAGCATATCCGCCTAGTGTGTCCTTTATGATGTCGCTCCTGGAGCTGCTGCCGGTCTCTAAATAGGCAGTTGGTCCAGTAGAATTTGGAATTATTTTTTTTTGTGAACCAGCTTAAAAAAACACAAAACTTTTGTGTTAGGGCCTGTTCACATCACCGTTCGCTTCCGCTCCGGGGTTCCGTCTGAGGTTTCTGTCGGGTGAACCCCGCAACGGAAAGTGAAAGTGACAGCACAGCTTCCGTTTCAGTCACCATTGATCTCAATGGTGACGGAAACATCGCTAATGGTTTCCGTTCGTCACCGTTCCGGCAGGTTTTCGGACGGAATCAATAGCGTAGTCGACTGCGCTAATGGTGACGGAAACGGAAGCTTTCACTTTCCGTTGCGGGGTTCACCCGACGGAAACCTCAGACGGAACAGAAGCGAACGGTGATGTGAACAGGCCCTAACAAAAAAGTTTTGTATTTTTTTAAGCTGGTTCACAAAAAAAAATAATTCCAAATTCCACTGGACCAACTGCCTATTTAGAGAGCGGCAGCAGCTCCAGGAGCGACATCATAAGGGACACACTAGGCGGATATGCTGAGTAAAACTACACAGCTTATCCGCCCCAGTAGCCGCAGGGAATTCCGCCAGCAAAACCGCAGCAAATAGTGGCGCAGGTTTCGGGAGGCATGTCCGCTGCGGGAATCCTGCAGGGAATCCTGCAGGGAAATAAAAGTTTCGACTTGCCCCGGCCGTAGTTTAGGTGACGCATCTCTCTCTTCTGAACGTAGCCCCGCCTCCTGGGACGACGCCTTAGACCATGTGACCTGCAGCAGTCACATGGGATGAAACGTCATGACAGGAGGCCGGGCTGCGCTAAGAATAGAGGATCGCGTCACCAGGACTACGGCCAGGGCAAGTCTAAAATTTGTATAAATTTAAAAAAGTGCCTTTTTTATTTTTTCTCATTTGTGATTTTTGCGGCAGAAACGCAGCATTTCCACAACAGAGGAGCGGCGATTCCACAGAATACATTGACACGCTGCGGCTTAAAAAGTCACACTGCAGGTCCATTTTTTTTGCAGCGTGTGGATGATATTTGTTTAAACCTCATCCACTCTGCTGCGACTGTGATACGCTGCGGATTTTCCACAATAAAACGTGTTGCATAAAAACTGCAGCGTTAATGCCTAGTGTGTTCCTACCCTAAGGCCGGATTCACACAAGCGTGTGCTTTTTGTGTGCGCCAAAACGTGGCGTTTTGTGCATGCAAAAGGTCATAACCGCTCCGTGTGTCAGCAGCGTATGATGCGCGGCTGCGTGATTTTTGCGCAGCCGCCATCATTATGACACTCTGTTTGTATGTTTGTAGCACGTGGTGCTTTTCTGTTTTCATTCATAGTTTATACTGCTGCGGAAGTGCTGGGCGTGATTTTCACGCACCCATTGACTTCAATGGGTGCGTGATGCGCGAACAATGCACAAATATCGGACATGTCGTGAGATTTACGCAGCGGACACACGGACACACGCTGCGTGAAAATCACTGACCGTCTGCACGACCCCATAGAGTAACATAGGTCCGTGCGAGGCGCGTGAAAATCACGCGCGTTGCACGGATGTATTACACGTTCGTCTGAATAAGCCCTAACAATAAGGCCCAGTTCACAGAGTTTTTGGCCCTTGATATTGACTCGGACACTGCGTCAGAATCAGCACCAAAAAACTTCCAAAACTGCTTCCCATTGATTTAGTCTGAAATCAATGGGAGCCAGTCGCGGAAAAAAGAAAAAGCAGCACGTCCTTTCTTGCCGCGGTTCTGCCTCTGACCTCCCATCGAAATCAATGGGAGGCAGAAAATGCATTTTTCGCTGCGTTTTCTGTCTGCTGTCATCAATCGCCGCGGGCAAAAAACGCGGCAAGATAGTGTGGGCAGGTCAAAATCTGCCTCAAAATTCGGTGCGCGGTTCCAGGCGGTCGCGGGTGCGCATGCGCGGGAGTTTGCGGGTGCGCGCGATCGGTCGCACGGGCGGCAGTGTTTGACGGCCCCCATGACGACCCCCATGCTACCCACGGCCGCCATCAGGGGGGGTATTATGGGTACTGATGTGAGAGGCCCGGCCAAACCTAATTGAAAGGGGGGCCCGCAGCTCACGACATTCTTTTGGTGAAAAAAACGGGCCCCATTGCAGGGGCCTGTTTTTTTTCTACCAAAGGCAAGTCGCGGCAGTTGCCGGGCCCCCCTTTCAATTAGGTTTGGCCGGGCCTCTCACATCAGTACCCATAATACCCCCCCCTCATGGCGGCCCTGGGTACCATGATATAGTGCTGGACGGAGTACCGTTAACAGGCGGTGCCACGGTAGGGGGGCCCAGAAAATTTAGCTGTAGGGGGCCCTGAAATTCCTGATGGCGGCCCTGGCTTCAGGGCTTCTTTAAATCATCCAGATCCATCTCTCGAGTCTTTGTTCGATATTACTAACATAAAATAGTCCAATATTTTGATTGTTTGGTTTGTTGTTGTTTTGCGCAGGAATTTCACAATGCAACAGAGAACAATAAATTGTCCATGTGAATTATGTTCCAAAGTCAGGTAAATATCCCAGTGTAACAAAATACCCCATAATCAGTTTTACGAATAGTAATAAACCAGTCATTGACTTTGCCTATAAACTGGTGGAGTAGATTAGTTGTTTCAGTTGTAATAAGGGATGGATTGCAGCGTCTACACGAAATTATTTATTATATTGAGCTGGTGGACATGAGATTATTAGCGGAGTGTATCTGAAAGGACGTGTGGTTCTCACTTCTTGCTCCATCTTGATTGGATCACTAGTCTTGCTTGATCTTTTGGTATTCGTCCTATTCATTTATTCTGGTTTAATTTCTGTACCTGAGTTTTGCAACTATTCTATTGCCACCAATTGGTGACTATTCCAAGGAGCACCAACTGAAGAATCTTGGAGTTGTCCTCTCCCTAACTAGATTTTTAGAAAACGAATAATGCCGGTTCAGATGAAACTGCCAAGCTATTTGTTCTTCATAGTGCCCATTTAGCTATGAGAGGAACAGCTGAGCACTGTCTCCCAACCGCTCTTTTATTTTTGGTTAAACCGAATGCTGATACATTTCAGACTTCACAGATTACATAGTCATCCTTGAACTTGAATTGATTTGGTGTTGGTTGTTTTCCATGTTCTGTTTCCCAACTTGACCGATCGCCTAGGAAGTGCTTTTGAGTTCAGTAGTTCAGTCTGCATAACTACTATCAAACTCCCTTACGGCCCTATTAATCAGATCCCCCCACCCCCAAAAAAATAAACCGTTTTAGGCCTTAATGACCAAGCAAGTTTTTTTTGTTTTTCCATCGTCGCATTTAAAGGCCTATAACTTTTTTCTTTTTCTGTCGACATAGCTGTATGAGGACTTTTTGTTTTGCGGGATTATTTGTATTTTTTTTAATGCAACCATTTTGGGGTACAGATAATTATTTGATTAACTTTTATTAACTTCTTTTTGGGGGGGGGGGGAATAGAAAAAAAAACAGCAATTCCACCATAGTTCTATGCGTTTTAAATTTACACCGTTTACTGTGCGGCGTGAAGCATTACAGCAGCGATCAAAAGATTGCATAGTGAAGTCCCCTGGTGGGACTAAAAAAATAAGTAAAAAGTGTTGAAAATTATCATTAACTTTTGTCGAAAAGTTGAGCTAGTGTTGTATGGACTTAAAGACTTTCTATTGAGCCCATACACCACTCGCTGGGCTTTCCAAGAAAAATCGCGCATAACCGATCAGAAAGGAAGCAACACAGCATTCATCTGAGCCCTTCTGCTGCTTTGTTTTCGCGATCGGTGGGGATCTAGTGCTCAGGCCCCCACTGATCAATACTTCTGACATGTCACTACAACATGTCAAAAGTTTTATAAAAGTTGAGTTACACTTTAACAAACCCCTCATAAAGATCCACCATATTAACATCAATAAAGACAGAAGACGGAGGGGAAATTTATTCTCTAGAATGCAGAGCATTCATCCAGGCGTCAGAAGCCAGCACTCGGATTGGCTATGGGACACTCTCATAGCAATACGCAGAAGTCTAATCTTTTTATAGTTTAGTGCTTCGGAGCCATCTGAAATAACACCTAAAATGTTCAAGTCTTCAGCGTGATATGTTTTTTATGATATTTCACTGACATCTTCTCTGTCACTTCTAAGTTATCATCACAGCTTCCGAGTTCCTCGCTGCATAGCCATCTTTATGAAGCAGATAAATTTGTGAGCAAATAAAAATAAATAAGTAAAATGTGAAATGTCACTTTGATCTTCAAGTCATTCTTGAAACATTACACTGAGCTCTTTGAGGACTCTTCAGACTTTCTGCATCTGGTGACCCAGATATTGTGAAGTTTCGAAGGGAAGGAAACAAAAAAAGTTGAAATATGTTAATTCTGTGATGAAGAGAGACAGGGAGAGCCCTGTGGGCTGTGTTAGGGGATTTTGTCCTAAGAAGTCCTATTGAGAAGAAGTCATATGAGGCGTCTCCTGATTTGTAGTGGAATATATGAAGCAGCAATTGTGTGTATCTCTGTGAAGCTGCTCAACGACTTGTGATCTATTCATTTCTGCAGACACTATAATAGGAGAAGCTTCACTACAGCCCTTCTTGGACCTTTTACACGGTGCAAGCTCGAGCTCAGGATACTGAGGGTCCAAGCAGCCTCTACACCATGGGTCAACAACCTTCGGCACTCCAGCTGTTGTGAAACTTCAATTCCCATCATGCCCTGACAGACTTCGGCTGTAAAAATAAGGCCTTTGGCTTTGAGTGCATGCTGGGAGTTGTAGTTTCACGACAGCTGGAGTGCCGAAGATTGCAGACCCCTGCTCTACACCAAGATGATCAATATGACAAACACTTCCCACTTCTGAATAAGGGTCAAGAGAAGTCTGAAGGACAAATGGCTGGGCTTTGAGCGGAAAGACGACACAATTACTAGACATGAAGAGTCAGAGGCACTGGGAAGGTTTCATTTTTAAACATTTTAAAGGGAAACTCTTTTATAAGTTTCTAATTTGTCAGAGATTATAAACAACCTGAATGTGACTCAAGTAGACAGCCTGATCTAAAGAGAATTAGAACGTATATGGATGGGATAAAGAGTGCTACAAAATGTTTTAAGCTTGCAAATCAAAAGTGCCCCCACGGGGTCGCATGCTTTTAAATGCCAGGGTAGCAGGTTGTTGATGCAATCCTGTGAAAAATATATTAGACTGAAGGTTTAAATGGGTGTTTCAACGGACACCCTTCAGTTACTTGCCCAGATCCAAATCCATTCGTTATATCGATATATCGGAGAGAAGTAAGAGACACACAGACATGCTTTGTATACCCCAAATCCTTCTCTGGGTTATTGTTAGAATGTAGTTTCAATATTATCTCCCAAAAGGGGAGCAGGCTTGAGCTTAGCCAATCACTTACAAATGGGAGTTGGCTCTAGCTCAGCCAATCACGTACAATGGGGAGTTGGTCGGGCTCAGACAATCACAAGCAAGATGAGGTTCTCATTGCAAATCATGAGTAAGACACGACACAGCCTCTCATAACAATCTCAAAGCTGCAACGTCACCAGGTCTATTTCCCAGAACAAAGAATGGTAAACATATGAGCTCTCAGACAGTTATGACGTCCCAAGCCCATTTCTCATAACAAGGAATGGTAAACATGTGAGTGTTCAGACAATCCCAGTATAAACTTTGTTTTACAGAGAAATAGATGATCCTTCAAAATATAAAATGGATTCTTCATACAAAATGGAATCACTTAAACACATTTTACTCAATTTCACACAGGTATAAGAGGATGCTATGGAGCCCAGAATATAAAAGGGCTACACTCAAAGGTGAGACGAGTCTCCTTCTGAGGTCAGATAAATTCAATAGTCATCATTTGTTGATATTGAAAACAAAGCGTAAAAAGGGTCACTGAAAAAGTGTAACCAATACTCTGTCTAGAACTCACAGTGGCCGTCCGGGAAAGAAATCAAGATCCGGCTTTTTACTGAAGGCAAGGTGCCCATTGCAGGGACGGACATGCCATTGGTGCAACCTGTGCAGCTGCAAAGGGGCCCAGTAGGTAGGGGGCCCACTGCCACCTTAAAAGCAGCTTTTTACTGTCTATTGGATTGAATGTATGGACTGAGCTATTGCCAATGGCTCAGAATTATTGATGAATTGTTAGAAAAACATGATGGCAGGGTGTTCTTTGATGAGCTAATGGAGAGTAAGGGGGCCACATACTGTTCTTGCACGGGTGGCCTCTGCTGTCTATGTCTGCTACTGGCCCAATGTACCCCCCAAGTTATATTTCCCTGCCATACTGGAAATCCACGGGGGACTTCAGGCGGCCAACTCCTTCAGCATTGTCGTCTGTAGTTTCCAAGCATCGGTTGTCATAAACCTGTACAGGAAATAACTATGTGCCCGCTCTGCATTTTGCTATAGGGTCAAATAGTTACTTGTTACGCCCCTGATAATAACTGAGGGTGAAACTAGGGTTTCCATATCTGCCAATAATGTGAGCTAACAAGGTTGAAACCTCACTATAAAAGTTGAAATAACTTTATCTATAATTTTTGACCATGGCTGCTGCTGGAAGCATAGATGGCCATAGGTATGATAAGGAATGATTTGCATAACCCCGCCCACTATAAGAAATGAGGAATACCCCTTGTTTTAGGGATTTGGGTAGTATCTGTACCTATCACCTCTCTCAAACAGTCTGTTTTAGTACATGATTGTATTCCTATGAAATAAAAGTTTTAGAGTATCTTTTCTTAGAGTTCCTCTGTTATTTCTCCTAGAAATATATAAATAAATTAACAACAGTGTTGCTAGTTGGGGGTGTGTCCTTACACAGACTGGCACTGTCCAATCAGTGCTGACATAGTCAGACTGGGCAGGGACACGCCTCTTTGACAAGGGGAATGGTAACACCCAGTCAATGTATTCATACATTTCCAAGAGGAATAACAGGGGAATTACACAATTCAGGGTTCTAAGAAAAGATGCTCCAGAATTGTTATTTCATAGTGAATACAAGTATTTAGTAAAATAGACATGTCAGGAGAGATGATAGTTCATCTTTAAGTAACCAATGATATATTCCACTGACTTCCAGTGAAGGCGTTTTGGTTGTGTTAATCCCGCCACACCATAAACTTACTGCTTATTCTTTCAGACAATTTGATTATTTTTTAATTATTGACTAGTCATGTAAACCATGAATGGCGCCTCCGGAATTCGTATTCTGTATTCTTCTCCCAGCCTCATTCCCTTATTGTCATTTAATACAAATGTTGCTATTCTGAAGCCAGGAGGAGAGAAAGATCATGGGGAGTTTGTCCTACGTTTCAAGGTGCATCCTGCTGAGATTTATTCTCTTGCCAAAAATATGCTCAGCTGCTGATAAACACCTTCTAAAAAGTTACCCTTTTATTTTACTGTTTAATGGAGCCGTCCTCTCTGTAAATAACCTGTTTACATATTTATCAGGGAAGCAAGAACATCCTCACAGATGTGTTCACAGGGAGCCGGGAGAGGTCCTATCACGCCTGTCACTTGTAATGCAGATAAATATTTTTTTTTCTATGTCTTTGATTCTGGGAAAAAGCAGGACAGATGTGAAGGCCGAGATGAGGGAACTGGTGTGCATTGCTTATCTTGGGTGCATTTGAAGGGCACCAAGAAAAAAAAACAAGGAGTGTTTGTTTGAGGAGCTCGAGCAAGGCGTATAGGCAGACAGGGCATTAGGAGGACACCGGATAATTTGCTGTACTTATTTTATTTCTTGTTTTGTATTATTACGACCATAGGTTCGTACTAAAATATTAAATAACTGGGGCTTCGCAGACCCCATTAGCCTTACTGGTCCTGGTGTTCAGATATAACAGCCTCCATTATGGCACAGTCTATATGGGCACCTCTCTCGATGATACATAGGCATCTATCACCAGACAGATACCTTCACCAAAGTGTATCTATAAGATGCTCGCAAAAATGTGCTGAAAAGGGGATGTCCGGGCACAGACAACTGATGACCTATCCACAGGATAGGTCATCAGTATATGATCGGTGGGGGTCCGACACACGGACCTCGCACCGATCAGCTTTCTCCGGCTGCCTCCGGGAATGGATTTTATGAAGTATGCAGAGTTCAGAGCCGGAAGCAGATGGCTCAGTACACTGTACAGCGGCCATGCTGCAGAATTGCAGCTTTGCTCCCATTCACTTGAATAGGAGCAAAGCTGCAGTACTGCAGCTCGGCCGCTATTCTGGACCGGAGCCAACTGCTTCCGGCATGGACATCCGGTGCCCGGAGGCAGCTGGAGCAGTTAAATCGGTGCGGGGTCCAGCGACTTCTACCGATCATATACTGATGACCTATCCTGTGGATAGGTCATCCCGAACATCCCCTTTAACAGGTGCAATATGGGCCCCGAACTCCTGTTCCTAATAGAGGCACCACATGGTTGATGATGAGATTCATGGCACACAAGTATCCTGGGGCCGCAACTGCATTTGCTTCCCGACCAATGAGCATGTAGCATATGCTGGGCAGGAGAGGAAATAATGCTTTAAATGCAAGGTGCCCCACCACTGGGACCCCAACCAATCACTAGCACAGGTCCTGTCACGTATTTACAAAGTGACAACATTTTATGTACATTATATCTATGTAGAAACTGTAAAAGAATACAAGTTTTCACAGTACAACATTGTTATACTATAAGGGCATGATCAGATGTAGCAGATAATTTCCACTTCAGATTTGTGGCAAATTCGCAACGAATTTGCGATACATCTGCATATGAAACATGCAGATTTTGTTGCGTATTTAGCAGAAGATTTGGCTCAGGTTTCAGTCTGCATTGCAAAGACTGAAATCCACTGTGAAAATCTGCTGCTTCTCTGCAACAGACTGGATGGAAATTCTGCTCCGTAAGCTATTTTCCGCACTGATTCTTTCCGCACCATCTGCACTAAGTAACCTAAAAAGCTATAGAAATCAATGAAAGCAAAGACTGCTGTAGATTTCCGCTGCCGTTTGTCCACAGCACAATTCCGCCGCAAATCCGCAATGTCTGAACATGTTCTACAGGCAAGAGACTCTTCATACGTGTAATACTGATACCATAGAACTCTAGAGGAATCTTCCATCGACTACTGCACGATGACCTCTGGTTACATTGTAACTATTCTCTCTACTTATCGTTTCCAGGAATCACAAGGACGAAGCATGTGAAAGCAATAGGCGGTAATTGCCCCAGAGGTAGAAAGCTCGATTTGTCTTTCTATTCATTGTCCTGAATATAAATGTTAATGAGCGGTATTGAATTGTCTTCTTCATGTGACAAACAAGGTCAGGCCACATGAAGTTTGCGAGTCTCATATATCTCTACTGGTCTCCAGGTCAGCCGCCTGTAATAGGAGAAATGACAAAGGAATCTCAGCTGGGATTATAACATTGTCTTCAATATTTACTTACTTAGACCTTTATGAGACAGCTGATTGAATGAAACACCCCTTCCCCTCGTCCTTAAAGGACCCAATATCCTCTGGTTTTCAGATCTAAAACACAATGGGAGAGATTTATTAAGACTGGTGTTTCACACTTCAGTCTCATCACAGGACGATTATCGGTTAGACAAGCGTTCATATAACGCTCGTTGCTGATAATCGTGTAAACAGGGGAACGATTAGCAGATGAACGAAATAACACTCGATCATCTGCTGGTCGTATCGTTTTAAGAAAAGTAAAATATTATCGTTGTCGGCAGCACATCTTGGTTTGTAAACAGGGAGACGCGCTGCCGACATGATAATAATGTATGGAGACGAGCAATCGGAGTAACGACCGCTCATCCCCATCCATAGCTCCTTGTGACAGGAGAAAATGAGCGCCGATCAGCGATGTCTCGTTGATCGGCGCTCGCTGCATCGACCACTTATCGGCCGGTGTAAAAGGGTGTTTAAAAATCAAGCTGAAGTAAAGGCCCTATTACACCGGCTGATAAACAGCCGGTGCAGCGAGCGCCGATCAACGAGACATCGTTGATCGGCGCTCATTTAATCCTGTCACACAGAACTATGGATGGGGACAAGCGGTCGTTTATCCGATTGCTCGTTCCCATACATTATTATCATGTCGGCAGTGCGTCTCCCTGTTTACACACCAAGATGTGCTGCCGACAACCAGAATATTTTACTTTTCTTAAAACGATACGACTAGCAGGTGATGGAGTGTTTGCTCGTTCATCTGCTGATCGTTCCCCTTTTTACACAGGGCAATTATCGGCAACGAGCATTATATAAAACGATAATATAGTCCTGTGTAAAACCCCCTTTAGAAGCGAGAAAGTTATTAAGAGGCGCACAACTCTTAATAATTTGGTTGCATCTCCAGCTGTCGGTGCGCCATTTACGTCAGCCAGGATTTCGATTTCTGCAATGATTTGGTTCCGAAAAGGTTTTCTGGTGTAAACTATAGTAAATACGGCGGCCTGTTGGTAACGATGCTCCTTCTGCTAAACTCCACCGACTCTTTCAAAATCGCAGAAAGCAGCATAAACAGCTTTAAATATGAAATTTTAGTAGAAAACTGAAGTGATTGGTAAGCACTAGCACAGTTTTCTGGCATAGAAACGTTGTTAAACTCACCCCAATAACTCTGTGCTAGTGATTACCAATGAGGCGTTATAATTATTGCCATTTTGCGTTTCCTACTAAAATATAAAATCCTTGCATTTTAGTTATATGGGTTTATAAGAAACTGACAATAAATATGGATTCCATGACAGCTGCCTCGTAGAGTTTCACTCAGCTATACTAGAGTCCTGAGCTCCAAATCTGTAAAGAGGGGAGATTTAAAGGATATGCAAATTTTTTCAATCATTTTTATTGTTCCAATGCATCTAAACTAAAAATTTAATAACTTTGCAAATAGTCTTGATTAAAAAACATGTTGTGTATGCAACTCCTATGCAAACCTATGGGTACGGCCACACGGAGCGGCCCTGACACGGTCACAACGCGGCCAACAACCACGCCGGCACCATATAGGAGTGGCTGACAAATACCTCGTTAACAGTTATTCCGGTGACAAGCG
This sequence comes from Rhinoderma darwinii, assembly GCF_050947455.1. NCBI lineage: Eukaryota > Metazoa > Chordata > Amphibia > Anura > Rhinodermatidae > Rhinoderma > Rhinoderma darwinii. The sequence goes on from NC_134695.1 coordinate 89,822,548, forward strand.
CATGCGCACTGCCGCTCCATTCATTCTCTATAGGAGCGCCGGAGATAGCCGAGTGCAGTGTTCGTCTTTTTCCGGCGCTGCCATAGAGAATGAATAGGAGGTAAGTTGTTGTAATTTGCAAAATCGTGTGGCCATAAAGGGTGTATTAATTCATGGCCACACGATTTTGCAGATAAAGGGACGGTTTACCCGCGTTAACATGTGGCCACTAACAGGCTGTTTGACAGCCGCACTGAACATGGTGCCGACGCGGTTGTTAGCCGCGTTGTGACCGTGTCAGGGCCGCTCCATGTGGCCTTACCCTATGTGTTTCCATGGTTACAGACTACAAACAAAAACTTTGTAGTCTGATACTGTAGTCATGTCCTAATTCACTTCTTCTACCTCCTCTTCTTGCTAACCTTTATGCATAACAGGGCCAGCCACAGTCCCAATGTACATATTACAGCCTGCCAGTGCCAGCCACAATGCCCCATTACATTCATAGTGCATCCATTATCTGTCACAAAGTCCATATTGCCAGTTAGACGTGCCCCATTGTTAGCTAGATTGCATCCTTTGCCAGTCTTATTGACCCACATTGCAAGCCACAGTACCCTCATAACCTACAACAGTGGACCCTTTACCTGCCACAGTGCCCCATTAACTTCCGTGGTGCAGCCTATGGTACATGTGCTACATGTGGATATTGTAATATACTGAATGGTGTTGCAGATTTTCAGCGCAGAATGCGCAACAAATCTGAGATGTCTGTGCATAAAAATGTACACATCCCAATTTTATGGTTCATCTGCTCAAATATTTCCACCATTCTTAAAAAATATGAATTAATATTAAATCGTGCATGAATGATATAGGGAAATTAACCAGTCTACACATTACATGTTTGACCATCAATTAGCCTTTAAAAAGCTCTTAAAAGTAACGACACATCAGTGCAACTCTTATATCAGTTGTCAAATTAACAGGTTTTCCTCCATTTTAATGAATTTGTTTTATATATGTATTGCCTAAGGAAATGGCAATCCACTGGAAGCTGTAGAAAAGCAACGGAGACCCCCACCTCTTAATTGGTGCTATTAATTAGTCTGGGCACAGGGAGAAAGTCTTGAGATGTCTCATAAATGTAAAAAAGCCGGTTCTCTCCAATGTCGATAGGTTTCTTCTCCTCGCTAATATTCCTGATTCTATGTAACTGTCCCTATGCGGAACCAGGACCCCCCATTATATCTAACAAACAGGCCCTAAGACCACCTTGGTGCTATATGAGGTTTTCCATGGGGTTTTAAAGGGAAAGCAGCTAGAATTGTGCATTTACTTATTTATTTTGTTTAATTATTTATATCATTCCAACCTATTCTGCAGTACTGAACTCAGTTCATAATCACTCCCATCAGTCCCTGTCCCCAATGGGGCTTACAATCTAATTTTCCTATCTCATATACACACAATAGGGTCAATTCCATGGGAAGTCAATTATACAAGCTCCATGCAGATGTCGACAGTTCTAAACAATGAGCTGCTAATATATATTATCATTATTAACTTATGATAGATAATCCTGACTATTCCTGCTATTATGTGATGGAGTTTATACGCTTTTTTTTTTTTTTGTCTTTTCTCTTGTACACATCAACAGCGTACTTAGAAAGACATTTCAGTCCCAATTAATATTGGCATCGATGGTGCAGCAACCAATCCTAAATTACAGGGTAAATAGGTACATTCTCTGTGCTCATTGTTGCCCCCTGCTGGCTAATTTATTTTTCATGCGCTTCCAGGAGGAGTGTGGGAAGGGAAGTGACAACGACTAAGCATATTTCTGACTCACAGGTTGTCTTTTGTCAAGTCCAGACTCTCTCTTACAAATTAGGTTGGGAATATTGACTCTACCGGCATTATAATACGTTCCTCATGGACAAGAACACGGATCTCTACAGGTAGGAGACTTTTTATATCTGACTGGAGTTGGCCTTTAAGGTAATTGGCAGCCAATGCCAATGAATGTAACTATGATTGTGAGTGCCACTGGGGATACTATGTACATTCCTATGGTATATCTTGGTGCTATCGACCAGATAATAAATAATATTCAATCCAGACACAGGTCAATGGCAAAGGCGTAACTTGAAGCTCCTGGGCCCCAACGCAAACTGTGTAACAGGGTCCCCCCACCTACTATGTACCATTTATGATACCGGTGTTTTCTTAAAGAGGATCTGTCACTAGTTTAGTAATGCCCAATCCCTTAGCTAATCTAATAGACGCTGTCACACTGATAATGATAGTGAGAATTGTGTCCCAAAAAGTTTGTTATTTTAAAAGTTATGAGCTTTTTTCTAAATATGTAAATGAGGCTATACTAGACAAGTGGGCGTCACCACCAGCGATTCTCCTGAGGTGGAGCCTCCTCCCAGCCTCCTGTCCTATCAGCATGAAGCTGCTTCACACAGTGTGAGAGACTGAGGCTGGTGGGAAGGGGGATCATTTCAATTAGACACATCTTGGGCTGTGGACCACCTAGAATAGTGGTGGCATATGAGAGAGTAGATTCTAATCTTTCATATGGCACCAGGATCGCAGTTCTAGCTGTCAAACTACCGGAGATATCACCAGTTGAATACACAGTCGGGAATGGAAGCTGTATACTATATGATCACACTGTGTTGCTGGGCAGGGCAGAGGGAGAAGCTGTATGCTGATTGACCAGCGTCATAACAGAAAACGTTACACCGCCCAGAGAGAAAAGAAAGAGTCACCTCCTATTTGGCAAATATAGTAAATTATCATATTTAGAAAACTGCACATAACTTTGCAAATAATCAACGTTTTTAGTGACAGAGAGGTCTTAGGGCCCCCTCAGCACCAGGGTCCGCTACCTCTGCACCCCTTATTGCTTACACCCCAGACACCCTCACAGATGCCATACGGCGCCTCATGTATTATAGCAGTGGTGCTGATATCAGCTTCACAAACCTGTCAGATTTTCATGTCCGCTACTTCTCTTACCAGCAATATAAATCATCCCGAAGTTACGCTATACAACCCTAAAAAAATATATCACTCCAAGGGCTTAATTACAATGCCGGGCAATGGCGGCTTGAATTATTAGCGGTGTAAGCATCGATTCAGTTGTAACACTTGGCGCTTATTTATTGGTCTCAGGATTAGGATTACAATACGGAGATAAAAAGGCAGACTGGCACAGCAATGTGCCCGCTACGTCAAGCAGCGGATATAAAATTCTAAGGGGGATGCGCGTTATGCTCAATAAAATGTAAATGAGATATGTTGAGGCGCTGAGCTTCAATGCATCAAAGAGCCTGGAGTCAGCTGTGGCCACCTTAATACTTTGAGTGCACGGAAGCAGGGAGATGTTTATTTAACAATAAAAGGAATTGGCGTACGGAATGTTCATGAACGTTTAATAATGTCTTGTATCAATTTCTAGATTCCTTAGGATTCCTTCTTTCCCACAGATAAGCGGCTGCGTCTGAGACGTGTCTCAGATGATTTCCTCCAGCCTCTGATATTGATTGGTGATTTGCATAGGACCTCTGCTTGATACATAACCCTCCCGCTGGGACTTCTCCTCACAATTCCGTCCTAATCCATAGTGTTATTTTAAGATTTAAGGAATTATTTATTAGTGTGACACGCAGAGCTGTGTAATACTTCTAAGCCTTCCCAGGTTTTTACCGAACGCACTTTTAAGCCAGTCTCTCACGGTACCGTCATTTTATCTCTGGGTCAAGAGATCAAGCTTAAAATGTTAGACTAAAAGTCATTTTATATTGGTTCTTTGATGTAAATTCACTTGGAACTAAGCATATGCAGTATGTAGACGGCAGAAAAAATATATATATTTATCTTACAATTGGTTGTAGTTATGGCTTGCACCTGATGGGGGCGCTATATGCTATAAAGGCAACACCTAAGGCTATAAAGCAACTTTTCTCCACACACGCTCCTCAGTTTGCAGCATCTGTGAATGATAGACAAAAAATTTTGCTGCCAGTGGATTCGGACATGTTTTTGTCGCTTGCAACCTGTAGTAATGTGATGTAAAGCTGGTGGACGAAGGTGGTAACAGATAATAATAATTTGCAAAATTACTTTTATTAACCTGATCAGATTAGATATGATTGTGATATAGGATACACCCCTTCAAAGCTAGGTCTTCTTTGAGATCTGTGTTGCGGGGTCTGCATATTGGCAGTTGTCATAACTGGCAAGTCAACAGGTAAAATGTACTATTTTACCTGTTGACTTGACAGGTGTTATGGGCAGGACAGCCCCAAATTCTAAAGTGGCTACCACATTGCTCTGCCACCCCAGTTTAATATTATTGCAAGAGGGGACAGATGGAAGGGAGTAACACAAGATCAAATGACTGCAGAACCAGGTTTGTTTGTAGTCTGTAACCATAGAGACACATAGGTCTGCATAGAAGCTGCACACACAAGTCAGTAGGAGATTTCTAATCAAGACCATTTGCAAATTTGCTAAAAGCTTTGAACGTGATTTTGCTCCTGTATACAAAGCAGCTGCATCGTTCGATAAGACCTAAATCCGTCAGGTCCGTGGGACTGACGGATTCAGTGTCAGCGGGTCCAGTGTGTCTTTGACACTAAGGATCCACCAGTAATCTATCACTTCTAAGTTATGAACTTAGATGTGATGCATAACTGGTAGATGATGCGTATCAGAGACACGCAGCACCCGCTGACACTGGTTCTGGATTCAGCAAACAATACAGCTGCTCTGTATACAGGATACAAAGCAGCTGTATCTCAAAAAGTTCAAATATTTTTTAATAAAACTAACTTGAAAGCTGCACCAAACACACTGGCTGACATTTTTATTGACAAAAAAATAAAACAAAGGTTTACATAGCCTTTACCTTTTTATTTTAGTTGCATATGAGCAATAAAACCTGGTTGCAATAGTGTATATATCTGTTAAAGAGCAATGTCTGCACAATAATAACAAGACTAAGAAAGTTTCATATCTGAGGACCCCACCCATGCTTACATTGCCCCACCCATGCTAACATTACCCCTCCCATGCTTACATTACCCCTCCCATTTTAACACAAGTCACACCCTTTATGATCCAGACTCCTACAAAACTTGGGGTGATACATTGTATTGACTACGTTGGATTTTATTTTCATGATCTTCTTGTGAAAAGGTCAATTGAGGACAGAAAACAAAAAAGCTCCTTGTTCTTGTTAACCGAGAACCTCCATAATCTCCCAACCCCATCAGCGCTAACCATGATGGAAATACAATTACAATGATAGATGATGTATCAGCACAACTTTTATTAATTATACAATCTCCATGCTATAAGGAGGTTATACATCATAAAGCCGGAGTGCCGTACATTGCTCTACAGCTTTCTAAGCACTAGATTTAATGTGGTGACATAGTTCCTAATTACCGAGCACCCACTAATTCATCCTCCGTCTCAGCACAGTACTGATTATGTCATTCAATTAACACGGGGATATGAAGAAAAGCCTGCATTTGTTGTTTTAATACGTTGTTGCATTCAATAATTACCCCAAACTCAGTCATAATTTATGCTTTGCTTGCCAATGGCAGCGATGTTGATTATGTCACTCAATTAGATCTGGGATACAGCGAGCAAGTAAAAATGCATTGTTGAGTTTTAATTGGCTGCGGTCCCTGGCGATGTAGTGCTGGTTTTCTGTTGTGGATTTAAGTAAGCGTGAAGGAACGCAAGAGCGGTTTTGACATATGTCACATTTATAGCTTGTTTTTCTGTATGGAAATGACAATTAGTAGTAGGTACTAGTGTATTAGTTACTGGGGGCTTCACAAGTCCTGACATTAAAGGGTCACTACATCCCTAGTTTCTATAATAAAAACACCTAATACTAAAGCAACAACTAGTTGGTTTTCAAAGGTGACAACCAAATTTATTTTCATGACATGAAACAGGAGGTTGTCACAGCCCTGCCCAGTTTTATGCAAATATCCTGATAGTTTGCTGGATCGGTGTAGCAGGGGCGGACACAGACAGCAGAGGGCCTTCGTGCAAGAACTGCATATGGGCCCCTTGCCCTCCAGTAGCTCATCATAGAGCACCCCCTCTTTCATGTCTCCCTTGCAATCCACCAGTCATTGTAAGCCAGTCAGTAGCTCAGTCCCTATCATGTAATCTAATATAAAGTACGAGGCTGCTTTTGAGTTAATAGAGGCCCCCACCTACTGGGACCCTGCAGATATTATATGCCCATGCGGTGTAGATTAAAGGGGTTGTCCGATTTGAGTAAATTATTGTTATTTTTTTTGTATAGTTAAAATTTATACAATTTTCCAATATACTTTATGTATTAATTCCTCATGGTTTTCAAAATCTCTGTTTGCTTTTATTCAGTAGGAACATTTATTATTTACTTCCAGTGGATAAAATTCTGTCCATGGTCATGTGATGGACACACGGGTGCACGGATCATTATAGAGTCATGTGATGGACACACAGGTGCACGGCTCATTACAGGGTCATGTGATGGACACACAGGTGCACGACCCATTACATGTTCTTGTAATGGGCATACAGGTGCTGGGACCATTAAAAGACACAGCTCTGATACACCTACTGTAAGCCCTTATTCACACGACAGGGTTTCCCGGCCGGGCGACGGCCGTTCATAAAACGGCCGTCACACGGCCGCAGTAGGAACAATAGACCCCTAATGGGGCTATTCACACGACCGATTTTTTTCTCCCTGCTCTGCTATGTGCTAGCCCCAATTAAGCTCCCTGAAGGAGCGGAATCCCCGTGTGTTCGGGGATTCCGCTCCTGGACAGAGCACTTCATGTATCTGTCCATATATGGACAGTGACATCAGGGGCAACTCCTGAAGCGTAATCCCCGACCACTCTGTGACCGGGGATTCCACACCAGGAGAAGCCAGTAAAACGTTCCGTGTCCATAAATGGACACAGACGACAGGGCTTTTCCTGAAATGGAATCACCGGCCACATGGAGATTCCACTTCAGGAGTTGCCCCTGATGTCACTATCCAGATATGCCCGGCCCGGAATGGAATCGGAAAGGATGCAAAACGGATGCAAAACGTCCGGGAAAAACGTCCCAAAACGGCCGATTTTATCAGCCGACACTCGGACCCTGTTGGGACCCTGTCGTGTGAATAAGGCCTAACTGTAAGGGCACGTTCAGACGTGGCAGAATATTTCCGTTGCAAATTCGCCATGAATCTGCAGCAACATTTTCATATTTGACAGGTAATTCAGACTTTGCGGATATAACAGCGGACTTGCCGCAGATTTCAGCCTATGCAAAGGCTGAAATCTGCAGTGAAATTCCGCTCTGCTTCTCCGCAACAGAATGTGCATTCTGAAGAGTGAAAATTCTGCAGCCTAAATTCCGCACTGTTATTTTCCGCAACATCTGACCTAAGTTACCTAAAAATATATAGAAACCAATTGAAAAAACGGCTGCTGCAGATTTCCACTGAGGACTGTCCGCTGCGGAATTCAACAGCAAGTGTGAATGTGCCCCAACAAGCCATGCAACTGTGTGTCCATCACATGACTATGGACAGAATTGTATCCACTGAAAGTAAACAATGAATGTTCCCACTGAATAACAACAAGCAGAGATCTTGAAAACCGTGAGGAATTAATACAGAAAATTGATAACTATTAATTACACAAAAAATTAACTTGGCTGACTCATTTTTAAGTAGATGGCAGCCATCAAGATGCATTGGGATCTGTTAAAAGAATGGATCCGGCATAACTTTTATAGCTCCATTATGAACAGAAGCCATGATACTAGTGTGAACAAAGCCCTAGGTGGGTATAAGTTTACAGCCTCCGGGTGTAAACATGAATATTCCCATTCACTGACATCAAACAGAGATCATGAACATGGTGAGTAATTGAAACACAAAGTACATTATAAAATTGTATACATTTTTATTATGTATTATGCCTTGATGAGGCAAAATATTCTCCCCTAGAAACAATGCTTTGTGATACGGCATGCGATGGAACTTGCCAGGATTTTCTATTTTCATAGATTCATAGGGAATCCTACGAATTATTGATGGCACAAAGAAGTATAGAATCAGGCTGAGGGTGGTGTATAACGAATCTGTACAACACATACAATGTGCATGGGACCATAGTCATAGACCCCAAAAGCTGCCTCCTGCTTTATATTATATGCTGCTTCTTGTATCCGTAATAATCATTTATATTATAACCAACTAGATTGTGAAGGCGACAAATCCATCCGATGAGATTAGATGTTCTCTGCCATAGAGTGAAATAGCCTCTGGCAATGACAGGGCAGCACCTGTGATTTCTGCTGGACCTGACCGGTCAGATGAATTGTCACCGGATAATGAGAACGCTCACCATGAGATAGACGCTGATACATTGTATCGCTGTCACCGTACATAGCAGGAGATCTGACCCTGAGAAACATGCTGATACAATGTATGGCTGTCACCGCACATAGCACATTACCCTACTGAAAGCACTGCCATCAGGTTATACCGTTACCTTACCATGAGGGGTGCCCTTCTTCTGTAACCATGATTAGGTAAGTTGACTGTCACACATCTGGTCTGGATAATGGGGGGTGGTCTTCTCAAAGAGGTGGTCTTTTAGAGAAGTTTTACTGTATATATCATATGACTGTGTGCATACTATATACATATGTTTAGGCTAGGGGTGGATTATAACACAAATGATGGAAATAACTTGATAGAGGCTTAATTAGATTTAGGCATCATTTAGACGAGCGTAATATGCGCGCGTGCGACGCGCGTGCTTTTCACGCGTGTCGTACGCACCTATATTAGGCTATGGGGCAGTGCAGACAGTCCGTGAGTTTTGCGCAGCGTGAGTCCGCTGCGTAAAACTTACGACATGTTCTATATTTCTGTGTTTTTTGCGCATCACGCACCCATTGAAGTCAATGGGAGCGTGAAAACCACACATGCCGCAGGGAAGCACTTCCGTGCGAACTGCGTGGTTCGCGCAACAGCTGTCATTCTCTGAATGTAAACAGAAAAGCACCACGTGCTTTTCTGTTTACGAACATACAAACGGAGTGTCAAAATTATGGCGGCTGCGAGAAAATCTCGCAGCCGCGCATCATACACTGATGACACACGCAGCTGTTAAGTGCCTTTTGTGCACGCAAAATGCCGCGTTTTTTGCGTGCGCAAAACGCACACGCTCGTGTAAATAAGGCTAACGTGGGTTGACATGAGGGTCGGCCACAGCTTTATTTATATGTATTTATTTATTTACTTCTTTCCAACAATAAACCAATTAATGAACATAACAATTTTTTTGTTACCCGAATGCCAGCCCGCCTATGGAAGGGCATGTGGGTCAGACCTATTCCAAAAACACTGCCTGCTGTGAGATAATGACAAAATTCATCCGAATACCAAATAAAATAAAATATTGCGCATATATATATATATATATATATATATAATAATTATATTGTAATTATATAAAACATACATTTTTATTTTAATTTTTTTATTTATTTATTTTTTAATTATTATAAAATATATATATGTTGTTGTTTTTAAAAAAAACAAAAAAAAACTGAAAAATAAACAGCAAATGGGGAGGTAGGGTGGAACAAGTAACAGCCAAAAGAGGAAGATATCTTCCCGCCCTTCCCTTATAAACCCAGAACGGGGAGGGTGGGTAAGACCGCCCATGCCCACCTAAAAACGCCCTGTAGGAGGGGAACCTATGTTTCTACAGGCCATGTTGAAGGAATAGTAAATAAACTGCCCCCCTAGCCAACTAAAGCTCCCTTAACTCCTTACATGCCTCCCAGTCCACCTTCTTCACCAACATTTACTGGAGTGCTGCCATTCTTTTATTTCTATATGTGATTTGTATACGGGATTGGCATCCACGGGCTTGCACCCAGGTCATCTTTTATATATATATATATATATATATATATATATATATATATATATGCCTGCACACACGTACTGTATCTATGTATAAGCTCTCTGGCTAGAGGATGTGACACACATACATTGTATCAGCATGTTTCTCAGGGTCAGATCTCCTGCTATGTACGGTGACAGCGATACAATGTATCAGCGTCTATCTCATGGTGAGCGATCTCATTATCCGGTGTGACTGTGACAATTGCACAATTCATCTGACCGGTCAGGTCCAGCAGAAATCACAGGTGCTGCCCTGTCATTGCCAGAGGCTATTTCCCTGTGTGGCAGGGAATGTGACAGTGTTTGACACTCACATGCTGCACACAGAGAACATCTAATCTCATCGGATGGATTTGTCGCCTTCACAATCAAGTTGGTTATAATAATTATTCTGGATACAAGAAGCAGCATTTACTATAAAGCAGGAGGTGACTGCTTTTTATATTCAGCTTTTGGTGGTCTACGACTAAAGGCACTTTTACACGGACCAATGATCGGGCAAATGAGCATTCATCGGCTGATTGTATCATTTATGCTGCAAGAAATATTATCGTTGTCGGCAGCACATCTCCCTGTGTAAACGGAGACGTGCTGCCGACATGATAGAAATGTATGGAGACAATCGATCAGAGTAATGATCGCTCGTCCCCATACATTACTGATCATAGGTCCTTGTGAATGGAGCAAACAAGCGCCGATCAACGAGCGTTCTCGTTGATCGGCGCTCTTTTTCACGGCCTATATCGGGCCGTGTAATAGGACCCTAAGGCCTCATGCGGATCCTAAGTCCGGTGTGTTATTTGAACTGTCTTATTAGAAAAATGGCACAATATTTTTGTGCCATTTTGGCTAATAGTAGAATAGAACAGACATGTCCCCGTACAGATTAACTTTAAGCAATTATGGCCTATAGGTCCTGCGTACATTGATACATATGCCACATAGTATTTGCACTCAGTGCTAAACTGATAAAATGTATGAAAATATATAAGACTTGCTTATATATAATGCAAAGATGTAGCGGAGCTGAGTTTGCCAGATACAGTAGAACTAAGTTTCTCATTATGAAGAAGAAATCCAGCTTCCAAATTCCGCCATCTTGCTCTCACCTTCTTGCGAAGAAGAGAAAATGTGCTGGCTCTTATGTGAGTGTCACGCAATTCTGGAAATGGCTTGTGCTCCACAAAAATAGACTCCTGTTCTATAACATATAATAATGTACAACAAGGCATCCCAAAAAGAGTAAATGACAAAATCCCCTCTGCTACATCTGTACATATCAATCATCTTCATCTGTTCTTATGTTCCCACTGCAGGGTTAAAGTCTCAGGAGTCAGGGAAGATTACGTAGTCAGCAGGGGGTTAATTAGGACTGGTAGACGAGGGGATAATCAATTATCAAGTTGATATCCGGCGTTGAGCTCAATATTACACAATGATAAGTTAAACAGAGCAAAAAAGAATTATGTTTGTAATTTTGTGTAACGGAGATTAGTCATAACGAACAATGAGCTCGCGTTGCCGCTCACTTATAAAATGATTTTGAATAATGAAAGAGATTTGAAAGGTACTAATTATTTTTATTCTCTCGTGTTATTTGGGGAGTTATAAATTATTCTGCGCTATTTTTTTTTTTAATGGATTTTTTTGTAGATTAACACAAAACCCCTTATTTAGTCTTCGCTATTATTTTCCTTTCATTCAATTTATTTTATTCAATACCAAAACACAATAAAATGTCTGTTTGACAACCCCGCTGTTGTGTGCGCGTCTCAGATATATACAGTAATTAATGAAATGATGGCAAATACCATTGTGAGGAGGCTCCTTGCAAAATGCTAATCTTCCTCGGTGACAATTGGATCTGGAAAACAGCAGCTGCCAATAACGTTGGAGACCGACGACCAAAGACGAGAGATAAAAATGGGGACGGACGTGGTTTATTTGTTAGGACGATGCTCTAATGTACGAAATAATGTAAACAACAGACAATGGTGGCGCAGACAATAGAAGAACGTCTATCCGAGTTTAAGCAGTTTCCCAACAAAACTTCTGCTGATATAATGGCGGTAACGACAGCCCTAGGATTGGGCTGTAGTAGTGCCAGCAGGGGGCGGTGTGAACCCTCCTTGTCACCAAGGGATTTGACTTGTGACTACTCCATGGACCAGAGTCTAAAGGCCCTTTTACACGGGCCAATTCTCACAGAACGCTCATCATTGACCTGAGTAAGCAGGGCAACGATCAGCCGATAAACGAGCAAATGCTCGTTCATTGGCTAATTGTATCGTTTATGCAGCTTAAAATATTATCGTTGTCGGCAGCCCATCTCCCGGTGTAAAACAGGGAGATGTGCTGCCGACATGATAGAAATGTAAGGTGACGAGCGATCATAGTAACGAGCGCACGTCCCCATACATAGCTCCATGTGAAAGGAGCAAACGAGCGCTATTCAACAAGCTGTCTCGTTGATCAGTGATGATTTACATGGCCCACACTAAGGGAACCCCCGGTTTCCACCCTTTAACCCCTGTACAGTGATGTGGACTTTGTTGTGGGGGAAACTCGCTAGCCCAGGAGTAGTCTCCCTTGGTGACGGCTGATGTTGGTAGTGGCAGATTGGAAAACAAAGCAAAAGATTTGGGCAAGCGATAGAGGTTCAACACAATAAACGAAGTAATAGGCCTGGGCAGACAACAGAGGTTCAACATGATATACCTAGCAATAGGTCAGGGCAGCCAGCAGGCACGGATGATCAAAAACAGGCAAAGGGTTGGTACACAGGAATACAATAAAAATAGCAAGGATAATCTTAAGAACACTGGAAACACATAGAAATCAAATTGCTCTGGCAATGTGTAGCAGAGCAGACAGGGCTTTGATAGAGGGCTGGTGATGGATTTTTTTAAATTGGTGCACTGGCCCTTTAAGAATGCAAGCACTCAGTGGAGCATTTAAACGACTTGAGTGGCCGCCAGACACTGAAGGCAGAGGGAGGTCGCGTGGACCAGGACGCCGGGGACCAGTAAGTATGGCGCGTCGGTAGCGGGGAGCGACGGCCATGACAATGGCCGTTACTGCGCCTCTCATTAGTCCTGATTCTAAAGGGAAGGTGAGTCACGGGTGGAGTATAGCATGGGTAAAAGGAGAAATTGCCCTGGAGCCTCCACCACTCATGGACTGATCTTAATTTCTTCTCTGGCGGTAAGTTTCAAGCTCGCCTCTTGGCACCAGATGGGGTATTATGTGGGCACAGTATGGTGGCTTATTTTAGTATTATATAGTGCAGTCATTTATACATTTTGTAAGCACTGTTTGGCATTTTTTTCCATTTTCTTCTTTTTTTGTATATTTTTTATTATTTTCCCAAACATAAAAGAAACATATTTTTTCAGCATTTACATAAAAAGTATGAATAGCATCACAAGGGCGGCCAGAAATAGATCTGTTGTGTACCCCATGGGATAAGATAATATTTCTAGATTAATAGTGAACCTTAGGAAAACTTGGGATTCAAAAAGTAATTGCACAAAACAGACGGCTTGGTGTTTTTTTGTGTTTTTTTTTTTATATCATGAAACTTTAAAGAGGCTCTGTCACCAGATTATAAGTGGCCTATCTTCTACATAATGTGATTGGCGCTGTAATGTAGATTACAAAAGTGTTTTTTATTTAGAAAAACAATCAATTTTGACTGAGTTATGACCTATTTTAGATTTATGCTAATGACTTTCTTAATGCCCAACTGGGCGTTTTTTAGCTTTTGACCAAGTGCATGACACTGACCAATCAGTGACCAATCAGCGTCATACACTTCTCTCCAGTCATGTACGCAGCACATAGTGATCTTTCTAGATCATGATGTGCTATAATTAACTCCCACACAAACGTTAGCGAAGTGTCAGGATTCTGAATAGACATCGCGTCCTGGCTGGATGCGATGTCTATTCACTGTCAAGACACTTCAGTAACGTTAATGTGTGAGTAAGTGACAGCATATCATGATCTAGAAAGATCACTATGTGCTGCGTACATGAATGCAGAGAAGTGTATGACACTGATTGGACACTGATTGGTCAGCGTCATGCACTTCTCTCAACAACGCCCACTTGGTCAAAAGCTAAAAAACGCCCAGTTGGGCATTAAGAAAGTCTTTAGCATAAATTTTAAATAGGTCATAACTCCGTCAAAATTGATTGTTTTTCTAAATAAAAAACACTGCTGTAATCTACATTACAGCGCCGATCACATCATGTAGGAGATAGGGAACTTATAATCTGGTGACAGCCTCTTTAATGCGTAAATTGGGCCTCACCCTGAACTTCTCCGTCTCTTCATACTTTTCTCGGTTACCCAGGATTCTTCATCCTCGTAAGACAGATGCTTCCCTAGTGAGTACAGATAAATCTGAAGATTGTTGTACTGCAAAACCTAATGAGGCCAATCCATGTTATAACTAATAATAGCTGCACACGGGTAAACGGCGCTCCTGTGGTGGCGCTTTATAAGCAGAGGAAATGAACATGAGAAATGATTACTGCTTGGTGGTGGACCGGCTCTTTCTTACGGCTAGTAATGAACTGGAAAATATATTAATGCACAAAAAACGTATATCTGACTGCAGAGTCCTTAGCCAAAATGCATGGGAGACCCCTCTTGTTTTTTGGCTGGGAGGAAACGGAGAGTTAGGGTATGTTCACACAGTGTAAATGCTGCAGATTTTCCGCTGCGGTTAAGTTTTTTAATCCGCAGCACTTCATTTTATGCTGCAGAATCGCTGCTCTTTTGTTGCGGGTTTTCCCATTGAATTCAATGGGGAGGTAAAAACTGTAACAAAAAACAAGTGTTGCGATATTTGTGGCAGAAAAAGTACGATTCCGCAGCAAAAATCACAAATCTGAAAAAAAAAAAGCCAATTCTTATATTGACATTGCGACACGTCCCTCTGTTCTGAGTGCAGCCCGGCCTCCTGGGATGACGTTTCATCCCATGTGACTGCTGGATCCAATCAAAGACTGGCAGCGGTCACATGGACTGCAGCATCATCCCAGGAGGCCGGGCTACACGGAGAACATAGGGATGCATCACTATGACAATCCCCGGGGGGTAAGTATTGGCTGTTTTTTTTTTTATCAAGCACGGTTTTCCGCATCGGATATTCCGCCTGAAAAAATGTAACCACAATTTGGTGCAGTTTTTTCCGCCTAAATTACCTGTGAGAACTGGGACAGATATGCTGCATACTTTTACGCAGCGTATCTGCCCTGTGTGAACATACACTACCACAGCCATAACACAGCCACAATAATAGTGCCAAATTGTGCCGAAATAATACCACCGTACAGTACCATACAATGCCCACATAATACTTCTATATTGTACTTACAATAGTAATACAGTAACATATAAGAGTACTATTCACTTCCTCACATAATACTGTCATTCTGTGCCCTCATAATAGTGCCATACTGTGCCTAAATAGTGCCACCGTCCTTTGCCAAATAACAACACTATAAATTGCCCCCACATTATTTTTATTTAACACATAAGGACTAGTTCACACAGATTATTTTGGTGCTGTTTTTGATGTGGAAACCGTGTCGGAAACAGCACCAAAAAACGCCTGAAATCAACCTCCCATTGATTTCGATAGGAGACAGAGAAGTTTTTCCCGCGAGCGGTAAAAAACGCTCACGGGAAAAAGAAGCAACATGCCCTTTCTTCTGACGTTTCCATCTCTGACCTCCCATTGACATCAATGGGAGGCAGAAAAAGTGGTTTTCGCAGCGTTTTTTGCCCGCTGCGCTCAACGGCCGCGGCCGAAAAACGCAAGAAATTTTGAGGCAGATTTTTCCGCCTGCAAAAAACTCTGTGTGAACAGGGCCTAATAGTGTCTTGCAACAGTGCCATACTATGCCTTGTTACTACCATACAGTAAAAAATAGTAGTACCATATAGTGCCCACGTTATACTACTACCATATATAGAGTCTAAATGATACCACCATATATATATATATATATATATATATATATATATATATATATATATATATATAGCTTAAATAATGCAACGGTGCAATCCAGTGATTAAATAATGCTATGCCATAAGTTTAGAGACAATCCACTGGGGAGGAAATTTAGGGGACAAGTGGAAATCCTGCAGAATTGGCCATGCTATAATCTGGTTTGATGAACTGAACGTAAAGCCCTGTTCACACGGTGGAATTTTAGCAGCGGATTCTGACAATTTTTTTCAGCTAGCGGGGGAAAATAGAAGTGTCCTGTTCGATCTTCGGGCGGATTCCGCCCAAACCTGCCGTTGAAGTCAATGGGAGGAGGAATAATTTCACGTTGGATTTCGCCACACAAAATCCGCCGTGTGAACTGACCCTAAGATTACAATATAAATTCTAACAACTTGACAGAAGAAAACAACATAATTTTACTGCTGATTTTTGTTTTTATTTTTATGGGGTACAGTCCTGAAAATGAATGAAGATTTGGGATATTCTTGGCATTTCCAGGTAAGTTATTTAGCGCAAAAAACGTGTACAAGGCAGACTGAAAACTGATCCTGACTGAAAGTGACCTGCGAAATGCTGCTGCTCCCTGTGCCCGTCCAGCCGTGTTATGTGGTACAAAAGTGCGAATGCTACAGAGAGAAGTGGACAGAGATGAATGTTACAAACGCAGAGAGGGATACGCTGGCTGTGGTAAATCTGATAGTGACTCCAGTAATTGAGGAATGGACAGAGATACTGTACAGGGAAGAGAAAGGAACATACAAAAATAACCTTCTGAATTATTAATGCGGCCTGACAGAACCACAGAGCGGAGATCTTCTAAGCCGCGCGTGTCATGTGTCTCCCATACAATGTCCCATCACCCGTAAGATATAAGAAAGAGTTCAAAAATATGTGCAAAGTCTCATGACTGTCTGTATGTCCATCTAAAAAAAATAGAAGAAAAGATCTTAGACCCTGGATCAAGGTCAGATACGCTGGATCCCACATAGTGAAATTATGAAGGCGCTGCTTTCTTCTATTCTATCTATCTATCTATCTATCTATCTATCTATCTATCTATCTATCTATCTATCTATCTATCTATCTATCTATCTATCTATCTCATATCTATCTATCTATCTATCTCATATCTATCTATCTATCTATCTATCTATCTATCTATCTATCTATCTATCTATCTATCTATCTATCTATCTATCTATCTATCTATCTATCTATCTATCTATCTATCTCATATCTATCTATCTCATATCTATCTATCTATCTATCTATCTATCTATCTATCTATCTATCTATCTATCTATCTATCTATCTATCTATCTATCTCATATCTATCTATCTATCTATCTATCTATCTATCTATCTATCTATCTATCTATCTATCTATCTATCTATCTATCTATCTATCTATCTATCTATCTCATATCTATCTATCTCATATCTATCTATCTCATATCTATCTATCTATCTATCTATCTATCTATCTATCTATCTATCTATCTATCTATCTATCTATCTATCTATCTCATATCTATCTATCTATCTCATATCTATGTATCTATCTATGTATCTATCTATGTATCTATCTATCTATCTCATATCTATCTATCTATCTATCTATCTATCTATCTATCTATCTATCTATCTATCTATCTATCTATCTATCTATCTATCTATCTATCTATCTATCTATCTCTGTAATGTAATGTATCTTATGTAATGAATTGACATTAAGGGGGTTCTATCACACTTACACGTCCCTATTATATCAGAACATATAAGCACAAATTCCTACAATATTGAGAGACAGGTAAAAACAGCTCAACAGAAGGCAATGAAAATATTTGATTCCCCCCGTCTCTACTGGGTCCCATTTTAGCCATCAATCATTTCCAATATAAGTTGATGTGCCAAGATTACTGCCCCAAATCAGACAGGCAGAGTGGGAAGCAGTCGCTGATAAGGAGTTGTCTTCTGTAATCACAATAAAAACAATGGGGGAGATTTATCAAAACGAGTGCAATGGAGGAGTTGCCCATAGCAGCCAGATTCCAGGCCCTTTAAAAAAAATGAAGGTTGCAACCTAATTGGTTGCCAGGAACAACTCCTCCATTTTTTTCTTGTACTAGTTTTGATAAATCTCCTTCCATTCGGTAGTCAGTATTAGATAATGATGCATTAATCACTGTGCAGGCCTCATAAATGATTATATATAGTATATATAGCTATACATAGGCATTATAACCCCACAAGTAACGCATTGATAAGAATTGAAGTTCCAACTAACGAATGTCATCTTTCCTATTTCTTTCATGCTGATTCTTGGTGACTTTAACCAGATTTATTAGGCAGTAAAGATTTCTTCCTATCAATCTTGCATGATTTGGCATCAGTAGCAGAAGTTAATTTTCAGAATAATTGATTTATGTATTCTGCCTCATAGAACACGTTATAAATATTCACATTCAACATTATTTAATAATGTGCGATGTAATAACCCGGCCTTTCTTTACATCAACATTCATTCCGAGTTTTGACCTGCGCGGTTTGCCCGGAGGATCGTACGTCACATACGTCTGGGTAATTAAATACTCTTAGAAGAAATTTGTGCCGGTCCAGGAGAAGCAGAATACAACAAGATCATTTCATTTATACCAAGTCATCAATTTTACAGGCCGGTTCCCTCTCTCTGGGAGATGGAAGGAGAAGTCGGCCTCGCCGCAGAGACCACACAGTCATGTTGAACAATGCACGTGGGCTCTGTAAGGGGGTCACAAGGCCAAGGCTATGACAGCCATTTAAATTCAATACTCAACGAAAAATACTTAACCTCTTCACGTCTGCAATATTGTTCTGTTCATAGATAAAATCCCTATTCATACTGAAATTCAATGAAAAAAAAAATACAATAAGGAATGCAGAAGTTCAAATTGGGGCTAAGCAACCTTATAGGCTACCTTATAGAACAATGACGCTATAAGTGGGAAGCATTTTGACATATCATGGCAATTACATATGGCTCTCTATACAAGATTATTATAGTATGTATAGATCCTATACGCGTGCTGCAGTGCCGTATATACAGGAGGTGCAGTCAAACCTGGACCTTGATGCCTGAAGTTTCCCGAAGGCCCCAGTCAGTAGCATAACTACCGCTGTAGCAGCCTAAGGCCTCATTCACACGGCAGGGTTTCCCGGCCGGGTGCCGGCCGTTCATAAATCGGCCGGCACCCGGCTGCATTAGGAATAATAGACCCCTAATGGGGCTATTCACACGGCCGATTTTTTGACGGCCGAGAAAACCGCCCGTCAAAAAATAGGACATGCTCTATTTTCGCCCGGGTACCCGGCCGCCCGGCTCCCATAGAAGTCTATGGGGCCGGGTAATACCCGGCCATCACCGGGATGTGTCCCGAGTGACGGCCGGGTTTTCCGGCTCTTGCGCTCTATCTCCTCCTCCTCACAGCGCAGAGTGCATGTGAGGAGGAGGAGTTGATGCCATTCTGACGAATGGCATCGCTGTACACGGTGTGGCAGGGCCGGGGTGTACAGCAAGTGGAAGGGAGCGCTGCGCTGGCTCCCTTCTCCTGCTTGTTAAAAGCGCCCTGGCCCGGCGACACCTTTGATGGCTGATGCTGCAGCTGCTGCTGCTGCTACTACTGTAGCGACGCCACTATAGCAGAGCGGGGAGGTATCGGGGATTCGGGGATTCCGCTCCTGGACAGAGCGCTTGATGTCTCTGTCCATATCTGGGCAGTGACATCAGGGGAAACACATCCCCGAACACATGGGGATTCCCCTTCAGGAGTTGCCGATGATGTCACTGTCCGGATCTGCCCGGCCCGGCACGGATGCATAACTTTATGCAAACCGGCCGGGCAGAATGGCCGATTTTACCGGCCGGCACTCGGGCTCGGACGCGACCCGGTCGTGTGAATCCCGCCTAAGCGGCCGTGGTGCCTCATAAGATGGCATCAGTATTATAAAGGGGCATTGTAAAGTGAAATTGATTTCAATGATAGCTCTGGTACTGATCTTGTACCTGGTCTGAGGAGCTTCAAGTTACGCCTATGACGTGATGTCATAACCATGGGTTAATTATAGGGAGGGCACACAGAGCAGGGAGGAGCTTCAAGTTACGCCTATGACGCGATATCATCACCAGGGCCCGATTATAGGGAGGTCACACAGGGCACGTCTGAGGAGCTTCAAGTTAGGCCTATGACGTGATGTCATCATCTGGGCCGGATTATAGGGAGGGCACATAGGGCATGTGCCCCATGGCCTCCACCACCATTGGGACCTGGAGGGTCTCAAGCTCCCTGCCGGGGCCCGTTCTTTCGATCTGGTTGTAAAAATCACAACCAGATCTGGAGAAACGGTTGTTCAGTGGGTGAAAGGTTGCATTTGGCACCCTGCCCCGCCAGTCAATGAATTTAAGCATGTGGGCTACCAGAGCCCCTCCTTTCATGCAGGCCGGCGGCGATGTGATGCTGCCGACTGCCCAGGCCACGGGCATGCGTGGCCCTCTCTCCTATATGTGGCTGGTATATGAAGTCAGACGGGGTCTGAGTCCTAGAGGTAGGATAGCGCCCCTCATCTAATGAGGCCTTTACCAATCCCTGGTCATTTACTTTACTTTTAGGGCAGTGGCAATGTGCTGACAGATATCCAGTACTCGACTGGGGTCTATATCTTTATTTATGGGTTCTGGTGTGTGGTCTGTATTCAGTTCGGGGTGTGCTGAAGGCGGTTATATCTCCTATTCCTGATTCAAATGCTGTAGGTTGGGGCATGTCCTAAATAAATGAGAAAATAAATTTGCTAAGGGGCATCTTTGGAATCTCCCTGATGTCCCTTTTCAAAAGCTGGTAAGTACGCAGTAAGGGCATACATACCACTAGTGTGTTATTTCGTCGTGTGCGGACTGTAATTAATGCTGAAATATGGGATTCATCATTTTTATCGTCTGTTAGTCATTTAACAAGTTAAAATGTAAAACATGCCGGTCACCCACTCACTGAAAACGTACTATGTTGTTGGACAATTTATTCACCTGGTGTCGCTTGTCTTAGAGGGGGTCACAGCAATGCAGAGCTATTAGCAGGCTGTTCAAATAATTGTTCAGCGATCCAGGAGACAGAGCAACAGAGAATTTGTCACCTTTTCGTTTTCTATATTTTCTTTTTTGTCTTTCGTTGAGTGATTTTAAAACTTCTTGAACTTTTGCTGCATAAATCAGTGCACATCAGTAAACATGGATGGGATTCTCTGTTTTGCTAACAAAGATATACGTGCCTGTGGGGGTGTCACAGTGTTTCGTGGTGTTTCATGTCTGGGAAAATTATTTTAATAATCAAATAAAACAATTACAATATTCCAAATACACCATATAGTAGAGTGGACTTAAAATAAATATTTTTTCTATGTATCAGTAATATCCTTGAAACGTATTAGTATATACAGTTATTTTATTAAACTCACCCATAACGTATAGACCTAAATGCACATTCAATATCCTAAGCTTGCTCAGCCCATGTAGTTAGTCGGTGCACTTTAAGAAGGGTAACGGACAGTGCGGCGTATTCACAGATACCGTGCCAGGTGTCACGAAGGGTCTGTAAGGCAGCTGGCCAACAGGAAGCAGGTGACTGTCTATAGTTCTATAGGTACCTGTGGCAGCTCAGACAGCAGCAGGGCAGTATTGGCTGGAACTTAGGTAGCAGGCGGACGTCAGGCGAGGTGAAGCAGGTCAGACGTGGATGCAGCACGGCACGACTTTGGCACAGCTCCGAACTAGACCAGGAAGGTATGGATTGCTAGGAACAGGAACTGGAAACAAGTATAGGTACAGGGGCAGGGACTGGAACAGGAAACACACTAGGGGGCCATCACATAAACAAACTACAGGGAACACAACAATGCTCAGGCATAGAACTAGGGGGCAGGACCCCTCTTATAGTCCAGGATACTCACGGGTCAAAGTTCATCCATGAGGTCCGGTGCACGCGTTGCCCCTTTAAGAGCGGGGAAGAGCATGCGCGCGCACCCTACGGGATCCGGCAGAGGTGAGTGGACGCGAGCGCTGGTGCGTCCTGAGGAGGAGGCTGGGGCCAGTGCTTGCCGACTCGTGGCTGCGGCTGTCAGGGGGAGGTTGGAGCTGACAGCACGCAGCCACGGACATTATACCAGGACCAAACTCAGTACATATATACGGAGCCAGAACCAAGCTACCAAGCTCAGAAGCCTATATGTACTGCTCAGTACATGTGTAGCTCAGTACAAAGATCAGTTGAAAATTCAGGTTAGCCCCTGCCATATCAGTTTGTACGGTGTAAAACTACAGCTCCAAGTATGGCCTGAACAATGGTAAGGATATGCCTGGAGTTGCTGTTTCACAAAAAAGAATGCTACCACCCATCATCTCGCTGCAGATCATACAGTGAGTACAGTATTGATCAGTCAGAGGAAGAATAAACAATTAAATTCAGTAACTCACAGGTGACGTGTTCTCAGATTCTAGTCTTTCTTTTTCTCTTCCCCATCCGATCCAGACCTCCGTGAAGAGTACTTTAAGCCACGGCCGGACCCATCGTTTTGACGGAAGCAATAGCGTAGTCGACTACGCTATTGCTTCTGGCAAAACGACGGGTCCGGTGCACAACAGAGACAAATGGAAACCATGGGCACCGGATCCGTCAATGGAAACAGAAACCTCTGGTTCATGGTCCCATTCTGACGGACAGCTCAGACGGAACGCCAGAACGGGACCCCCTTCGCAGATGTGAACGAAGCCTAAACCTGTCATTTCACTGTGTTTTATATAGCACAATGGCTAACACATTGCAGTTGCTGCAGTTCAGTCTCTGGTCAACTAACAGTTTCCATGTGACAAAGTTTTCTGCAGACTATTGCTCCTTTTTGCTATATGATCCCCTGGCAATCCCAAATAAGGAGGCTATTGGTTCTGATAGATACCTAATCAGGGCAACAAACAAAAAGATGGGGTGGATTTTTTAACCCTATAACTCCTAAGTCACAATTGCCCCAGTTGTCAAGTTCAGTGTGCCTTAAAATAGACACGAACAACTAAAACCTACCTCAGAGTAAGCTTTATACATAATAAAAACCATCAAGCTGGCTACATAGGTTTCCAGTTTTCCATGAGTAAAGCTTCATCCTTCTTACACAGTTTTCTAATATACTATAATCCTTAGAACAACTGTAATGCCAAACAAACTTTGTATCCAATGGGGTGCAAGGGTTGTGGAGTTTGTCTTTAATATGTAAATAAAGCATATTCATTGTATCATTGTCAAGATCTCTGTTTACTGTCAGTGGATATAATTGTTTACATTTAAAGGCTGAAAACCTATACATATCTAGTGTCACTCAGTGCTACAATTGTATCTAGGTTAGACAATTCTCAACAGTCTGGACTCCAGGCTGATACATTTTGCCTGCATTGATATATTGTAGCAAACTATTAGGACATAGTTGCAGAATGTTTCATGACAATGATTAGGCTTTATTAATAAGTTCTGGGTTGATGCCCATTAGGTTCTGTGTCACATTTACCACACAGAGAGATAATGGGGTGCCACATGCATAATGAGGCCCCACCACAGAGGTTTAACAGATTTTGACATTTTACAGCTTTGCATTTGCCCACTATACCTGGGCCCACAGGACTTGTTATGTTACCTGTTATGTCAGCCAAAAAACATATTAGATTTTGTTGATGAAGTCATAAAACTGATTTTAGTGTTCTGCATCAATGGACCTTTACAGATAAAAACTGTGATCATTTTATATTACATCCTTCCAATATGTTGCTCCCTGTACAATCTATTGACCGCCAGAACGGATGGTGGGAGAGACGATGCTCCAGTTTAATAGTGCTCCGTCCTATTACATCCCATCCAGTCCCAGTCAATTACTGTAAACACCTTGACAACCGCTTTATCCGTTAGGGCTGGAGATTGAACAAGTCCAGGCAAAAAGCCAACACGAGACTCAGGGAGATAATATGTGCTATAATTTAGTATAAACTTCTCTGCTTTCTGTTGGATACATCAAGATCCAGGAGAAGGAGGATATAAGGATCAGCATGAGTCCAATGACTTTTAGCTTTTCCTTCTGGCACTAGGGACTGGGAACGGAATCACTTTCCAACCCAATAACTGTTGCTATCAAAGGGGTTTTCCCACGAGTGACATTTATGACATATCCACAGGATATGTCATAAATGTCAGATAGATACGGGTCCCAGCTCTGGGACCCGCACCTACCTCTACAACATGGCCCCCTAATCCTCGTTCTAGCTTTTTGTGCTCACGTTGACTCCTGGCCACTTCCTGATTACATGGTCGGGAGTTACGCAAACAGCATAACTCGCTGAGCTACGCTGTTTCCGTAACTCCCATAGTAGTGTATGGCAGTTACGGAAGCAACATAGCATGCGAGCTACGCTGTTTCCGGAACTACCATTCGGTTCTATGGGGCTTACGGAGCTATGCTGTTTTCTCCTTCATGGTTGGAAATCAACCGAAACACAAAGAGGTAGAATGGGGTTTCGGGGGCCCCGTTCTAGAGATAGGTGCGGGTCCCAGAAGTGGGACCCGCACCTATCTGACATTTATGACATGTCCTGTGGATATGTCATAAATGTCCCTCGTGGGAAAACCACTTTAAGGATACGAGGGATCCAGAGGACTGAATCTTAGCCACCATGTTCACATCATCAGTCTAGAGCAGAAAATCAATGCAAATGGAGGAACTTTACCCAAAACTTATTAGAGCTCTGCTGCATGATTTATGTACGGTGATTCCAGGATCTGTGAATGTCAAACTCTCATTGTGCTCCATGGAAAATTTTGCAAAATAGTCCTGTTACTCTATAGTCACCATTGATTTCTATTATAATGCAGCTGTGGATCAGATGTAGGAACGTTAGAGATCCGAATCTCTGATTGACCGGACCACGTCAGCAGAAGGTGAAGGCTTAAAAGTGTTGGAAACTTTCCTAATTAGAATTAAAGGAAACAAAAAGGCAGAATTGATCTGTTCATGTTTTAAGTTTAGCCTTAGTCTTCGCTCGGGTGAAGTTTCCTTATGTGCGACGGTTTAAAACGAAAAAAATGCGCTTGTCGCAGAAGCAGACGCAATGACTGCCATTGCTACAAACAGACCCCCAAGAATCCTAGCAATCACAAAACCCCCCAGAAATTATATTTTCAAAGTTGGAGGGTATCATTTTTAATGACAACAGAGGTCATGACTGGAACATTATCACTTTTGAATTAGCAAAGGAAAGAAAACCTGATTAGATCCTCTAAATATTCACAGCAGCACAGAGTTTTTAACGCATTGTAGTTTTGGTGTGGTTTTTTTCCCACCAAGTGACAGTATCATGACGGATTTCAGGGAGTCTACAAACTGAATATGTTATGGTAGGAACTAGGGACCCAACCGCAAGTTTTACCGTAGTCATAGTTTGAAGTTCCAGGACCCAACGCAAAATCTGTACAAGGGATCCCCACAGGTATGTGTCATGTAACGAACTGATGCCCCCTTTTTTTCCCCAGAGTGGTGGTCTTTAAATACTAGGGCCCGGGTATGACTGTAACCTTTGCACCCCTATTGTAGTGGTTTTGAACCTTTGGCTCCTGTATACAGAACAGCTGTATCTTGCACTGAGACCTGAATCCTTCAGGGTTTAGTGTCAGCGGGTCTTGCGTGTCTCTGACAGGCAGGATCCACCTGGTATTGATCACATCTAAAGAACTTAGAAGTTAGATGTGATCGGTAACAGCTCGTTTCTGCATATCAGAGAGATGCAGGACCCGCTGACACTAAACCCGTCAGTGCCGCTGACCTGACTGATGCAGGTCTCAGTGCAAGATACAGCTGCTCTGTAAACAGGATACAAAGCAGCTTTATCTCAAAAAGTAAGAATCATTTTTAATAAAATGTAATTACAAAGTTGCACCAAACACACGGATAGACATTTTTATAAAAAAAATAAATAAATAAAAGATTTCAAAGGTATACCTTGAAGGCTCCCTTTTTTCATGTACGCCCCTGTCCAGTAGCACAGAGTACTGATGAGTCCGGCTCCCTGTGTCTATGCACCTCCCCCCACATTCATATTTGATTGATTAGTAAGTGTTCCATTTGATCTTATTAAACACTTGCATTTTCATAGTCACAAAATTGTGATATATATAACATCGAAACCTTCTGATATCCTAGATACAAAATAACAGCTCCCTCTCCACCAGTTACTCCGCAGTTACAGCAGTGTTCTGATCTCATTCAGTCTGCTTTTCTATCTGGCTCGGCTATAATGCTGCCAGTCAGATGATACAGAACATGCCTCCGGGTTATTTAGTTTACAATTTGTACCTGAATATAAACAGAAGCACTTGTCAGTATCCTAACTGGTATATTAGCATCAAATGCTCTTAAATATTGCATTAAGTGGACAGCGACGAATGCATAAGAAATACTTATATTATTCCTGAATTATTAGAGAAAATAACCCCCCCTCTGAGTACAGCAACCGCTCTATATATACGGCGCACGTCGGGGTGGGGGGAGTATGGATTACGGGCTGTATCTTACAGCCGACACTTTAGTGTAACTAGCGGGATCCCGCTCGTTTAACCCGGTAAATGCTGGGGTTAATAGCCATTGCTGCATTTAAATGGTTAGAAGCGGGGGGGGGTGGGGGGGGGGCGGACCCCTGTAACATTGCGACAGCCCTCGTGGTGCCGTGGTGCCGTTGGTTGGCATGGCAGCCTGTGAGCTTGATGAAGGCCCCTAGGTCTGCCATCTTTGTACTGCTATGAAGCCCATAGGAGAGTGTCAGTATAGCAATAGTATGACAATATACTGCAATACATTAGTTAATACGTTATCCAACGATCACTGGTTCAACTCCCCTAGGGGGACAAGTAAAAAAGTTAAATACAGTAAAATAACGTTTTTTTAATATATTTATTTATATGTACATATATATATGAATAAAGAAAGTCTTGCAGCACTCCAATAAGAAAAATCGTGAAGTTTATTCAGTCCACATCAAGCAAAGGTGCAACGTTTCTGTCCTACAATAGGACCGAAACGTTGCACCTTTGCTTGATGTGGACTGAATAAACTTCACGATTTTTCTTATTGGAGTGCTGCAAGACTTTCTTTATTCATATCTGTACTTAGTCCAAGGATCGGGACTGCTTGCTGGGCACCCAGATACATATACATTTTCTTCCTGAAGCGAGTGCTGCTGTTTTTCTTCGTTGTATAAATATATATATATATATATATATATATATATATATACACACACACACAGTATGAGCCCTCTACTGTACCTTCATATCCCTCCGGTTTAATGTAAGGGGAACAGAGTGTTCCCACAGAATTCAACGGAAAGAAAATTGTGGCATGTTCAATCGGACTCCGTATATACTGAGGTTTTCTCCCCTAGAAGGCTGTATGGCTCCGTACGAAGAAGAGGGCGATGCCGTGTTAATGAGCCCTTGGAGGCAGACCAACCCAGATGATCCTCCAAGTCCAACATAGCCAATGAGGTCCAGCAGAAGACAACCTCATCTAAAGCAGATCACTTACTGCTGGAGTTTCATACATTTTTGGGTGAAGTCACCCAGGTTATCAGAACAAGAATGCATTGATGTATCCTGGGTAATTTAAGTGGATATATATATATATATATATATATATATATATATATATATATATATATATATATATAATATATTGTGCATTCTGCATTCTGTTCATATATTGAACTCAATAATGACACAGTATGCAGTGAGCTCCCCCTAGTGGTGACTTCAGGAAAACAAAATGTTATCAATTAATTCTATGTTTATGTAGGGGATTTAGAAACTGAACAGAAAAAGGATATAATAAGAAATTAAAAAACACAGAATTGTGGACCTAAAAGTAACTCATTTACTTTAAAGTTGTACTTATCAAGTAAATATGTTTCCGACTTTCCAGATCAATATGAATTTTAACGTTGATTACTACTCAAGAAAATTAAATAAACATTTAATATAATCAATATTCCATAGGTAAAAATCTTGACACGTAGGAGAAAACGGACACTAGACATAAGTCCAAAGGCCTCTGTCGGGATACTCAGTCTTTCCTATGGCAATATCTTATAATATTTATATTTTTATGTGGGTCAGGGTGGATATGGTACTACTTTAAAAAAAAAAAAAAAAATACATAACAGCTGCGGGAGAGTCTCCAAACAGTAATGTACTTAACTACTAAGCCATTTATCACCCACAAAAAATATTAGTGCCGTTTGGGGTCTAATTCATAAAGTTTTAATCATAAAATATCACATGGGGTTTTCCTATTGATTTAGAACTGATTATATTTAGTTGGCTTTAATGTAATGTTTCAATGGTTATTAAGAGAACAACATATGGCTAGAGCTTATTATGCATATAGAATTTAAAACAATTTTACAACAGTGTTTTTGCTAATTGATATAATTAAGTGTGTGCATCATTTTCCCTGTAGAGACCAATTAAAACATCTTCCAAATGCAACAAAGTAACAGCACCCATTGTGACAAGAGTCACTAGGTTGGTGTATATAGTTTTATGCTGCATGGTTCTACTCTATGCCATATATACCAAAATCAAGTTCAGAAGAATGCCCCCTAATGGTGCTATGCTGCACTACATCACAGAAGTTTAGGGATACTACCGGCAACAAACCATTCAATTCAGTTCAGGTAATAAAAGCATCTGATTGGAGACTACGGGAAGACTTTGATGTTAATTCCGTTGAATTCTGGACTTGGTATCGGTAGCGGAGACACCAACGTCAGGCGCTGGCTCTCCACACGTGGTGTCTCCGCTATCGATACCAAGTCCAGGATTCAACGGAATAAAGGTGGTACAAACCTTACCGGGACATTCCTAGGACACTGATGGGTGATACTCACTACATATATTTGATATTTTTGCAGATGTATTGTCTGCATTTCTGACATTGGATATCGAATACAATTTTATATGTTTGAAATCATTTGATCAGTGCTTCATTTTTTCATTTTGCTATATCCAAGGGATTGAAAGTGTAACACTAGTATCACTAGTTGAGCAATTCCCCAGAGTGCAAGTTATGGAATTGCTCTGTAAGCGATTCCCAAAAGGCAGCTGGAGACTGTCTGGATAAAGCATGCAGGTAATCCGCTACCTCAAGTCCGTCACTTTCTGACCAGCAGAGTCTAAAGCTACTCTATGGTTTTCAACAGAGCCCACCGCAAGGCAGGTTGGATTTGGCTGCATAGAACCCATTTTGCATTAACAGAATACAGTGTTGGACAGGAGTTGCAATGCAGGAAATACCAGAACGGAAAACAGACAGACAGAGGGTAAAAAGTAAATAAAGTACACAACCAGGAGAGACTGTGAGCCCTTATTCACACGACAGGGTTTCCCGGCCGGGTGACGGCCGTTCATAAAACGGCTGTCACCCAGCTGCAGTAGGAACAATAGACCCCTAATGAGGCTATTCACACGACCGATTTTTTGACGGGCCGTCAAAAAATGGGACATGCCCTATTTTCTGCCGTTCACCCAGCCGCCCGGCTCCCATAGAAGTCTATGGGACCAGGTAATACAAGGCATTCACCGGAATGTGTCACGAGTGACGGCCGTGTCTACCGTCGCTCGCTCTCTCCTCACAGTGCACTCTGTGACCGGGGATTCCACACCAGGCGAAGACAGTAATGTTCAGTGTCCATAAATGGACACAGACGACAGGGGCTTTTCCTGAAGTGGAATCACCGGCCACATGGGGATTCCCCTTCAGGAGTTGCCCCTGATGTCAATGTCCAAATATGCCCGGCCTGGAACGGATGCAAAACTAATGCAAACCGGCCAGGAAAA
This sequence comes from Rhinoderma darwinii, assembly GCF_050947455.1. NCBI lineage: Eukaryota > Metazoa > Chordata > Amphibia > Anura > Rhinodermatidae > Rhinoderma > Rhinoderma darwinii. The sequence continues at coordinate 89,852,516 of NC_134695.1, forward strand.
ACGGCCGATTTTATTGGCCGACACTCGGGCTCGGTCGGGACCCTGTCGTGTGAATAAGCCCTAAGTCCAAATCAGAAAGCAAAAGAATACCAGGAGTTGCAGAGGTCAAAGCCACCAGAAGAGCAGAATGTCCAAATCAGTGAGCAAAAAGGGTTAATCTAAAGACAAAGCCGAGGTCCAGTTGCAATAATCGAAATAGTCAGGTGATACAGGGTGTAACCAGGAGCTTGATCAGATACTTGCATACACAAAGAAATTCACAAGCAACAATGGAAGAACTGACCAGACTTAAATACTCCACCCTAGAATCTGATAGGAAGAAGAGAGAGAAATGAGATTGACTCTGCAACTCAAACCAGAGCCACCCAGAAGCTAGGCTAGTAGTCATGACAATCTTAAAGAGACGGACGTTTCCTAACAGCGTCTTTTATTGCACGATCACACTCACTTGCTAGCCTAAAGCTAAGGTCAATATGTATACCTGAAAGACTTTGATGTTCACAATGACGTGAAATGATATAAAAGATAAATAGAGGGCCAAAAAAATAGTAATATCGTTATTGTTCAAATATTGAAATGAAATTACAAGACAATGAAGAACACTGCAGACAAAACTGACACTATGATGGACCAAAGGACCTAAGGGGGTGGTGCATGACACAAGGATTCGAAGAAGAGAACCAATGTGTCATGAACCAACCTTCGGGTCCTACATAAGATGTAACACACTGTATCAATTTTGCCTGAAGTGTTCATTGGTTTTTTGACCATTCCTCCTGTCATTGATGTTCTTCAGCTTGTTGTTCTTTCTCACTTCAGGGATCTCTTCTCTATATGAAGTATGTTCTTGTGAAGAACATTATATGTTGGTTTTGTAAGAGTTTGTAGTCTAGATTAGTTCCTCTTTGATCTTTCCATCTTGTTTTGCGCATGGTCCATTTCTTGCCACTTCTCTTAGATATCACTTCATTGCTCACACTTGGTGGATCATTATTACATATCTATAGAAAAAGTAAACAAAGTTTTTTCCTTTTCCACAATTTTTCTTCTACACTTTCTCTCCATCTTTCTCAGCAGGATCTTCTGTTCTTCATCTATGCTTTGACTGTAGGGTCAGGCTATTGTAATAAACAATAAATCTTTAGCTTTTGAGCTTCGTCTGAGCTTCGTCCCTTACAGAATCTCCACCTCAGCAGTAGTATACATCTGTCTGACTTTGTAGTCTGGACCGACCCTAGAAGTTAATTAGGAGCCTGCTTTTCTTTTTCTTCGTAAGTTTCGAGTGAATTTTTTTTTATGTATCAACACTTTTTGTTGTCTAAATTGTTGCACTTTGACAATTCTGGAAAAATAAAACAGAAGGGAGCGACTAGCTGGTGACAACTCCTCCTGATCACATAGAATAGCATAGCTGATCGGTGACGGACATCCGTTCCATTCTTATTCTTCCTGAACTGATCTTTGAATCAAATATCCATGCTGATAAAAGTAGCAGCTGACTACACATTTATCCCCAAATATATATTGAATGCTGTAACAATAGCCTGTTTTGGCTATGAGGCAATGAAGGACAAGGTGATGTGGAAAAGGGCAACGATAGCTCAGACAATTTGTCTTTATAGGGCTTAGAAATATCTTGGGTGGTCCTGGCCCTAATTATCCATTAGTAAGACATATTTCGGTTGTCTTTGTTGGAAAAACCCAATGCATTTGTTATTTTTTTGCAGGCCTTTTTCTAACTGACCAATGGGCTGTGGGCTCTAATTCCCGAATGGTCAGTTCACCCCTGTCACAGGGTGTCTCACTGCCAAAACCTCCAATGATTAGCTGTAATCTCTGGGGAAAAGAGTCAGGAAGTGCTCAATTCATTTGTAGCGCCACCAAAGGGGAAATAAAGCATTACACAGTTCTAATTGACATCAATGGACTGTCCATGTAATGCATGGACGTGCCGGATCCTCCAGAGATAGAGACGCTCTTTGTAGCTTCTCTCCGCTTTAAACGGTGCATGATGGTCCTTAATGGGGAAAATAAGTTTTCTAATAAGGACAACCCCTAAAAATCCTGTCTATTTTATATGTACAGAATATATATCAAAGAATAACTGTTAATTATGAATAAGGGGTTAAGTATATAAATAATTGCATTTTTATGGTACCTTAGCATATAGGGACTAACATTGTTATTTGAGGATAATAGTATGAGGTTAATTCGGCCCCTGACACTGCTGTGTGTATGTCTGTGTGGGAAGAGGGCACTTGATTCAATTGAAAGTGATTTATAGAAGACAATACCATTCAGTCTCGTACGTGACAAGTAATGAAGAGACGTTGTGCGGACACAAGGCAGGAAATGGGAAAGGGCAATGTTGAATCAGCTTTTTGTTCCTCATCCCTAGGTTATTCTCAAATTCCCATGGATGAGATTACCTTACTTGTGTGCCCTGCTATGTAATAGAAGAGTAGTTGGCAACGTATGCCCCTGAAAGCATGCTCAGAAAAATGGCCTCACACATTCACTGTGTAATAGTCTATATAAGAATGCTTTACAATTCCGAAACAAATATAAATTCCAACCTGCGACCAATCAAACCAAGCATAGCCATGGACAATTTTTTGTGCAAAACCATGTCGTGTTCATTCTGATTGCCATGGCTAGGTCCAGGGACGTCGTTTATCACAATCATTGCCGACAGTGTCCCGGTACACATGGACACACCTTATTAACAATGGGAATGGTAACGCCCAGTTGGCAGTTTATTCATACATTTCCAGGAGGAATAGCAGAGGAACAGAACAAGAGATCGTCCACTATTGTTATTTTTGCATTTGCTGACACGAACATGTCAGAAGAGCTCACATGTCCTCTTTAAAAGCAATCTGTCAGCAGTTTTGAGCCCTCAAAACCTGAAGACAGCACTTTATAGAGGAGGGAGAGGGCAATGTAACGATACCTGTTGAAAAATTGATGTTTAATTCCCCCGGCGATGCAATCGCAAGTGCCACAGAGGCGGTTCCTTGATGTTCAAGTGCTCCAGGCTCTCCTGATTGAACGCTATCAGCCCCTCTTGTCACGACTCTGGGGATATGGGCAGAGGCGTATCTAGGTTTTCTAGCACCCGGGGCAAAGATTCAGTTTGGCGCCCCCAGTGACTACATTACTGATTAGAGGCAGAATAAGGATTTACATTAAGTGACTCAAAGGTGACGATCTCAGATTCTAGTTGATATTTTTCTCTTTTCTTCTCCATCCGGTCCAGACCTCTGTGACGACTTCTCCCGGCCACAGCCCATTTCTGCAGTTTGCAACTCAGATGTCCTCAGCTTCTCACTTTTCAAACATTTCTGCCAGACACTGTGCCCCTAAATATAATAGCACCATACACTGCGCCTCTAATTATAATAGCACCATACACTGTCCCTGATTAAAATAGCACCATACTCTGCACCTCTAATTATAACAGCACCACACTGTGTCCCCCACACACCGTGCCCCCTGTAGATGGTGCCCTACATAGATCCCCCTGTAGATAGTGACCCCCATAGAGCCCCTGTAAGGTAGTGCCCCATTACAGCCTCCTGTAGATAGTGTCTCACATATAGCCACCCCTGTAAATAGTTCCCTACATATAGTCCCCATGTATATAGTGCCCCACATATAGCCCCCTCTGAAAATAGTGCCCCACGTGTAGCCCCCCTGTAGATAGTGCCCTACATATAGCCCCCTGTAGATAGTGCTCCACAAATAGCCCACCCCTGTATATAGTATCCAAAATATAGCCCACCCCTGTAGATAGTGCCCTAAATATATCTCCCACTATAAATAGTTCTCCACATATAGCCTACCCCTGTATATAGTGCCTCACATATAGCTACCCCTATAGTGCTCATATGGCCCAACCTTGTATATAGCCCCCTGTAGATATAGCCCACCCCTGTATATAGTGTCCAACATATAGCTCACCCCTGTAGATAGTGCCTTGCATATATCTCCCCCTATAAATAGTGCTCTATAGATAGAGACCCACTTTAGATAATGTCACTCACATTTTTATTAGGATAAAATAACAAAACTTTACATACTGACCTTAATCTCGTTCCCGCACCGTCTGGTGGCAATGCAGACCTGCTCTCTTCTAAGAAGGTCTGCTGGGGTTGAACGACGCAAGCGGCGCAATGACGTCATCGCGCCGCTTGCTTCATTGCAATGCGCTGATTGGCAGGGTACTATAACTTGCCCTGTCAATCAGCGCCTTTCAACGATGCAACGGGTATGGGGACCCACTAGGCCGCTCCATCGTAGCGGAGTAGCAGTGTTAGGGATCTGCCAGGTACTACGTCTAGGTATACTCCTGGGATTAATTAATCCACACCTGAGGCCAGACCTGTTTGACTGACACCATCTCCCACCAACCAAGGTGGCAGGCTCAGGAGTGGGAGAGCCTATCGCGGCCTGGTCAGTCGGAGTTAGCTCCGCCCCCTGTCCTTTATTACCTGCCGTGTTCTCTTCCTCAGTGCTTGTAATTCTTCTGGATTCCTGGCCTCACTGCTGCTTGCTCCAGCCTTCTTCTGCCGTGCTTCTGCCTTGCTGCAGTTCCGCTTAACCTGCTTTGCTTTGCCCCTGGCTTGCTTCCTTCTCCGTGCTCACTTTGGTATACTCCACTTCATCCTGGTCCTGACTACTCATTCACCGCTCTGTTTCCTCGCGGCGTTCCGTGGCTACTGCCCCTTCCCTTGCGTGTTCCCTGTTTGTTCTCCCGTGCACTTAGACAGCGTAGGGACCGCCGCCCAGTTGTACCCCGTCGCCTAGGGCGGGTCGTTGCAAGTAGGCAGGGACAGGGCGGTGGGTAGATTAGGGCTCACTTTCCCTTCACCTCCTTCCTGCCATTACATAATTACAAGCCCCTACCTAGTCTACCATTTCTCCTACGCTGACGCTATCATGGACCCCCTTGAGACCCTGACCCAGCAGATGCAGGGCCTCTCCCTACAGGTCCAGGCCCTGGCCCAGAGGGTCAACCAGGGTGACGCTGCTTTAGTAGTACCCCTCACCTCACCTTTAGAACCTGACCTCAAGTTACCTGACCGGTTCTCAGGGGACCGTAAGACGTTTCTCTCCTTCCGGGAGAGTTGCAGACTGTATTTCCGCCTAAAACCCCACTCCTCAGGTTCCGAGAACCAGCGGGTGGGTATCATCATATCCCGACTCCAGGAAGGGCCCCAAGAGTGGGCCTTCTCCTTGGCTCCTGACGCCCCTGAACTTTCCTCCGTTGATCGTTTTTTCTCTGCCCTCGGACTCATTTACGACGAGACTGACAGGACTGCTTTAGCCGAGAGTCAGCTGGTGACCTTACGTCAGGGTAGGAGACCGGTTGAGGAATACTGTTCTGATTTTAGAAAGTGGTGCGTAGCTTCTCGGTGGAACGATCCGGCCCTAAGGTGCCAGTTTAGGTTAGGTTTATCTGACGCCCTGAAGGATCTGCTGGTTAGCTACCCCTCTTCTGACTCCCTTGACCAGGTTATGGCCCTAGCAGTACGACTTGACCGACGTCTCAGGGAACGTCAGCTTGAACGCTTCAATGTGCTCCCCTCTGACTTTTCTGCGATCCCCCCCGAGGTCCCGTCTCCTCGCCCCTCCACGGAGGACTCGGAGGTACCTATGCAACTCGGGGCCTCCATGTCCCCTCGACAACGTAGGGAGTTTCGCAGAATGAATTGTCTCTGCTTCTACTGTGGGGACGACAAGCATCTACTGAACACCTGTCCCAGGCGCAAGAATAAGAAGCCGGAAAACTTCCGCGCCTAAGTGATCATCGGGGAGGTCACTTGGGCGCACAGGTATTTCCCGTTAATGTGAAACGCAATAAAATTTTGCTTCCCTTTCAGGTCTCGTTTCCTGGCCGGTCTGCCACGGGCAGTGCTTTCGTGGATTCTGGCTCATCTGCTAATATCATGTCTGTGGAATTTGCTATGTCTCTAAAGATGCCTTTTATTGATTTACCTTATCCTATCCCGGTAGTGGGTATCGACTCAACTCCCCTTGCTAATGGTTATTTTACTCAGCATACTCCTGTTTTTGAACTCCTGGTTGGCTCCATGCATTTGGAGCAGTGCTCTGTACTGGTGATGCAGGGATTATCGTCTGATCTGGTATTAGGTCTTCCCTGGTTGCATAATCCCACGTTTGATTGGAATACTGGGGATCTCACCAAATGGGGTAGTGAATGTCTTATGTCATGTCTTTCTGTTAACTCTATTTCTCCCCGGGAGGAGGTAAACACGCTTCCTGAGTTTGTTCAGGACTTCGCCGATGTGTTTTCTAAGGAGGCCTCCGAGGTGTTGCCCCCCCCATAGAGATTACGATTGCGCCATCGATTTGGTGCCTGGTGCCAAGCTTCCTAAGGGTAGGATATTTAATCTTTCATGTCCTGAACGTGAAGCTATGAGGGTGTATATCCAAGAATGCCTGGCCAAGGGTTTCATTCGCCCCTCGACTTCTCCTGTAGGTGCTGGCTTCTTCTTCGTGGGGAAGAAGGATGGTGGTCTTAGGCCGTGCATTGATTATCGTAACCTGAATAAGGTCACCGTAAGGAACCAGTACCCACTTCCTTTGATTCCGGATCTTTTTAATCAGGTTCAGGGAGCCCAATGGTTTTCTAAGTTCGATCTACGGGGGGCATATAACCTTATCTGCATCAAAGAGGGGGATGAGTGGAAAACTGCATTCAACACACCCGAGGGTCATTTCGAATACCTGGTCATGCCCTTTGGGTTGTGTAATGCCCCTGCTGTCTTCCAGAATTTTATTAATGAAATCCTGAGAGATTACCTGGGTAATTTTCTTGTAGTGTACCTTGATGACATACTGGTGTTTTCCAAGGACTGGTCCTCCCACGTGGAGCATGTCAGGAAGGTGCTCCAGGTCCTTCGGGAGAATAATCTGTTTGCTAAGACTGAAAAATGTGTCTTTGGGGTACAGGAGATACCATTTTTAGGGCAAATCCTCACTCCTCATGAATTCCGCATGGACCCTGCCAAGGTTCAGGCTGTGGCGGAATGGGTCCAACCTGCCTCCCTTAAGGCGTTACAGTGTTTTTTAGGGTTCGCCAACTATTACAGGAGATTTATTGCCAACTTCTCGGTCGTCGCTAAGCCTCTTACGGACCTTACTCGCAAGGGTGCTGATGTCCTCCATTGGCCCCTTGAGGCCGTCCAGGCCTTTGAGACCCTCAAGAAGTGCTTTATCTCGGCCCCCGTGCTGATTCAGCCCAACCAAGAGGAGCCATTTATTGTGGAGGTTGACGCATCCGAGGTGGGAGTGGGGGCCGTTTTGTCCCAGGGTACCAGCTCCCTCACCCATCTCCGCCCCTGTGCTTACTTCTCTAGGAAGTTTTCGCCCACGGAGAGTAACTATGATATTGGCAACCGCGAACTTCTAGCCATTAAATGGGCTTTTGAAGAGTGGCGGCACTTCCTGGAGGGGGCCAGACACCAGGTAACGGTCCTTACGGATCACAAGAATCTGGTTTTCCTAGAATCGGCCCGGAGGCTTAATCCTAGACAAGCTCGGTGGGCACTATTCTTTACCAGATTTAATTTCTTGGTTACCTATAGGGCTGGGTCCAAGAATATTAAGGCTGATACTCTGTCACGTAGTTTCATGGCCAATCCTCCTTCCGAGAAGGATCCTGCTTGTATTTTACCCCCTGGTATAATCGTTTCTGCCACGGATTCTGATTTAGCTTCTGATATCGCGGCTCATCAGGGTGCAGCTCCCGGGAACGTCCCTGGGGACAAACTGTTTGTTCCCCTGCAATACCGGCTAAGGGTACTCAGGGAAAACCATGACTCCGCTCTATCTGGTCATCCTGGCATCTTGGGCACCAAACACCTCATTACCAGAAACTATTGGTGGCCTGGGTTGCCTAAAGACGTTAGGGCTTACGTCGCCGCTTGTGAGGTTTGCGCTAGGTCCAAAACCCCTAGGTCCCGACCTGTGGGCCTACTACGTTCCTTGCCCATTCCCTAGAGACCTTGGACCCATATCTCCATGGATTTTATCACCGATTTGCCTCCATCTCAGGGCAAGTCGGTGGTGTGGGTGGTAGTAGACCGCTTCAGCAAGATGTGCCACTTTGTGCCCCTTAAGAAGCTACCTAACGCCAAGACGTTAGCTTCTTTGTTTGTGAAACACATCCTGCGTCTCCATGGGGCCCCAGTCAATATCGTTTCTGACAGAGGGGTACAATTTGTTTCCTTATTTTGGAGAGCTTTTTGTAAAAAGTTGGAGATTGATCTGTCCTTCTCCTCCGCCTTCCATCCCGAAACTAATGGCCAAACGGAAAGGACTAACCAATCCCTGGAACAATATTTAAGGTGTTTCATCTCTGACTGTCAATTCAATTGGGTCTCATTCCTTCCCCTTGCTGAATTTTCCCTGAATAACCGGGTCAGTAACTCGTCAGGGGTCTCCCCGTTTTTCTGTAATTTCGGGTTTAACCCAAGGTTCTTCTCCGTTTCCCCTGGTTGTTCCAATAATCCTGAGGTAGAGGATGTTCATCGGGAACTGTGCACTGTCTGGGCCCAGGTTCAGAAGAACCTAGAGGCGTCCCAGAGCGCATAAAAGATTCAGGCGGATAGTAGACGTTCTGCTAACCCCCGGTTTGTCATCGGGGATTTGGTCTGGTTGTCGTCCAGGAACTTGCGCTTTAAGGTCCCGTCCAGGAAGTTTGCTCCCCAATTTATTGGACCTTATAAGATCATTGAAGTCCTCAACCCTGTATCCTTCCGTCTGGAGCTGCCCCCATCCTTTCGCATACATGACGTCTTCCATGACTCCCTCCTTAAACGCTGCCCCCCTCCTGGTCCCCCTCGAGGAAACCTCCTGTTCCCGTTCTCACCCCTGAGGGGGTGGAATTCGAGGTGGCCAAGATTATGGACAGTAGGATGGTCCAGGGCTCCCTCCAGTACCTGGTCCATTGGAGAGGATACGGGCCGGAGGAGAGGACTTGGGTACCTGCCCGTGATGTTCACGCTGGGGTATTGATCAGGAGGTTCCACCTTCTCTTCCCTACTAAACCGGGTCCTCTTAGTAAGGGTCCGGTGGCCCCTCATAAAAGGGGGAGTACTGTTAGGGATCTGCAAGGTACTACATCTAGGTATACTCCTGGGATTAATCAATCCACACCTGAGGCCAGACCTGTTCGACTGACACCATCTCCCACCAAACAGGGTGGCAGGCTCAGGAGTGGGAGAGCCTATCGCGGCCTGGTCAGTCGGAGTTAGCTCCGCCCCCTGTCCTTTATTACCTGCCGTGTTCTCTTCCTCAGTGCTTGTAATTCTTCTGGATTCCTGGCCTCACTGCTGCTTGCTCTAGCCTTCTTCTGCCGTGCTTCTGCCTTGCTTTGCTTTGCCCCTGGCTTGCTTCCTTCTCCGTGCTCACTTTGGTATACTCCACTTCATCCTGGTCCTGACTACTCATTCACCGCTCCGTTTCCTCGCGGCGTTCCGTGGCTACTGCCCCTTCCCTTGCGTGTTCCCTGTTTGTTCTCCCGTGCACTTAGACAGCGTAGGGACCGCCGCCCAGTTGTACCCCGTCGCCTAGGGCGGGTCGTTGCAAGTAGGCAGGGACAGGGCGGTGGGTAGATTAGGGCTCACTTTCCCTTCACCTCCTTCCTGCCATTACAAGCAGCTGGCCAAAGTACAGTCAATGCAAGTCTATAGAACTGGAGTACCTGTATAGAAGTTCAGACAGACATGAGACGTAGCAGACACTTTGGCGTGGCAGATGATAATAGGCGTGGCAGATGACATGTGGCACAGAGGATAAACTCGACTCCAACACTAGACTTCGCTCAGGAACAAACACAATTACTAGATACGGGATACAAGAAGCAGGATATGGGGACAATGGGAACAGGATACATGTAAGGGACAATTTGCTAGACGAACATGGGTAGACACAACAATGCCCAGGCAAGGAGAAAGAGGGCAGAGTCCTTTTTATAGTTCCTGGTTAGCTGGGATAGGATGGTAGAGATTTTCCTGGTGCGCACGCTGGCCCTTTAAGGCCAGGAGCAAGCGCGCACGTTAGCAGCAGCCAAGGGCAGTACAGTGTGCTGGCGTTTCAGAGGAGGCAATGCCGGCAGTCCGCGACCGAGGCCATTACACCTTTCCTCTGCGGTGAGTGACGAATCTAGCGGTCTCCTGATTGAACGCAGTGCCGGGGGCATTATACGTAAATTTCTCGGTCCTACAACTTGCATGACCGACGCAACAAGTATCGGTACACTGCGCTCCCCCTCCTCTATATAGCACTGTCAGCAGTTTTGAGGTTAGCACTTCTGACAGGTTCCCTTTAAAGGGGTTGTCTAATCATGCATACATACACTTTAATATGGGAGCTTCTGCGACGATCAGATGATTTTGACTGTGGAATCTATGGCCACCCAGACAAATGTAGTATTACATTACAGCCATTTAGATAAATGGCCATCCATATAATACATGGACAGACCTAAGTTGGCCAGAGCGAGAGCCGCTGCTTGTTTTCCCCCTCTATGACATCCTTATGCCCTAATAGGGTGTATGTACAGGGGTTGTCCCAAACCCCTTTAACTATCAAAAATATCTAGAACTGGACAATCCTTTTTAGATTAAATTCGACCTGTGATCGGCTCTGATCGCTAAGGGAAGGTGCGTTCAGCCACTTAGTTCCCCTGCAGGCGAATACGTAGTATTACATGGAGCCTACTGAAACGAATGGGCAATTAACTCTGCCAGATCAGGAGAAACTTTTTGCAGTGGCCGTCCTCACTGGCTAATAGAGAGGGGTAGCGAGGGGGAGACCCATAAATAATGAGCATATGGTAAGGGGTTTTCAGATTAGGATTATGTGAAAAATATTGAACCTTCTTCCATATCCAGATACAGGATCATGAAAGAAAATTCCTAAAATTCTAATTGCTGCTATACATTCACCATCTGATACTAAGACGGGGGTGAGGGGGTTCACAAAATGTTTTTTTTATTTCTTTGTAGTAATTTTCTGATCTATATCTTCTGTCAGTCAGCAAAAAAAAAAATGTTCATTGTGTGCGCTCATGTTTTCACTGGATATATGGAGTGCGTGCGCATGATTTGTATACATGGTACGGCATCGGCAGCCATGAATACATTAGTTTTTCAAGGCATTGTGAGCACAACATTGTTCAAACAGTACAGCCCTGAACGCCATTGTACAAATTGTTCTTTTTTTAGCTTCTTTTGTTCTGAAACTTCAAATGTTCGTAGAAAATGAAAATGAAGTGTATAAAAACAGAGACTCGGAAGACGACCGCAGAACAGACAGTATCTTGACACAAAACAGAGAGATGTCTCGTACAAGTTTCCAAGATTCAACGTCTTGTCTTTCCAGAACTTTATACAAATGGCAAATAGAATTATAATAATGGAAGATCACGTGCGCCTGAGCTCTGTACATCAGGAAAACAGATTAACGCAACCCTTCAATCAATACCAATAAATCCGTCTCTGGGACTCGAAAATCATAATTCGGAATTTTTTTTAATTTATTGTCGTTGCTATGGAAACCTTCAATAAAAATGACCTTTTCCGGTTTAATAAAAGTGGATTCGTGTCACGTTTTATGCATTTTCTGAGTTGCACAGAAAATTGGGTGCAAGTATATGAGTGAAATAATATGGAGTTGAAAAAGAAACATATCATAGATCCAGGTATTATAAATCTGTATATGTAGCAGAACAGACGTAAGGCGTGGGAATATAAGGAAATATCTCCATATTATTATACTATATTTTGTTACACTGCTGCTTGGATCTCCAGAACAATGACACACTGACACTTGGGGTGCAGGATAATAATACACGGATACTTGGGGTACAGGATAATGATACACTGACACTTGGGGTACAGGATAATGACACACTGACACTTGGGGTACAGGATAATGACACACTGACACTTGGGGTACAGGATAATGACACACTGACACTTGGAGTACAGGTTAATGACACACTGACACTTGGGGTACAGGATAATAATACACTGACACTTGGGGTACAGGATAATAATACACTGACACTTGGGGTACAGGATAATGATACACTGACACTTGGGGTACAGGGTAATGATACACTGACACTTGGGGTACAGGATAATGATACACTGACACTTGGGGTACAGGATAATGACACACTGACACTTGGAGTACAGGTTAATGACACACTGACACTTGGGGTACAGGATAATAATACACTGACACTTGGGGTACAGGATAATGATACACTGACACTTGGGGTACAGGATAATGACACACTGACACTTGGGGTACAGGATAATGACACACTGACACTTGGAGTACAGGTTAATGACACACTGACACTTGGGGTACAGGATAATAATACACTGACACTTGGGGTACAGGATAATAATACACTGACACTTGGGGTACAGGATAATGATACACTGACACTTGGGGTACAGGATAATGACACACTGACACTTGGGGTACAGGATAATGACACACTGACACTTGGGGTACAGGATAATGACACACTGACACTTGGAGTACAGGTTAATGACACACTGACACTTGGGGTACAGGATAATAATACACTGACACTTGGGGTACAGGATAATGATACACTGACACTTGGGGTACAGGGTAATGATACACTGACACTTGGGGTACAGGATAATGATACACTGACACTTGGGGTACAGGATAATGATACACTGACACTTGGGGTACAGGATAATGATACACTGACACTTGGGGTACAGGACAATGACACACTGACACTTGGGGTACAGGATAATGACACTGACACTTGGGGTACAGGATAATGACACTGACACTTGGGGTACGGGATAATGATACACTGACACTTGGGGTACAGGATAAGGATACACTGACACTTGGGGTACAGCATAATGACACGGACACTTGGGGTACAGGATAATGATACAATGACACTTGGGGTACAGAATAATGATACACTGACACCTGGGGTACAGGATAATGATACACTGACACTTGGGGTAAGGGATAATGACACACTGACACTTGGGGTACAAGATAATGATACACTGACACTTGGGGGACAGGATAATGACACTGACACATGGGGTACAGGATAATGATACACTGACACTTGGGGTAAGGGATAATGACACACTGACACTTGGGGTACAGGTTAATGATGCACTGACACTTGAGGTAGCATAATGCTGATACAATGTTGCCAAAACTCTATTTATCATTGTTTTATTGTTCTGTAACATCCACCAGCTAGAGTACCATTGTTTAGGCCTTATTCACATGGACGTGTCCGTTTTGCGCGCGCAAAAGCTCTGTGTGTCATCAGCATATGGTGCGCGGCTGCGTGATTTTCACGCAGCCGGCATCATTATGACACTCTGTTTTTATGTTTACAAACAGAAACGCACGAGGTGCTTTTCTGTTTTCATTCATTTATTTTACTACTGTAGCGTGCATCACGCGCGGCACCAGGAAGTGCTTTCGGGTGCCGAGCGTGATTTGCACGTACCCATTGATTTCAATGGGTGCGTACTGCGCGAAACAAGGGCAAGTATAGGACATGTCGTGAGTTTCACGCAGCACGCATGTGCTGCGTGAAAATCACTGACAGTCTGAACGGCCCAATTCACTAACATACGTCTGTGCGACACGCGTGAAAATCACGGACGTATAACACGTTCGTGTGAATAAGGCCTTACTGTGTTATTTTTCTGTGTGCCTCCATAGTTAGAGTATAATTTTTCTCAGACCCCAGTTCTTTAGATCTTTTTTCCCTGACTGACCATTTGCCCTTTTTAAGCACAGTTCTGCCCACTGCCATTAGGGTTGTATTCAGACTGTGCAATTATTGATTGTTTTTTGACAAATACCTGACATGCAGTTTAAAAAAAAGTCTGGATTAATCATTACAGAAAAAATAAAATAAACTTGTAAAAAAATAACGGTTTAGCAGTTCTCCCGAAAAATGTGATGGCACAGGTAACTACTGCAAATACTTTCCAAAGTGCGGAGGACAAACTACTGTCATACTGCGGTAACCATTTACTGCCATCTTATACCTACTGTCAACTGGTGTAGTAATGACTCTATAGTAAGCGCACTAATACACCAGGCCCCCTCAGGGCCACTTGCAGGAAGATATTCATATACGCAGTGCTGGCAAGCTTACCCATCGCAAGGGCAAAGAAATAACTCTGTTCTTGCAGGGTCCAGAATGTATTCATGACAAGGAAAGATTTTCTCTCTCCTAGGACCTATTCTAACACCTGCAGTCAGCTGCGATCAGGATATGGTAGTAAAATGCAGGTGCTGGTGATCTGCAACATGTACCTAATGCGTGAGAGCCTCCAGACTGCCCCCTAATGGCAGATGAAACAAGGATCAGGCATGTTGGAATACAACCCACCCCATCCTTTATGCAGCCTCTCCCCAATGGAATAAATATGCGTGGTCAGCCGAGCTCAGCGTGCATGTTTATAGGGAGGTTGGGGTAGATATGCAAGTTCAGCCAGCCGTTATCTGCTTGAGACTGCTACTCTGTCCCTCCTCTATGCTTTACACTGCAGCTCTGTTTGTTCAGCACATGCTCACTGATATAACAGTAGACAATGTCCCACACGTGTCTATATAACCATTTCCCTCCTTAGTTCCACGTTTTTCTCTCTACCTATAAGGGTATGTTCACACGGCCTATTTTCGGACGTAAAAGCCCGAAAAACTGACGAAAATCGGAAGCAGAACGCCTCCAAACATCTACCTATTGATTTCAATGGAACATAACGCTGTTTTTCCCATTGAAATCAATGGGCAGATGTTTGGAGGCGTTCTGCCTAAGGGTATGTGCACACACAAAATCAAAAACGTCTGAAAATACGGAGCGGTTTTCAAGGGACACAGCTCCTGATTTTCAGACGTTTTTTAAGCTACTCACGATACCCCGTATTTCCCATTGAAATCGATGGGCAGATGTTTGGAGACGTTCTGCTTCTGTTTTTTCAAGCATTTTTTTAGGCGTAAACGCCCTGAAATACGCCGGAAAACACTCGGTGTGAACATACCCTAATAATAAGACGCTCTTATTCCTTCTGATAAGAATATTTTCTCTCCTTTTTGCAACAACTTACTTTTTGACAGGTAGCGTCATGCGTAGACCCGTATATTGATCATCTTTGTGTTGTCATAATTGCATTTGCAGGTCCACTGAGCCGTGGGAACATGAATGCCGCTCTGCGATTACAAATCAATACATCAGAGAGAGAAAATAAGTTTTTTTGAACTTGGTAACAGAAATACAATGAGAGCTGTAAGTATGGAGGAGTCAGCGTCTCTCCCCAGTGTAATGTGGCTGATAACATAGAATACTAGTAACTGCTTAGCTACAGAGCAATCAAAGTAACAGAAAAACTCCAGTCATTACATAATAGGACCCTCTGCTGCCCCCTAGAGGACACCGGTGACAATTGGCGTAAAGGTATTGGAAAATATTGGGGAAGTCGCAAATTGTGGCGTAGTTTTGCAACTTTTTACTTCTCTCGATGCTTTCTGAAAGTGGCGAGAAAAGGGGCGGGGTTTAGGGCAGGGACGTGGCCTCCGCAGACCGACTGATTTACCAGAAATTGTCAAAAGCTATTTCGCAAATCTAGGCGTAGATTTGTATTTCTGTTGAACAGCCATTCAAAGACGCGTAAAATGTATTCAAAGGTGTATATTTGCCACCAACATAGATTGGCTTAAGACTGGCGGCCACAGTGTCCCCCATAACAGTGACAGACAGAGTGCACCCATAACAGTGACAGACACAGTGCTCCCATTAGTGACAGCCACATTGCACCCATAACATTGACAGTCACAGTGTCCCCGTAGCATTGACAGTCACAGTGCCCCCATAACATTGACAATCACAGTGCCACCATAGCATTGACAGTCACAGTGCTGATTTAAGAGAACCAGCCACAGGGCCTTCGTAACAGTGCCAACAACATTGTCATAGTCATTATAGTTACTACTTTTATGTGTAACAAGGCGGTCTTGTGGTACCCAGCTGGTGTCCCTTTTAAGGCATGTTCACACGTGGCATATTCACTCACTGAATATTTTCCGTCCGTATTTGCGACCGGAAAATATGTAGCATATTACAACAGCTTCAACAAATCTCCTCCAGACGTTGCAAAAAAATCCGGCACAGAATCCGTGCCTAAATCCACAGCAAGTCAATTTATGATGCGGATTTGCTGCGCATTTCTTGCAGAATTTCCCTATTAAGTTCAATGGAAAAGTCAAATTTCGCAAAACAAATGCCACTGTTTGCGATATTTGCTGCGATTACGCTGCTCTGTGTCCATGCTCCCCCTGTGATGACATTTCATCACATGTGACACCAGCAGCCAATCACAAGCTGCAGCGGTCACATGGGAAAAATGTCAACACAGGAGGGCGCCTGGACACAGAGCAGCCAGAAGAGAAGGGACACGTTGCTATGGCAACTCTAGAAAAAGGTATAGGCTTTTTTTCTGGCATCCGTTTTCCGTATCGGTCAATCCAGCCAAATATACGCACCAAATGAAAGCACCATTTGGTGCGAAGATTCTGACGGATTTCTCTGCGTGTTCTGGATAAGATACGCTGAGGACTATTCCGTAGCGTATCCGACAAGTGTGAACATACCCTTCCTCTTACCCGCATATCCATCCTTAGTCAGTACTGATCACTGCTACAAATTGGTTGGATCATGATATTGGGCAAGCCATCATACCAGTCTAAGGCTGGATTCACACGAGCATGTTACGTCCGTAATGGACGGAACGTATTTCGACCGCAAGTCCCGGACCGAACACAGTGCAGGGAGCCGGACTCCTAGCATCATAGTTATGTACGACGCTAGGAGTCCCTGCCTCGCTGCCGGACAACTGTCCCGTACTGTAATCATGTTTTCAGTACAGGACAGTAGTTCCACGGAGAGGCAGGGACTCCTAGCGTCGTACATAACTATGATGCTAGGAGCCCGGCTCCCTGCAGTGTGTTCGGTCCGGGACTTGCGGCCGAAATACGTTCCGTCCATTACGGACGTAACATGCTCGTGTGAACCCAGCCTTAGGGTATGTGCACACGACCTCTTTTCAGACGTAATGGAGGCGTTTTACGCCACGAATTATGCCTGTAAAGACGGCTCCAATACGTCAACAAACATCTGCCCATTGCTTGCAATGGGTCTTACGATGTTCTGTGCAGACGAGCTGTCATTTTACGTGTCGCTGTCAAAAGACGGCACGTAAAATTACGCCCGCGGCAAAGAAGTGCAGGACACTACTTGGCACGTCATTGGAGCCGTTTTTCATTGACTCCAATGAAGAACTGCTCCAAAGTACATCCGTAAAAGACGCCGCGAAAAACACGAGTGCATGCAAAAACGTCTGAAATTCTGGAGCTGTTTTCTCCAGAAAACAGCTCCGTAATTTCAGACGTATTTGGCGTTGTCGCGTGCACATACCTTTACCTGACACATCACAGACTATATAGATTTTTTGCTTGTTCCATTTCCACTTCTTTTCCCATTGCAGTAGCCTGGAAGAAGTTAATTAACTGGTGTTATAAAAATCCTTTAACATCAATTATGCATTTCAGCAGGTGACTGTAGCTCCGATGTAAGACGGGAAGTATAACAGGATAGAAACACACTATGAAATGTAACAGGTTGACAGAATTCCGCTAATTAGTAAGATGTAGCCGAATATTCATTCTTCTTTCTTAAAGGAAACCTAATCTAACCCAAAGACATTAGCTGTAGATTTGCATTCCTTCTGGTAATATAAATCCGAAAACCATTCTTGTGTTCAGCTCTGGGCATCAACTATGAAGCCTATAACCATATAAAGCCCAGATCTCATATTCTCTTTACCCCGGGGAGGCCTTTTCCTGTGCTCATTATTGCTACCTGCTGAGTAATGCATTTTATATGACCGTGAGGAGTGGGGGAAGGGAAATGAAAACTGGTCTGGGCACATATCTGGCTCAAAAAGGAGTTGTCACCCGTCAATGCCCATTCAGCCGCTGGTGTGATTTGGAACTGCCCAATATAACCACATATAATTCCATTCACCTATTGTATTGAAAAACCAAGTTGGATAACCTTACACTACCATCATATAGACTAAGAAAAACGTGGGCAATTAATGTAGCTTATAGCATGTAAACAATTGTTTTTGGAATGGGGATGGTAAGAACGCTTTATCGTGGGGGCAAATTGTTGCAGTAGAAAACTACACCCCCCCCCCCCCCCCACCATTATTTGTCTACAATGGAGACCAAGCAGGCTAAACCCAACCTCATAAATTGGTGACACTCATTATAAAACTCCACTCATGGAAAGATCTACTTGCTAGATGGGTCCCTTGGCAATAACCTGATCACAAAGTTCCCCCCCTGCTGTGATCCCTAGCGATCAGCTGTGGTCAAAGGGGAAACCTGTCAGTAAGTGTTTTATTACCCTGCAGCACCATCACAGGGGAAATTAGGTATTACACTGTGCCCATTCACATCAATGGGTTGTCTGTGTAATGCAGGACAGGCCAGGTCTTTCAGAGCAAGATACACTCTTTGTAGCCGTTCTCCACTCTGGCCAAGAAATGACGATCCTGAACAGAGGACCCCCTTCTATTAACTCAGAATTTTCTAATAGGGTACAGGAAAAGGGGTTTCCTAACGTAGACAATCCCTTTAAGGACTTGCAGACAAAAAACTATGTGCTTTTTCTTTTGTTAGGTTTAGGATAATTTTAAATAGAGATCCCCTTTAAGAAAAAAGACACCTTTAAATACATTTCCTACTAATGAGTGACCCGGGTCAGAGGACAGAGAATAAAGTGATGGAGTCTGACAGATTGAGACAGGGAGCATAAAAAAGACTAAATACACCTGCAAAGAGATTTTCTAAACTTTTGATTAACTACACCTATTCCACCAAAGCAAACATAAAATTAAGGCCTTGGCTCTACAATTAGTTTGTACAGGAAATAAATGTGTCACCTACTTTTAACTCCCCTCGTTATCACCTGCAGTATAACAGAGCCGAGTTTTCAATAAGATTCACAGAGTGTGTCTCGCACTTAAATACGCTGTGCAGTTTAATGGGCCGGTGACCAATGGTAAGAGACAAGGCTGAAATTTAGGGACTCAATTTCTTGACACTCCCAGCAATTCACTTGGAGAAAATGACTTTATCTCTCTGCACTTCTCGTTATCCAGCTGCAATTTGGGACTAATAACACTTCTTTGCTCTTTTATCCTCGGTGAAGGCTGCAGAATGTGGAGGGTAATTAAAGGGACTATTGCTGCACCAAGAAACAATCCATTGCAGTGTACCCTGACAGGAAAGCGTGTTTAAGAACAGCCAATGGCCTTAACCTGTAGAGTGCTGGCTGGATTTTATTCCTGCTTTGTAGCTGTACTACAATTATAAAGCGTCTGCCAGAAATGTTAACAAAAACTGTTCAGGGCCTGTGTATCTCGGTGTGCAATAAACCTGCCACATCTGTTTGTGAAAAAAGTCCCACTTTCTAGACTGGCCATACACTATAGATAGCTGTCAGCCGAAAGATCGACAGCTATTCCTCCCGACTACCCCATACACATGCATGTTGGACACGAAAGTGCGTGCATGTGTTTTCAATAGGAAGAAAGTAGAAAGCTGCTGCCCTACTTCTCCTTCGACATGCCCGACTCTCCTCTCTACCAACTTCTGCTGTTGGGGAGAGTCGGGACGCCGTCATACACATTGGAGGGTCGTTCGGTCCCACCAACAGTCGGCCAACATACATCTAATGTGTATGGCCGGCTTTAGTTATTTTTCCCAGATTGGCAACTTTATTGATTTCTGTTGAAAAGTAGGAGAAGTTAGCTACTTCCTCCCTCATTGATGTCTACACTGGACTATACTACCCAGCACTCCTTGTTTTAAAAGATTGTTACACAAACAAAGCATAAAAAAAAGAAAACTTTTTAAGTTTTAAAGAAACAAGTTACCGTTCTGGACTGTCTGACATGTACCTGATGGACAAATAAACAGCTGATCAATGATATCAGATCATATGTATATAGATTAAATAAAGCATGTCTTAGGCCTCATTTACACGAGCGTAATATACGCGCGTGCGACGCGCGTGCTTTTCACGCGTGTCGTACGCACCTATATTAGTCTATGGGGCAGTGTAGACGATGCGTGAATTTTGCGCAGCGTGAGTGCGTTGCGTAAAACTCACGACATGTTCTATAATCGTGCGTTTTTCGCGCATCACGCACCCATTGAAGTCAATGGGTGCGTGAAAACCACGCATGCCGCACGGAAGCACTTCCGTGCGAACTGCGTGATTCGCACAACAGCTGTCAAAAGGATGAATGTAAACATAAAAGCACCACGTGCTTTTCTGTTTACAAACATCCAAACGGAGTGTCAAATTAGAGATGAGCGCACCGAACTTCACCGGTTTCGGCCGAACTCGTTTTGACCGAAACCGGCAAAAAATTTTTGGGGACGCGACGGCAGGAGACAGTCACTGTCCACGGTGCTGAAAGAGTTAAACTGGTTCAGCACCATGGACAGTGACTTCCGATCACAATATACATATACGTGTAAAAAAAACAAGAGGTTCTGACTTACCGATAACTCCCGGCTTCTTCCTCCAGTCCGACCTCCCAGGATGACAATTCAGTCCAAGTGACAGCTGCAGCCAATCACAGGCCAAGCACAGGCTGCAGCCAATCACAGGCTGCAGCGGTCTCATGGACTGCCGCGTCATCCTGGGAGGTGGGGCCGGATGACAAGAGAGGGACGCGTCACCAAGGCAACGGCCGGGAGACCGGACTGGAGGAAGCAGGAAGTTCATGGTAAGTATGAACGTCTTTTTTTGATTCACAGATTGGTGTATATTGTGATCGGAACTCACTGTCGAGGGTGCTGAAAGAGTTACTGCCGATCAGTTAGCTCTTTCAGCACCTTGGACAGTGACGGGCATTGACTAGCCTCATCTCTATGATGGCGGCTGCGCGAAAATCACGCAGCCGCGCATCATACACGGATGACACACGGAGCTGTCAAGTGCCTTTTGCGCGCGCAAAACGCAGCGTTTTTTGCACGCGCAAAGCGCACACGCTCGTGTAAATCAGGCCTTAAGGTGAGAGATGTTTGGGTGACTGCCAAAGAAAGATGAAAGAGTGAGGACCTTTTGGCTGACCGGGTGACAAATAATCAGCCCTATGAGAGCTAATATGGATGTCAGACAGCTACTTCCTGTACCAGAAACTAATGCCAAGAAGAAATCTGGAGCCCAAACAGCTGAGTTTGCACATTATATAATAGTTGGCAGACCCCAGCAAATTTGATGGTATCCACTGGCAATCTAATTTGTGCGGGGCAGCTCTGTGACATCAAAATTAGGGGAAAAGGGAGTAGGCTAGATTTTGAACCTTACCATTCTTTGTTTTTGTGGAGGATAAGCAGCAACAGGATGTCTATCAGCCGTTTATCCCATTCCTGGCATATATGCATGCTCGACAAACACATTGTCATCCTCAGAAAAGACCCCATATAGGCCAAGATATACAAAGTATCTCTGTATGTTAAAGCAAGTGCCCTAATAATGTGTTATATGTTAAAATTAGCTTTACCCATATACCCCACTCATACGTCCCCAAGTAAGCCAACCATACTTATACATTGGTAAGCCACAACCAGTGACGAGCCACCATCTGCCAGAACTCTGCAGAATTGTATTGAGGATAACATTCAATCATTGACAGTATGAAGTCAGCTTTACACATTAGGTGACACTCCTTAGTGCTGACATTGACAAATTCGCCTATAGAGTAATAACCCCAAGGATTTACCAATCCACAGCTACAAATATACAATCCTATGCAAGACGCAGCCAAAGCAGGAATTCTATCACAAGCTGTAAGTATACATGTTGTGACTATGTGTCTTTTCAATGTTCAAGCCATTTGTAAGGATTACACTTGACTGATAACGGGATGATGGCTCTAGACAAGACATCAAAAAACAAATCTGCAAGATTATTATTGTCAGGACCCAGCTGTGCTCTTATAACTAAGTGCATAGCCCGGGAACCAGGAGCACATTCAATTCATTAGACTCAGGAATTAATTTACCCCCCAGTACTGTGAACTAGCGCTATGGTTCCTGCTCCTGGAAACAGTGACAACTAGTGACCCCATTTAATTTCACTTGATGGGATAATATTATAGAATAAAACTTGCTAATGAATGCTGGAACATGATAGAGAAATATATGAATGACATCTCTATCTTTATTTTACTTGATCATGAAGGTAGTACATGAGAGAATCTCCAGACAGATATGAAAATTAACATATTCATTTATTTATATTCTTGTACATAGGGGGGCAGTATTATAGTAGTTATATTCTGGTATATAGGGGGCAGTATTATAGCAGTTATATTCTTGTATATAGGAGCAGTATTATAGTAGTTATATTTTGTATATAGGAGCAGTATTATAGTAGTTATATTCTTGTATATAGAAGCAGTATTATAATAGTTATATTCTTGTACATAGGGGGGCAGTATTATAGTAGTTATATTCTGGTATATAGGGGGCAGTATTATAGCAGTTATATTCTTGTATATAGGGACAGTATTATAGTAGTTATATTCTTGTATATAGGGGACAGTATTATAGTAGTTATATTCTTGTATATAGGGGACAGTATTATAGTAGTTATATTCTTGTATATAGGGGACAGTATTATAGTAGTTATATTCTTGTATATAGGGGACAGTATTATAGTAGTTATATTCTTGTATATAGGGGCAGTATTACAGTAGTTATATTCTTGTATATAGGGGACAGTATTATAGTAGTTATATTCTTGTATATAGGGGCAGTATTATAGTAGTTATATTCTTGTATATAGGAGGCAGTATTATAGTAGCTATATTCTTGTATATAGGGGGCAGTATTATAGTAGTTATATTCTTGTATATAGGGACAGTATTATAGTAGTTATATTCTTGTATATAGGGGACAGTATTATA
This sequence comes from Rhinoderma darwinii, assembly GCF_050947455.1. Classification (NCBI taxonomy): domain Eukaryota; kingdom Metazoa; phylum Chordata; class Amphibia; order Anura; family Rhinodermatidae; genus Rhinoderma; species Rhinoderma darwinii. The sequence goes on from NC_134695.1 coordinate 89,875,642, forward strand.
GTAGTTATATTCTTGTATATAGGGGACAGTATTATAGTAGTTATATTCTTGTATATAGGGGACAGTATTATAGTAGTTATATTCTGGTATATAGGGGGCAGTATTATAGCAGTTATATTCTTGTATATAGGGACAGTATTATAGTAGTTATATTCTTGTATATAGGGGACAGTATTATAGTAGTTATATTCTTGTATATAGGGGACAGTATTATAGTAGTTATATTCTTGTATATAGGGGACAGTATTATAGTAGTTATATTCTTGTATATAGGGGACAGTATTATAGTAGTTATATTCTTGTATATAGGGGCAGTATTACAGTAGTTATATTCTTGTATATAGGGGACAGTATTATAGTAGTTATATTCTTGTATATAGGGGCAGTATTATAGTAGTTATATTCTTGTATATAGGAGGCAGTATTATAGTAGTTATATTCTTGTATATAGGAGGCAGTATTATAGTAGCTATATTCTTGTATATAGGGGGCAGTATTATAGTAGTTATATTCTTGTATATAGGGACAGTATTATAGTAGTTATATTCTTGTATATAGGGGACAGTATTATAGTAGTTATATTCTTGTATATAGGGGACAGTATTATAGTAGTTATATTCTTGTATATAGGGGACAGTATTATAGTAGTTATACTCTTGTATATAGCGGACAGTATTATAGTAGTTATATTCTTGTATATAGGGGACAGTATTATAGTAGTTATATTCTTGTATATAGGGGACAGTATTATAGTAGTTATATTCTTGTATATATGGGCAGTATTACAGTAGTTATATTCTTGTATATAGGGGACAGTATTATAGTAGTTATATTCTTGTATATAGGGGCAGTATTATAGTAGTTATATTCTTGTATATAGGAGGCAGTATTATAGTAGTTATATTCTTGTATATAGGAGGCAGTTTTATAGTAGTTATATTCTTGTATATAGGAGGCAGTATTATAGTAGCTATATTCTTGTATATAGGGGCAGTATTATAGTAGTTATATTCTTGTATATAGGAGCAGTATTATAGTAGTTATATTCTTGTATATAGGAGCAGTATTATAGTAGTTATATTCTTGTATGTAGGGGGCAGTATTATAGTAGTTATATTCTTGTATGTAGGGGGCAGTATTATAGTAGTTATATTCTTGTATGTAGGGGGCAGTATTATAGTAGTTATATTCTTGTATATAGGAGGCAGTATTATAGTAGTTATATTCTTGTATATAGGAGCAGTATTATAGTAGTTATTTTCTTGTATATAGGAGAAGTTTTAAAGTAGTTATATTCTTGTATATAGGAGCAGTATTATAGTAGTTATATTCTTGTATATAGGGGCAGTATTATAGTAGTTATATTCTTGTACATAGGGGGGCAGTATTATAGTAGTTATATTCTTGTATATAGGGGGCAGTATTATAGTAGTTATATTCTTGTATATAGGGGGCAGTATTATAGTACTTATATTCTTGTATATAGGGGCAGTATTATAGTACTTATATTCTTGTATATAGGGGCAGTATTATAGTAGTTATATTCTTGTATATAGGGGCAGTATTATATTAGGTTTATTCTTGTTATATAGGGGGCAGTCTTATAGTAGTTATATTCTTGTATATAGGGGCAGTATTAGGCTGGGTTCACACGACCATGTTACGTCCGTAATGGACTGAACGTATTTCGGCCGGAAGTCCCGGACCGAACACAGTGCAGGGAGCAGGGCTCCTAGCATCATACTTATGTACGATGCTAGGAGTCCCTGCCTCGCTGCAGGACAACTGTCCCGTACTGTAATCATGTTTTCAGTACGGGACAGTAGTTCCACGGAGAGGCAGGGATTCCTAGCATCGTACATAAGTATGATGCTAGGAGCCCGGCTCCCTGCAGTGTGTTCGGTCTGGGACTTCCGACCGAAATACGTTCCGTCCATTACGGACGTAACATCGTCGTGTGAACCCAGCCTAATACTGCCCCTATATACAAGAATATAACTACTATAAGACTGCCCCCTATATAACAAGAATATAACTACTATAATACTGCCCCTATATACAAGAATATAACTACTATAATACTGCCCCCTATATACAAGAATATAAGTAGTAGTATTATAGTAGTTATATTCTTGTATATAGGAGGCAGTATTATAGCAGTTATATTCTTGTATATAGGGGGCAGTATTATAGTAGTTATATTCTTGTATATAGGGGCAGTATTATAGTAGTTATATTCTTGTATATAGGAGCAGTATTATAGTAGTTATATTCTTGTATATAGGAGCAGTAATATAGTAGTTATATTCTTGTATATAGGAGGCAGTATTATAGTAGTTATATTCTTGTATATAGGAGGCAGTATTATAGTAGTTATATTCTTCTACTAGCTGTACCCGCGACTTCACATGGGCAGACCACTGAAAAACTGTGCCCGCGAAAAACCTACTGATGCCATCATTTTGTTTATAAGTATACTCCTCACCTTGGACCATACTCGAAAACAAAGTGAAAAAAAACCAAAAACAATCTACAATTAAAAATAGTTTTCTTTCAGTAGTCAGGTTGACTATGACAACGCTTCCCTGTAAACAATGTTAGCAGTAGAACCACCAGGGATGTGCGTATAAAGATTTGTGGAGTTGCTAACACGGGAGAGAGCCACATAGAGCTGGCCGTGCGCAAAGCAGCTGACACTGAGGTCCACGCCCGCAAAGTGCAGCGTTCGGCCCTGCGCTTTGTTGTTGGTCATAGCGTGACATAAGCTGGCAGGAAACTGTACACGTTTAAAACTGAAGGGAAAATTATTTGGAATGAGGGGGATTCAGGGTATAAAAACGCTACCACCTGCGCCACACCCATTGATTGCAACCTCTCCCTTATCTAACAATCAGTATAGATTAAATGTGGAGCAGTTTCCCATAGCAACCTACTGGTGTCTATTTTTCCAAGACAATACAAAATGAAAGTAAAAATTTGATTGGTTGCCATGTGTTGTTTGTTGTTATTGCACTAATGCAATGTAAATTAATTTTTGAAAATATAAAATTCGCATATGTTCTGATTTAGTGAACCGATTGCGATGAAATAAAAACGAAATGTTACTTCAAGTTGACCCATATCCGAATTGGGTCAGTAGTTTTTACGTGATGCGTGCACAAAATAACAGACAAAGAGACAAAAATTCCAAAAATGATCTTAATGCATTCTATCACTTATCCTTCATCCCCCAATTATGTTTTTTCGCAAATATTTTCAATGTAGAGACACGCAAAGTTTACACATTTATTATATGTAGAGATAGAGATATTATTCTACTACTACTTCCACATACCCCTCTTGGCAGCTCATATAATGTTAATAACTCAGCAGTGGGCACGAACGTATTTTTGCTTCCGCAAATCACCCGCAAATCTGCGGGTGAATTGCGGCCCCATTCATTTCAATGGGCCCATGCACAAGACCGTGGTTTCCACGGTCCGTGCATGGCCCAGGAGCCTGGAACGCAAAAAGAACGGACATGTCTTATTACGGCTGTGTTTTGCGGACCAGGCTCATAGAAAATAATGCACGCGGCCAGGTGCACGGCCCTCGATTTGCGGGCGCCTCGCGGGTGACACTCCGTGGCCACCCGACCCGAAAAACACGGCGGTGCACATGGCTACGGTCGTGTGCATGAGACCTTAGGCCCCATGCACACGATCGTAAAATCGCCCGTAATTACGGGCCCATTCATTTCTATGGCCGACGGACACCTTCCCGTATGTCTACGGGCGGGTGTCCGCGCCGTAGAAACCTGCCGAAAAAAATAGGACACGTCCTATTTTTTTATTTTACGGACCGTGCTCCTATACATTATAATGGGAGCACGGCCCGTAAAAATGTCCGGCTGCCCGTTGCCGTCCGTGGCCAGCCATGCCCGTAATTACAGGTCATAATTACGGGCACGGTAGTGTGCATGAAGCCTAAGAGAATATGGAATGTGTGCTCCATCGAGAAGTATAACGAGAATGACATTTCCAAGAAAAAAAGTGTTTCACCAAATGTCTTCAGTACTTAACATGAGACTATTGTTCCACTGATGATCATGTCCATGATGTTTTCTTCATTTATATACATCGCTGCTTTTAATATTCTGACAGACAACACTTTTTTGCTACTCTGATGGTCTGTGTAACTATTTGGATATGTTCACACGGCCGTTTTTCGGGCTGTAAATGCCCATGCCCTTAGGGTATGTTCACACACAGTAGCAAAATACGTCTGAAATTATGGAGCTGTTTTCGCCTGAAAACAGCTCCTGATTTTCAGAAGTTTTTTAACAACTCGCGTTTTTCACAGCGTATTTTACGGACGTTATTGGAGCTGTTTTTCAATGGAGTCAATGAAAAACGGCTCCAAAAACGTCCCAAGAAGTGACATGCACTTGTTTGACGCGGGCATGTTTTTACGCTTCGTCTTTTGACAGCGACGCGTAAACTTACACCTCGTGGGAACAGAACATCGTAAAACCCATTGAAAGCAATGGGCAGATTTTTGTAGGCGGAATGGAAGGCGTAAAACGCCCAAATTACGCCTGAAAACACTGCGTGTGAACATACCCTAATTCGAGCTCCTACAATGCACTGCTCTGCTGTGACAGGAAACCAGAAGCATTCCTGATTTAGCTTTAGATATGAATCGAGAAGAAAAGGTCATGTATCTCAAAATCAGTATGTGACCCAGGACTATTAGTTTCCCACATTATCTCTCCTCCTCCTCTATCCCAGCTGTTCTTCTCTCCACTGATGCCGAGAAGGCCTTCGACCGAGTAGATTGGGGGTTCCTTACCCAGACCTTAAAACATATAGGACTTGGTTCCAACATGCTCGATGGATTGGTAGTTTGTACTCAAGGCCCTCTGCGGCTGTCAATATTACCGGAGTCCTCTCTGACTATTTCCCTATTCTGAATGGTACCCTTCAGGGCTGCCCCCTCTCCCCTCTTATTTTCATTCTCACACTGGAACCTCTCCTTCGATACATTCGTCAGAATGTGGATATTACAGGAGTTCACGTCAGGGACAATACTCATAAAATTGCCGCCTATGTCGATGACCTCTTATTTTTTCTTTCACAACCATTAATCTCACTTTCCAATCTTCTCGCTGAACTCTCCCGATACGCGACCCTATCAAAATTACAAGATCAATTTGCAGAAATCGAAAGCCCTCAACATTTCTTTGCCACAGACAGCTCTTGCTTCATTAGCAGCTTCCTTCCCGTTCAAGTGGTCCACGTCTACCTTACCATATCTGGGAGTTCACCTCACCCCGCGTACGTCGGGACTCTACCAGGCCAACTTCCCTCACCTACTGTCCTCTTTTAAAAAAGACCTGGATAGATGGTCTATGGGTACCATTACATGGTTTGGTCACTGCTCAATACTAAAGATGAATGTTCTCCCTAGGATTCTTTACCTACTACAGGCCCTGCCTATTTTTGTCCCTCGGTCCTTCTTCAGGGCTCTTACCTCCCTCTTCTCCAAATTTGTGTGGAATAATAAAACAGCCAGAATCTCAAAGTTGTTGCTCTATAGACCCAAACGACAGGGGGGAATTGGATTACCTGATATCTATGCATACTATAGGGCTACCCACCTCACTAGACTAGTGGATTGGCATTGTAATGCTGATACCAAACTTTGGGTTATATTGGAATCACACTTCTGCTCCTCGCCTCTCCACATATTGCCCTGGCTTCCCAATTCTTCTTTGCCCTCTCCATCTCACCCTACTGTTTCCACTACCTTGACAATAATCAGAAACTCTACTGGGTCCCAGCTTCTACCCCATCCTTCCCCGTTACTCCCGATATTGGGCCATCCTTCCTTCACACCGAGCCTGTCGGACCCTGTTTTTCAGAGATGGGCATCTTTTGGATGATGCCGGGCCATCCATTTTTTGACAGGGGAATCTTGGCCGACCTTGGAAGCTCTCGCTTCCACCCTGGACACTTGTCCCTTGGGATTCTGAAAGGCAAACTAATTCCATCATTTCCTTGTCTCCCTCCCACCCGCCGCCGCCCTGTCCCGTTCCGTCACCCCATTGGAAACCCTTTGCTCGGGAACGGGTCCGGTGCGGCATGCCCTTTCCGCTATCTATGCCATGTTGGGCTCTCTTCGACGCAGCCGCTGCCTCCTTTTGTGGACAAGTGGGAGCGGGATTTGAATTTATCTCTTTCTGACTCCCAATTGATCAGGATTTATGATTTAACTCATGGATCGTCAATTTCTAGTCGTATCCAAGAGGCAGGATATAAACTTTTATCTCGATGGTACTATGTTCCGTCTAGACTCCATGTTATGTTCCCCAATGTCTCTTCTCTTTGCTGGCGCTGTGGGTCTTCTGAAGGGACCCTTCTCCATACCTTCTGGGATTGTTCAGTGTTGTCTCATTTCTGGCAGGAAGTCTGGAGAATAACCTCCTCTTTCTCTGACCACACCTATTACTCCGGCTTTTTTTCTGCTTCATCTCAGCGACATTCCTTTTCCAATATACAAAAAGTCTATTCTTCGACACTTCGTTAACAGGGCTTGAGCTTGTATACCTGTTCTGTGGAAAAGTACGGAACCTCCCTCTCTCAGACGCTGGTTTCATAAAATAGAGGAAATTAAGCGCATGGAAGACTTTACATCTCAGTTGACTAACAGACCTGGCAGCTTCTCCAAGACTTGGTCCCATTGAATTGTCTATCAGGACTCTCCAGAATATCGGACCATCATGGCCAGCTGAAATTTCAGACGTTTTTGAATTGTGTTCTGGATCATGTACCTATGTGTTCCCCCTCCTCCTCCGTTTTTCTTTTTTGTTCCCTTGCTTGATATGTTCCTTGTTTGAAAAAGCAAATAAAGAAAGAATTTACAAAAAAAAAAAAAACAGTATGTGATAAAGAAAGCAAAGTATTTGCAAAGTTACTCAACATTTTATGTAGATTGATAATGGGAAATGTTGAAAACAGTTGTTTAAACGTGGAGTTTCTTTTTAAAAATATTTTGCCAAAAAATGTAAGGGAAATTTGTTTCTATTTCCAGCTTCTATACACTGATACAGAGTCTCTTTTATGGTTTTCTATTACATAAGGCTTGATGAAAGATTGAAGTGACGGGGATTATGTTTTGTGTGTGGGATCATAGAAATGAAGAGATTACAATACAAGGACGAGGGGAGGGGGGCTCCGACATTAGAGTGAATATTCTTTTGTTACTAATGTTTCCTAATGGCTCTAATAACATATTAAGTTTGGGAAAGTATCTGAGCGCCACAGCCCGGTACAACAGCTCAGTATTTTTTATCATAATAAGAGATGTGTCATCTCAAATACCGGCTGATTAGATTGAATAATATGTAATTATTATTTGATTTTGTTTGTGAGCAAGAAACCCAAATAACGTCATTATTCACTTCCCGCAGAGCCTATTGTGCAACCTGAATTTGTAAGGCTGTCTCCGCCAAAATCAGAGGCATTTTCGCCAATTTATTGTCATCGCTTTATTATTGTGCTAGTTGGCCTCCTTTTACTGGAATTTGCCAGCTTCTCTTTATTATAGTGATTATATACTTTTAATACATCAACATTTCTGCAACACCATACAATTAACTAGACATTAGCTAAAGCCTGGCGCCAACTCCTACAGGTATATATGTGTGTGTTTATCTCAGATGACTGGCACAAATCGGACTGTAATTGTATTATAATAATACACATAGATTCCTTAAAGGGGTTTTCCATTCTCGATAACCCGGGGTCCATGACCGCTTCCTCTGCAAACATCTGTTATCACTGATGGAATTAGCTGTTGACTGATCATTTAGTAAGAGCCCATTTGGGGAACACCCTCACCATCCTTTGCGATGATGTCATAGCTTCCTTATTGGTAATGGTTTGACCACTGGGATTTCCACTGTGTTGCAATTCTAAGGGTCTTAGCCCATTTATTCTAGGGATCGGTGGAAGTCCCAGCGGTTGAAATCCCACTGGTCATGAAGTAATGGCATCTTCCATGTAAAAAGAAAACCTTTAAAAAAACGTATCGTCCAAAATAAGTATTAAAAAATACCTTTAAATATAAGTTCTCACATTGAATATTATATTCAGTAGTTTTTTAGTCAGGGTGAGGACACATAGTGGCCGCAATGCAATATAAAAACTACAACTGCATGCAGTTTCATAGCCAATCGTCGCAGTTTTTTCAGGTGTTAAATATGTTTTACCTGTAAAAAAACAAACGGAAAATAAAGTGCATTGCCTATGGGTATGTTTATATGTGGAAAATTTGTTGCAGACATTTCTGTGACTGAGAATCTAATTCCATACTGTACATATGAATGGCGCTGTTTCTGCAGCATGTGCATGGATTTATAAAAACCCCGTTCAGATATATAAGAAGAATTTTCAATTGCAGAAATGTCTGCAACAAATCTGAACATACCCAGGCAGATTTCAGGTTCTGGACTATTCAACAGCTGAGTGACAGTCCGTGTGAAGTCATAGACATTTAGGTTAATATACTGATTTATTGAAAGACTTTACGGGCACATCCAGTGTCCGTAGAGGTCATGTCAGGGCGAATTAAGATTTTATTTGTGTTTGCATCACAAATGTATCTTGATGGCTCCCTAAAGGGGTTATGGAGAGACATGGTACCCCTGGTGTGATCTAATGTGAATAAATACAGACTGCAGTTATGAACATACGTCTCACAGATCAGGTAACCGGTTAAGTGCAGTCAATTAGGTATCAAAGCACTTCCAACGAAAAATAGCCAACTCCCATATATCATAGACAGAACAAGAGAACAATGAGTCACAAGGCCATGAATAAATAGAAAATAGTATAAATTTTATTATAAAAAAGACAAATAGTATAAAAATGCAAAAGAGGATCTAAAGAACATTGTCTGTACCTGGACCACACAAACAGTAATAGTACAGTCACGGGTAGATGTTCACTGATACACACGGAACAACGTTATATACCATGCGGCTACAAAAAGACACCTGTTTCAGTAATAAGTACTATTATGGTATAGTGTTGAGACGTAGTATATAGTTTAGAAAAAAAGGTACAAGTTGTAAGTAAGAATATATGTGGAAAAAGGGGCCTGAAGAAGCTGTACTTGCGAAACGCGCGTTGGGGCGTTGCAACCATTCTGTGGACCACTACATTCTCCTCATCTCCATGGGTAAGATTTCTCACACGGACCCCCCCTGGTTTTACTAGGTGGGTATAGACTCACACATAAGGCTATCTCAGGACACTCTTACTCGATTTATCTGTGGTAACCCGGGCAGTTTTTCCCCTTTTTTCACATATATTCTTACGTACAACTTGTACCTTTTTTTCTAAACTACACCGTGTTCCAAATTATTATGCACATTGGATTTAAGTGTCATAAACATTTAATTATTAGTTTTTCAATGAAACTCATGGATGGTATTGTGTCTTAGGGCTCTTTAGATCATTGTAATCAATCTCAGACACCTGTGATAATTAGTTTGCCAGGTGTGCCCAATCAAAGGAAAACTACTTAAGAAGGGCGTTCCACATTATTAAACAGCCACAGGTTTCAAGCAATATGGGAAAGAAAAAGGTATTTGAAGCCGCTGGTGCCTCTGGAGTCCCGCGAACCTCAAGGTGTAGGATCCTCCAGAGGTTTGCAAGTGTTCATAAAGCTATTATTTGGCCACCCCTAAACAATGCTCACAAGCAGAAACGGTTGCAGTGGGCTCAGAAATACATGAAGACTAATTTTCAAACCGTGTTTACTGATGAGTACCGTGCAACCCTGGATGGTCCAGATGGATGCAGTAGTGGATGGTTGGTGAATGGCCACCATGTCCCAACAAGGTTGCGACGTCAGCAAGGAGATGGTGGAGTCATGTTTTGGGCTGGAATCATGGGGAGAGAGCTGGTAGGCCCCTTTAGGGTCCCTGACAGTGTGAAAATGACCTCTGCAAAGTACGTAGAGTTTATGACTGACCACTTTCTTCCGAGGTACAAAAAGAAGAACTGTGCCTTCCATAGCAAAATTATCTTCATGCATGACAAAGCGCCATCTCATGCTGCAAAGAATACCTCTGTGTCATTGGCTGCTATGGGCATAAAAGGAGAGAAACTCATGGTGTGGCCTCCATGTTCCCCTGACCTCAACCCTATTGAGAACCTTTGGAGCATCGTCAAGCAAAATATCTATGAGGGTGGGAGGCAGTTCACATCAAAACAGAAGCTCTGGGAGGCTATTCTGACATCCTGCAAAGATATTCAAGCAGAAACTGTCCAAATACTCACAAATTCAATGGATGCAAGATTTGTGAAGGTGATATCAGAGAAGGGGTCCTATGTTAACATGTAACTTGGCCTGTTAATTTTTTTTTGATTGAAAGAGCTTTTTATTTCTGTAAATATGACCTCCTGATGCTGCAAATTCAACAAATGACCATTTTAGTTCTCTTTACAACCTTTAAAATGTTTTGATCTCTGTTGTGCATAATAATGTGAAACAAAAAAAATCTGTTCTCATTAGGAGATTTGTTCAATAAAATTTGCATTATACTCCAACGGTTGATGGCTTGAAGATTATACTGACTGTCATTTGCATCGACTATTTAGGAAAATCAGCGAAAAATAACATTTGCATAATAATTTGGAACGCGGTGTATATACTACGTCTCAACACTATGATACCATAATAGTACTTATTACTGAAACAGGTGTCTTTTTGTAGCCGCATGGTATATAACGTTGTTCCGTGTGTATCAGTGAACATCTACCCGTGACTGTACTATTACTGTTTGTGTGGTCCAGGTACAGACAATGTTCTTTAGATCCTCTTTTGCATTTTTATACTGTTTGTCTTTTTTATCATAATAAAATTTATACTATTTTCTATTTATTCATGGCCTTGTGACTCATTGTTCTCTTGTTCTGTCTAGACTACAGTTATGAGTCATAGAACCAACATTTTTGCAGAATTTGATACACTAGGCAAATTTCTACACGGCTTCAACTACAAAGGTTCCAGCGATAGGATCGCACATGCGTATATGCCATAACTGTCTACCCCTTAAAGTGGATCTGTCACTAGTTTAGTAATGCCCACTCTCCTAGCTAATCTAATAGGCGCTGTCACACTGATAATGCTAGTGAAAATTCTGTCCCAAAAAGTTTATTATTTGAAAAGTTATGAGCTTTTTTCTAAATATGCAAATAAGGCTATAATTGACAAGTGGGCATCAACACCAGCGATTCTCCTGAGGTGGAGCCTCCTCACAACCTCCTGTCCTATCAGCATGAAGCTACTTGACACTGTGTGAGAGACTGAGGCTGAAGGGAAGGGGGATCACTTCAAATAGCCATATCTTTGGCTGTGGTGCTAGAACAGTGGTGGCATATGAAAGATGAGATTCTAATCTTTCATATGGCACCAGGAACGCAGTTCTAGCTGTGAAACAACCGGAGATATCACCAGCTGAATACACAGTCGGGAATGGTAGCCGTATACTATATGATCACGCTGTGTTGCTGGGCAGGGCAGAGGGAGAAGCTGTATGCTGATTGGCCAGCGTCATACAGAAAACATTACACCGCCCAGAGAGAAAAGAAAGAGTAACCTCCCATTTGGCAAGTATAGCAAATTAGCATATTTAGAAAACTGCACAGAACCTTGCAAATAATAAACATTTTTAAAAATAAATCACATCATAGCGATTAGTTAGTGGATAGGGCACTAATAAACGAGTGACAGATCCTCTTTAACAATAGTGACAATAAAGGGTCTTTCTAGCTAGACTGATATGCTGTGTTATATCCAGTGCTGGTCCTGAGGGGGCGGCGCATGACATAGGGATTCTCTCTTTGGTGGTTTTTTTAATCCCTGTGTCATGCTCCGCCCCCTCAAGTCCTGCAGAAGGCATAACACAGTGCATCAGTTCTACCCAGAGTGTTCCTTTAAAGGGGTTGTCCACTACCACCGGATAGGTCATCAGTATATCATCGGTGCGGGTCCAACACCCGGACCCCGCACAGATCAGCCGCTTCGGTAGCCTGAGGACGCTGGATGTTATGGCACATTATGCGATGTACGGAGCTGGAAGAAGTTGGCTCCGTACATAACATAGCGGCCGTGCTGCAGAACTGCAGCTCTTCTCCTATTCACTTGAATAGGAGCAGAGCTGCAGTACTGGAACTCGGCAGCTATTCCGTGACCGGAGCGAACTGCTTCTGGCATGTACGGCCGGTGCCCGGAGGCAGCCGGAGCATCTTAACGGTGCGGGGTCCAGGTGTCGGACCTCCACAGATCATGTACTGATGACCTATCTGGTGGATAAGTCATCAGTTGTCCGGTAATGGAAAACCCCTATAAGGTTTATTTACACAAGACTTAAAAAACACTTTAAATGGGCACCCTAGTAAACAGATAGGCTACTGGTTCAGCCTACAATATGACTGTATCCCTTGTGTGTATGTGGTTCACTCCAAATCACATCAGATTAATTAACTCCAGGCAGATTACTGTCATTTATATTCAATAGCTTTTATTCTTTATCAGATATTAGATTCCGCGCTGTGTGCTATTTCCAGACGTATCTGTATTCCCCTAATAAATGGTTCTCAGTCTGATGTCAGGTCCAGAATTATACCCTGTAATGATTTCACTTGAGGCCCACAAAGGGGATCCATCTTGCAGAGCTAACTCATTTAAATGTGACGCTTCCACAATTCCCTCTAATTACTGGATGGTGCAGCAGCTTTGTGTGATATGCATTTAATTCACCATTAGAGCCTCAAGCCAATTAGATTGCTGAGAGGATGAAATGAAAGATGCACCGAGACGTAGATGTGAACAAAAACAGAGAAGATAGAATTAGAAGCGATGTATCTGATAGGAGGCCAGTTTTGTTTGCGTGGATCCCATCGGACCAACACCTCTCTTGAGGCTCCTGGTACTGTATTATCTGAATAGAACTTGAAACTGTAAAAGGGTTGTCTGGTTCAGAAAACTCATTTTAAAATACCGTTCTAGCAGAGATGTCCCTGGCGGGAGGAAGTGGGGCCCATTCAGTGGTGTTAATGTAACGCGAATGAGTGGGCCCCATCGCAGTTGCAGGGGGTACAACCGGGCCATAGCATGCAAGGTCTGTGCCACAGTGTATAGAAAGTTGAATGCAATGCAGCTGTCAGGACCTTTTTTGCACCGTAGCACAGACCTTGTGCAGTCTGTTTGTCGGGCCTTAAAGACAAGCCAGAGGCGGTAAGTAAATGACTTTTTATTTTGTCTGATCTGGGGTCTGATTAAGTGGTCCATCCTGGTGGTCCATATTGGAGGATGATTTCCATTGACGAACCTATAACCTTTAAATGCAGGGCACACTGGTGCACATGCTGTGACCCCACAAATCATTTTGGGGAGTGTAAAGGGTGTTCCCAACAGAAGGAACCCCTTCCAATTGCAAAACTTGAGGTGGGTAGTCCATTTCTAATGCTACACAGCAGAAAACACCTTTCCTACAAGTCCATTGTCAAGGTCTGGAAGCAGATTTGGAGTCTAGTGACTGAAATAATCTGTAAGAAGGGTGATAATTGCAAGAGTAGTCAAGCAACAATACAGGTTCTGCACCAGATAAATGTCAACAGTTCGTAGCATAAGGCATAGATGTGGTCAGGAAACAATCCAAGTTCATTTCACAGATAAGTGACAACAGTTTGTAGAGTAAGGCAGAGTTGTGGTCAGGAAACAATCCAAGTTCAGTACACAGATAACAGCAATAGTTTGTAGCATGAGGTAGAGATGTGGTCAGGAAACCCTCCAAAGTTCAATACACAGATAAGCAACAACAGTTTGTAATCTAAGGCAGAGACATGGTCAGGAAAAAATCCAAGTTATGTACACTTATAAGCAACAACAGTTTGTAGTCTAAGGCAGAGACATGGTTGGGAAACAATCCAAGTTATGTACACAAATAAGCAGTAACAGTCTGTACAGTAAGGCAGAGACATGGTAAGGAAATAATCCAAGTTCAGTCCACAGATAAGTAGCAACTGTTTGTAGAATAAGGCAGCAATGAACTAAACTAGTGGCAGGAAGCTATTTTCTCTGACAAGAAGAAAGTGCAAGGTCCAGGCTTATATATGAAGTCAAACATGTGAGAATAATCAGGAAATCAGTCAGTCAATCAATCTCAAGAAGCAAGAATCAAGAGAACCTAAACAATGGATTCAGAAGTTGAGCTGTCCAGTAGCACCAGTAGCTCAAGGAGACAAGCTACCCTGTGGGACACAGAAGTTTTTTGGGTTCAAACCCTGACACCCACATTCAATCTAGGCCTACACATTATGTGAATTTAGATTAACATAGGCATTGGTCTGGAAACTAGAACTTCAGTGCAGGTAGCTATAACTGACTCACGGCATTTCATCAAGATATTTGCCCTGGAAGCAATGAGGAAAAAAGAAGAGCTGTGGGATTCCAATTTCTACTGCTAATTATTTTTATTACATGATATAAAATAATACATATGGATGAGAATCAAGATAAGCATTGGATCTAATATTAATTTTCCTTCCCACCGGAACACTGTCAAAGCCTTATGTGCCCAGCAAATTACTATGTACATATGTTTACATAAACTGTAAAATGTATGTTTTTATCCTTGATTCATGGTTTCAGTTGTGTTTTTATATTATCTAATAGCAGCAGCTGGAGAGATGATTGGGACACTGCGCTGTGTCAGTAATTGGTCTTCACATCAATGTTTTACCAAGCAGACAGAATCTATTTTGAATCTATAGGTATTTTAATACGGGGGCTGAATATATTCAGTGAATCATCCATAAATATTCCATAGATTATACTACATTCAGATCACACTACATTTACTTAATGTACATTATCCTGCTTCAGAAAACAAAACCGATTGTGTGCAATTCATGTCTCATCCAATATTGTAGAACAAGGATTATGTTTAGCTCAAAAATTGTGAATAAATAAGAAATATTGTGGATTGTTTTTGTTTTTTTTTTGGGCGGGGGTTAAAAATGAGCTAGGTGGCATTTTTTAGTCATGTTTCTTATATTGTCTTGGAAATAATTAAAGTGAAACTTATTTTTTGTTACGTGATGTTTTCTTCTCCATTCATACTCAAAGCTAAATTTAGAATTCTCCTGGTGTCCTGTCACAGAAGAGCAGAGCCTTGTGGGAGCTCAAATGACAGCTACACAGTTAAAGCTGAGCTGTTATGTCACATATCTTACAGCAAGTTGTAAACTGTTACAATGTTTCTAGGCGAGAATACCTCCGTATATATGGTGTCTGATGGAGCACGACATTCATATGGAATCTGTATGGAGGCATACGGAGGTACAGCAGAAGCTTCATGCACCTCTATAGCACACCTATTACAGCTGTGTACAAAACTGAGCCACAATACGGCCATGAGCATGAGCCCTTACACTTTGAAATGTTGCTAAAAATGGAGTTATGCTCCAACGCAACATAGAAATGCTGTACTTGGGAAATTGTAATAAAATAACCTAATAGTAATTTTACATTTAGAAAAAAAAAAAAAAATCAACAAACATTTTAAGTTGAGATTTTGGAGGAATCTGTCCCCAGAAGACGCCTTTAATTTGGGCAGCTGCAACTGCACCTGCCAAACTGCTTATTGGTCATGGAGGGGGGACAAGATAAACTGTTACATGTGTCCCTTAGTTAGTTTTTAGTCTAGTGATCTCCGCCCCTTAGACTTGTTGAAGTTAGGGGTCTGCATATAGGGCTTGCTTTATGATGACCCCCTCCCAATCTGCAGGACTGTAAAGGATCTGCCAGGCACAGCGGGGTTAACTCCCAGAACTAATCAGTCAGCACCTGAGAATACATCCCTGAGACTGACTCCTGCTTCCACCATTCAGGCTGGCAGGCTTAGGAGTGGGAGAGCCTATCGTAACCTGGCCAGACGCAGCTAGCTCCCGCCCTCGGTCTATTTAAGCCTGCACTTCCTGTCCCTCGGTGCTTGTTATTGCTTTTGTTTCTTTCCTTGTGGTTCCTGGCCCAGCTACAGCTCCTGCTATTTTTGATCCTGCTCCATACCGACCCTGGCTTACCGACTACTCTTCTGCTTTTCGTTTTGTACCTCGCACACTCCTGGCTTGACTCGGCTCGTTCACCACTCTGGTTGCTCACGGTGTTGCCGTGGGCAACGGCCCCTTTTCCTTGCTTGTGTTCCTTGTATGTTTGTCGTGTTTGTCGTGCACTTACTGAGCGCAGGGACCGCCGCCCAGTTGTACCCCGTCGCCTAGGGCGGGTCGTTGCAAGTAGGCAGGGACAGAGTGGCGGGTAGATTAGGGCTCACTTGTCCGTCTCCCTACCCCCTGCCATTACAAGGACTTTGGGTTCTGGTATAGTTGTATTAGGACTCCAAGCAAGTATCCTATTTTACAGGAGTCTGTCCGGGTAGGAGATGACCTCTAAATACAAAAATCAATCCAAAAACAAAGCTAGTTTTAGAGGTGGGGCTGTGACAAACTCTAGTGCAAAGCTCTTTAAACGTTTTCTTCCAGGACCAGCACCAGCCAAAGCATGGTGGCATTTGGGCCTCACCCATTGCTGACATCTATGCCAAAAAAGAGCAACATGTGATTGTTTTGTGGATGATAGGCTGCAGTCAATTCCTTAAATCCCCCAGTGCCCCTATACAATTGCCAACCACAGTGCCTCCGGGCTGAGTCTTGGTACCCCAGTAAGTCACAATTTCTCCAGTGCTAATCACAATTCCCCTAGTGCTAGTCATAATTCCCCCAGTGCTAGTCACAATTCCCCTAGTGCTAATCACAATTCCCCCAGTGCTAGTCACAATTCCCCCAGTGCTAGTCACAATTCCCCCAGTGCTAGTCACAATTCCCCCAATGCTTGTCACAATTCCCCCAGTAACAGCTACTCAGTACAATACCAACTTAAGGGTGGGAATGATGAGTTTATGAGGTCATTCCCACCATTAATGGCCAGCTGAAGGCTATGGCGATCTTTTGTTTTTAATATAATACAAGTAGTCACACACATGTAAATTACAGAAATAAAACTGAAGAGGAATTCCATTCTCCTGGACGTGTGACTTCAATTTCTGCAGGAGTGGGAGAACAGATTCACTGATATTATGCAGAATTAATTAATCAAGGTATTTTGCATTTGTTTTGCATAAACAAGGGAACGCATGGTGTAACTAATTCATCTGCAAAATTATTTCTTGTACCATATTCTGTTAAAGGAAGAATCATTAATACCATTTATATGTTGGAGCTCTGTGTGTTACTTTACCACCCAGCATATACTGTATTGTCATGTGCTGACCTCGTCCTGCTCCAGCGCTGTCTCTCCCTGCCAGCCGCCGCCGCTATGATTCTCACAATGGGGATGTCTAGGAGCGGATTATACCCCTCCCCTGTGGAAATAAACATGCACGCTCAATTGAGCCAAGCTTGCATGTTTATAGGGGAGTCGGCAATATGAACGTTCAGCCGACAGTTATTTAATGTTTATGGCCGCCTTTACAGTATAGTTATCAAAGCAGAGTCTTTAACAAAACGAGCAACCCTGTGTCCATCACATGACCATGGACAGTTTTTTTTATCCCCAGAATAAAACAATTAAGGATTCAATTCAAGGGCAGCAAGCCGAAATCTTAAAAACCATACAATGTAAAAAGTTACATAGAAAATTGTATAAGTTATTTATACGGTGAATAAGCTTTGTTTGCTGATTTTAGAATACCCCTTTAAGCACATTATCACTCAGTGTGTCAGGAATACATTTTAATGGATAAATTATGCATATTTCAGGCTAAAACAAATGAGACTGTAATGTTATAAAGACGGGCTGATCTACGGGGAAATTGCTAGTTGTAATGAATACATTTGTAATTGATTTTTTTTGCAACAGCAGTGCCATATTAGTTTCTAGTCGTCCATTACATATGCTGGGGCACATTACCATGTAAACCACCACCATCAACTGAAAAGGTTAAGTAAAGAAGTTTATCTCCTTAATTTCTGCAACTGGAACACACATGCATCTGCCGCCCCCCTCTCAAGGGAACATTTCTTTCATTAGATTTGCGTTCATTTGTATAAACAAGACTTTTGTTGAAATAGAGCACATCTGCTTTACAGGTCTGAGCAAATGCACAAGTGCAAAAAATTCACATTATGTCTGCAAGTCAAGAATGATCAGTTTTTATAGTTCTGCTTGGAATGGATGACTTCATTAACCTAATGGTGAGGAAGATTCAATACTTGGAACAAGACGGCCTCTCATAATTAGGCACCAGTGACATCACTGAGAATCCTCGTGGGAGGGTAAAACAAACATAAATATTTTACAGCCATTCACAAGCTGTAGCCTAAGGTTTTCCTTTTTGCCATTACTTTATGTAAGGCCTCATGCAAACGAACGTGTTTTTGCGGGCGCAATTCATCCGCAAATCTGCGGGTGAATTGCGTTCCCATTTATTTCTATGGGCCCATGCACACGACCGTGGTTTCCACGGTCCATGCGTTGCCCGGGAGCATGGACCGCAAAAAGATAGGACATGTCTTATTACGGCCACATTTTGCGTTCCAAGCTCATTGAAATGAATGTACACGGCCATGTGCACGCCCCGTGATTTGCGGGTGAACTCTGCAGCCGTACGAGCCGCCAATCACAGGCCGTGCACACCACTACGGTCGTGCGCATGGGCCCTAAGAAACACCACAAGAAATAAAAATGTTTACCTATTATGTAATTAGTTATTTTTAACTTCGACTTAAGAGAACACATTTGTGTAAACTTCCGATCTTGCAATCTTTTGTCAGTATTTTAGATTCAAATTTGTTTACTGTATTTAAAGGGGTTTTCCATGTTCTGACAACTGATGACCCATCCACCGGATAGGTCATCAGTATATGACCGGTGTGTGTCCGACACCCGGACCCCGCACCGATCAGCTGACCCAGCTGCTTCCGGGCACCAGATGTTTTGAAAACTATGCAGTAGTTGGGGCCGGAAGCAGATGGCTCCCACCACTGCATAGCAGGCGTTCGGCAGAACTGCGGCTCTGCTCCTATTCACTTGAATACTGCAGTACAACAGCTCGGCCGCTATTCTTTGACCAGAGGCATCTGCTTCCGGCAATATCGTCTGATGCCCAGAGGCAGCCGCAGCAGCTGATCGGTGCAGTTTCCGGGTGTGGGACCCGCACCGATCATATACTGATAACCTATCTGGTGGCTAGGTCATCAGTTGTCAGAACGTAGACAACCCCATTAACAGCATGTTCAGCTCCCAGCACCCCCGGCAAACATCTGATTTTACCATGGGAAACCCTCTCTGGCCTGACATTTCCCCTGTAGGGATAATGAAGTCTTACATGGTGGCCTCTTCAGAGGCATGTCTCGAATCCGCCAGAATGTGACAGACCGGACCCCCTTTATGAAAGAAATTCTCGAAGAGTTGGTTAGCACATTTTAAGATTGACTCAAGTAAATACTGTAGTGTATTCTCACTTTCCTATTATAGAGCCCCAGGATACTACAGTTCAGATTATAGACCTATAGATTAACTGTCGTAATTGATTCTCTACTTTCTGGACATTTTTTGTTCAGCCTCGTCTGTAGAAATTAACACACTGAGAAGTACTTAGTTTGATTCTGTAAGAATTTGATGTGCATCTACCGCAGAGAAAAGTAAATGTTAAACATTAAGGTGGTTATCCATCTTCCCGCATCAAACGGCAGAACATTTAATGTGAAACCTTTAATCAAGAACCCGCAGAGAGAAGCCAAAATAGAACAAGGACAGGTAGACGTCTTTTGTTCTTACGTATACATTCTAAGGACGGGAATTGCTGGTTTAGTTGCTAAGTGAATGTACAGATGTAAAGTTGCAGGTTTAATGTTTTAGACCCTATTATTTGGTGTTCTCAGAAGCCAAAAAATACAACATAGAAAATAACCTGTCTCTGACCAGAAGGCAGCCAGCGGTACAGGTTCTGACAGCAGGGTTAATCGCTAAGTATCTAAAACCTAGGGGTGGCCCCATCCGCTGAGGGACCCTGTGCAAGAACAGTATATGGGCCCCTTGCTCTCCAATATTTCATCATAAATCACCCCCGTATGTCTGTGTTCGGTCCGAGAAATGCGGTCGACATGCGGTCTGTATATCACGAACCGAACACGGTCGTGTGCATTGGTGCCTTAGAGAGACATGGGGGTGATTTCTGATGAAATATTGGAGAGCAAGGGGCCCATATACTGTTCTTGCACAGGGTCCCTCAGCGGATGGGGCCACCCCTAGGTTTTAGATACTTAGCTATTAACCCTGCTGTCAGAACCTGTACCGCTGACTGCCTTCTGGTCATAGACAGGTTATTTTCTATGTTGTATTTTTTGGGTCTAAAACATTAAACCTGCAACTTTACAACTTCCGTGTACTGTCCGGGATTTTCACGCACCCATAGACTTCGGACCAGAATAGGACATGCAGTGAGTTTCATGCAACGGAAACGCTGCGTGAAAAATCACAGACGTCTGAATAGCCCAATTGAATCGCATAGGTCAGTGTGCTGTCCGTTTTCTTAACGGACGTATACGACGCTCGTCTGAATCAGGCCTAAAATAAATCTGTGACAGACTTCTTCAGGAGGTGATGAGCTGCGCCTATATATCACCGCTCATCTATTTATAATCAGAATGTGATGTTTATACAAATATTTTTTACAGACATGTCAATGGGGATTTTTCATATATGCATATAATAATTATAATAATAACAACAACAATAATAATAACAATAATAATAATTATAATAATAACAACAGCAACTCTTTCATATGCACCATTATTCTCCACATGTATTTTTAACAAGTAGAGCAGATGCCTTTAGTATAACGTGTCATTGCTCTACGGTTGTCATTGTTTTAATAGATATAATTAGAATTGATTTCCTCCAAATCATATGATGAAGCCAAGACTCATGTTGTCATCTCCTGGGGTGGGGGGGGGGGGGGGTTAGACTCCTGGGTTTTGATGTGCAGATACCTAGTTGCAGATCCAGTTGAATAAGAAGAAGAATGAAAGGGAATGATACACTTCTTCTGTTCCTCATACACAGTCTCCTACATCTATAATAAAGCCCAGTCCTCATGTATTGTCTTATGTTCAGCAGAAGATATTTATTCTGCTAAAAGAAAATTAAGATCATCTGACGGTAAGTATGAGCCGCTATTCCCGGCCTTCTTATGAGATTGATATATGAGTTAGTGGAGAGGCTGAGACGTATCAAGCTTCTCCGGTTGCTATGGTGGGAGTCAGATGAATCCCTTCGGAGAGGCTGAGCAGTGCTAAGGTTACCATTGGGCTCTGAGAAGATCACACAATCCTGCTGGGACCACTATTCCAAGCATTGCCGGAGGCGCTGATAGCTCTTCCAGTGCAGAAAAGACTTCCCTAGCTAGAACATGGGTGATAGGAGCTATTTTAACCCTAGAAATTGGAAATAATTGCATATTTTTTCTCTAGAAGGATATATATATATTGTCAATCCCATAACATCTAAATGTTTATTTGGATATATATATTTATAGGGTATGCTTTGCTGCTTTGCACAACACAGTATTATGCAAGTATGTTTGCTGTATGCTGAAACATTACACTTGAAATCACTTTTTGCAGGCCCTTATTTTAGGTTCTGTTCACACTTCTGTTGAGAGAGTCCATAGGGTTCTGTTAGGCTGGGTTCACACGACCTATTTTCAGACGTAAACGAGGCGTATTATGCCTTGTTTTACGCCTGAAAATAGGGCTGCAATACGTCGGCAAACATCTGCCCATTCATTTGAATGGGTTTGCCGACGTATTGTGCAGACGACCTGTTATTTACGCGTCGTCGGTTGACAGCTGTCAAACGACGACGCGTAAAAATACAGCCTCGTCAAAAGAAGTGCAGGACACTTCTATACATTATATGCGGGACACTTATATACATTATATGCGGGACACTTCTATACATTATATGCGGGACACTTCTATACATTATATGCGGGACACTTCTATACATTATATGCAGGACACTTCTATACATTATATGCGGGACACTTCTATACATTATATGCGGGACACTTCTATACATTATATGCGGGACACTTGTATACATTATATGCGGGACACTTCTATACATTATATGCGGGACACTTCTATACATTATATGCGGGATACTTCTATACATTATATGCGGGACACTTCTATACATTATATGCGGGACACTTCTATACATTATATGCGGGACACTTCTATACATTATATGCGGGACACTTATATACATTATATGCGGGACACTTATATACATTATATGCGGGACACTTATATACATTATATGCAGGACACTTATATACATTATATGCGGGACACTTATATACATTATATGCGGGACACTTCTATACATTATATGCGGGACACTTCTATACATTATATGCAGGACACTTATATACATTATATGCGGGACACTTCTATACATTATATGCGGGACACTTATATACATTATATGCGGGACACTTGTATACATGTTATGCGGGACACTTCTATACATTATATGCGGGACACTTATATACATTATATGCGGGACACTTGTATACATGTTATGCGGGACACTTCTATACATTATATGCGGGACACTTATATACATTATATGCGGGACACTTCTATACATTATATGCGGGACACTTCTATACATTATATGCGGGACACTTGTATACATTATATGCAGGACACTTCTATACATTATATGCAGGACACTTCTATACATTATATGCGGGACACTTCTATACATTATATGCGGGACACTTCTATACATTATATGCGGGACACTTCTATACATTATATGCGGGACACTTCTATACATTATATGCGGGACACTTCTATACATTATATGCGGGACACTTCTATACATTATATGCGGGACACTTCTATACATTATATGCGGGACACTTCTATACATTATATGCGGGACACTTCTATACATTATATGCGGGACACTTCTATACATTATATGCGGGACACTTCTATACATTATATGCAGGACACTTCTATACATTATATGCAGGACGCTTCTATACATTATATGCAGGACACTTCTATACATTATATGCAGGACACTTGTATACATTATATTGGGGACACTTCTATACATTATATGCAGGACACTTGTATACATTATATTGGGGACACTTCTATACATTATATGCGGGACACTTCTATACATTATATGCGGGACACTTCTATACATTATATGCGGGACACTTCTATACATTATATGCGGGACACTTCTATACATTATATGCGGGACACTTCTATACATTATATGCGGGACACTTCTATACATTATATGCGGGACACTTCTATACATTATATGCGGGACACTTATATACATTATATGCGGGACACTTGTATACATGTTATGCGGGACACTTCTATACATTATATGCGGGACACTTCTATACATTATATGCGGGACACTTATATACATTATATGCGGGACACTTGTATACATTATATGCAGGACACTTCTATACATTATATGCAGGACACTTCTATACATTATATGCAGGACACTTCTATACATTATATGCGGGACACTTCTATACATTATATGCGGGACACTTCTATACATTATATGCGGGACACTTCTATACATTATATGCGGGACACTTCTATACATTATATGCGGGACACTTCTATACATTATATGCGGGACACTTCTATACATTATATGCGGGACACTTCTATACATTATATGCGGGACACTTCTATACATTATATGCGGGACACTTCTATACATTATATGCGGGACACTTCTATACATTATATGCGGGACACTTCTATACAATATATGCGGGACACTTATATACATTATATGCGGGACGCTTCTATACATTATATGCAGGACACTTATATACATTATATGCAGGACACTTCTATACATTATATGCAGGACACTTCTATACATTATATGCAGGACACTTGTATACATTATATTGGGGACACTTCTATACATTATATGCGGGACACTTCTATACATTATATGCGGGACACTTCTATACATTATATGCGGGACACTTCTATACATTATATGCGGGACACTTCTATACATTATATGCGGGACACTTCTATACATTATATGCGGGACACTTCTATACATTATATGCGGGACACTTCTATACATTATATGCGGGACACTTCTATACATTATATGCGGGACACTTATATACATTATATGCGGGACACTTCTATACATTATATGCGGGACACTTGTATACATGTTATGCGGGACACTTCTATACATTATATGCGGGACACTTATATACATTATATGCGGGACACTTGTATACATGTTATGCGGGACACTTCTATACATTATATGCGGGACACTTATATACATTATATGCGGGACACTTCTATACATTATATGCGGGACACTTCTATACATTATATGCGGGACACTTGTATACATTATATGCAGGACACTTCTATACATTATATGCAGGACACTTCTATACATTATATGCGGGACACTTCTATACATTATATGCGGGACACTTCTATAAATTATATGCGGGACACTTCTATACATTATATGCGGGACACTTCTATACATTATATGCGGGATACTTCTATACATTATATGCGGGACACTTCTATACATTATATGCAGGACACTTATATACATTATATGCGGGACACTTGTATACATGTTATGCGGGACACTTCTATACATTATATGCGGGACACTTCTATACATTATATGCGGGACACTTCTATACATTATATGCGGGACACTTCTATACATTATATGCGGGACACTTCTATACATTATATGCGGGACACTTCTATACATTATATGCAGGACACTTCTATACATTATATGCGGGACACTTATATACATTATATGCGGGACACTTCTATACATTATATGCGGGACACTTATATACATTATATGCAGGACACTTATATACATTATATGCAGGACACTTATATACATTATATGCAGGACACTTCTTTGAGACGTAATTTGAGCCGTTCTTCATTGAACTCAATGAAGCACAGCTCAAAATTTACGGCTGTCAGAGAAGCCTCGCAAAATGCGAGGAGGAGCATTTACGTCTGAAACGAGGCAGCTGTTTTCTCCTGAAAACAGTCTGTCATTTCAGACGTAAAAGCCTGCTATCGTGTGCACATAGCCTTAGTGTTTCCGGTAGTCGTCAATAGTGAGAACTTGATGGGACGCTGATGGACACCATGAAAGTCAATGGGGTCTGTCAGTGTCCAGTTTCAGCATTGTGGCTGCTTTTATAAACTTAGCAGTAAATATTGGAGCTAGTCTGCATTGTCGTTTAGGGCTTATTCACACTTCCGTATATTGGATTCATATAAATGTCTTTTTTTGTTCCATTAAAAAATACATATACATTTTTATATTCACATTTCCGTTTTTTATATGTTATCTTTTTAATGCGCATGTCTCTTTTTTATAATACGCAGCATGTTCCAATGGATATGTACCGTTTTTAGCCAGTAGAAGTCAATGGGTTCATTTTGAAACGCATGTTCCGTTTTTGCAAAGTCTACATGTGCGTACTTGTTCTGTTTTTTTACATCCGTATTTCAGCAACATTACTAGAACAGCAAAACTTTGTTAACCCTTTAAGAAAACATTTAACAAATATGGATAAAAAGCAGACAACTTATAACAAAATACAGATTGCACCTGTTGATAAATTTGGCACATTGTACTCCAGCACACATGAGTTCAAGACGGCCATATGAAACAACAGTCTTAGGGCGTGTTCACATTTGCGTTGGAGGCTCCGTTAGTGGCCTCCATCACAAATCCGTTCCAAAATACTGGACACCATGACGGAAACCCAGCAAAACACATTAAAGTCAATGAGCTCCGTCCTGCAACGGAACCGGCGCTTCAAGTATTTTAGTTGTTCTGCTCCTCTGATGGAGCAGAACAACGGAGACACCGATGCAGATGTGAACAGGCCCTTAGTAAAAGGTTGCATTGTTTTGGTTTTGGTTTCCTTAGAATAAAAACACATTGCCTATGAAGGTGGACATACCAATATACCTCTAATTATTATATCATTACTGCATTAATAGCAATAAGCTTTTTCCATACATCTCATAGACCTCAACATGACGGCCACCTCTACATTCAGTCCACCTGGATTCTGCCATTGCCAGCTGCCTTCTCTTGCTGAACAGCGGTCGAGAAACCCCCTGACAAGTAGGGGTTCCAGATGTGATTCCTAGGGGTATGCTATAAATGTCTATGATGGGAAAACCAATTGAAATAACATTTTATTAGGGAACTGCTCGTAATATAGTTTTATAGTGGTAAATGAAGGGAAGGAAAATGTGTGGTGCTCCTCTCCTAAAATACTGAAAACCTGTTAGAAGTCACCCAAGCAGAACTGTGTTACCAGTGACTTATTGCTGCAATTAATACCTATATAAGCATTCTCCGAGGAGCTAATATTGTATATGAAAAGTGATTTTCTACATGTCTGGATGACTGCGGTGATTCTTTGCTTTCTATTCTTCTCCCAGTTCCCAGGTCACTTCACTGTCGTACGTAGGCTGCATTAAATGGAAGATACAAAGTCTTAGTAGCTCTTAGGCTGGGTTCACACACACTATTTACGGACGTAATTCGGGCGATTTAGCCCCGAATTACGTCCGAAAATGCGGCTCATAAGCGTCGGCAAACATCTGCCCATTCATTAGAATGGGTCTTACGATGTCTGTTCCGACAGTCATTTTTTTTACGCCCGCGTCAAAGATGTGCCTGTCACTACTTCAGACGTAAATGGAGCCGTTTTCCATGGACTCCATGGAAAAACAGCTCCAATTACGTCTGTAATGGACGCAGCGATAGACGCCTGCACATGCCATTACGGCTGAAATTACGGTGCTGTTTTCTCATGAAAACAGCTCCGGAATTTCAGCCGTAACGGAGGCTGCCGTGTGAACATACCCTTACTGTCATTTTATTTTCTAATAAAGGTTAATAAAAACAAGACAAAGATTAAAGGCCTTTTTACACGGGCCAATTATCGGGCAAACAAGCGTTCACAGAACACTCGTTCCCGATCATTGCCGTGTGTAAACAGGGCAATGATCAGCCGATGTACGAGCAAAAGCTCAATCATCTGCTGATCGTATCATTTATGCAGCTGAAAATATTATCGTTGTCGAAAGGACATCTCCCAGGGAGACGCGCTGCCGACATGATAGAAATGTATGGGGATGAACGTAACGGATCGCAGTAACAAGCGTTCATCCCCATACATAGCGCCTTGTGAAAGAAGCAAACGAGCGCCGATCAACGAGCTGTCTTGTTGATCGGTGCTCGTTTACACGGCCCATGTCGGGCCATGTAAGAGGACCCTAAGGGATGTGTTTATTGCAAAAAACAGGCTTCTCTGAAGACAAGCAGATATCACCCTGTCCCGTGACTAGACCATGGCCAAAAGTATCTGAACTCCTGAACATCTCTTCCATTGGTGGTTGCTAAACGTCTTATTCATGGAGTTGGTCACCTTTCCTCCTTTGCTATAAGATTCCACATTCTGGAAGAAATAGCAGTCCATTAAGCCACAAAAGCATCTTGAATTTCAATAAAAGGGGTAATGATCTTCTCATACCGTATTTCATAGACACGTACAAGGGTTAGAGTTAAAGGGGTTGTCCAGGCACAGACAACTGATGATCCATCAGCATATCATCGGTGGGGGTCCAACACCAAGACCCCGCAGTGATCAGCTGCTCCGGCTGCCTCCGGGCATCGCATGTCCATGCCGAAAGCAGATGACTCTGGTCACGGAATAGCGACCGAGCTGCAGTACTCCAGCTCTGCTCCTATTCAAGTGAATAGGAGATGAGTTGCTGTTCTGCTGCACGGCCGCTATGCAATGGTCAGAGCCACCTTCTTCGGATTCCAAACACTGCATACCGTGCATAACATCCGGCACCCGGTGGCAGCCAGAGCAGCTGATTGATGCACGGGCCGGGTGTCAGACCCCCACCGATCATTTACTGATGACCTATCCTGTGGATAGGACATCAGTTATCAGTGCCTGGACAACCCTTTTAACCTTAGCTGAAGCTTCCCTCTATATACCCTTATCATGCGATTGCCTGTAGCTATCATATTAGCAGCAAAAATAATTAGTAAAATAATTAACTTTGATTACCCATAGTTTTTATTGTTCTCAATAGTACAATGCTGCAAATAGACGGTTTCCATCATTCTATTCAACAAGAGCCACATAAGACGCATACTGTATGTCTTCTTAGCCAATGTCCCTGTGCTGCTTAGTTCTTCTTAATCACTTGGTAAAGTTGTCTCGTTGGTCAGGTAGAGCCGTTCTCTAAGCACAAGGCCATCTGTCATAGCGCATCTTCAACTTGTCCATGGACCCTTACCTGCTCCTCATATTCCCTGCTGGAAGACAGGGGCATTCATCTAAATGACAGCTCATTTACTCACTTCGGGTCAAATAAAGGACTTTGGCTCTGCGTTGGGGTCCCGTCCTGACGTTCCGTCTGAGCTTTCCGTCAGAACGGGACCCTGAACAGACACAAACTGACACAGACGGAAACCAGAGGTTTCCGTTTCCATCACCATTGATTTCAATGGAACTGTAATTCACATGAACTCTGCCAGCATTGAAGATCCTTTCACTCTAATGATCGGTCTATGAGCTGGGATCTTACCAACGGTATTTACTAACATGTCTCAATAGCACGTCACATGATAAATAAAAGTGTAAAATGCTGTGAAAGCAACGGACTGTAATGGCTGGGACTTATGGGCGGAGATCACTATGCAAAGTATTTTGCTTCAATTTAAATAATGTTGCTTCTCATCATTTTCAGGAGCACTGTTTGCTGCCGGTGAATGGAAACATTCATGTTCGCATCCAAAAGCTAAAAAACTTACGTCCAACTGACACAGGTTTACGGCTCAATTACAAAAGAGAGCTCATACACTGTAACAAGTCCTGCTCCTTAGTTGGACATGATCAAGGCAGGTTTTAAAGGGGTTGTCCATTTCTGGACAACTGATGACCTATCCACCGTATAGGTCATCAGTATATCATCGCTTCTCGGCCTTTTGGCTAAGATCAAGTGTAGTACCTGCTCAAGCTGAGGTTAGTAATCATCCCTGCCGGTGGTACAGAGGCCATCGTAGGGGGATGACAGAACGCTGAGGTGAGGGCAGGGAACCACAACCACAACGGTCATCGCTCTGGTGTACGCATTTGGTTTAAAGGTACCATTTGTAGGTGACGAGGCGACCGCCGGATCGAAGTCAGGAGGTCGGGTAGTTTGGAAGCCCGAGTTGCTATGTGCCCCAGGGCTGGTGACCCTGGGGTGCCCTAACTCACTGGGCGGTGGGATCCCACTGAGTGAAGGCACATTTGCACGCACTACTCTTTCACACTTCTTAGCACACACCTTTATTCTCCCGGCCTTCTGGCTGGGAGATGAGGATTTTTTATACCTGGCGGATGTCCAGGCTGTATCACAGCACACATCCACTTATTTAATTTCGTTTTTTTCACTGTGTGTTTGTCACGTTTGTCACAAGGATTTTGGGATGCGGTGCTCTTTTGGGACCCTCCTGAGGTCTAGGGGGAAAATGTGTGGCCATCTGGTTCCGTTTTCCCCTGCAACCCAGCCTCCCTTCTTCATAGGGGAGGTGCGACCTTGATGCAGGCTCCTAGGTGGACACTGGGGTGGCAGCCCAGGTAGAAGCCTAGGAGTGTGTTTGGGTCTCCCTAAGCTTCGGCGAAGGGGGATCATCGATCCTCGATCCTCTAGGCCTATGGTTTGGAGGGTTGGGGAATGGTTATGCGGGGCCTCTCTCTTTTAAGAGAAGGGCTGCGATAGACTGCATCCTTGTGCACTTTTTGTGTGGCACCTCTGCACTTTTTATGCACTTGGGTGATAGAAAGCACGGCTCGGGCTTTTTAAAAAAAAAAAATCAGTATATCATCGAGGTTTCCGGTAGTCGTCAATAGTGAGAACTTGATGGGACGCTGATGGACACCATGAAAGTCAAAGGGGTCTGTGAGTGTCCAGTTTCAGCATTGTGGCTGCTTTTATAAACTTAGCAGTAAATATTGGAGCTAGTCTGTATTGTCGTTTAGGGCTTATTCACACTTCCGTATATTGGATTCATATAAATGTCTTTTTTTTGTTCCATTAAAAAATACATATCCATTTTTATATTCACATTTCCGTTTTTTATATGTTATCTTTTTAATGCGCATGTCTCTTTTTTATTATACGCAGCATGTTCCAATGGATCTGTACCGTTTTTAGCCAGTAGAAGTCAATGGGTTCATTTTGAAACGCATGTTCCGTTTTTGCAAAGGTTACATGTGCGTACTTGTTCTGTTTTTTTTACATCCGTATTTCAGCAACATTACTAAAACAGCAAAACGTTGTTAACCCTTTAAGAAAACATTTAACAAATATGGATAAAAAGCAGACAACTTATAACAAAATACAGATTGCACCTGATGATAAATTTGGCACATTGTACTCCAGCACACATGAGTTCAAGACGGCCATATGAAACAAAAGTCTTAGGGCGTGTTCACATTTGCGTTGGAGGCTCCGTTAGTGGCCTCCATCACAAATCCGTTCCAAAATACTGGACACCATGACGGAAACCCAACAAAACACATTAAAGTCAATGGGCTCCGTCATGCAACGGAACTGGCGCTTCAAGTATTTTAGTTGTTCTGCTCCTCTGCGTTGGGGTCCCGTCCTGAAGCTTCCCTCTATATACCCTTATCGTGCGATTGCCTGTAGCTATCATATTAGCAGCAAAAATAATTAGTAAAATAATTTACTTTGATTACCCATAGTTTTTATTGTTCTCAATAGTACAATGCTGCAAATAGACGGTTTCCATCATTCTATTCAACAAGAGCCACATAAGACGCATACTGTATGTCTTCTTAGCCAATGTCCCTGTGCTGCTTAGTTCTTCTTAATCACTTGGTAAAGTTGTCTCGTTGGTCAGGTAGAGCCGTTCTCTAAGCACAAGGCCATCTGTCATAGCGCATCTTCAACTTGTCCATGGACCCTTACCTGCTCCTCATATTCCCTGCTGGAAGACTGGGGCATTCATCTAAATGACAGCTCATTTACTCACTTGGGGTCAAATAAAGGACTTTGGCTCTGCGTTGGGGTCCCGTCCTGACGTTCCGTCGGAGCTTTCCGTCAGAACGGGACCCTGAACAGACACAAACTGACACAGACGGAAACCAGAGGTTTCCGTTTCCATCACCATTGATTTCAATAGAACTGTCATTCACATGAACTCTGCCAGCATTGAAGATCCTTTCACTCTAATGATCGGTCTATGAGCTGGGATCTTACCAACGGTATTTACTAACATGTCTCAATAGCAAGTCACATGATAAATAAAAGTGTAAAATGCTGTGAAAGCAACGGACTGTAATGGCTGGGACTTATGGGCGGAGATCACTATGCAAAGTATTTTGCTTCAATTTAAATAATGTTGCTTCTCATCATTTTCAGGAGCACTGTTTGCTGCCGGTGAATGGAAACATTCATGTTCGCATCCAAAAGCTAAAAAACTTACGTCCAACTGACACAGGTTTACGGCTCAATTACAAAAGAGAGCTCATACACTGTAACAAGTCCTGCTCCTTAGTTGGACATGATCAAGGCAGGTTTTAAAGGGGTTGTCCATTTCTGGACAACTGATGACCTATCCACCGTATAGGTCATCAGTATATCATCGCTTCTCTGCCTTTTTGCTAAGATCAAGTGTAGTACCTGCTCAAGCTGAGGTTAATCATCCCTGCCGGTGGTACAGCGGCCATCGTAGGGGGATGACAGAATGCTGAGGGGAGGGCAGGGAACCACAACCACAACG
Organism: Rhinoderma darwinii; assembly: GCF_050947455.1. Classification (NCBI taxonomy): domain Eukaryota; kingdom Metazoa; phylum Chordata; class Amphibia; order Anura; family Rhinodermatidae; genus Rhinoderma; species Rhinoderma darwinii. The sequence continues at coordinate 89,907,691 of NC_134695.1, forward strand.
GTCATCGCTCTGGTGTACGCATTTGGTTTAAAGGTACCATTTGTAGGTGACGAGGCGACCGCCGGATCGAGGTCAGGAGGTCGGGTAGTTTGGAAGCCCGAGTTGCTATGTGCCCCAGGGCTGGTGACCCTGGGGTGCCCTAACTCACTGGGGGTGGGATCCCACTGAGTGAAGGCACATTTGCACGCACTCCTCTTTCACACTTCTTAGCACACACCTTTATTCTCCCGGCCTTCTGGCTGGGAGATGAGGAATTTTTATACCTGGCGGATGTCCAGGCTGTATCACAGCGCACATCCACTTCTTTAATTTTGTTTTTTTCACTGTGTGTTTGTCACAAGGATTTTGTGCTCTTTTGGGACCCTCTTGAGGTCTAGGGGGAAAATGTGTGGCCATCTGGTTCCGTTTTCCCCTGCAACCCGGCCTCCCTTCTTCGGAGGGGAGGTGCGACCTTGATGCAGGCTCCTAGGTGGACACTGGGGTGGCAGCCCAGGTAGAAGCCTAGGAGTGTGTTTGGGTCTCCCTAAGCTTCGGCGAAGGGGGATCATCGATCCTCGATCCTCTAGGCCTATGGTTTGGAGGGTTGGGGAATGGTTATGCGGGGCCCCTCTCTTTTAAGACCGCATCCTTGTGCACTTTTTGTGTGGCACCTCTGCACTTTTTATGCACTTGGGTGATAGAAAGCACGGCTCGGGCTTTTTAAAAAAAAAATCAGTATATCATCGGACACCTGGACCCCGCACTGATCAGCCACTCCTGTGGCCTGCGAGTACCAGATGTTATTGCCCATTATGCGATATACGGAGCCGGAAGCATAGCGGCCGTGCTGCAGAACTGCAGCTCTGCTCCTAATCACTTGAATACAGTACTGCAGCTTGGCCACTATTCCGGCAACTGCATGTACGTCCGGTGCCCGGAGGCAGCCGGTGGCTTAACGGTGCGGGGTCTGGGTGTTGGACCCTCACAGATCATATACTGATGACCTATCCGGTGGATAGGTCATCAGTCGTCCAGTAGTGGACAACAACCTCTTTAGGTCTCTAGTTGTTGGAAAGAATGTTTCCATTCTCTGACAGCAATGAAAGTGGTGAGGAATAAAAACACCATAGGGCACATGTACTATACACCAGTATGTAGTTACAGTAGGCCAAATGCACATGATGCAGAATTTTTCAGCGCATAGATTGACCTGCATTGGTATTTCAAAATCTGCAGAATGTCAATTTATCTTGTGTTTCCATCTCAGGATTGTATCTGACATGTATATAAAAAAACGCACCTAAATCCGCAGCATAAAATACGCACCTGTTTCCACATCAAAAGGTAAAAAACGCACCTAAAAACGCTTAAAAAAACCGCACCATTAAGTGCGGATTTTACCTGTGGAATTACCTGAGTTTAGCTGAGCTTTTGATGCAGATTTTCACCACCAAATCACACAATGATCGCATGTAGCCTAAGGCTAGGGTTGCCACGTCCGCTAAACCACTGTTCCAGCTGGTATTTACACTGGGAGGCTGGTGGCGGTAAAAATTTTTTTACCAAGAAGTGCTGGTAATTTTGTATAATAAGTGTGTGCACAGGTTGCTTCCTATATGGATTGGATATTCCTCCTTTGCCAGGCACAACCTGCCCTAGAAACGTCAACAGCGTCAGGGTTAGGTTCGGTGTGGGATTTGTGCTGGTGGTAGATCTTAGCTGGACATGCGAACACTGCCTGCATAGCCCCAAGAATCAAGAGCGGAGGTCGGCGGAGGAGGATACAGTCATTGTCTGTCTGAGGCTCCCAGACCTAAGTGGTCGATATGCTGCAGGGTGCAATTACACACGCTGGTTTTGTGGTGTTTTTTTTTCTATGATTTGCACGAAATCTGGGCAGTAAATCAGCACAAAACTAGCACATGAAAATACATCTAAAATCTGACCGGTAATTTTGGGAGGAAAAAGCGGAAACTCAAAGGGCTCATTCAGACGAACGTGAATAACGTCCGTGTGCTGCGCAGGAAAATCACATGCAGAACACGGACCCATTGATTTCAATGGGGTCGTTCACACATGCAGGAGTTTTCACGCAGCGTGTGTCCGTTGCATAAAACTCACTGCATGTCCTATGTTTATCACACTCCTATCGCCCATTGAAGTCAATGGGTGCGTGAAAATCACGCACAGCACACGGATGCACATCCGTGTGCTGTGCGTGATTTACGCATCAATTCAATTGAAAAAAAAAAGATGTGCTTTGCGAGTGTGTGAATAACGCATGCCCTCGCAAAGAAAACTGATGCATAACGGATCAGATTCACACGCGTTTGAATATAGCCTAAGGGTATGTTCACACGCAGTGTTTTCAGACATAATACGGGCAGTTTAAGCCTCGAATTACGCCTGAAAAACGCCCCTAATACGCCTACAAACATCTGCCCATTGTTTTCAATTGGAATTACGATCTGTTCCCACGAGCCTTTATTTTACGCGTCGCTGTCAAAATACGACGCGTAAAATGACGGCTTGTCAAAAGAAGTGCAGGACACTTCTTGGGACGTTTTTGGAGGCGTTTTTAATTGATACCATTGAAAAACAGCTCCAAAAAAGGTCATAAAAAAACGCAGCGAAAAACGTGAGTTGTTAAAAAAACGTCTGAAAATCAGGAGCTGTTTTCGCCTGAAAACAACTCCGTATTTTCAGACGTTTTTGCTCACTGCGTGTGAATATACCCGAATACTCGTCCGTGTGCTGTGCGTTGAAATAACTTGACAGCACATGGACCCATTCATTTTAATGGGGCTATTCACACATGCGTGAGTTTTCACACAGCGATTATCCTGTTTTCACAGGCAGCGGTTTAAATGCGTCTTTCCATTACGGTTTTATGCCTTGGAAAACACAAAGAACAACATACAGTGTAATTGAATTGATTACTTTGAACATTGTGTTTATACATTGTGCGATTTTGCAATGTAGTTGCGTTTTTTTAACAACTTTGTCCATTCTGATGTATTTATTATCTGGTTGTTTTATCCTGTTAGCAAGAATGGTGAAAACCGCAACTGCATTGTAATTAAATGTACATTTTTTGTAACTATTTTTCTTTGCAATTCCACAATAAAATTAAATTAAACAGAAAACGAATCTTTGCAGTGAAATGAAATAATTTAAAAAAAAAAAACAGAATCGCTTAATGAAAATCGCAACGGAAACGCAACTAAAAAATGCATACAATTAAGTGCGGTAATTGAAACCGCAGCTATAATTTAATAGGCGCATGCGGTTTTACACTGCGTTACACGGTGAGGGAGATTTATAAAACTGGTGCAAAGTAATGGTGTAGTAGTTGCCCATGGAAACCAATTAGGTTTCAGCTTTCATTTTACAAAATGAAAGGTGGAATCTGATTGGCTGCTATGGATTACTCCAAAGAATTAAAAATAACTAATATTTCAAGCAATTCTGAGGTAAAACTCTGTCAGAACTTTGCCTGTGCCCGTATAGCCGCCTCCTCTATATGTCTGAGACCCAATTAAATACAATTTATTATTAATATTATGTTTAATGTAAAATCACTCCACTAAGCGACTGTCTGTCCCCCATCTCGGCTCCGACACACGGTTCACACAGTCGCAGCTAGAGGGCGCTGTAGGGTAAGAGTGAGTGATTGGCGGGGGCGCGCACGGTGTAAGAGCCTGGGTGAGAGGCGCGTCCTCGCCGCCTCAGCTCATCCCTCCTCGTGTAGCCGGTAGGACCCGGGCAGTGTGTTCTGTCCTGCAGAGCGGAGACCCCCCGAGCTCAGGTAAAGGAGCCCCCAGCCGTGACATAGCCAGACAGCTGCCACTTGTCACAACTTCATTGCGTTACAGCAGGAGTGGAGCGCAGCACCTCGTTACCTGCTGAGGGGAGTACCCTGCACAGGATGCCACAGCAGCACCCAGACCCCCTGTAACACCGAGGACTGGGCACCACACACAGCTGGATGTGACTACAAGTGCCCGGTGCTGAGAGAGAGTCTCCGGCTGGCATCCACAGAGTGAGCGGGCTCTACCATTGGATTACCCTGCCAACCTTGCACCAGGTGGGTACGTGCATGAAACTGTTGGCACCCTGTTAGGGGCATTGGTCAGTCATGGGTGCGGGGTGCACTTTTATAGCACCGCTGTGATAGGTTAAACCCGAGGTCGGGAGCTGCGCCCGTCAATGCCCACCTGTCTGTGACCCGGGAACTTTGGAGCGGTGCCGGGCAATGACTGGCTGCAGGTGCCAGGACCGGGTCCTCAGCGGGTCAATATCAGTATTCGCTTCCGATGAGAATTCCGCTGGGAAAAGTTACTAATGACAAAGAGCTGATTGGTGGCTTGTTGTGTCTCTGCATGTAGCGGGATGTGGAAGGCATGAGGCTGGCACATGTGCCCATGACAGTACTGCGGGTACAGGGGGCAGAGCAGCTGGTGGGAGGGAGAACTTTATCCAAACATCTGAAGAATAGAGAATGTCTTCTTTACTACATATTATTATTATTGACTACATAGAGATCAGTATTTAGTATCTGCCGGATATCGGGTTGTTACAATGTAGTTTAGCTGCTCTCATTTCTCAGACTGTTTAGAATTGCTATTGAATGATGTACATGTGAATTTTTCTGTTATTTTTGCAAATTAGCCTTTCAAACATTTTATTTTTTTTTTAAAAAATTTTTATTGGGTAAATATTAATGCATACAGTTAGCAAGAAAGTCAGAGCCTTTCAAACATATTTTAATTCAACATTCTATCTCCTATCTAATATCTATCTAGCAGACAAAAAAATGGCGACCTCACACGGCGAACACTAATGTCACCTAAACCGGTAAAAATAAATAAATCTGCATTACTGCTAAATCTACTTACAATAGGGAAGTTCTTGGTGCACATTTTGATCAGAAAGTGTTTGCCCACCTGCCAAGACAAGGCGACCTCTGTAAGGTGGGGGACCTACTCTGCACGTACACCCAGAACTGGGACTAAGCCTACATATATAGCTGGGGATGGAAGGAACCAGCGTTAAACTAATTAAAATCACCCAAAAATGGAGCCAGTTACTAACGCCACATATATGGATCACATAAACAGAAAAGTTTGAACAGCGCATTCCAACAAAATGATACAAAACGTGTATTCTATCTCATATCTATCTATCTCATATCTATCTATCTATCTATCTATCTATCTATCTATCTATCTATCTATCTATCTATCTATCTATCTATCTATCTATCTCATATCTATCTATCTCATATCTATCTATCTCATATCTATCTATCTCATATCTATCTCATATCTATCTATCTCATATCTATCTATCTCATATCTATCTCATATCTATCTATCTCATATCTATCTATCTCATATCTATCTCATATCTATCTATCTCATATCTATCTCGTCAAACTCCCAAAAAGTACATGACCGATCAATAGGAGTTTTTGCAGGTTGGATGTTTTTTTTTTTAATCATTTCCATTCATTACAATGGAGAGTGACCACATGTGTCCCAGACATAAGAGATCAGGACTGGATCTTTCTCAGGGTGATAATGGGTCACCACTTCTACACCCCCCCTCCAGACTGACATCTACACCCTATCATGTGTGATTATTTGGATTGATGTGTTGCAGCCATTCCCCTCACGTGGATGAAAGTTTCATAGCCCTCACAAAAAGTGTTGTTTTTTTTTTATTTTTTTAAACCGTTGACGTGCCAAGAGAACAAAGACCAATGTTGAATGATTTTGGGGCTAAATTCTTGTAGTTGTTGGGGATCCACAGATATTGTAAAGTGATATCCCCCTTTAAGTTTCTCTATTTACCCCATACGCTCATGGAGAATAACCAGTTGTGATGTATTTTTCAGCAATGGTCCGTTCTCAGTGTTGTGTGTGATAATCTCAGTCTTTATAATGGCTATGGCTGAATAAAAACGTATGGATATATTTAATTATGCAAATGAGGCTATTAGATATGCCATTTCCATGTAGCCCAATAGTACAGCACCTTTGGGCATTGCCTGGAAATGTCATTTTGCTGGCCTGGCTGAAACCTATAATGTGTCCAGTAAGTCGTAAAATGTTACAGGGCATTAAATCAAACATCTTGTTGAGAGCTCAATGTATTAGTGGCAAGACACCAGCACGTTCTTGTTTCACAATCCTCCTATATGGTCTTAGACCGCGTGCACACGACCGTAATAGATTTTACTCTCCGCAAATACGCATCCGACAGCGTCTGCAATTGCGGAAGCACCCATAGTCTTCTATAGGGAGTCCGTGCAGCAATTGAGGACAATCCGACGTGTTCTATGTTTTGCGGATCATTTCTATAGCCCGGACACACACACCCGTAAATATACAGAAAGGTCACCGTGGCCGATAGAAATGAATGGGTCCGCAATTCCATCCGGAATCACAGATGAAAATTACAGTCGTGTGCATGGGGCACACAGCGTTTCCCCCTAAAATTTTAAAAAATATGTACAGTATATAAAGTTCCTGAGACGTCATCTGTCAAGTGTTTAACGTTTCTATACCTACCTGTTTCTGGGAAAGATGGGTAGAATAATGTCTGTCATTACAGCTCCTTCATGGGCTGTCACCCAACTTTCCTAGACTCCTGAATGGCAAAGATGCCTTATTGTGGAAGCAGTACATGTTGTATGCCTCGCTAATAACAACTATACCGGTTATCTGCTGCTATACAGATCTCTGCCTTCCGCAAGGACCAAAGTTCAATGAAATCAATGTCAGAAAATAGGATTTTTAATTAAAAATGGAGCAATCACTGCATTTCGAGGGGGTTTCCATCCTGTCTATTATGGGCTAAGAGTTGACTCTTTAATTAAACAGAAGTATACAGCAGCTTTATAAGCCCCATGGACGTCTGGATAAAGTTTATAAAGCCGTATCCCCCCGAGGTAAACGCAGTAAACTTTTCTCCAACTCCGAGGACCTCGTATAACTCTGCTGCTTGCTTGTTTGTTTATTATACCTGGATCTATAGGGAGTTGTGCTTTTAATCCCATAGCCGGGAGCTGTGTACTCTGCAAAACCAATGAGTTCTCCCTCCGCGGCCAAGGTCCTATGTTCGTTTTTTATTTGTGGTCTTTTGCTGTTATACACCGTGAAATATGATGGTTTTTATTGGATCATGATAGTGCAGATTACAAGTCGCAGACTCTGGTGTCAGGTGTGAATTCCCTGCTGGAAATGATAGTTTTAATGAACGGCTCGCTGACACCTGCTACCTGGAAGCCGATGTTGCAGAAGACTGACAGATTATAGAGATCTGATGCTGAGCCAGTGGATGAAGTGTCAGCTCTATTGCCTAGTTTTAAAGGGGTTCATGTCAATACCGATCATTGTAATAGTTACGCAGTTTTCTAATATACTTTGTTTGTTATTCACCATTTTCAAGATCTTTGCTTGCTGTCAGTGACTAAAAACATTCTTGTTTACATTCTGAAAACTGGTCCTGACCTAGTCGTGGTCACAGCTGAGAGTTTGCTACAATTGTATCCAGTCTAGAAAATCCTATCTTATAAATACAGCAGCAGCAGAACAAATCTCACTCTAGTCCTGTGTTTGCTACAATGTATCAGTGCAGGTAATATATATAAGGCTTCGTTCACATCTGTGTCAGGGCTCGGTTCATGGGTTCTGTCAGACCTTTCCATCAGGGGAACTCAGGAACGGAAACCATAGCTTTCTGTTTGCATTACCATTGATTTCAGTGGTGATTCTTCCGCTTCAAATGGTTCCCGTTTGTCTCCGTTCCATAAGGTCTCCTTTTTTTGGGCGGAAACAATAGCGCAGTCGACTACGCTATTGATTCCGCCAAACAATCGAAAACCTTTCGGAACGGAGACAAATGGAAACCATTTCCAATGGAAGCATTACCATTGAAATCAATGGTAATGCAAATGGAAAGCTATGGTTTCCGTTCATGGGTTCCCATGATGGAACGGAAGCCCAACGCAGATGTGAACGAAGCCTTAGATGCATTACATGGTCAACCATTTGATTGCATGTTGTGAAATGCTACATCTGCTCTGCAGCGTTGCAGGCGGCCATACATTTTCCCTGTAGCATCTTTATGCTTCTTCTCACAAATCTCATTCACTTTTTAAAATTTGGATGGTAAAATTTTTCCTATACAAAAACAAAGCAATTGACCAAGCAGTAAAATCCGCTTCAAATCACTAAGGCCCTGTTCACTAAGGCAGTCTTCCTCAGAATTCCTTCAGGTATTTTGAGGCAGATTTTGAACTGGCCGCATGCATTTTTCCTAGTTTTTTAGCGGCGTTTTTCTGCCTGCGAACTTTGAAGCCAATGCAAGGATTGTGGGAAAAAAACGGTGAGAAACGCTCCGGAACGAGCACCGCAGGTTTTTTCTGCTCCCCATTGATATCATTGGGTGGTCAGAGCCGGAAACTGCGGCAAGAACGGACATGCCGCTTTTTTTTTCTTCCTGCGAGCGCTCAAAAGCCACCCAGGAAAAAAACTGCCTCTGAAATCAATGGGGGGCACATTTGGCCGTTTTTCGGTGCTGATTCTGATGTGGTTTCCGCCTCAAAATCAGCGACAAAAAGCTCCTTGTGAACTGACCCTTGAGCTACGTTCACGCTTAGTGGAGTTGCAGTGGATTTTCCATCTAAATTTGTTGAAGGAAAATCCACAGCGGAATATGAAAGCAGAAAAGTGGATGAGATTTGAACAAATCTCATCCAGATGCTGAGAAAATTTTTCATGCATAAATGGTTTTCAAATCTGCAAGCAAATTCTATTCCAGATTTTGCTGCAAATTACAGAAGGATCCGCAGCAAAATCCCCAAGTTCAACTCCCTTGGCACTCCCATGGCAACACTAACCAAGTCCCCCGCCGATCTGCGTACACCCGGCCTCTGGGGGTTATGTGTTGAGATGTGATGTCGCTGGTGGCCGAGTGTGCGTAGACTATCGGGGGGCCAGGGAAGCGCTGCCACGGGATCACCAAGCAAATACGCACAATTTGGTGCGGATTTGTCACTGCAGATTTGCTGCAGGAATTTTATCTGTAACACGTGTGAATATAGACCTATTTTCTAAACTGTATTCTGGTGGCAGCACCTGAACCCCCATCGATGGGGTCCAGATTTATCAAACCTGGTGCAGGAGAAAAGTGGAGCAGTTGTCTATAGCAACCAATCAAATGCAACCTCTTATTTTTCAATGGCTCTTTTGTAAATGACAACAGTGATCTGATTGGTTGTCATTTTTGGAAATCACACTGTAGGTATGTTCGCCCCATTATATGTATGGGCAGCTTCAGGAAGACGGGCGTTACGTCCTCCAGTTGGTTCTACTGTGGTGGCGGCTCAGATGGATTATTGAATCTCAGGCTAATTCTTTGAGGGACTTGCTTGAGTCTTGGATGTAGCAGGAGAGGGGGCGGTGGGGGGGGGTGTTAAAGACAGTAAAACAAATCCCTTGGGAATTAAGTGTTTCACCAGGCAGACAATTAAAATCCATATCCCTGCACCTGATGCTGCGTCGTCTGTCCTGGCTCTTCCTTGTTAGTTGTTTCCTCCTCATTGTAGAAAGTGCAGAAGTGAAAAGTGCGATCACATGGCCGTCTTAATTATTTATAGGTGCACATCAATCAAGGAGTGCGGATAATTTATTTATACATCGCCAAGACAGGCTACAGAGACACGGGTACAGAGGCTCCTTAATCCTGCCCACCCCGAGCTACAAAGCTAAAACTGTCAGCAGACGGAGAGGTGAATTGTTAACGTTTTTTATTATTTAGCTTTTGTTTACTGGGATTATCTCTTTGAGGTTTCATCTATGCAAGTGCATTTTGGCGCCGTATTCCCCTTCACAATTTTTTATTTTTTTTTAAAAGAACCGGATATAATCCCAGCAGAGGATGAAGGATAAAACCTTTTTGTTACCTGTATTGGATCCTCTCAAAATCGAAGGCCTCGTTCACGTAAGTGACTATCATAATCGTATTCGGGTAAGGCCACACGGAACGGCCCTGGCACAGTCGCGACGCGGCCAACAACCACGCCGGCACCATCTTTGGCGCGGCTGTCATATACCCTATTAATGGCGGTGCGTTATTGCAGGTAAAATGGCCCTTTACCTGCAAAACTGTGCGGCCATAAAGAGTGTATTAAGTAATGGGCGCACAAGTTTGCAGAGAAAGGGACGTTGTACATGCGTTAACGCGCGGCCATTAACGGGGTGCTTGACAGCCACGCCGAACATGGTGCCGGCACAGTTGTTGGCCGCGTTGCGACCGTGTCAGGGCCGCTCCGTGTGGCCTTACCCTCAGCCTCTGTTATTAAAAGGTCCTATATATGGAGTCAGTCGATGCAATAATGAAATATGCAACCAGGGTGTCGTTAGTATTGGTACCATTGAAGTCAACAGATCCAAAAACTACAGACACAATAGGGGACGGCATTTATCATTCTATTTGCGCCACTTTTTCTGATGTAATTTGTACCAAATTGCTGCCCAAAATGTCTAAAGACAGATTTATCAATCATTTGCAGCCTTTTGTCACTTTTTTGCGTTTTATTCGCAACTTTTCAGTTTTAACAAGCAAAGTAGACGTGACTCGGTTGGAGTGATTAAGCTCGGCATATTTAATTATTTGCAACTTTTTGTAAAAGGCACAATTTTGGACTCGAGAGGCACAGAGGTGGCGTCAATTCACAGAGGAACCAATAAGAAAAGATTCCTAAGACACCACAGATAAGAAATATTCAGAAACTAGGTGACTCAGGCGTCCAGATTTACCACATTACATTTGAATACAATTAATTCCCCCAGATGAAACGGAGTACAACTGGTGAATATATAGGTACATGTAGTTTAGCACCTCTGAAAAGGTGGTACACGGTTTTGTGCCCATGGCAGCTCTACGAGCTAAACACGACTGCAATACAAACCTCCCTCCAGTCCCAGACTGTTGGCTATTATATACACTGATACATTGTAAGGCCTGATTTACACGAGCGTGTGAGTTTTGCGCACGCAAAAAACGCGGCGTTTTGCGTGCGCAAAAGGCACTTAACAGCTCCGTGTGTCATCAGCGTATGATGCGTGGCTGCGTGATTTTCGCGCAGCCGCTATCATTATGACACTCCGTTTGGATGTTTGTAAACAGAAAAGCACGTGGTGCTTTTCTGTTTTACATTCAGAGTTTGACAGCTGTTGCGCGAATCACGCTGTTCGCACGGAAGTGCTTCCCTGCGGCATGTGTGGTATTCACGCACCCATTGACTTCAATGGGTGCATGATGCGCGAAAAGCGCACAAAGAAAGGACATGTCGTGAGTTTTACGCAACGCACTCGCGCTGTGCAAAATTCACGCACTGGCTGCACTGCCCCATAGAGTAATATAGGTGCGTACGACACGCGCGTCGCATGCGCGTATATTACTCTCGTGTAAATGATGCCTCACAATGAGCAGACTTAATGACGATCTCATTCACTGACAGGAAGCGAAGATCTTAATAATGGTGAAGAAGTAAAACATAAAGTACATTAGAAAATGACAAATTTTTCTTATACAAGAATTAAAGGGGTATTCTTATAATGATGATTTATCACCTATCCACAGGATAAATGATAAATGTCTGATCGGTGACGGACCGACCGCTGGGACCCCCATTGATCCGGGAACGGTGGTCCCGGAGTGCCCTATGTGAATGCAGCAGGACTGCGCATGCTCGACCACTGCTCTATTCACTTTCTATGGGGCTGCTGGACATAGCCGAGTCCAGCGCTCCGCAGATTCCTAGAAAGCGAATCGAGCAGTGGCTGAGCATGCGTATTCCTGCTGCATTCACATAGGGATCTCCAGGACCTCATCTTGAGGATTGGTTGGAGACCCAGCGGTCAGGCCCACATCGGAAGCGGTGTATAGATGAATAGATGATCTTTATCATAGACCCTTGTGAGCACATACCGGAGCTTCATGTGTATCCAATTTCATTTGGAGATACAGAGAGGCTACCATGAAAGTCTGTGAGGAACAAATTGTGGCATGTTCCACCCCGGAGGGACCATACAGCGGCATAACGAGTGTCTACCCTGTGAAACGACCTGTAGGGACTCCCTGTGACTCCATACAATCCGCTTACATGCATGCAGCTTTTCTGTATATTTGACGACAAAGGCCGTTTTCAGACGAGCGTAATGTGGGCACATTTTTTGGACCCATTAAACGCCTGCAATTCCCAGCCCGAACGCCGGTCTATTGACCTGAACTAACAGCATAATATATATCTTTATGATGCTGCCAGTTGGGTCATTAGAATTGCTGTTTAACCAGGATCTGCTGGTATATGATGTTAAAAACGCAGTAATATTACAGTAGTCTGAAACCGGCGTAAGGGCTCATTCACACCGGCACAGAGCGGCTCCTTAAGTATGGAGCCTTACAGTCTCCGTGCATTGCTGCACAAAACGTAATCGTAAATACGCCATGTATATGAGCTCTAAAACGTATGTAGTTAATGGGTCTAGCATGACACCTTTTGAGTAGTGAATAAAATGGTTCCTACTTCGAGTTACAGATCTATTCAGGTCTCATCTGTGCAATATTTTACTGAAAGAGCGCCAATGTATCAGGTCTCAAAAAAATGTTCACTAATTTCTTGCTTTATACTAAAAATAATTTTTCATGATATAAACTATACATGACTCGGTACCTTTTATTAATGTGTCCACTAGGGGAGCTGTTCCATAAAACTCTATAACAACCTGGTAGGATTAATAGTCAGATTGTTTTTTTTTTTGTTCTTTTTTACTTTAATAGTTAACATGAATATTCTCTCAGCACAGACGAAGTACAAAAGGGTTAAATGTCACCTCTGGATCTTGCACATTATACATAGTGAAAAAGCCTCATTATAATCTATATCCATCTCCTTATTTTTTTGTATCTGATGTATTCAATAATAAATTATATTTACTGTACAACATCTGGGCAGAAATTTTAGGTCTGTATTAATATTCTGCAGGCAGCTCCTGCGGGTCAAGCTCTGGGAATTTTAGAATTCTCTGCAGTACCGCATGTTGTTATCGACTCACTACTTCATGTAAAAGGAGGATTTTCAATAGTAACAACAGAAATTGGGTACTATAAGGATTTCTGCTCCTGTGGCGGTTGGACATAATCGCAACGGGTTTTCAGTCTCTGGATGTTAATGTTTTCGTTCCATGACAGCAAGCTGAAAATGGTGAAGAAGCTAAAAAAATATGAACGTTGAATAATTTTTAATTATTCAATGATTACGTGGTCGTGCAACTTTTTTTTCCTCCTTTTAATCGATAGGTTTCATTCTGTTTACTGAAATCAATGAATGTTCTATAAAAAGAGATTTGTTTAAAGTGGTTTTCTTGGATTATATAGATCTGCTCCAGCTGCACCTCTTCCTGCGGCACTCAGGAATGCTTCATACTCTGCCACCGTTCTGGATCAGAGCTGGTATGACCCTGGAGGTACGGATCAAAGTAATCTAGGCTGGTCAAACGTTTGGGGTTTTGCTTGGAATTTTCCTTGAACCAAAACTGTAGGCATGTGACTAAAGGTCCTTTTACATGGGCAGATATATAGACAATGCGGCATGTTGATCGGCGCTCGTTTGCTCCATGCAAATGGAGCAATGATCGCTAGCGTGGGGACCACAGACTGGTTCTACGATCGTTCATTGCCCTATAATTGCATCTCATCGGCAGCACATCCCCTGTGTAGTAGAACATAACAGAGAAAAGTATAATGGAAAGATTTGCACTCCTTCCTTGTTTATGTTCCACTCCTGTTTTTGGTTTACAAATACTGATGCTAAATACTGCCGTGTAAGGGCCTGTTCACATTAGTATCAGGCTTCAATTCAACAGTTACGTATCGAAAACCGCGCCGAAAAACTCTAAGGGTATGTTCACACACCAGATCAAAAACGGCTGAAAATGACGGAGCTGGTTTCAGAGAGAACGGCCTCTGATTTTCAGTAGTTTTTGAAACTGAAAACGTTTTTTTCAGCCGTTTTTCTAGACCTTTTTGGAGCTGCTTTTCCATTGATACAATGAAAAACGGCTCCAAAAGTGGCTCAAGATGTGACATGCTGCTTCTTTTTACACGCCATTTTTAAAATGGCGTAAAAAAAAGCCCCATCTGAGCAAAACGCCGCTTTTCCCATTGAATTCAATGGGCAGATGTTTGTAGTCATTTTATCTACCGTTTTTTCAGGCGTATTTCAAGGTGTTTACACCCCCGAAAATACGCCTGAAAACTCTGCATGTGAATATACCCTTAGGGTGAGGGCATAGTTGCCAGCCGGGTCATAGTTAAAAAAAACAAAACACACAACTTCTGCTAAGCTACAAATCCCTGCTTGACCTGGCATTATCAGAGCATGCTGGGAAAGTGGTAACACACAAAACTATCAGCCACAGAAGTCGAAAATTCCTCTCATACCTGCATTAATTCCCAGATCAGAACCCCAAATAAATTCAGACCCTAGAACAGAACCCTTTAAAGGGTAACTAAACTTTCAAAAAAAACTGTTAACATATCATAGTGATACCTCCAGAAGTTTTGATTGGTGGGGGTCCGAGCACTGACACGCCCACCAATCGCCAAAACGAAGCTTCAGAAGTGCTCGGGTAAGTGATGTCCCGCTTTGTTTCTGATCGGCTTTCCTCGTAAAATCCGAGCGAGCTGTGTACAGACTCATAGACTTTCTATTGAGCCTGCGCGCCGAGGAAAGCCGATCAGAAATGAAGTGGCTCAGTGCTCGGACCCCCCACCAATCAAAACTTCTGACGTGTCACTATGATATGTTAACAGTTTTTTTTTTAAGTTTATTTAAAAAAAGTTTACTTAAAATTAATATGCTGAAATCAACTTTATCTATCGCCCTCGCTCTCTTTCGCGCTCTCGCCTGTGGGGTGAATCAACACACCTCTTTTTTTTCATCCACTACTTTGGAGTGCTGCCCCAATTCTTCTGTTTGGTGTGTGTGTGTGGCTGGCTTAATTCCTTTTAAAGGCATGAGCTCTTATATATTACATAAAGATATATGGTACAGTAAACAGAACAACATCAACCCATCTGTTCCCTAATCTGAAGTGAATGGAGTTGGCGATCATTGGTCCTTTAGAGGGTTGTTTACATCAGGTTTGAAGTCCGCCGGCGGCTAGTTATAGGAGAATAATGATTTATACCGATCACTACCCTTATTCACAGATGAAGCAATAGTTAAAGGAACCCTTTCCCTTTTTGTCTTTGATATAGTGGATGCCCTACAGCTGTGAATATAAACCTGTATGTCCTATAGGCAGGAAGCCCACCATTTCCAAGAAAATTGTAAAGTGTAAAGCATTGATTTAATTCAACACTTGGCACAATGATTTGATCAATATGATTGGACAGCTGGCTCGCACGTTCAGGAAACATTATCACAACACAAAACTGCTAGCAGGACAGATTAGGGATGTTTTCAGTGATTCTGGGAGGTCCCGTTTATTGTACTGCTGCCCTGAACTAAGTAACATAATCACACAAGTGGACAGATCACTGGCCCCCATCCAGATCAGAACAATCCTGAAATAATCTGTGCTGCTGAAGGAGCCTGATGTAAATCTCAGTCTTGTCTCCATTTCCTTTCTCACGTCTTGATACCTGTTTTACATGTAGCCCTGTCCTTACTAACATCAGGAGTAGACAGGTTGCTGACACATGATCAGCACAGCCATCACCTGCTGGAAGATCTTGCTTTTTTTCACCCGTCTGTAATCTTCCACTCCATTCCTCTTATCTATATTGTGATTCTACCCATGGCAAAGGCAAGCCATGCCTTTACAAACACAATCAAACAAGTGGACAGGTCTGTGCAGTCTACAAAGGCCACCACACTGCTCTCCTTAAATAATCTGTGCTGCTGAGGGAGCCTCAGACTGAACTATGTAATCATTCTATGACCTTTCATTTATCTATTGTCTTTCTCTCATCATGATACTTCTATCACATGCAGTCCTGTCCTCGCTAACATCATGAGCGGACAGGTCACTGACACATGATCAGCACAACCCTCTCCTGGAAAACCCTTCCTTTTCCACCTGTAACCTCCCACTCCATGCCTCTTGAATCTTCCCCTGGCAAAGGTAGACATGGCCTCGCAAAAAGTGGACAGGTCTAAGCTGTCTGCAAAAATAACTATACCTCTCCTAGACCTGAAATACTCTGTGCTGTTGAAAGAACATGCTTCTTCCACCATGACCCTGTGACCTCCCACTAATCTACATTGCACTGGTAACATACGGCCCTGACTTCACTATATAATCCCATGAGTGGACAGGTCACTGCCTCCTGTAAAGTCAGAGCACTCTGCTTCTGCAGTCATCATTTCCACGATCTGATAGGTTACATTGTATTCTATCTCCTCCCATATAACAACTCCTCTACTGTCATCATTCCAATGATCTGATTGGTTACAAGAGGGATCATTTATGGAAAATTGAAGCCGTAGTCAGATGCTCCTTACCACTAAGTATATAGTATATACTATATACTGTATATAGTAAATAGTGACCTGCAGTAAATATTTACATGTTTCATCCTAATTAAATACAGTTCAGTGACTGAAATTTTGTGTTTAAAATAAACTATCCCGTCCCGGCCAATTATTGGTTATACCAACCCTGGGGGCCGACCGGACATAATGGTTAGTGACAATTAGTCACTACAGGGATTATGTTACTTAAAATATATCTCCCAGCCCCGACACCATGTCCAGAACTTTTTTTTTCCTCCTCTCACAACCCATTAAAACTGGAAGCAAATGTATCCAGGGTTTTGCTTTGCTGGGTAATGAAGTGATAAAAAATTCATGCAAACCTACACTCCATCAAACGTGCATTGTTACTGGCTTCAAATGTAGAAAGTATCTTTGGCCGGAGCTGTGATCGCACCCTCTCTATCGCTTTCTCTGAAATCGACTATGCAAATCTCTCCCGGAGTGACAGACAGCAGCATCCAGCGCTTTGTTTCAAGGGTATTCTTCCAATGAAGAGATTAGTCTAATTCTTGTTCTCCTTAGGCGGTGAAATGGATAAGAGGGTGCAGGACGGGATGTATTTTCCGGTGATTGATTTATACAATTTCTTTTTGTGCTTTTATTCTAAATTGGCCTCTAGGCAGCGAGAGCCGGATCAAAATAGGATAGAGTCACAGCTGCACTGAAAACTTGTCACCTGATGTATCCCTCTTATCATTAATCTATCTTTATTTTCTGCGGGCGAACAAGAATGAAATGAGAGCGGCATATATCTACGCTCTGCAAACCGTAACTGTGCTTGAAAAACAGCAACTGTGTATATTTTCTGGGGGGGGGGGGGTTAACCAATCAAAGGCTTCGTTGACATCTGCGTTGGGACTCCGTTAATGGGTTCCGTCTGAGCTTTCAGTCAGGAGAACCCATGAACGGAAACCATAAGTTTCCATTTGCGTCACCATTGATTTCAATGGTGACTGGTTCGGTGCAAATGGTTTCCGTTTGTTTAAGGGTTCTGTAGTTTTGAAGGAATCACTACCGTAGTCGACTGCGCTATTCATTCTGTCAAAACGACGGAACCCGTACACAACGGTGACAAACGGAGACCATTTGCATCGGTTCCGTCACCTTTGAAATCAATGGTGATGCAAATGGAAACCTGTGGTTTGGTTTCCGTTCATGGCTTCCCCTGACTGAAAGGTCCGACGTAACCCATGAACATAGTCCCAACGCGGATGTGAACGAAGCCTAATAGCGATGGGTCCCTCAATTTTAGCCTGTTTGATCCTATTGTTTACTGTTTCCCCCAAAATCTCACTCTCCCGTTTAAAAATAACATGACTGGTCGGCTAACCGCTATCACTTATCTTAGGTCTGCTTAAAGGGTTTTCTGGGAATACATTTTTTTCTAATATAAATCAGCTCCTTCATGTACATTTAAATAGGATTGTATTCTATCTTTAAAAGAAAACTCTGTGCGAATCTACCCTGTATTATGCCTAGTACATGGCCTGAGGGGCAGAGCATGACACAGGGATTCTCTCTTTGAATACAATGTATCTGTGTTCCTTTAATAACAATGTATTGGTAGTAGATGCAATTGAAATTAAACTTTTTTTTATTTATGGAAAGCTACTTTAAGGCTAAGTTCACACGGTCTTTTTTGACGCGGAAACCGCGTTGCAAAACTCGTCAAAAACGGCCCGAAAATGCCTCCCATTGATTTCAATGGGAGGCGTCGGCGTCTTTTTCCCGCGAGCAGTAAAACTGCCTCGCGGGAAAAAGAAGCGACATGCCCTATCTTTGGGCGTTTACACCTCTGACCTCCCATTGACTTCAATGGAAGGCAGAGAAAGCGTATTTCGCTGTGTTTTATGCCCGCGACCAGGGCCGCCATCAGGAATTTCAGGGCCCCCTACAGCTACATTTTCTGGGCCCCCCTACCGTGGCACCGCCTGTTAACGGTACTCCGTCCAGTACTATATCATGGTACCCAGGGCCGCCATCAGGGGGGGTATTAGGGGTACTGATGTGAGAGGCCCGGCCAAACCTAATTGAAAGGGGGGCCCGGCAAACTGCCGCGACTTGCCTTTGGTAGAAAAAAAACAGGCCCCTGCAATGGGGCCCGTTTTTTTCACCAAAAGAATGTCGTGAGCTGCGGGCCCCCCTTTCAATTAGGTTTGGCCGGGCCTCTCACATCAGTACCCCTAATACCCCCCCTGATGGCGGCCCTGGGTAGCATGGGGGCCGTCAAACACCGCCGCCCGTGCGACCGATCACGCGCACCCGCAAACTCCCGCGCATGCCCACCCGCGACCGCCTGGAACCGCGCACCGAATTTTGAGGCAGATTTTGACCTGCCCACACTATCTTGCCGCGTTTTTTGCCCGCGGCGATTGAGGACAGCAGACAGAAAACGCAGCGAAAAATGCATTTTCTGCCTCCCATTGATTTCGATGGCAGGTCAGAGGCGGAACCGCGGCAAGAAAGGACGTGCTGCTTTTTCTTTTTTCCGCGACTGGCTCCCATTGATTTCAGATTAAATCAATGGGAGGCGGTTTTGGAAGTTGTTTGGTGCTGATTCTGACGCAGTGTCCGAGTCAATATCAAGGCCCAAAAACTCTGTGAACTGGGCCTTATTGTTAGGGCTTATTCAGACGAACGTGTAATACGTCCGTGCAACGTGCGTGATTTTCACGCGCCTCGCACGGACCTATGTTACTCTATGGGGCCGTGCAGACTGTCAGTGATTTTCACGCAGCGCGAGTCCGCTGCGTAAAACTCACGACATGTCCGATATTTGTGCATTGTTCGAGCATCACGCACCCATTGAAGTCAATGGGTGCGTGAAAATCACGCCCAGCACTTCCGCAGCCGTATAAACTATGAATGAAAACAGAAAAGCACCACGTGCTACAAACATACAAACAGTGTCATAATGATGGCGGCTGCGCGAAAATCACGCATCATACGCTGCTGACACACGGAGCTGTTATGGACCTTTTGCAAGCGCAAAACGCCACGTTTTTGCGCGCGCAAAAAGCACACGCTCGTGTAAATCCGGCCTTAGGGTAGGAACACACTAGGCATGAACACTGAGGATTTTATGCAGCACATTTTATTGTGGAAAATCCGCAGCGTATCACAGTCGCAGCAGAGTGGATGAGATATGAACAAATCTCATTCACACGCTGCAAAAAAAATGGACCTGCAGTGTGGCTTTTTGGCTTTTTAAGTCGCATGTCAATGTATATTCTGTGGAATCGCTGCTCCTCTGTTGTGGAAATGCTGCGGTTCTGCCGCAAAAATCACAAATGAGAAAAAAAAAAAAGGCACTTTTTTAAATTTATAAAAAAAGTTTAGACTTGCCCCGGCCGTAGTCCTGGTGACGCGATCCTCTATTCTTAGCGCAGCCCCGCCTCCTGTCATGACGTTTCATCCCATGTGACTGCTGCAGCGGTCACATGGTCTACAGCGTCATCCCAGGAGGCGGGGCTACGTTCAGAAGAGAGAGATGCGTCACCTAAACTACGGCCGGGGGAAGTCTAAACTTTTTTTTCCCTGCAGGATTCCCGCAGCGGACATGCCTCACGAAACCTGAGCCACTATTTGGTGCGGTTTTGCTGGCGGAATTCCCTGCGGCTACCGGGGCGGATAAGCTGTGTAGTTTTACTCAGCATATCCGCCTAGTGTGTTCCTTATGATGTCGCTCCTGGAGCTGCTGCCGGTCTCTAAATAGGCAGTTGGTCCAGTAGAATTTGGAATTATCTTTTTTTGTGAACCAGCTTAAAAAAATACAAAACTTTTGTGTTCGGGCCTGTTCACATCACTGTTCGCTTCCATTCCGGGGTTCCTTCTGAGGTTTCTGTCGGGTGAACCCCGCAACGGAAAGTGAAAGTGATAGCACAGCTTCCGTTTCCATCACCATTAGCGCAGTCGACTGCGCTATTGATTCCGTCCGAAAACCAGCCGGAATGGTGACGAACGGAAACCATTAGCGATGTTTCCGTCACCATTGAGATCAACGTCCTTTCTTGCCGCGGTTCTGCCTCTGACCTCCCATCGAAATCAATGGGAGGCAGAAAATGCATTTTTCGCTGCGTTTTTTGTCTGCTGTCCTCAATCGCCGCGAGCAAAAAACGCAGCAAAAAAACACGGCAAGATAGTGTGGGCAGGTCAAAATCTGCCTGCAAAATACTGTGTGAACAGGGCCATACATGATCAGCACTTTGAGATAATTTACTCACTGTGTCAGAAGAGCTGCTCCCACTCCAGTCCTCTTCCGGCGATGTCTTCCAGGGGACGTCTTCGGTCCAGACGTCCAGACGTCCAGTCCTTCACCTCCAGCCAGGCTCCAGGTAAGTTTTGTCCATGTGTGTCCGCGGCTGCGCGCGCTTCGTTCGCGGGTGCGCGCGCGGCCGCTCGCTTCGTTCGCGGGTGCGCGCGCGGTCGATCGCGGGTGCGCGCGGGTGCGGTCTCCAGTGCGGGCGTTCGTGGATGCGCGCTCGCGAGTGCGCACGCGAGGGAGTTTCCTTGTGCGCGCGATCGGGTGCGCGCGGGCGGACGGTTTGACGGCCCCCCATGACGAGGGGAGGGGGTCCGCAGCAGCAGCAGCTCACGACATTCTTTTGGTGGAAAAAAAGGGCCCCATTGCAGGGGCCCGTTTTTTCCTACCAAAAGAATGTCGAGGCAGTTGCCGGGCCCCCCTTTCAATTAGGTTTGGCCGGGCCCCTCACACCACTACCCCTAATACCCCCCTGATGGCGGCCCTGCCCGCGACACTCAATGGCCGTGGGCGAAAAACACAGCGAAAATCGGCGTGCAGGGAGAGGAAAATCTGCCTCAAACTTCCAAACGGAATTTTGAGGCAGATATTCCTCCTGCAAAAAACTCTGTGTGAACATAGCCTCTGCCTGCACGCCAATTTTCGCTGCGTTTTTCGTCCGTAGTCATTGAGCGCCGCAGGCATAAAGTGCAGCAAAATACGCTTTCTCTGCCTCCTATTGATGTCAATGGGAGGTCAGAGGTGTAAACGTCCTTAAATAGGGCATGTCTCTTTTTTTTTTCCCCGCGAGCCTCTTTTTTCTGCTCGCGGGAAAAAAAACGCCTCTGCCTCCCATTGAAATCAATGGGAGGCATTTTCAGACGTTTCCGTTTTTTGGCGCGGTTTCTGCGTCAAAAAACTCTGCGTGAACTCCCCCTAATCTTCAGACCATTACAGAAACAAAAAACAAACACACACAAACTATTACACGTAACAATACAAGGGATGAACAATGCTTTGTAGAGTTTAGAAGCCAGTCAAGCTAATATAGGAGTCATAATTTGCAGCTCTTGGGCCCAAATGCAAAATCCGTAACACGGCCCCCACCTACTATTTGCCATTTATAATACTTGTGCCTTCTTAAAGGGGATGTGCCACCACAACAACTTATCACCTATCCATAGGGTAGATTACAAGTGTTTGATCATTGGGGGTCCCACCGCTGGGACCCCCACCGATCAAGAGAATGGGGGTCCCGAATCCCCTTCTGAATGGAGCAGCAGGTCACGCATGCGCCCTGCTGCTCCATTAATTCTCTATGGGACTGCCGGAGATAGGCAGGTAGAGCGCTCGGCTATCTCCGGCATTCCCATAGAGAATGAATGGAGGTAGAGTGCTCGGAATCCCCGGCCAGAGTCGGCAACGGGGATTCCACTTAAGGAGTAGACGCTGACCACACTGTCCATATATGGACAGTAACATCAAGGGTTTCCCGGAGCACAGCGCTTAAAGTAGCGCTGTGCCTAGGGAGACCTCGGCAAGCGGAAGCGCTCCCTCTGCTCCTCCGCTCTGAACTAATTCTGAAGCAGGGAGCTGATGATTCCCTGCTACAGAATTGGCTTCAACTGACCTGCGGGACAAACCCCTGGCCGCCCAGGACAGTGGGACACCGCCCGGAATCCGGGACTGTCCCGCTGAACTCGGGACGGTTGAGAGGTATGCAAATGTCTGATAGATATGGGTCCCAGCTCTGGGATCACCCCTTTTAAGAGGAGAAAAAAAATAATATTCGGGAATGTCTACAGAGCATCGAGCTGCAGATTATTCCTCCCGGCTCTTTTACCAGTTCAGACTTGTAGAGGTTTAGTCATTCGTCTATAAATGCCCCAGAGATCTATAGAAGTCCGGATTAAAAAGCGTTGGTCTGAATCTGCATTCGACAGCCCCAAGTAAGAAAAATATTTAAAATTTTTAAAAAACTATTCTAGGAAAATGAAAAAACAAACAAAAAGCCTTCTCTTCTACGTCTGGTTTTTAAGCGTAATCGCCTGCAAGCTGCAGAGGAAATGATGAACTGTACACATTAAAACAGTTCACAATTTCACATTTTAATTGCTCTTAAATTCAACATATTCATCACTGGCGAGTGGCAAAATAAAGAGAGATAATGTTTTGTTTGCTATAGCCTGAAGACTAATTGTGTCTAGGAGATGGTCGCGCAAGATTGCCTCGTGCAGATCGCTAATGCATTTCTCCAGGATCAGGGCCGTTCCTCAAAGTATCAACGTTTAAAATCTAAATAAATGTAAAAAAAGGAACGAAAACTGTTGTGTGTTGTAGAGAGGAGGTTGTAATTATGTTTACATTTAAATCTCTTTGACCTCTGATACAGATATTAATTCACGCTGCGCGACGGAGAGGGAGACATCAATTTTAATGTTGAAGGGACATTTCTGGAGGATGTAATAAATGAACACACTCGCATTCATTCTAAAGTTGGAGCAAATCGGCTGAATTTCCTATAAATGTCTGATTATTCCTGTTCTTTGACTATAGGAGTGGGAAAGTAAGGCCCTGTTCACATCATGCTAGGCTTGTAATGTACATTTAGCATGTATGCTGGGAAAGCCTAATCCTAAGCGCGTCCATAGGACTCCATTAGCACGAAAAGAGTGTCCTGGTATGGCTGGGCTGGTATTATGATTGGGCAATTAATCGAAAAAAAACGAAATTCAGCACAATTAATCAACGTCATCTTGCGAACTTCGGGTTTATCAATTTTATTTTCGCCCAGTTTAAAATGTATCTGCATCTTCAAGATGCAGTTTACTGTTGAATCCAATGGTAGAGCAGGGGACCGTAAGGTCCCTGCTCTACCATTCACTATGTATGGCTGGACGCGAGGAAGTGACCTCATCACGCCTGTCTGCGGCGAGCTACACAGACCAGAGGAGCAGAGGGATCGCCTCCACTCATCATTAGAACGGGGGTTAAGTGAGTATGTATATTATTATTATTTTTATCAGGCACTATTGGGGGCTGCTGTGGGGGCATTATACTGTGTATATATTCTTGTATATAGGAGGCAGTATTATAGTAGTTATATTCCTGTATATAGGGGCAGTATTATAGTAGTTATATTCTTGTATATAGGGGGAGTATTATAGTAGTTATATTCTTGTATATAGGAGGCAGTATTATAGTAGTTATATTCCTGTATATAGGGGCAGTATTATAGTAGTTATATTCTTGTATATAGGGGGCAGTATTATAGTAGTTATATTCTTGTATATAGGAGCAGTATTATAGTAGTTATATTCTTGTATATAGGAGCAGTATTATAGTAGTTATATTCTTGTATATAGGGGGCAGTATTATAGTAATTATATTCTTGTATATAGGGGGCAGTATTATAGTAGTTATATTCTTGTATATAGGAGCAGTATTATAGTAGTTATATTCTTGTATATAGGGGGCAGTATTCTAGTAGTTATATTCTTGTACGTAGGGGGGCAGTATTCTAGTAGTTATATTCTTGTACGTAGGGGGCAGTATTCTAGTAGTTATATTCTTGTACGTAGGGGGCAGTATTCTAGTAGTTATATTCTTGTACGTAGGGGGCAGTATTATAGTAGTTATATTGTATATAGGGGGCAGTATTATAGTAGTTATATTCTTGTATATAGGGTCAGTATTATAGTAGTTATATTCTTGTATATAGGGGGCAGTATTATAGTAGTTATATTCTTGTATATAGGGTCAGTATTATAGTAGTTATATTCTTGTATATAGGGGCAGTATTATAGTAGTTATATTCTTGTATATAGGGGCAGTATTATAGTAGTTATATTCTTGTATATAGGAGCAGTATTATAGTAGTTATATTCTTGTATATAGGGGCAGTATTATAGTAGTTATATTCTTGTACATAGGGGGCAGTATTATAGTTGTTATACTCTTGTATGTAGAGGCAGTATTATAGTAGATATATTCTTGTATATAGGGGGCAGTATTATAGTAGTTATATTCTTGTACATAGGGGGCAGTATTATAGTAGTTATATTGTATATAGGGGGCAGTATTATAGTAGTTATATTCTTGTATATAGGGTCAGTATTATAGTAGTTATATTCTTGTATATAGGGGGCAGTATTATAGTAGTTATATTCTTGTATATAGGGTCAGTATTATAGTAGTTATATTCTTGTATATAGGGGCAGTATTATAGTAGTTATATTCTTGTATATAGGGGCAGTATTATAGTAGTTATATTCTTGTATATAGGAGCAGTATTATAGTAGTTATATTCTTGTATATAGGGGCAGTATTATAGTAGTTATATTCTTGTACATAGGGGGCAGTATTATAGTTGTTATACTCTTGTATGTAGAGGCAGTATTATAGTAGATATATTCTTGTATATAGGGGGCAGTATTATAGTAGTTATATTCTTGTACATAGGGGGCAGTATTATAGTAGTTATATTCTTGTACATAGGGGCAGTATTATAGTAGTTATATTCTTGTACATGGGGTGCAGTAATATAGTAGTTATATTCTTGTGCATAGGGGCAGTATTATAGTAGTTATATTCTTGTATATAGGGGGCAGTATTATAGTAGTTATATTCTTGTACATAGGGGGCAGTATTATAGTAGTTATATTCTTGTACATAGGGGCAGTATTATAGTAGTTATATTCTTGTACATAGGGGCAGTATTATAGTAGTTATATTCTTGTACATGGGGTGCAGTATTATAGTAGTTATATTCTTGTGCATAGGGGGGCAGTATTATAGTAGTTATATTCTTGTATATAGAGGGCAGTATTATAGTAGTTATATTCTTGTACATAGGCGCAGTATTATAGTAGTTATATTCTTGTACATGGGGTGCAGTAATATAGTAGTTATATTCTTGTGCATAGGGGGGCAGTATTATAGTAGTTAGCTTGGGAATGTTTCCTGCACTATTGACACAAATATCAATTGTGACTAGAATTTCTCTACCGAGCCGCACTGGGTAATAGAACAAGTGCCATGCTGAGCTAGTCAGATGTGTGGGTGAAGAAAGCAGGTTTGCCAGGGCATCTCCATCATTAAAATGCAAACCTCCAGCAACCCGATTTTCCATCCAAGTCCCTGTAACGGCTTCGGTTGATGCATTTACCCATATTAAACAGTGCTGAGTTCTGCCAAGCTAATGCACTGCAGCATTTTATTTTTTAATAGTCATTACACAGAGAATTATACTTAATTGCTGCGATTCCAAGCTCTATGTGCCAATACAAGAAGTGTATTGTAATAACGGGCTTTTCTTTTTAGTGTGTATAAACTCGCCCTCCCCCTATTCTTTTAATTGATTCTCTACTGTGAAAAAACAATACAGTAGTTCTAAGAGATTTTGAGGTAAAATAAAGATTTTTATTTCCAGTACAAAAATAAAGAAAACTGCTGCTGCTGTGAATTTGCGAGAGAGACCGGCTTTGAAAATGCTGTGGTTTCTCCTCTTCAATTCTTCGTGAGTCACTAAAAATGCAATATGCACTGTATATTCCTGAGCATTTATCACTGTCCCTTTACACTCTCAAGCACATTATTGAAGAAGAAAAAAAGATTATAAACTCACATTGAAGTTGGACGCAGTTAAAATGGCTCGAAATGCGTTGATCGCCCGACCGCTTTCCTATAACTGTTCAGATTCCTGTGACAGCTCCAGCAGTATGTAAAACAGTCTGTTGATATAAATTCTTTATATTCCAGTTACCGTAAGAGAGTCACGTACGTTGGAAGCTGGGTATAAATCTTCTTCCTTACTCCTTTTTGTCAATAATAAATCAGTTTTTCTTCGTTCTATCATGGATATATCACAAATTTATAAGAACCTTTTGGGAATAGAGGACATGGTTACCATTGAGTAAGTTATATTTCTGGAGTTATTACACAATCTGAGTTAGGGGTGCTGCGATGGACTTTTCGTAATTGAAGAGGGTGTAGTCTCCAATCAACCCCTTTCCCATTAGCCCTTTTGCCATGTTCATATTGAGAATACCGGCTGGGTTATTCATCTTGGAACCCATATATTATCACGCATGACATGGTCAAACTTAGGGTGAGTTTTCTAGTGTGTGGAAACCCCTGACTGAGCAGTACAAGATAGAAAAAAATTCTATGGCTACTATGGAAGTTCACTGCATACGGACTTATAATTGAGTTCAATGGGTGTTTTATAAATCCCTATGCAGTGTGCGCCCACTAGTGGCAGCTGCAGGCAGACAGAATTTTATCATTAAACTTGACGGGATAGTGAAGGGAAGCAGGATCTTTTTGGAGCTCTGTATTAGGGAAACAGGTGTAATCCCTGTAAGAATTTCCTGCCAGCTACGTATCTCACCCGCGCTGGCAACAAACGGAGTGGAGGAGAAGTTGTGATTCTCTTCTTGTCCCTGTATGGCTGTATGTGACTCCAGGGTGAGGTTCCTGTTGTAACCCTCATTTTTCATCAGAGAGCATGTCTGCACGCTGTCACATATCAGGTTGGCTGTTTTTTTGTCAGATGGATGAACAGTGACTCCTCTTATAATCCCTCTGCGCCGAATTAGGGTGTTTATTGACTGGACGTTTACTTAAGGACCTTTTACACCTGACGATATTTGGCTATTGCAGCGAGAGCCGATCAACGAGACATCGTTGACCGCTGCTCGTTTGCTCCTGTCACACGGAGCTATGGATGGGGACGAGTGGTCGTTACTCCGGGAGATGTGCTGCCGACAAACGATAATATTTAACTTTTTTAAAACGATACGATCAGCAGATGATCGAGCGTTTGCAGGTGGATCATCTGCTGATCGATGCCCTGTTTACACAGGGCAATTATCGGGAACGAGCGTTCTATGAACACCGGTCTCCCCGATAATCGCCCAGCGTAAAAAGGCCTTTCATTGACACCAGCGACTAGATCACGGTGTCAAATATGTTGCTCCAAGCACCTGGACCACGCACACGCATCAATAAAATAATGCATTGTACACTGTCCCTATCGTGTGTTCCAGATCTTTAGTGTAAAATCCATTGACCACTTCTCTAGCGATACCCGTTACCCCCTTCAGTCATGAATAATGCATCTCTGATGGATGGAAAAGAGTTCTGTCAATTAGAAAAAAACATTTTCATCCACTGACGTTTGCCATAAACAATCAATTTCAAGTGTCTCCGCAAAAAAAATATCAAAAAAAATCAGTATTGGTTAACGCAATAGGGAATAATTGAAATTATTAATCAGGGTTAGGTTGTGTTCACACGTTGGTCATTTTGTGGGTTTTTGTCCCGCAATATTTTTAAATTGCGGCAAAAAACTTGCTTTCACTGCAATGTGTGAACACAGGCTTAGAAGTCTGTATAGGGGATGGAAAATTATTTACCTATATAATAATCCTTAATTTAATTTGCATGCAAAAATTGGTTGGTGACTTCCTGTGGTTGTGGCGGGTTTTTTTTTTTTTTTTTTAACACATGCACTTGTGAATGTCATCATGGTATTTATCAACTCCTCACGTTTTAAAATTTGTGCTTAAAATCATTATTTGATGCAAAGTTGCTTGAAGGTGGTTGTGTATATCAATTATTATGGCTACATTCACACGAACATGGCAAACCTCGTACCTAAAGAACTGCCGTTTTTCACGTCCGAGGTGCACCCGTGCGGGGCGCGTTATCACGCATCCCTCCATGGACTATTCTATGTAGGGATGCGTGAAGCGCAAAAAAAAGACATACTATTTTTTTCACAGACCTTTCACACGCTCCGTTGAAACAATGGTCGTGTGATTGGCCCCATTGAAATACGGGAGTCCGTGTGACTGGTGTTGTTTTAACGGCCGTCACACGGACGTGATACACCCTCGTCTGAATCCTAAGATGTATTTTTATACACTGTGTGCGGTTTGCTCGAAAAAAAAATATGAACATTTTCGTAGAGTATAAGCGGTTTACAGTGCGCAGTATATATTTTTAACACATTTGTGGATGATGGCCAAATATTGCATGGCCTCTGTTTTCAGCATTTTTGTGATCACAAGCGCTTATTGATGTCGTTTTTTGTGATATATACGAATTTTGCACACCTTGGTCTATTATTTTTACATTGTTTTTGCGTGTATACCTCAACTTCTATTTGAGTTTTTATGTGTAAGGCTATGTTCACACGGGGTCTTTTGCCGAGTTTTTTGACGCGGAAACCGCGTCGCAAAACTCGGCAGAAACGGCCCGAGAACGCCTCCCATTGATTTCAATGGGAGGCGTCGGCGTCTTTTTCCCGCGAGCAGTAAAACTGCCTCGCGGGGAAAAGAAGCGACATGCCCTATCTTCGGGCGCTTCTGCCTCCGACCTCCCATTGACTTCAATGGGAGGCAGGAGAAAGCGTGTTTTCTGCCCGCGGCGCTCAATGGCCGCGGGCGAAAAACGGCGCGATAATTGCTATTCACACGGAGTATTTTGGGGGAGGAATATCTGCCTCAAAATTCCGTTTGGAGCTTTGAGGCAGATATTCCTCCCCCAAAATACTCCGTGTGAACATAGCCTTAATGTATTTGCTAATGCATTTTTTATTAAAAATCCTATTTGTCACAAATTTACATGAAGGTGGACATGGCTGCCAACAGCACAGCAAAACAACTTCAATCATCAGGTTATCTACTTTTAGGAAACATATAGGGTTCAGGGGATGCACTCACTTTTTAAAGTTTGTAATCCCAGTATTTTATATCTTGTTAGTTTTCTTTTTTGCAAATGACTTATTATAAGGTTTTTATTATAAACGTATTTTATGGTGTGTTCCAGTTTTTTGTGACCATCCACATAGAACTGTCCTAAAATATTTGTGTTTTTACGCTGGTCACTAGAACAGAAACAAAGGCTGACACTTCTTGTTTTCTGCAACTCACTTGTCAGCTTTGCTGTATAGACTGGGACAGTTTTGGTGTGGTTCATCTCATCTTTAGATGTAAGCGAATGACCGCTCTATCGTACTGCTGGAGGCCTATACAAGGCAGCATATTAACACTATACACACCGATAAGACTATGTATGCAGCTCCCCTGTCACTCCCTGGTCTCTGCACTGGGGCGCTGTATTCCATCACTTACTGGAGACCGTAATGATCTATGAAATTTCTCTGGACTCCCATTAATTTCAGCTGCCATAAAGCACCCACCCACTGCTGCACTGACTATATAGACCATGCAGGAAGGAAATGTGCAACTCCTATATGGCTGCCCCGGGAAATTTTTTTTTTTTTCTTAAATGAATAGCTACAACATTTATAAAATCTAAAAACTTTATTTCTCTACTACAGTTTGACACCTAATGAAAGAAACTGCAATTACATGCATATCAAATCTGTGCCATGCTGGCATGTCTCCACTCAACAAGATATCAGCATTTCATACCATGACAAGTGCATGGTATATCTATGTCGGACTTGCTCCTAGGTTCCTTCTGACCCTCTGACAGTGCTACCTGTCATGATGCATATTATTGAGGCAAAAATGGGCTTTACCCAGCAAAAAGACATTTAGAATGTTATCCTGATTGTAGCTATTGAGTTTGGCTTTATTCCAATCCCCTGTAATTTATCGTTCTTGCTCACGCTCCCTGTGATTTTCACCTTGGAACCTTCTCAGTGAATACTTCATTTAGGTACACATGGAATAATGAACAGTCTTAATCTTCGCGCCTTAATCAGGTAAAACAAGTCATTATTCACCAGTCCTCAGAACACAGCGGGCACTGCCCATAGGATCCTGTGGTTTTTGAAGCTGACATTGAATTTATCTGATGACCTAAGATTCCCTTAATAACCCATTATTGACTGATGCTTCTGGAGCTGGCTTGTGTTGTCTTCAGCTGAAAGTTTTGTGTGAATGGCACTTAGAATGCTAACCTTTAAATTGGGGCATGTCATAAAAATAAGCTACGTGCCCCTGAAGGGTCAGGACTCCGAAATGCAGCATGTGCGATATACATTGAGCTCTTAAGGCCAGTTAAAAGCTCAGAAAGAAGATACCCTGCATCTCCTTCGTTTTGAAAGACTGTTTTGTTTTTTTATTAAAAAGGACAATCCGTGTGATTCGGTGCAACTTTATAGATAGTTTTTATTAAAAATAAATTATTTTTTTTAGATACTTCTGCCCTGTATTCTCTATACAGAGCAGCTGTATCGTTCGCTAAATCCTGTTCCTGTCAGGTCCGTTGGACTGACGGGTTCAACTAAAGCGGGTAGGATCCACCTATAATCTATCACATCTAAGTTATGAATTTAGATGTGATTGACACGCAGGATCCACCTGTAAACTCAGGACCTGCTGACACCTAACCTGTCAGGTCCGCAGGACTGACGGATTCAGGTCATAGCGAACGATACAGCTGCATAGAGAATACAGAGCAGCTGTATGTCAAAAAATTAATCATTTTTAATAACTATAAAGTTGCACCAAACACACTGTCCTTTTTATTTTAAAAAATGAAATAAAAAAAAATTGCTTTCAAAGGTGTACGCCTTTAAACAAGTGAGGACGTGCCAATTCATAAGCTGTCAGAGTTGGTCTTTGTTATGGTCTGTATTAAATTTTCACTCTTAGAAGTGCAGTCTTTATACTAGGCACTTTATAGTCATCTGATGTAGAAAACACCATTGACTGTTTCTAATGACAATCAGCAGAATAGTGAGTGCAGCTCTGGATTATAAGGCATGATGTCATTTAAGATCAGTACCTGAAACGTAATGTATGTACATACTGACGCAACCAGCAGAATAGCGAGTGCAGCTCTGGAGCATAATACAGACTAACTTAGGATCAGTACAAGATAAATAACGTGTAACGTGTTAAGGACCGCCCGCTGTATACTCACGGCCGGCGGTTCTAGTCCTTAAAGTCCACGCCATAGTACAAATACGGCTGCAGGTTTAAGTTGGGTGCCCGAGAGATCAGGCAGCTAAATGTCGGGTGTCTGCCAGGGACCCTGTAGAGAAGAGAGAAGGTTTTCACCACTTCCTTCTTCTCTGTTCTCATGTACACAGTGCTTAACGAGCGTTGTGTATGGAATAGTGACAGCGGTAGCATGATTGCCAGGGTGCTGTAAGCGGGAGGTTGCTGGTGAGTTTAACTAAAGCCACCATAGCCCTAATAGTTACAACAGTCACTGTGACGGTGCTGATTTCCCCAGCCCCAATTACAGTGGAAAAGCATAGTGTAAAACAAAGTAATAAACTCCCCCAATGAACTTTTCAGACCTTTTGAGAGACATACCATGATATTAAAAAAGTAAAGCAAAGTTAAATTAGATACATACACAGCAGTCTAAAAATTCTAAAAAAGCAAAAAATATGTATAAAATGACAAGAAAATAAACTTTCTTTGTTCACGAAAAAAAGTTGCTAGCCCAAGAGATAAAAATGTTAAACCCGCTTTAACGAAATGCTAAAACGTGAATTAAAGTCTACGCCATGTGCAAAGTAAGGTGTCGCTTGGCCTTTTACCTGCGAGACACCACATAGTCATGCCCCGTGACTCCTATAAGCGGTAAAGGGCCATGACCACAAGCATGTGATGCCTCTCAGCCAATCAGGCCGAGAGGCACATTAATTTGCATATGGCACATGCTTTGAATCTAATCTTTCTAGCAGTGTATATGATTTGGAGAAGAGTCTTTTTGTTTCGTTTCCTCTCGTTCACTATTGGCTTCGTGTTGCTAGCTCAGGGTTCTTGTTTTTAGATCACGGTTTCTTTTGAAGCTATAAATATCTGTTTTCTTACACGTTGTAATGTAACACTTCTCCTCTATATTTGAGAGGGTAGACTGATATATTCTTATTTATTTACACAAGTTGTCATTCTGCTCCATAAATGAGACTGAGCTCTATTTCCATCGAAGGTGTAAAAACACCTCCTGGCTGATCCATGTATGTCTGTTTTGTCATGTAATTTAATTATATTAATTTTAATCATTCATCATGTGCATATATTATGAGATCTATGTATCTCTCTCTCTTTATGTATGTATCTCTCTCTCTTTATGTATGTATCTCTCTCTCTTTATGTATCTCTCTCTCTTTATGTATCTCTCTCTCTTTATGTATGTATCTCTCTCTCTCTCTCTCTCTCTCTCTGTATCTGTCTCTCTATGTAGCTCTCTCTCTATGTAGCTCTCTCTCTCTCTCTATGTAGCTCTCTCTCTCTATGTAGCTCTCTCTCTCTCTATGTAGCTCTCTCTCTCTCTATGTAGCTCTCTCTCTCTCTATGTAGCTCTCTCTCTCTCTATGTAGCTCTCTCTCTCTCTCTCTATGTAGCTCTCTCTCTCTCTCTCTATGTAGCTCTCTCTCTCTCTCTCTATGTAGCTCTCTCTCTCTCTCTATGTAGCTCTCTCTCTCTCTATGTAGCTCTCTCTCTCTCTATGTAGCTCTCTCTCTCTCTATGTAGCTCTCTCTCTCTCTATGTAGCTCTCTCTCTCTCTATGTAGCTCTCTCTCTCTATGTAGCTCTCTCTCTCTATGTAGCTCTCTCTCTATGCAGCGCTCTCTCTCCCTCTCTCTCTCTATGTAGCTCTCTCTCCCTCTCTCTCTCTATGTAGCTCTCTCTCTCTCTGTAGCTCTCTCTCTCTGTAGCTCTCTCTCTCTCTGTAGCTCTCTCTCTCTGTAGCTCTCTCTCTCTGTAGCTCTCTCTCTCTGTAGCTCTATATATCTCTATCTCTATCTCTATCTCTATCTCTATCTCTATCTCTATCTCTATCTCTATCTCTATCTCTATCTCTATCTCTATCTCTATCTCTATCTCTATCTCTATCTCTATCTCTATCTCTATCTCTATCTCTATCTCTATCTCTATCTCTATCTCTATCTCTATCTCTATCTCTATCTCTATCTCTATCTCTATCTCTATCTCTATCTCTACCCTCTACCCTCTACCCTCTACCCTCTACCCTCTACCCTCTACCCTCTACCCTCTACCCTCTACCCTCTACCCTCTACCCTCTACCCTCTACCCTCTACCCTCTACCCTCTACCCTCTACCCTCTACCCTCTACCCTCTACCCTCTACCCTCTACCCTCTACCCTCTACCCTCTACCCTCTACCCTCTACCCTCTACCCTCTACCCTCTACCCTCTACCCTCTACCCTCTACCCTCTACCCTCTACCCTCTACCCTCTACCCTCTACCCTCTACCCTCTACCCTCTACCCTCTACCCTCTACCCTCTACCCTCTACCCTCTACCCTCTACCCTCTACCCTCTACCCTCTACCCTCTAATCTCGAGCTGTTTCTAGACTTACACAAATTTACTAGAAAACTTACATTACATAGACACTTTGAACTTCTAGCTACGAAAAACAAGCCTCCCAATGAAATTATTAACATAAACAAGACCTCTGTTCAGAAACAGTACAAATAGACCCATTTATACATACGGATTTAAAACCGGCATCTAAATTTTATCCTATAGCAAACCAAGGGAATTTCGTGAATACATTTTATCAACTTGTCTCTAATGATTTGGAACGTCTAGACTCCTACAAACCTGTCGGGAAAAATAACCTAACCCTAAATGAAAAATCGGCTTTAAATTTTTTTAAAAACAATAAGAAAATCGTAATTCGATCAGCAGACAAAGGCTGAGGCGCCGTGGTACAAAATACTGTAGACTATCATTCTGAAGCCACTAAAATTTTATCCGATACGAACTACTACGCCAAACTAATCCACAATCCACTTTTTACGATTATAGAAAAACAAACTGCTGATCAATCAGGCCTATTTTAATGTTAAATTAAAAATAAAAAAACTATTTAATTCCCACTAATGTTAACATGCCGTTTTTTTATCACCTTCCGAAAATCCACAAAGACATCAGGAAACCCCCAGGTAGACCCATCATCTCGGGGATTCAATCACCGACATGTAATTTGTCTCCTTATTTGGTAATTTTTCTCCAAAAATATGTTGTGGGACTCCCCAGTTTTTTGAAAGACTCCACACAATTAATAAAAGATATTAATCTAATAAAGATCACAGACTATCTCATTTTCATCACTCTCGATGTGAATTCATTATACAGTAATATTGAACACGAAATCGGCTTAAAAAAGCTCAAAACAATGTTGAACAGATCCAGATTTATTACCCCTACAAAATGACTTTTTATGCAAGGGTATGGAGTTTATTTAAAAAAACAATATTTTTACATTTGACCATAACATCTACCATCAAATTAGAGGCACGGCGATGGGAACCAGAGTGGCGCCCAGCTATGCCAATATTTTCATGGGCATGTTCGAAGAGACGCACATCTGGCAACATATATGGGCAACTTCCCATGTTGTCTTTTTTAGAAGATTCATTGACGATCTGTTCATTGTCTGGAAGGGAGATGTAACCTCTGCTGAGTCTTTTTGCCTGTCATTAAATGAAAATGAGTGGGGAATTAATTTTACCTTTAATATCCAAGAAAGGGAAATCCATTTCTTGGATCTAGTAGTAACCAAGACCGAAGAGAAAATCATGACACGTACACATTTTAAAAAAGTCGACAGTAATAGCTATTTGGATTTTAAAAGTGGTCATTATTCAAAATGGCTACAATATATACCATATAGTCAAGAATTGCACCTCAAATACTGACTTTAACACACAAAGTCGCATTTTATATAGACGATTTAGGGAAAAAAACTACCCACGTACCCTATTGTCAGATGCATACAAAAAAACAAAAAGCCTGAAACAATTAGACTGTTTGGAAACTACTAATGCAAACGAAAAAAACGCCCAACAACAAAAAAATGAACAAATTTGTAAACAAAATATAATTGTGCACACAATAAAATTAGAAATATCATCAGTAAACATTGGCACATTTTACAAAGTGATCCCTATCTAAATAAGAGTTTACCTACCGCTAATTACGTTCAGGAGGGCAAAAACAATTAAAAACATCTTCGCACCTAGTCGTGTAATTTTTTCCTACAAGAACAACTAAACTAAACCAATAATTGATGCAAAACTAACGAAAAAAGGCAGTTCCAAATGTAACAATACTAGATGCCGGTGCTGTTAAAACCGATGTCTTCCAATCAAATCAAACAAAAATTACATATAAGATTGAGAGCAATTTAAACTGTCAATCACAATACGTTATCTATCTAATTAACTGCCGATGTGGTTTACAGTATGTAGGAAGAACTACACAGAACATACATTGCCGGGTTAACAAACACCGGTCGAACTGCAAAAATAAATTTCTACTACATAGTATTTCGAGACATTGTACTATTGCACACAAGGGAAATTTTGACTGTTTTAAGATCATACCAATAGAACAAATAGCTACATAGAGTATAAATCGTTTTGAGTCATTGTGCAACCGAGAAAATTTCTGGATATATAAATTGAAAACTTCCGTGTCTGATGCGCGGCTGCGTGATTTTCGCGCAGCCGCCATCATAGAGATGAGGCTAGTCGACGGCCGTCACTGTCCAAGGTGCTGAAAGAGCTAGCTCTTTCAGCACCCTCGACAGTGAATGCCGAACACAATATCGCAAAACCTGTAGAAAAAAAAGAAAAAGTTCGTACTTACCGAGAACTTCCCGGCCGTTGCCTTGGTGACGCGTCCTTGGTGACGCACCTCTCTTGACATCGGGCCCCACCTCCCTGGATGACGCGCCAGTCCATGTGACCGCTGCAGCCTGTGATTGACTGGAGCTGTCACTTGGACTTAATTGTCACTTGGACTTAATTGTCATCCCGGGAGGTCAGACTGGAGGAAGAAGCCGGGAGTTAGCGGTAAGTCAGAACTTCGTTTTTTTTTCTACAGGTTCATGTATATTGGGATCGGAAGTCACGGTCCATGGTGCTGAAACAGTTTAACTCTTTCAGCATCATGGTCTGTGACTATCTCCTGACGTCGCGTACCGATATTTTTTTTGCCGGGTTCGGCCAAAACGAGTTCGGCCGAACCCGGTGAACTTCGGTTCGCTTGTCCAGCTTCGCTCATCGCAAAGACACTCCGTTTGGATGTTCGGAAACAGAAAAGCACGTGGTGCTTTTCTGTTTTCATTCATCCTTTTCACTGCTGTTGCGCGAATCACGCTCGTCCCACGGAAGTGCTTCCGTGTGGTGCGTGTGATTTTCACGCACCCATTGACTTCAATGGGTGCGTGATGCGCGAAATACGCAGAGTTATTGAACCTGTCGCGCTTTTTGCGCAGCAGACAAACGCTGCGCAAAAAGCACGGACTGTCTGTACTGCCCCATAGACTTGTATTGGTCCATGCGTGCCGCGTGAAAACCACGCGGCCCGCACGGACCGAATACACGCTCGTGTGAATCCCCCCTTAGACATACTTTCCGAGATCATACTCGTATGAATCATATATAAAATAACTATTGTAAAAAACTGTTGCAAAATAAAGTGTTGTACATTTAATACTAAGCCTACTAGATAATTAGCGACACATTATGAAAACCACTAGTACCGCTCTCTACAATTCAATTTACTCTAAGTCTTATTGTTATTACTTTTTTACTATCTTTTTATATTCTTTTTAATAAGTGCTAATAATATAAATGATATATGTTTTTCCATCACTTGCAATTTTAAACCCCCCTCCTTTTTAAATCACATTTTTATAAGCCTTTTTCTATACAGATATTCTAGTATCCGAACTTCCGTTCTGATTTCTATTTTTACATATGATATTATATAAGTTTTAAATGCTAATAACTCATTTTATTTTAACATTTTTATTGTAATACGGCAACCTTTGTTTGTAAAAAGACATCGCTATTTACCGTTTACATATATACCTGTCTACCGATGGCTTGACCTGTCATTGCTGACCCGGTAGTCCGTTCTTGAGCCGAATCCCCTCCCGCTGATATATAGCAGAGTCTGTGTTAATTACAATAATTCGTACATTGCCTGAGGAAGAGATCTGTCCGATCTCGAAACTTTTTGTTCTATTTTGTACAAAAAGTCTTGTTTTTACTCACCTGTCTTCCGACTGAGTAGAAACAATCAAATCCTACGCAGGTTACGCCAGAGGGAAAATCCGCATTTTTCTCAATCTCTTTTCCAAATTCCGTATCTCCCTCTATCTCGTGTATCAATCTCTATGTATCTATCTGAAATCCAGCATAATTACCTTCTGATTTGCTAGAATGATCTTATTGGGTGTTATCTTTGAGCCTGAATACCCTCCCCCACCCACACCGATTTCCAAATTGAAGAGCCCATGGTGCTTTATTCCAGTGGTCTCAGACCTATGATTTTCCAGCTGTGGCAAAACTACAACCAGTAGGCAGGTGATTTGGAGCTTTGTACTAAAAAACAGAGCTCCAACTTGCTTTTAAAGAGGACCAGTCATCTCTCCTGACACGTCTATTTTACTAAATACTTACATTCCATAATTGTTTCATGGGGAATACATTTTCTTAGAATTGTGCATTGGGCCGTTCCTCTGTTATTCCACCTAGAAATGTATGAATAAATTGATAACTGGGCGTGTCCCTACAGTCTGACCCAGTCAGCACTGATTGGACTTTTGGTCTGTATATGGACACACCCCCAACTTTCTAGCAGGAATAACAGAGGAATGACACAATGCAGAGTAATAAGAAAATATGTTCCAAAATTGTAATTTCATAGGTCTGTTTCAATAAATACTTGTATTCCCTATCAGGATAGATGTTGGGTCCTCTTTAAAGTTGTATTATTAAATTAAAGAGTAGCTGTCGCCTCTCCTGACATGTCTGTTTAGTAAATACTTGAAATCACATAAAATTACAGTTCTGGAAAATTAATATCTTAGAATTCTTCAGTGTTTCATTCCTCTAATGGTCTTCCTTGAAAGTATGTATAAATTGAGAACTGGGTGTTAGAAGTGCCCTTGTCAACTGTGAGTGTCCCTACACACTCTGACACTAACCAATCAGGGCTGACAATGTCAGGCAGTGTAGGGACGCACCTTATTAACAAGAGGACTGGTAACAAACACCCTGTTGTGAATATTTATTCATACATTTCCAGGAAGAGTAACGGAAGTGACGCAATGTTCTAAGAAAAAATGCTCCCGAATGTATATATTTTTTGAGGATAAAAAAATATTAACTAAAACAGACATGTCAGAACTTTGTGCCCAAGGGTAACTGAACTTTGAGAACTTCCCTGTGAATTAATGGGGTTCTCTTCTCCTTCTCTGTACTACATACGGTAACCTGGGTTGTGAGCACCTCAACCCACATGATACGTTGGTTTTATTTGCTGTTGTACATTGCTGATAATCCAGTAGGACTTATTAAATCCAGCTCTGTTGCATTATTTCTTACAAGTATTGATCTTCTTTTCTGACTTTCTTTTTGACTACTAGTTTTGTTCCCTGGTGAACCTGACAATTTTCAGGGGAAACTCTTTGGAACGTAGTTTATTATATATATCTTTTTTAAGTTAATCAGAGCCACCTCTCTAGACATACTAATTTTATTTTTCATCATTCACAACCTCCGTTTGGTGCTTCTGGTATGTTTTTTTTTTTTTTATGAGTATATCTTTTTTTCTGGGTATAATTTAATTTTTTTTTTGTTTTGCACAGTTTGATGTTTTTGCACATATTTGCTTTTTCTATTTGTGCACTTGCCTCTCTGGGTCCCACTGTACCTGATATTCAATATAAAGAATTGGCATGGGTATCTAGGGTACAGGATGGAGTTTGGAGTCGTCCCTTGAGTAGGAGGGTGACCGGATAGGGTATACCAGGGTCAGTTGTTTTTCTTGTTCTCTCAACTCAATGAACAAAAGACAAAAACCCTCATCCTTAGGCCTCATGCACACAAACGTAAAAACGCCCGTAATTACGGGCCCATAGACTTCTATTGGCCACGGGTACCTCCCTGTATGCTTACGGGAAGGTGCCCGTGCCGTTGAAAAATATAGAACATGTCCTATTTCAGGCTGTAATAACTGCACGGGCAGGCCCATAGAAGTCTATGGGGCTCCCATAATTACGGGTGGCTACGTGTGTGCACCCGTAATTTACGGGAGCGTTGCTAGGCGACGTCAGGAGATAGTCACTGTTCAGGGTGCTGAAACAGTTAACTGATCGGCAGTAACTCTCAGCACCTGGGACAGTGACTACCGATCACAATATGGATCAACCTGTAAAATAAAAGACGTTCATACTTACCCAGAACTCCCTGCTTCTTCGAGTCCGGCCTCCTGGGATGACGTTACAGCCCATGTGACCGCTGCAGCCAATCACAGGCCAATCACAGGCTGCAGCAGTCACATGGACTGCCGCGTCATCCAGGGAGGTCGGGCTGGATGTGAAGAGAGAAGGGGCTGCCAATTAGTTCAGTGCAATTTTGCAGCGAAAGCGTGCCCGTAAATACGGGTGGAATACTTGTGACACCGGGCCCGTATTTACCGGCACAGGTCCGTAAATACTGGTGCAATACGGGTCGAATACGTGTGACCAAGGACCCGTATTTACGGACAGGAAAAAATACGTTCGTGTGCATTGTGCCTTTTGCTGGGTTCACTCTGTTTTTTGCAGGAGGAAAATCTGCTTCAAAATTCCAATTGGAATTTTGAGGCAGATTTTCCTCTGCCTGCATGCCGATTTTCGCTGCGTTTTTCGCCCGCGGCCATTGAGCGCCATAAAACACAGCAAAATACACTTTCTCTCCCTCCCATTGATGTCAATGGGAGGTCAGAGGCGCAAACGCCCGAAGTTAGGGCATGTCCCTTCTTTTTCCCGTGAGCCGGTTTTTCCGCTCGCTGGAAAAAAACGCCTCCGCCTCCCATTGAAATCAGTGGGAGGCCTTTTCGGCCGTTTTTTGGGCGTGTTTTCTGACGCGGTTTTCGCGTAAAAAAACTCTGTGTGAACTCAGCCTTATTATTTTTTGCATCATTATTTGGAGGGATAATCATTTTTTCCTTTTTTATCCCAATTTATTAATTTAAAGTTACGTTTTACTATGTCATTTTTTTGATCAGCCGATTTTTCTGTGATTTTCTTTTCAGACCCCCACCGATTCAATCTTCTGACATTTCACTATGACATGTAAGACATTTTCTGAAAGATTAGTTATCCTTTAAGAAGGCTGAACATTCATTTTGTAGTTATTTGTGTGGTTCCAGACTTTTGATTCGCTTTGAATGAAACTGGTTGAACATGACGTCATGAGCCTGTCCTATTGGTAGCTGTGCAGAATTTGCTAAACTGCTATAATGCTAGTTTTGCAAGGGCTTACAATTCATTAGTGGTAGAGGTTCCGCCAAACCAACGTGTGCCTGCCCAGCTATCGCGAAGCTACAACTCCCAGCAAGTCGGGGTGTGCTGGCTGCTGTAGTTTGGTCACAGCTCTTTTTTTCGCTGTATGCAAACTGTATATTGTAATTACAAGACGTTTTCAGTACACTGTGACTTTAAATAAATCTCGTAATATTCTGAACCAGTTATAATGACAAAATCTACTTCCATTATTCTCATCATTAGTGATAACATTATATAGGATGATTCTATTATTTCATACATTCATTAGAATTCATATAAGCCGTCTACAATGCTTCCCTCATATTTCAGCTTTAATGAATGTAATATTTATGTAGCGCAATGCAAATAGTAAAAGAGAAAAAAAAAAAGCTGTTTTCCATAATGATATTTTGTAACGTGGAATGTGCGATGTAATGCACGGCGATGATAGAATAACGGCATCTGTGTAAAGGGCCTTCATATGATAACATTGGACCATAAAGGTGAATTATGCTCCAGCATGCAGATTGTGCCTGGCTATACCATACGCCTATATTTGCACATATTACAGCGTTGCCATTCATGGCATAAGTCTGGAAATCCCTAAATAATTAAACAATAAGATTCTGCCTATAAAATGAGCTCATCATTATGCAGCAGTTTGATATTTGTATGGAGAGAAGCACATGTGCATTTACATATGCATCCGGCCTAGTTTGTGTACGTATATACATACGTAATGCTGCTTGTAAGTGATGGGCACTTAAAGTCTAACTCCATTATATTGTTTTCATACACAATATACCGTGGAACTACTGTCCCGTACTGAAAACATGATTACAGTACGGGACAGTTGTCCGGCAGCGAGGCAGGGACTCCTAGCGTCGTACTTAACTATGATGCTAGGAGCCCGGCATCCTGCAGTGTGTTCGGTCCGGGACTTGCGGCCGAAATACGTCCGTCAATTACGGACGTAATGACCTCGTGTGAACATACCCTAAATGGGTCATGGGCAATGTTT
The DNA here is from genome assembly GCF_050947455.1 of Rhinoderma darwinii. Lineage (NCBI taxonomy): Eukaryota > Metazoa > Chordata > Amphibia > Anura > Rhinodermatidae > Rhinoderma > Rhinoderma darwinii. The sequence goes on from NC_134695.1 coordinate 89,949,844, forward strand.
GCACCCCCCCCCCCCCCCACTAAAATTGGAGCCCACACAGCAGCCAGATTGTATGCTGAATTATTTGATGCTATACACCTATTTGGAAATCATAAATACAGCTCCAGTGTCTGTGCCGCCCCAGCAGGTCGATAAGGATGGCATCCTATATAGCCACACACATCGCTATGTAATATTGGCCAGCTTTGTAGGACTCAAAATATTTCTCTTTGTTAACTGCCCTGAAGTACAATGTAGATGAAAACCTTAGTGGAAGGAAGCAGAAACTTGATGTAAAATAGGGAGACACAGTACATGTATTTCTAGTTCTCCAAGAAAAAAAAATTCCCTTTCATGCATCTACTTCTTATTATTTTTCTTATTTTTCTTCCCTGGCTGTCGTCATTCTCCTTTTTATGTCTTTGTAATGAAAAGTGTATTTCAGCTTGTTAAAGTTTGATATTCGGAACCTTTTGGCTACCGTCCAAGTTGAGGAAAAATTGCTGTATTCTACTTCTTCGAGTGGCCAGCAGTGATAAAATATAGCTGCCGATGACATTTTTCTTGCGGTTTGGATGTAAAGACGTATCCTATTATCAGCGGTAATTTAATCTATCCCTTTATGGCGATGACCTTCGTAATGGTCTCTGTCTTGTCTTGAATATTATAAAGCAATTTAGCGCACATTTGCATGATTTCTAAAATTGATTTTTTATTTTTTTTTGTCTTCCTCTGTCCGTCTCAAGTTGAGAGCATCACCCCCCCCCCCCCCCCTAACCATACCCTCTTGCTCCTGTCATTAAACCACGTAAGTCAGAGTTGGCAGTAATACTATGCAGAATTAGCTGTTGAAGAACGGTAATGAAAATCTCTACAGCTCCTGGTACAAAAAAAAATTGAAATAAATCGGAATTACGCGTGCTTTAAATAAAGGAGATTTATTGAAGCGTTAATATAAGATTTCGTTTATTGCTCGTTCATTAGGCTTTGATTGCTGCAGATAATTGTGGGTACAGTAGAAGGATGCGATTGCAGATTATAGGACAATAAACTGATATTTCTTTTTATTCTGGCTGTTGACGGTATACGTTTTTGTTCGCTTGTGATATTTTATTGTTGTTGTACCCGGACACACAAAAATCAACCAGGGAGACTTCAGAGCCATGCTAACTTTAGGCTGGACCTTCTCCAACTTCAGGACTGGCCTTATGGATGTGCAAGGGGGTGTCACTTGTACCTACTAAAGGTGGCGCCACTGACCCTGATGCCTGGGTATCCAGAGATTGGGCATGTTATTTAGTCAACTGGCTGGCAATGTTATTTGGGCATCTCTCAGCAATGCTATTTGGGCACTACCTCCCAACCCTCCAGTTTTTCATGTTCCAGTGAAACAGACCCCCGAGGGAGCGGGATGTGTGCGAATGTGCCTCAAAGCAAACGGTTCTGGGATGTTTTGTGGACGTTCCTGGGTGAATCGGCTCAGAGCTTTAAAGGGTAACTAAACCTTAAAAAAAAAAAACTAAAGACATGTCATAGTGACGTTAGAATTTTTGATCGGTGGGGTGGGGGTGCGAGCATTGAGACTTCCACTGACCGCTAAAAGTAAGCTGCAGAAGCGCTCAGGTGAGCGCTGTGCCGCTTTTGTTTCTGATCAGCTTTTTCTACATAGTCGAGCGAGCGGTGTAAAGACTCGTAGACTTTCTATTGAGTCCATACACCGCTCCGAGGAAAGCCGAGCACAAACAAAGCGCCACAGCGGTCACCCGAGCGCTTTTGCCGCTGCAATTTAGCAATCGGTGGGGGTCTCCGTGCTCGCACCCCTCACCTACTAAAACTTCTGACATGTCACTTTTTTTAAAGTTTATTTACACTTTAAAATATCTGATAACCACAGCTTTTAAAGGGTTGTTCCAACTGTGGACCTTTTATGGCTTCTACACAGGATCCTCAAGTTTTATAGATTTTAATAGAGCGAGCGATGCACACACCGTTTAAGCTAAAACTAATTCCATACATGACCAATAATATTACTCTTTTCACGCTGAGAGGCTTAAGCAATATACTATTTTATGCTTTTGTTTTTTTCACCTTTTTGTTTTTTTCCTTGGCCTTTGTTTCCACAGTACCCCTAGTTGGATTTTACTTTGTTTATGACTGATAATTTTGTTTGCTGCCTGCAGAGAAATGAATTGCCTGAAGGACATTCATTATTTGCAGCTGGAGCCATTACCGGTTGATCCATGATTGGATCGGCACGGAGAGGCCAAACCTGCCTGTTTTATCAGTCGATGGTTGTCCTCGGTCATTTGTATCAAGAGCTGGAGACACTTTATCCTGCAAATAAATACATTTGACCCGGCTGACCTCAAGCACGCTGGCAGGAATAATTGGGTGTCCTGCCCCTGGAGTTCTACCTTTACCTACTGCCTGCTGAAATGGGATATATGGATGGAGATATCTATCTATCTATCTATCTAGAAATGCTCGAAAATGTGCTGACTCTGGACTTGATATAACACTATATATTACAATAGACCTATTGGACTTGATATAACACAATAGACATATATACGCAGCCGTCTAGCTGGAAATTTTCGAGCACTTCAAGATATATATATATATATATTATATATATATATATATCCATATCTCCATCCATATATCCTATTTCAGCAGGAAATTTTAGAGCACTTCATTCTTCCCTCTGCTGACAAGCTCTATGGAGATGCGGATTTCATTTTCCAGCAGGACTTGGCACTTGCCCACACTGCCAAAAGTACCAATACCTGGTGTAATAACCACAGTATCACTGCGCTTGATTGGCCAGCAAACTCGCCCAACCTAAACCCCATAGAGAATCTATAGGGTATTGTCAATAAGCAGATGAGACACCAGACCCAACAATGCAGGCGAGCTGATGGCCGATATCAAAGCAACCTGGGCTTCAATAACCTCTCAGCAGTGCCACAGGCTGATCACCTCAATGGCACGGGCAATAAAGTACCCACTTTTTGCACCTTAAATATTGGAGTTGCTGCTCATTTTTTTTATTCATTTATATATATATTATTATTATTCTATGGCATTTCTTCAAGTTCTAGACAATCAATGTGACATTGCAATTTCTACCGATAACCCAATCAATCAGTGTCCAAAATGTTGATTCTAACGTTCTCCATACATTGGAGCCCATTGATCCATGCTTGCCCCCTGATACCAACAGCTCTTGCATGGGCATTACTTGGTTTACAATATCCAATGTCAGACTGGGGGTTCCTTAGGCCCACCCACCATCTATACAGAATGTGTGCTCTTCTACTTTTTTTTTTTTTTTTTTAAATCGTAATTTTTATTGAAAGATTTTGATACATTACAAAAATGAAAATACACATAAGTAATAAACACACAATACTGTTCGTATTAGAATGACACTCCATACAAGTAAAACACATCTCAAATTAGCCATTGAAGATCATAATGAAATATAGTATTTTGAATTTTGAGTCCAAGAATTCCATCTCCTCACATTCCGACCATGAAGAACTAAATCAGAAACTAAATGTTTCATAATAACATTGGCTATTAACCCTTCTAATAACCTCCTGGATAGAGGGGGAATTCGGGGATTTCCAACATTGTGCGATGGCCATTCTAGTGGCTATAAGAATATGGTGAATAAGTAATCTATCTAGCGGGTCTATTTCCTCCAGATTAATATCCAAAATTGCTAAGGCAGGGGATATCGGCACAGGAACATGTACGAATTCCTAAATAAGTGCAAAGGCCAGACACTGATGGACATGACCACCACATATGTAAAGGGGAGCCTATTTGTCCACAACCTCTCCAACAAAGTTTAGAAGAACCCGTGATGATATGCGCTAGTCTGGAAGGTGTTAAATACCACCGCAGGTGCATTTTCCGCATTAATTCAGTATGATTTACACATTTAGAGTGTTTTGCGGCCCAATTTGAAGCTTTAAGTGCTCTTCTACTTTTAATTGCATCATCATCTTTGTTATCGTTGCACGCACAGGACATATCATCAATAGTATCTAATAGGTTATTTGTGAATTAACCCAAACTCGACTGGAAAGTAGTTTGCTCCAAAGTTAACCACATCGGGGGGTTGTCTTCAGCTGGACTCTTTGGGGCCCATTATTGGGGCATAGCCTGGGCTCACCGGAGGATTCTCTGGTATTTTGGTGGGCCAGTCCCAATGATATCTATTCAAAACAAGTGTGGGATAGAACAAACACTATGGATACATGACCTCCACCGTCTCTAAATATAGTGTACAGTACCTGTCATAATGTAATGGTGAAGTATACGACACATAAGATAAAGTTGTCCTCCCCTGTTGAGCAGTGTGGGACGCTGCTCTTTGGCTGTAGTATCGGTGCTCAATTAGCAAAATAGTCCCTTAGATCATTTACATAGAGAAACATTTGTCCCGTAAGCACAACTCCAGTCCTTATGCTTTTTTTGGTCATATGGACATCATGGGGGATCCCCGATCAAGTCTATGGAATTCATTATACCCCATTGTTTGACGGAATGAATACCGTAGTCGACTGAGCTATTCATTCCGTCAAAATGACAGAACCTTTACACAGCTGGGACAAACGGAAACCATTTGCACTGTATCTGTCATCTTTGAAATCAATGGTTATGCAAACGGAAACCTATGGTTTGTTTGTTTCAGTCAGGGTTCCATTCCGACGGGAAACTCAGACGGACCGTCAGAACGGAACCCTGATGCAGATGTGAATGAAGCCTTAGACTATTGTGCCATATATAAAAATACGTGCTGATATATGAGGAAGGGGAAAAGATCTGTTTGTATACTGTTTGGCCATTCAGGACCAATGTGGCTTACTATGGGCTTTCTGGTAAAGCAGATACAGAGTTTTTACTTGTAGCAGGAATTGGTTGCCGCGTTATGGAAGCACATTGTTAATTGGCAGCTAAGAGCCCAGGTCTCCATTATAAAAGCTGCTGCAACGGCTTCCGAGTTATCCCGCAGCAGCAGGTGTAAAGGTCAGGCTGAATATTTCTCTCTAATTTGACAGACACTCTGGAAGTATCGCTGATATCATTTATGGGTAGATAATGCAATATTCTCCTTCCAAAGTTATTATAGATCGCCCCCTCCCTTTTTCCTCATTGTGATAATAAAACTGCAGTCTTTCCTTGATTGACAATGGCATCACAGTGACCTGAACCCATTAAATCTGTGCCATACATTATAAATTTTAACGTAACACGAAACTTTCTTTTTAATAAGTCATCAAGAATAACTAGGTCATTATTTTTCCATTTTTCCTTTCATTAACCAGGTGCGATGTCTACAGAAATAGATTCATTGGTATATACTTAGTGGAGACGTTGTGTGAATGGACAGTATAAAAGCTGGGGGGCTCCTCAGTGGGGAGGGGGTTGTCAGCTGTACGGTGTTAGGTACAAGTTGACAGGTCAAGAGGTTATGTATTGGTTAGCGCAGAGCTGCGGGGATTAATATCCTCTTAATGACATACGGTAGGATCATTGTCCTATGACTGAACTGAGCGATAAATAATGATAAATGAATGTCCCGTTCACACCTGGTGAGCTCTCAATTGGTGCGCGCAGTGATGTAGCTATAGGGGGGGGGGGGGCAATATGACATTTTACTACATGGGGAGTCTCCAGTATTATAAATGTCACACGCTAGGTGGGGGCCCTGCGCCTCTACTGCGCTCTCTCCCATCTGGTACATGCCTCTGCTCCTCCCCTCCCAACTGGTGCGCCCCTCCCGACTGGTGCGCGCGCCTCTGCTGCGACTCTCCCGACTGGTGCGCGCGCCTCTGCTGCGACCCTCCCGACTGGTGCGCGCGCCTCTGCTGCGACCCTCCCGACTGGTGCGCGCGCCTCTGCTGCGACCCTCCCGACTGGTGCGCGCGCCTCTGCTGCGACCCTCCCGACTGGTGCGCGCGCCTCTGCTGCGACCCTCCCGACTGGTGCGCGCGCCTCTGCTGCGACCCTCCCGACTGGTGCGCGCGCCTCTGCTGCGACCCTCCCGACTGGTGCGCGCGCCTCTGCTGCGACCCTCCCGACTGGTGCGCGCGCCTCTGCTGCGACCCTCCCGACTGGTGCGCGCGCCTCTGCTGCGACCCTCCCGACTGGTGCGCGCGCCTCTGCTGCGACCCTCCCGACTGGTGCGCGCGCCTCTGCTGCGACCCTCCCGACTGGTGCGCGCGCCTCTGCTGCGACCCTCCCGACTGGCGCGCGCGCCTCTGCTGCGACCCTCCCGACTGGCGCGCGCGCCTCTGCTGCGACCCTGCCGACTGGCGCGCGCGCGCCTCTGTTGCGACCCTGCCGACTGGCGCGCGCGCCTCTGCTGCGACCCTCCCGACTGGCGCGCGCGCCTCTGCTGCGACCTTCCCGACTGGCGCGCGCGCCTCTGCTGCGACCTTCCCGACTGGCGCGCGCGCCTCTGCTGCGACCTTCCCGACTGGCGCGCGCGCCTCTGCTGCGACCTTCCCGACTGGCGCGCGCGCCTCTGCTGCGACCTTCCCGACTGGCGCGCGCACGCCTCTGCTGCGACCCTCCCGACTGGCGCGCGCGCCTCTGCTGCGACCCTCCCGACTGGCGCGCGCGCCTCTGCTGCGACCCTCCCGACTGGCGCGCTCGCCTCTGCTGCGACCTCCCGACTGGCGTGCGCGCCTCTGCTGCACACACACCCTCAAACTATCAACTAGTGCGCAACGTTACAAATTCCCTAGATTTCCCTCTCTCCTGTTATGATACATAACTTAAAAAATAGAGTTAAAGTATTCCTGCAAATCTAACAATAGTGATACATGACAATATTCTTGTGGTCCCTAGCATGTTTATATTATATGTACGTGGATAGGCAGTATTATTTTTGTGTTTTTTTTCCTCCTCTTTCTACTTGACATGCTGTTCTATCCTCTCGTGATACGGATTTTAGAAGAAATTCTAGCAATTAAGTGCGCGCACAAATTGAGCCGTTTTCTAATTTCAGGTTATCTGACTGATGTAATAATTGTGGCATCATCTGACTGTGCTGGAGGTGATCTCACAGTCTATATTGTTTTTCTGCTTATTAATGTTTTCTACCGGCGAAATCATTTTTTAACTAATTGGCATTGGAAATGACAAGCAAATTAAAATGCATTTGATTTTGCTATCTATAACATTTAATTGCTGCTGCATAAAATACTATTGATGGATCCCAGAGACGTATTTGCATTATTGACTAATGTAAGGCGGGGCGCGGGGCTGCGAGTTCTGGAGGTAATCGTCCTGCTCCCATTCACTTTAATATATGTTGCAGTCATGGCCCAATAAGTATGCAGCGCGGAGCAGCCATTAAGGATTTTAGAATATTTTACTCCATTGTAATAAATATCCTCACCATTCTTAATGGATGTTAATGGAACCGTGTCTTTCCCCGGAGAGCCATCCCGACTTACAACGAATGGGATACTTTACATGTATTTATTGTGCTGTGTGTCAGATAAATACACATGTAATCCCTTGTTTGCCTCCCATTGACAATCACTTGTGTTTGCAATGATTTAAAGTTAGTTATATGTTGTTTTTTTTTATTATCATTTAGCTATTCTAAAGTGTACAGACTCCATTTGGTTGAAAGTCCAACAATTTCTTAGACGTCTCCTTGATAGTCAGCCCCCTTCCCTTTCCGTCATCCTGAGGTTGATTATTATGTGGAAAAGTTACCATATAATCTTTTTCTCCTAGGTGGTTTCGCTACTCGTAGGTTATAGTCATACTGTCCTTGATGTGAGGAACGTTAGCTCTTCATACACTGGCTTTCTGCTGAGCTTGTGCTTATACACATTTGCATAGCTGCAGTGTAAAACATGGGGGACATAGCAGCAGTCACAGCCTTTGATGAGACACAAAGGTGATTTCAGAAAACATATTAGGCAAAAATAGATTTTACATCTGGCAGATATTTGCTATTTAGGGTAATTATAGAGAAATAAAGATTTTTACTCCACATTATAAGTTTCGACTAGTTTACCTTCAGTAGTGGGGGTGCAATTCGGAGAGTAGCACCTTTTTGGAATTGCTTTTACACCATATACTAAACTACAGGGTGTTTTTGGGTCTTTGGGTATAAGTAAGTGATAACAAATTTGGGTTACCGTTTTATGAAATCCAGATGGGTTGTCACTTGGCTTCCTCCACACAGAACTTAAGGGAATTGTCTGGGATTTAATTTAAAAAAAAATTAATTTAGCTCTCGTTGCTGAGGAAAACTTTGGCTTTGCATTAGGTTGGTTCAAAAAAGTGCGCTCTGTACATGGGGGCCCCCCTCAAAGTCGGTACCATGTATGGGAAACCCGTACATTGCACAAAAAGACTTTTCCCTAGGGAAAGCCTCTGTTACGGGAAAAGGGTGTCCCCTGCATTGAACAGACTGAAAGGGGGGTACCATGTGTGGATGTTTACATGTATCGACTCTCGGATGTCGTATGGAGGGAGGGAATTTTTTTAACAAACCGACTTTTGCAAAGAAATATAAGTAAGGGGGAAAAAATATCCCGGACAACCCCTTTGAAGGGGAAATTTAGGTCTTCTGGTCTGAGGTCTTAAGGAATCCATCATGCTCCCAGAGCCACACATCTCCAAGCTCTTGCATCCATGCTAGGGGAGATCCATTGACCTTCAAGTACTATTTAAAGATACATTGTAGCAGGTATGATTTATTTTTCATGCTACATATGATGCGTTTACCCAGAGGAAACCTATGCCAACACAGTAAGGATGTATAGTGTATAGACCTGGATGAAACTACTAGGGTAGCGGGCATAGCAGCTGCTAAAGGGGCAGCAACTAAGGGGGACCATCTCCACTTGGATGAGGGGCGTTTAGAGGTTTCTTTGGATGAAGGGGAGAGTGAAACTTTCATGCAGGTCTCTGAGAGGTTAAGGACAGACTACGAGTGAAGATCAATATAACCATGAGCTTTTTATCTCCGGAACGAACTAGCTGCTGAAGGTGATCATCGTGGAGGGGGTTAATTCCAAGATTTGCTACTTGGTTACTTGTTACGACCCTGCATACAGACTCCATATAGAAGCTTTGCTGGTGGGACTTAATCAGGGTTGACAACTGAGCTAAAAATCCCAGACAGACCAAAATTTTTAAGGACTTCTTACTAAATCAAGGGTTAGAGATAAAGATCTTTTTGTAAGTGATCACACGAGTTCATGAATGAAAAAAGGGTTTATATTTCATAATAACCATGTACGTAATCGCAAGTTAAATTATTTCTCAGCCATCGTAGTGTCGTCAAGTAAAGTGTACTTTGTAAACTTGCCAAGTAAGTAACCAGCAGCCCAGTACTAGTAACATATCTTGGATCACGGGCGGCATGTTGGACTGGGGCTCACCAATCAAAGCTCCTCTTGTAGCTCTCCCACACTAAAAGCCCTATTACATGGGCTAATGATCAGGCAAGCGAGCATTCCTGATCATTGCCCTGTATAATAATAGAAACTGTATAGCAAAGAATAGCAACGATCGGCCAATGAACGAGCAAACGCTCGTTTATCAGCTGATCTGCTCTTTTATGCAGAATTAAAAATCATCCTTGTCGGCAGCACATCTCCCTATGTAATCCTGTAGATGTGCTGCCGACATGATGAAAATGTATAGGGATGAGCGATCATAGTAACAAGCGCTCGTCCGTATACAAAGCCAATCATTGCCCCGTGGATAGGATCAAACGAGCGCCAATCAACTAGCTGTCTCTATGATCGGTGCTAGTTTATACGGCCCATGTCGGACTGTATAATAGTACCCTAACTTACTGCGGGAAAGCTGCAAGAGGAGCTGTGATTGGGTAGTCAGACGGTCAGTCTCACTCACTCCACTCCCGCCGCTCTGCCTGGCGACCCTGGTCTAGGGATGTGAGGTGACTGGTCCCCGCCTCACCTCAGACAGAGACAGACTAACTCCGACCGCCATCACTTCAGGCCTCCCTACGCTTCCGGCCGGCTTCCATTGTCTTGTTTGCACTGTGTATGTACATTTTTGGGCGCATGCGTAGTTCAATGTTTCAGGAGAAGAAAAAAAAATCCCAGAGAGCTTGTCCACATGTAGCGGAATTGCTGCGTATTTTCCATACGGAATTGCAGACAGAAAATACGCAGCAGAATACAGTAGCAGCAAAGTAGGTGAGATTTAACAAATCTCATCCACACGCTGCGTAAAAATTCCGACCAGAAATTGACGTGTGGTTTCGTATTTTTCTTACCGCAGCATGTCAATTCCTGCTGCAGAAAGTGGTCTGAATTGCTGCGTTTTTCAGAGGCGATGTCACCATCTCCCAGCTTTGAGAAAAAACGCCGAAAAATACACACTGTTTTCTGCAGTAAAAAACACAGGACATGGTGCGGTTTTTCGCAGCGGAATGTCTGCTACTTTTAACGGAATTGCTACAGAAATTTTCTGCAGCAATTCCATTCGTGTGGACAAGCCCAGACAGTGTTTTTTGTCCCCAGGTCACTACGGACAGCAGAAAAAAACAAAAGTTTTTTGCGGACTGTCTGTAAATATCCGGACAGTTGGCAACCCTGGACTTAACCCCACGGCCACAGTTCTGCAAGGCATTGGTAGCAACCAGTTCATTGATTATTTCTACAAAACATGGAATGTAAATGAGATAAAGCCCAGCTGTGGTTTTAGATTCACTTGGGTTATTACTGCCTAGTAAAGAGGTTCGCTGCATTATTACAATAAGTATTTTAGCCCTTACCTTTTGAATGTGGAATAATTGATATTGATTAGATCCAGTCTCCACCATTATTATGAGATGTGTAAGAGGCTGCAGATCGATACCAGCATAATACAGACACAATGTTTGCTGATTCTGGACATTAATTACATGAGTGGTATCTCCGCAGGACGCCTAGTTGGTGCCAGTTCTGATTATCTGGACGTCTCTGTCCATTTACTGCATGGAAAATGGTTTTATGATGCCGCGTTACTTATACGGTTGACTCTTTTTTTTTTTTTTTTTTTTTTTTTTTTTTTTTTTTTGTTGTTGCTATAACTATACTCTTTTCTGAGGTTTGCTTTCTAGTACGGTGGTCGGCATTACAAATAGCCAGTGCTCTCAGATTTTATGTATAGTACGTGCTGTAGCTTCAGCACTGCATAATGAAAAGTCCTGTAGCTTTCTAACGTACTTGTGTATAACATCTTTGTGTTTCAATGCCTTACAATTTTCAAGATCTCTTCTTGCATTCAGTGAATGGAAACCTTCTTGTTTTACATTCAGAGGCTAATACATCTCACAACTGAGGGTTAAATACAATAGTTTCCGGTCTAGACAATCACCTATAAGCTCAAATAAATCAGCAACGGTAATGTATAACTCAGAGTATTGTCCAGACCACTGGACCCTAAACCTGTGACTTTCCACCTGTTGCAAAACTGCAGTTTATAATATGCCATTCTGGGAGTTCCCACGGCCGTGTTTGGTCCGTGAGATACGGACTGTATGTTGGCCACATTTCCTGGACGGAACACCATACAGGGAGCCGTACTCCTAGCATCATAGTCATCCATGACGATGTCACTGCCTCCCCGGGGGACTACATCCCGTGTTGAAAACGTGATTACAGTATGGGACCGTATTTCTGTAGGAAGGCAGGGACACCTATCATCATACATCGCTATGATTCTAGGAGTACGGCTCCGTGAACAGTGTTCGGTCCGGAAAATGCATCCAACATAAGGTCCATAGCTCACAAACCGAACGCGGCCGTGTAAATAAGACCTTTTTAGGTTTGCAACGGCAAGTTTGAATAAGCTGAACTGCAGGGTTCCGACGGGTCGGATACGCTGCGTAAAAATTTCTCAGCGTATCCAACCTGGAACCCGCAGTACCTTCCATCCGAAATACCGCACCTTGTTGTGGTGCATTTTTTCAGACGGAATTTCCGCTGCGGAAAGCAGCGCTTGGGAAAAAAGAAAAAAAACTTTCATACTTGCCTACAATTGCCCTCTTCTCTGCACGTAGCCCAGACTCCTGGGAAGACGCAGCGGTCACATGGGATGCAACGTCATCCCAAGAGACTGGACTGCAGGAAGGAGGAGGGAGTTATTGGTAAGTATGATTTTTTTTTTGTTTTTTTTGTTTATTGAGTTGAGATTTTTGCGGCGGAATCGCTGAGAATCTGCCGCAGAAGTCGCAACACTTGGCTTTCTGTTGCAGGTTTTGCATCCCCATTGAATTCAATGGGGAAAACCCGCAACAGAAACACAACAAAAATGCACCATAAATTGACATGCTGCGGAATTAAAATCTGCACCGCAGGTCAATTTATTAACATTTACGCTGCAGGTTTTTTTCCCGCAGCAAGGCTATGACTTTTCTTAATCTCATCCACATTGATGCTACTGTAAATGCTGTGGAATTTCCGCACAGAATTTACGTTTACGCTGCGTGGGAACCCGGCCTAAGACATGGAGAAGAGACCACAGTCAGATGGAATTCAGACTACCTTAGACCCAATAGAGAATGGAGCGGAGCTGTAGTCACAGATTGTAGTTGTGCCTTAATGAATCCGTGCTAAAAAGCCGGCAGTGCTGAAGAAAATAAATACCAGGTAAGCACTGCTGTCCTAGATGATGATGATGATGATTATGAGTGAATTTGTATGCGTTGGGGGGAGGAGTACGACTAAATAAGTTAGTAATCATATTTAATTGTACTTATGCTTTAACACCCGCCTATAGCACGTAACTATTATATAAAATTAACGTGTTCCATACACTCATAAAACCTCTTGTTATGTACTATAACAATGCTCAGGAATATATTACCATTCAAATCTTAATAAATACTTTCCTTTCCCCTCTGTGACAGACATGACAGGCAGGAATAACTTTTAAATGGAAAGCTGCGTGGAGCGTATATAATGAGGCACTTAGCGTATTAATGTTACGTTATACACGGAGGCTGGAAGCAGCGGGGTTTTCTGTTTAAAACTTCGAAGACAAAACAATGTGGCACTTGTGTCAGCTCCTCAATGCAAAGGTTCATAAACAACATAATATTGAAGGGCAGCAATTTGTCGTGGCATTGTAGGTGCGGGCATTGTAATGATATATTGGTAATTACGCCCAATCAGTGGAACCAAATTTTGTCTCTATCCTAAACCAAACAGCTATTTCCTGTAAATGAATAGGAGTCTCCCTGGTTTCTATGATGTGAACCCAATTAAAATAACGCTGATTCTACATAAAAGGGGTTGTCTGGTACAGAAGACTAATTTCAAATACCCTGCTAGGTTATTCTGAGCTGAGAAGAGGGGAGATACCCCTTTTAGGACCCTCATCTATTAGTTGGAGTGAAGAATGGCTACAAAGAGCGTCTCTTGCTCTGGAGGACCTAAGAGGTTGGTGCATAAAGTGGACAGACCATTGAATTCAATGGGTACCATGCAATACTTTGTTTGCCCTGTGGAGGTGCTGAGTTGAACTCTTGCTGCCGGATTCCTGCACAGAGTACCGCTGATCGCTGGGGTTCTCAGCAGCGAGACAACCTGTGATCAGCTTATTTTTAGGAGACCTTTCGATGAAGCAGGGATTGTAATTAGAGGACAACCCCGTTAAATGTTGTATACAATAGGGAGGAATCCTGGATTATAACTGAGCACCAAGTGGTCTGATCCTTCCAGACTGGTTCATTTACTTTTGCATTCAGGTATATAATTCAGCAGTGAAACTTCCGGACTATTGGGTGCCGGACCGTTGTAAATTAATCTAAAGCCCCCATCCCATATGGTAAAGAATGTAATTGTCTTTACTGTGATCATGGCTTTGTGTATATGGCCAGCATGTGGTAAAGCATATGATAGGGTAGCATGTAATACGGGTTTAATATGCAGTTTGTATGGGATTATAAAGCAAAGATCTACATTTTCTGTCCAAAACAGCACCTCCCTTATCCCTGGGTGGTGTCCAGTATTGCAACTCGGTCCCATTCACTTGAATGGGGCTGAGCTCCAAGATCAGATATAGCTCTTGGACAAAATTATATTAGTTATGTGCTGGATTATCACTCTCTGGTTTACTAGATGCCTGATTAAAGGAATTTCATAAGATTTTATGCACAACTCTTTTTACTCCTATGTTTACATATAAGTCCTCTGTGACCTTGGATTGTGGAGCGACTCCGCAGAAAGAGTGAAAAGTTTGAGAAACTTACATTGAACGACGATTGCCCCTCCTGTTGCCCTTTCTGTGGGAATTTTAATAACCTGCGTCTCAATCTTTTTGTCCATTTCTGTTTTTGTTCTTCTTTTTTTTTTTTTTTTTAATCCAATTCCAAGGGGTTTTGCAAGTTTTGCCAAAGATTGGATGTGACAGGCAATTAATACTCAGTGGCAAAACTAAGAGAAGCAAAAAACCCTTCTTGGACAGGCAGTTCCCTTGTACTTTCAAATCATCTCAAAAGATTAATGAGTTTAGTGATTTACTTGCTTGCACAACAGAAAAGGAGCAGAAAGTGTGCGCTGCACCGTGTTTTATCCCCCTGCATTAAAGAACTGGAAATAGTTATTTGATCTGCTCTAATTGGACTAAAAATAGAAGTTTTATCTCCAGTAAAAGTCTAAATTTAACTTTCTGTGAGTTTCCTGCGCTTCATGTTTTAAATCAAGCCTGTGCGTTGATGCCCTGCACAGAAATTTCCCAGTGAAGGGGTTGTATGAGGGGGAAAAAAAAGGATCCTCCTGAAACAGCGCCGCCCTTGTCCATAGGCTGTGTCTGGTAATGCAGCCCAGTCCTATTCACTTAAATAGGGCTATGCTGAAATAGAGACCCAACCTATGGACAAAAGATGGCGCTGTTTTTTGTCTTCTACAACCAATTTTAACATAAACACTAGGAAACCATTGAACGGAGCATCGATAACGCACCGAGCATGACTATAGGTACATGTGGGCCGTGTAAATGTGCGCTGATCAACGAGACAGCTCGTTAATCGGCGCTCGTTTGCTCTATTTACAAGGAGCTAGTATGGGGACGAGCGCTTGTTACTATGATACATTTCCATCATTTCGGCAGCACGTCTCTCTGTTTACACGGAGATGTGCTGCCGACAACGATAATACTTTCGGCATTTAAAACGATACAATCAGCGGATGAACAAGTGTTTGCTCGTTCATCGGCTGATCGTTTACACAGGGCAATTATCGGGAACGAACGTTCTGTAAACGCTCGTTTGCCCAATAATTGGCCCTTGTAAAAGGGCCCTAACAATATGAAGATGCTTGCAGGAAGCATTTACAAAGCTATATAATTGGGGGCTTCATCTCTGAGATCCCTACCTACCAGGAGAACTAGGATCCACCAGTACCTGTTCTCCAAACTGAGGTATCCAGCAGCACCCAGGAAGGGACTGAATTGAAGTCAATAGGAGTTACTAAAACAGCTGAGCAAGAATAACAAGTAGTGAAGGGAAACTCCACCTTTGCAACCTGTTTTATTTTATTGGTCCAATGCATCTAAAATAAAAAAAAGAAGCAACTTTTCAATTGGTCTTTATTAAATCTCTCCTATCGTTTTATGTCTACAGCTCATGTGAAGACTTGTCTCTGTCAGCAGACTGCAAATAACTCTGTGCAGTCTGATCCTGCAGTGATATTAATTTTCATCTGTCCCCTACTTTATACGTTCATTAGATTAACAAGGAGTAAGAGACATGGATAACGATATGAGTGCAGGATCAGACTGCACAGGGTTTGTTTGAAGGCTGTTACCATGGAGACACATTGGTCTCCATAGGAGCTGTAAGCACAAAGCGATAGTGTTTTTTGTTTTGTTTTGTTTTTTTTTTTTTTAATTAAGACCATTTGTAAAGTTGCTTGATTTTCAATTTCTGATGCATTCGACCAAAAAATAATAATATAAAAATGTTGCAAAGGTGGACATGTCGTCGGGTTCTCCCCATGAATTTAAAAGCTTCTCATTCCAAGCTATGTTTAGGTAACGTGAGTACAATGCTCAGTTCTTTATTGGGCTCCCTTTAGTCTTATGACACAATATAACATGGTTCTCCTGGGAATGAACCGGTGATGAGCGCTGTCTCAGACACTCATAATTACAGCTTTGTCTGTCTAGCAATATCACTGGCGGCAGTGATCGTTACTGTATAGTTCCGGAGATCTGTAACATTCCGGGCATGTGTCATACGGAACACAATTACATTGCTGTAACTGAAGTTTTTTAAAAATATATATATATTTTTTTATATAGAAATTCCTTCTCTTCTTTTTATGAAGTTTTGATGCGTTGGGTAAATAATGAACTATTGAGTTTTCGTTATATTTTAACTGTTGATGGGTTTACTTCTAGTCTCACAATAGATTGTTGAATTGGATGAATAAGTATATGCAGGGACAAATACATGATTTTTCAAACAGGTTATCAAGTTTGTTGGTGCCCACCGCAGAAATGACTAAATTTCCCACCTTCCAGCCCCCCCCCCCCCCCGCATTAAACTCACTTTGCCAATTGTCTACATGGTATTATATAACTTATTTTTACAAACTATTGTTTAGGGGTTGGCCTTCATTCACATCTGCGTCGGGACTCCGTCCATAGTTTCCGTCTGAGCTTTCCGTCAGGGGAACTCATGAACAGGCTCCAAACTGATTTCAATGGTGACTGATCCGATGCAAATGATTTTTGTTTGTCACCGTTGTGTAAGGGTTTCGTCTTTTTGGCGGAATGAATAGCGCAGTCTACTACGGTATTGATTCCATCAAAACGGAGCCCTTAAACAACAGTGACAAACGGAAACCATTTGCACCGAATCCGTCACCATTGAAATCAATGGTTTCCTATGGTTTCTGTTTGTTTCAGTTTTGGATTCCATTCATAGATGCCCCTGACCAAAGGGTCTGACGAAACCCATGAATGAAGTCCTGACCCATGAATGAAGCCTTAGTGATAATTTTGCTGTACTATCACTGTGGGTCTTGAGTGGATTAGCAGTTAATACCACCATCTGCCATTGAACTCTTAAAATCAACGACCAATTTTTAAAAAATTTAACTTTTTCATGTTTTTTTCCCGCTCAGAGGGATGTTTTTAGATATTATGAAATTACTTATGCTGGCGTTAACTGTAAACGTTCTATGCTACTATCAAAATGGAAACTGTGGCTAGACTCTCCACACAACACTATTCCACCATCGTATTTCTAGGAAACCTGGTAATTCATTCATATTGTTGTATCCCATTCTTCTTTTGTCTTTTGCACACATACGAGTCTACATTTGGTTGCAGTTGTGTCCTCAATCATTGACCATCATTGTATATGTATACACATAGTTGTGTTGTTTTTTTTTGGTTTTTTTTAATGTAATGTATTATTTGAATGTTATCAAATGTACTTACCTTCCTTTGTATTTGATATACCTTTCAATAAAAACTTAACGAAAAAAAAAAGCAAAAAACAACAACATTGTTTTAGGCCTTATTCAGACGACCGTAGTATACATCTGTGTGACGGCCGTCACATGGACGTATGTATTTCAATGTGTGAAGGATCTGTTGAAAAATAGAACATGTCCTGTTTTCTTCCGATTTTCACAGATCCCTCCATAGACTCAAGTCTGAGGGATCCGTGAAAACGGGACTCGCACGGGGGGCAAGGCGGACGTGAGAAACTGCCATTTTTCACATCCGCGTTTCCCTACGTTCGTCTGAATAAGGCCTTAGACAATTATTTTTTTTAACACTTAATTGTGCCAAAAGAGCATGAAAAAACGCTGTGTATAGAAGACCTTTGTATATTCAGTGCACCATCAGCAACAAGAAGGAAACAAAGGTGACATCGGACACTATGATAACAATATACTTACTCTGCTTATAACTCAATAATAGAACTGGAGCAGAGGCATTTGGTTCCATTAGTAAGAATGGCCCTTTGAGACTAAGTCAAATGTATCAAGGTTGAAGTAACTTTTAAAGTTGTTCTCATGAAGAGACCGATCACTCTTCTCTACAACCTATCAAGGAATTCTTGGTCTTTGATGTAGCTTCCCTATATGTTGTCACATTACCATGTGCTATGTAACCAACCTTCATATTCAGCTGTGTATTATGTTTTATCTATGCCTGGGAAAGCAGGATGATAACCAATATGGTTTCCTTTACAGCACCCATAGAGTCCTGCATGGAAATGACTCATATTAGTTAGTGGGGTAGACTTGTAGTCTGGGTGTACTTGTAGCTCATAAACTAAATAATGGCACAATGTCAATCAGCTGCTTCAAAGGCCAGCAAGATATTGTCGTGTATTAAAAGAGGCATGGACTCGCGGGACAGGGATGTAATATTACCACTTTACAAAACATTAGTCAGGCCTCAGCTAGAATATGCAGTTCAGTTCTGGGCTCCAGTTCATAGAAAGGATGCCCTGGAGTTAGAAAAAATACAAAGAAGAGTAACGAAGCTAATAAGGGGCATGGAGAATCTAAGTTATGAGGAAAGATTAAAAGAATTAAACCTATTTAGAGTCGACTAAGGGGGGACATGATTCATTTGTATAAATATATTAATGGCGCATACAAAAAATATGGTGAAATCCTATTCCTTGTAACTATATCCTGTGGATGTCATAAATGTCTCTGATGGGAAACCCTTTAATGCGTTTCAATTGAAGGCCATTGTCTGGTGCATTGTTCTCCAACCAGTTGTTCTGCAGCTGTTGCAAAACGAAAGGCTTTTCAGCTTATTCATCTGAATAATAAGTTCTACTAATGTCTAATATTCTTTGTATATTAATGCCTCACAATTTTCAAGATCTCTGCTTGCAGTCCTTAAATTTAATTTTTCATTCCGGATGAAAATATTTCCCTCAGGCTCACACAGCTGCATGGTGTGTTACAAGACATATCTTTAAACGGTAATCATTACATTTGTTGATGGCAGTCCCGTTCTCAACTAGCCATGGCCTTCTGTATGGCCCGAACTACTGAGCCTTGCATTCGCTCCTATAATAGACCCTCAGGTTTGGTCTATTGCCATAGGACAGTGAACTTACGATGGCTCTTTCCTGACTCCCAGATAAATAACACCATGAAATAATTGTGCTTTAATAGAAAACACTTAGCCGCACTTTATCTAATATTTATAAGACTCATTTGGCAATCTCGTTTTTTTTCTTCTGATTAAAGCGAAGACAAATAAGAGTCGTTCATTTTTGCTCTGGTGACTTGTAAATATTTATCTTGCGGCGACACGCAAATTACGGCAATCATTAGAATCACTTTAGCGTTCCGCCAGCGTTCTATATGGATTTGCATTTTATTTATGTAAAAAATAAAGTTTTCACGCAGCGAGCGTCCGTTGCGTGAATCTCACTGCTTGTCCTATATGGGTGTGTTTTTGCGCACCTAGTTGCCCATTAAAGTCTATGGGTACGTGAAAACCACAGACCGCACACGGACAACATCCGTGTGCGGTTTGTGTCTCACGCATCAGTTACATAGAAAAGTGCTTGCACGGACGTAAAAAAACGCATGCCACACGCAAAGCATACTGATGCCAATACGCAACGGACGTGAAATGTAGGAAAAACGCTGCGGTTTTTTTTATGCGCGCAAATCGTACACGCTCGTCTGAATGTAGCCTCAATGTTCACTTTGGTGTCAGGAAAATTCAATTGTATTCATAAGACTTTCAAACGTAACTAAATGATTCCTGACACCAGAACTGAAACGGAAAACACGGCAACCGGTGATTTTCAACTAAAGCTGTAAGCACAAAAGTTCAGTAATTATTATAATCTTGTTGCTTTTTAATACAAGTTGCTACACTGTCAACCGTGCCGTTGTCTTCAAAGAAAAAAATATTCCCTGCGTTTAGCAACAAAGACTTATTCTCCCTTGGGTGTGTGTTTGTGGATGTTCAGCCCTGAAATGTTAGAAAAGTTACTTCTGGTACAACAATCCATGACGGTACAAGGGCGACAAGGAGCCACACAAACACCCTCCTATCTAATAAATATACAACGACACAGAAAACATTTAATAAAGCGGTGACAAGCACCTTCCAATTTTAATTTTTACAGAACCTGAGAATATATAAAAACATAAATAGTGTTGCCAAGGACCCGCCTACACCAAGAACCAAAGTAAGACCCAATAGTCCAGAATCTGCAAAGCAAGTGCATATACAGATGAAATAAACTACTTGTATCCCTCCTCCACATAAACCCCGCACTTGCGGACCCTAATACAAAAGAAAAACTAACTAAATTTTTCAAGCCATAAAATGGCTTCCTGGCTTATCCCACTATATATACATCCCCTTAACGCCACCCCCAATGCTCACAACCCCCTAGCAACAATTCTTAACTCAAACCCACCCACCAACCTATAATCAAAATACCCCTTGAACGCCCAGACCCGTCATGACCGCCCTCTGCCCAGCTCTGCTTAGCTTTGGGCTCACAGAAAACTTGTTTATACTGATGCCTGGGATTCAAGATATGAGTCTGAGCAGGCTTGCTGCAACATTTCCTATGCAAGGGCTTGTCCACCCGTAGCTGAATTGCTGCAATTTTTCCGTCCGGAATTGAGGACGGAAAAAACGCAGCAGAATACAGTAGCAGCCAAGTGGATGAGATTCAACAAATCTCATCCAGACTCTGTGTAAATTCTGAGCGGAAAAAACACTTTTTTATTTCTCAGCAGGTCAATTGTATTTGCGTAATCGCTGCATATTTGCTGTGGGTTTTCCCCATTTAATTCAATGGAGCGGTAAAACCCGCAACAAATAGCAGTTGAGTTATTTGCGGCGGGTTCGCAGCAAAAAAACGCAACTCTGAATAAAAAAAACCCTACTATACTTACCTGGGTATTTGTGTTTCTTCCTCCAAGCCGGCCTCCTGGGATGACACTTCATCCTGTGTGAACACCGTTGCAGCCAATCACAGGCTTTAGCGGTGGTAACATGGATGAAACGTCATCCCAGGAGGCCAGCCTGGAAGACGTCAGAGGGCCGGCCTCCTGGGATGACTCTTCATCCCATGTGACCGCTGCTGCATTGGTCTCCTGGGATAAAACGTCCTCCCAGGATGCCAGCCTTCTAGCAGGCCGGTTAATGCAGCAGTTTTCCGCAGTGGACGTTCCGGGCAAAAAGCTGCACCACAGTTTGCTGCGCTTTTTTGCCCCGAATTCCTTGCGGCGCACAGGGCAGATTAGCTGCGTGCTTTTGCGCAGCGTATCCGCCCCGTGTGAACACTGCCTAATGCATTGATTTTACCTCCAAATGTGGCAATTCTGTATCACCAAGGGCGTCGGGTTTAGAAAACCCATTTCCATATATCCTAATAGGGAATTCTGAGTTAATAGAGGGGGGGTCTCCTGTTCAGGAACCTCATCTTTTGGCCAGAGTGGAGAGCGGTTACAAAGAGCGTGTCTCGCTCAGGAGGACCTGTCCTGTCCTGCATTACACAGACGTTATTTAGATTGGAATTGGCACTGTGTAATGTCTAACTTCCCCTGTGGTGGCGCTGCAGAGAAATTATACTCTTGCTGCCAGGTTCCTCTATAGATGATCGCTGGGGGTCCCAGCAGGGTGGACACTTTGTGGTCAGCTTATTGTCAAGGGATCCTTCTAACAAGTAGGGATTGACCAAAGCAGAGAACCTCTTTAAAGGTTCCACCTTCCCAGCAATTTTTTTTTCTTTACAGTACGAATACATCTACAGTGAAAAATAAGTCATCTTTACAAATGGACTTAATAAAAATCTCGTTTTGTGTATACAGCTCATTCGGAGATCTATAGGTGCAGACTTCAAACAAACTCTGTGTAGTCAGATCCTGCGGTCATACTTTTGTTCCATCTATCCCCTGTCTCTTGCTCGCCTACTAAATGTACATTAGTAAAAAGTAGGAGATGGCTAGAAGGAAGTATGACTGCAGGATCAGAATACACAGGGTTTGTATGTAGTAAAGTGTAGTTTTCAACACGGAGACGCAAAACTATAGGGTATTTTTAATTAAGACATTTTGCAACGGTTTTTTTCATTAAAAGTGTAAAAAAAAATAATGTGTGGTTGGTGGACCTTTCCTTTAAACTGGGTTCTCCAGTGATAAAATGACTACAAGAAGTTAAAATAACAAACTTGGCAATAGAATTTCTCGCTTCCATCTTAGTCACCGCCATGCATGTCCCCCGCTGCAACTTTGTTGCTGGCAGCAGGAGGCCGGCCAATCTCTGCCTGCTGTGGTGACGTCACTATGAACAAAATGTCAACACACCTGTAAACAAAGATGCAGTAGGAAACCTGACTCGGAGGAATTGTGGGTAAAATAGAAAAGAAAATGGATTTGAAGTTGATATTGAACGAACACATATATGTTTTAGGGAATTCTATAGAATTATATATAAAATGTAATTTTTTTTAAATATTTACTTTTTTATTTTTGGTGAAATTATCTTGCAGTACGAAGACTTGTCCACAGAGGGTGCTGTTCACTCCTACATATACCTCTGCAGCTTACGAGAACTTGCCGTATCTTGCTTCTAAGTGACACCATCTTAAAGATGAATGACTGACTTGTGACATTTACCTACGGTTTAACATTCTGCCTTGATATATGCAGAGTAGCTCGTAGTTGTAGGTTATCTAATGCGGAGGCTTTGTCATGTAGAAGTCTGTGTGTCGCAGACGCGTGGTATAATCATAGCCTGGAATTATATCTGCAGTCATTGAGCACTGACATGCTCATACATTATATTGTCACTGTAACATTTGAGAGGAAATACAATTGTATCATGTCAAAATTTAATGCAAACAAGCATCCAGCACTTCTCGCATCGCTCATCGCTCACCTTAGCCAGTAAATATGCAGTGCAGCAGCAAAATATTACAGCACAGCTTGATTTAAAGGGACACTAAACCTACAATCTCTATCTTTTCTCTGCTGTGCCGTTGAATTTGAGCTACTATTCCATGTCATCAGCCATTTCAAGTTTGGGAGATGATGACTGTATTGATCGGACACTCCATAAACTATATATGAAGGACGTACGGCATAGTTACGTGGTCCCTCCAGCCTCTACTGACTGACACACAACGTCACATGCGTGAGTGTCTATCAGTGGTCACTCACACTTCCTCCCCATTTCTTTTTTCAGATCCGCATAGGAGGAAGCTTCCATTGTTAGGCAGGGGAGGTCTTTTCTGACCACTCCTGCGGGACAGCTGTATGCCAGTTGCCCTTGACCCCATAACCCCCTCTTTCCATATGCTACTTAGGATTGTTAAAGGAGAACTCCACTTTTGCATAACCTTTTAACCGCATTCCAGCATTCATACTCGCAACCCAATAGCTGCATCTCCTGAAGAAATTTGCAGAGACAACCGGACAAAACCCAAAGTTGCTCCTGCAGAGCTCTGTTTAGACAGAATGCTGATTACAGAACTCTGCTGGTTTCTTGTTACCAGAAAGCAGTGCATTGTGGGAGCTTAGATGACCGTTACAATGTTACCGCTCAGCTGTTAGGTCACATGACCACATACATAAAGGAACCTGCACATTTTTTGCTTTCACTTTGGAGATAAATGGTGAAGAGACTGTCATATAACTCAAAATCCGTATAAGATAAGTAAAGGAAAGTATTTACTACGTTTTTGAACTATTATGTAGATTTTAACTGTGAAACATTGTTCAAAATTGGAGTGTTCCTTTAAGTCATCCCCTTGATTGATACGACGTCTTGTATCTTTAACATATGGTATGGATGGTGCTGGCCTTCCCACTGCAGACCTCCTCTTTTATGTTTTCATCCAAGGCTACATATTTCAGCGCAGAACAGGTTGTTATGAGACGTGTCCTAGTAAGAGAAATTTCATACAATTCAGACAGTGGGAAGCATAATACAAAGTCCTCACATTCAGACGTGATAAAGGTCCTTTGTGACTGAAATATGTGTGAATAAGTCCTTTACAAATTTTGTGTTCCTGTCATTTGTGTTGATGGTCACACAGAGAGGAAGAATGGAATTTTAACTCTGCCCTATCCTCTGACTGTACAAAATAAAAAACCATTGTCAAGTGTAAAATTCTATCAGCCATTCCTTAGTTATGTCTGTTTTAGGGAAAGCTGAGTAACCAGCAATGTGGACGTCACCACTACTCCCAAAGGGGCAGGGGCGTAGGTACAGAAGTTCAGCCTGCACCCCTCCCCCCCTGCAACTAATCTTCACGGCGGACTACCCCAAGACATATGTTGTGCCCCCACCAAGAAAAATTATACAACAGAGAAAGCCCCCCTATAGCAACGCCATTGGATAGGATTAGTCACAGACTCTAAGGCCCCATGCACACGACAGCAAAAAACCTCCGTTTTTTATTGCGGTCCGCAAAAACGGAGCCATTCACTTTCATTGAACACTGACACCTTTCCGTAGCACTACGGAAGGGTGTCAGTGCCGTGGAAATGTTCCGGGAATTATGGAACATGTCCGTTCTTTCGCATTTTGCGGGCCGTGCTCCCATACTTTGTATGGGAGCACGGTCCGAAAATGCGGCTGTCAGTCAGCGGCCGGCCGTGCCCGCAATCGCGGGCTGTGATTGCGGGCACGGTTGTGTGCATGGGGCCTTAGCATACAGTTTTAGGCCCCATGCACACGACAGTATTTTTCATCAGTAATTACGGACCCATTCATTTCTATTGGCCATGGACACCTTTCAGTATTTTTACTGATGGGTGTCCGTGCTGAAAAAATTATAGAACCTGTCCTATTCTTGTCAGTAATTACGGCAAAGACTCTCCCATATACTCTCCCGTATACACGGATGGAATAAGGATGCAATACGGACCGTATTTACGGACTCCCTTCCGTATATATGGATGAGATACAGATGCCTACTGATTGTATTTACTGACAGTATTTCAGGATAGATAAAAATACTGTTGTGTGCATGGGGCCTTACACAGGATAGGATTAGATACAGGACTCCAGCAAGCAGTATCACACATGATAGGCTCAGATACACGACTTAGCAGACCGTATTCCACATGAGAGGCTTAGATATATTTATCCTTTGGCAAGCTTACCCTCCACGCTCCTGAGTCGGTGCTCTTCAAGGCATTACGTGCGCCTACGGCGTCAGGGCCTACGGCGTCAGGACCAAGTGCTGCGCCCAGAGCTGAATAGAATCCAACTCCAGAGCGAGGAGGGTTAGTATATGGAGATGTTACTATAGGAACAGGAGCTCGTGTAGTTTACTACATAGGCCCCAGTTACTACAGTAACGGTTGACAGATGGGGTGCCACTGCGACCCCTATAGCTCCGTCACTGCAATGGAGGTTGTTATATCCCTGCATCTGACATTCAGAAGTCTTGGAAATCTGTATAACTGCATAACTAGGCCGATTTGTTGCTCTGGAATCTTGGAAAGCTGAGTGATTACCTCTTTTGCGAGCTGTGATATTTCTTGTCACCCAGCTTTCCCTGAAACAGATATGATTCAAACATATTTCTCACAATGCATAAATGTATAGGTGATCAATTGAAAATGCTTTTTAAAGGAAGACTCCAAGCATAACCGATACTCTGTGCTCTACCCAATGCAGGGCAAGGCCGGTGAGGAATTCTAGGGATTCTTTTTAAGGCATTATTTGAATGTGTTTAATGCACCGTCCCCTCAGGCTCTGCACTAGGGGTAACGCCATATCCGTTTCTGCCCGAAATTTTCATTTTAAACTGTACATCCAATTATTGCTTAAAAAAAAAAGAACCTCTTAGGAGCACCTCAGCGTGTAAATTTGTTTCAAATCGAATTTACATTTTTTTTATTTTGTTATTTTTTTTTCTTGGTAGCGTCATTCACTTGTAGGCTGCACACTCCATTCATTTCAAAATGGGTCTTAGTAGGGGGAAACTTGAATTACTGTATACCTTTTACTTCCTCCCTAGCTGTCAGCTGTTTGAAATGATCTAGAGAGAAGATGAGGAAATAAAATAAATTGAATATCTGTGTTTTGTTGAGGGAACTTTAGAGCTTATACAGCCTTATGCACACAGTGCAGTTTTTGAAGCCACAAACAGGAGTGGATTTAAAAAAAACAAAAACGAAGTAGAATCTTTCCAATATATTTTCCCTCCCCTTTACGATCCAATGCTGGTTGTGGCTACAAAACCTGCACCAAATAATTGCACTGTATGAATAAGGCCTTAGATCCTGTGATTACAGCAGCCCCTGCAGGTTGTAAGAGGGTACTAACGGGAGGGGGTGGTAGAGCAGCAAGTGCGATGTGAGTTTGCAGGATTTTTGCTTAGTTGGAGAGATTGTGCACAGCCTGTCCCAATTTCTTTGCTATGGTATTTTAGGTTGACACCTCCCTGGCTCATGGTCAGTAGTGCTTGATATAAGACAGGTTTTAGGATCTTCATGTCCTGTACTTGTAAGTTAACGCACCCACATCTGTAATTTGCCATTATTTCTTAATATAATTCTCTAATATGTCTTGGAGGAAAAAAAAACCTACAGTTGCTCCAACTAGAAACTTGTGGTGTTAATTTGTGGAACAAGCGCATACAGTCGGGTATAGAGTTTGTGCAAGTATCATGAGTTCTGTATGCGGATTCCTCTCTAGAACACCCGTCCTGACACATAAGGATTGATTACGCTTACAACAAGGATCTCTGATGTACAGCAGCTGGACGCAGGCGCCAAAGGCAGGTGTACGGAGCAATTCATGAGATTTACTGAACAGCTGCACCACCTAGCACTTCTTTATATAGACACAATTTGTTAAGAGATGTCAGACTTTTTTATATTAAATTTGCTTTGATCAGCATTGTCGAGCTAGGTATAGGGCCTTCACTTATTAAAGGGACAACAGGATCGCATGATTCACTTGGGAGAAATGTATAACGTATCTTTTGGGCAGTAGTTGCGTTGTGGGGCATAGGTTCAGATCCTACAGTGAAGAAATATAAAGCTTTGAACCAATCCAATTTTTGGATCTATTTTTCTATATTGTTCTTTATAGCGTAACTCGGCAGCAAGTGTTAAATTACCCCACAGCGCCACTGCAGGTGAAACTAAGCATTACATAGTTTTTATTGAAATCAATGGGCTATCTTTGTAATGCACGGACATGTTGGAGTGGTCAGGGACCACGCCTAACTGAGCTCCTTTCTCCATAACAGAAGTTGTTCAGGATCTACTAGGGGGGCTGCGTGGCGCTATCTACTAGGGGGGGCTGCTTGGCACTATACAGGGGGAGGGTTGTGTGGCACTATCTGCAAGAGGGGGGGCGGTGTATTGCATTATTATTGTGGAGCTCAAAGCGGGTACTATTAGGGTATGTTCACACGGCAGTGTCCATTACGGCTGAAATCACGGAGATATTTTCAGGAGAAAACCGCTCCTGAATTTCAGACGTAATGGCATATTGCCGGCGTTTTTTCGCTGCGTCCATTACGGACGTAATTGGAGCTGTTTTTCTATGGTGCCAATGGAAACCGGCTCCAATTACGTCCCAAGAAGTGACAGGCACTTCATTGACGCGGGCGTCTTTTTTACGCACCGTCTTTTGACAACGGCGCGTAAAAAAAAAATAACCGTCGGCACAGAACATTTGTAAAGCCCATTCAAATGAATGGGCAGATGTTTGCCGACGCTTTGGAGCCGTATTTTCGGACGTAATTAGAGGTTAAAACGCCCGAATTACGTCCATAAATAGGGGGTGTGAACCCAGCCTTATAGTGTGTGGTACCGAGGGGGCATTATTTACATCTGGAGCACTATAAATGGTGAGGTTTTTGTAGAGGCTAGGGATGTGCTAGAAAAGCTAGAACCCAAAGGTGTTTGTGTTGCAAATTCTGCAGAGGCGATTCGTAGTCGGGAGAAGGAGTCAGGGCAATCCAGGCAAGATGAAGAAGAAAAGGAAAAGTGAGCGACTCCAATCTGAGCAGATGTCACTGGATTTCAGTCTATTGTTTTTCCATCTTAGATATTTATTACATATCCAGAGGAAATGCCAAAAATGTCTGATAGATGTGGGTCCCAGCTCTGGGACCCGCACCTATATCTAGAACTGACCGCAGAATCCAGGCGGACACTATTGGAAGGAGGGTCACGTGTGCGCGCAGCCCTCCCTATTCTGTTGTATGGTTGGTATGGAAACAGCCAAGCAGCTTTTGCTCGGCTGTTTCCGTAAGTCCCATTAAACAGAATAGAGCGCTGCGCGCATGCGTGACACTTTCTACTAGTCTCCACATCGATCAGGCGTTTTTGGCATTTCCTGTGCATATGTCATAAATGTCTAAGGCCTCGTGCACACGAAGGTGCTTTTGCGGCCGCAATTCCCCATAAAATCTACAGGAGAATTGCGGCCCATTCATTCCTATGGGACCATGCACACGACCGTGGTTTTCACGGTCCGTGCATGGCCATGGAGTCCGGACTCATTGAAAATAATGCCCGCGGCCTCACCTAGCACGCAAGAGAAATGTGGCGTCAATGCTTCTCTCGCTCGACATTCAAAAAGCCTTCAATACAGTATCTTACATGGATTTCGCCTTGGGGAAGTGGGGTTTTGGTAGCCACTTTATGTCATGGGTGCACGCCCTCTACTCCAACCCTACGGCTAAAGTCTGTTACGCGGGCTACCAGTCTGCTTCTTTTCCTATTGAACGGGGCACCAGACAAGGATGCCCTCTATCCCCTATTCTATTTATCCTAGCACTTGAACCCCTAGCCATGATGATTCGCCAGAATCAGAACATTAGGGGACTGGAGTTAGGGGGAGTGCAACATAAATTGTCCCTCTTTGCAGATGATATGCTACTCATGCTCTCCCAACCCCTTATTTCCCTTCATAACTTAATGCAAACTCTATCAGATTTCGCTGCTATTTCTGGACTTACTATAAACCCCGCAAAATCTATCGCTTTAAATGTTAATCTATCACAACAAACTCTGCACTCACTACGAAGCCATTTCCCCTTCCAGTGGGCCGGACACTCATTGAACTACCTGGGTATCCATTTGACCCCTTCCTATGAGCAGCTGTACACCGCTAACTACCCCTCCCTTATTCGCTCAATAACATCCTTGATGACATCCTGGCAATCCACCTATTTATCTTGGATAGGCCGTATTTCTGCAGTCAAAATGACCATCCTTCCAAAGCTTCTTTATTTGTTTCAAACCCTGCCAATCAAAGTCCCAGCACACATTCTGCGCCTCATCCAGAATTGGATCTCATCTTTTATTTGGAAGGGAGCACGCCCTAGAATATCCAGGTCCACCCTCTGTTCACCAAAGGCAGATGGGGGACTGGGGGTTCCGAATGTCTCCAAATATTACCATGCAGCTATGATAGCATCCTTAACTAAATTGCATGCTTCTGCAAATATGCCTCTATGGGTGTACCTGGATATTCCGGAGATGTCGCCAACCCCGATCCAATCAGTGCCCTGGTTACCTCCCTCTTTTCGCTCCTCTCACCTATCCCCCCCCACTCATGCACATTTTATCGGTATGGGACTCAGTTAAATATTCTAGCAGATTGATCTCGCCGCATCTTCCCCCTCCTTTCCCTGTGGCATAATCCCTTGTTCTCCCCAGGTGCAGACAATTACCAAGCCTTTAAATGGTGGTGGTCTAGTGGTATAGAGGTTTCCCCAAGAATGTAATTAGGAAGGCCTATGAGGGAGCAAGGGACGCAGACAGGCAATGTCTCCTGGTTCCTAAAAAACGTAAAGAAGAACAAGTTACGAGACTCATAGGCACCTATGATTCTAAACAAAATGATATTATGCAGATCCTGAAAAGGTACTGGCGTATTCTCAGTTCTGATATAGATTTGGTAGATCAGATCACACAGTGGCCTTCTGTCACGTATCGGAGAGGGAAAAACATTAGGGACAGAGTCATGCACAGTTGTTTTGACCCCATTACACCTAGGGGTACGTGGCTGGATAGACAAATTCCAGGCACTTTCAGATGTGGTAGCTGTAAAGCGTGTGATTTCATTCTCAAAGGGAACAGCTTTACCAGTGTTGCAACACAGGAAAAATACAACATTCGGGATTTTGTCAATTGCAAAACAGCGGGGGTGGTCTACCTAATTACATGCCCATGCCCCCTAAATTATGTGGGCAAAACAGCACGACAATTTCGACGCCGGATAAGGGAGCATGTTGGAGATATTATCCATGTTAGGGACACCCCAATATCTAAGCATGTGCATGCTAAACACCAAGGCCATGCAGCATGTTTAAAATTTCAAGCAATTGAACTCATTAGACCCCCAAAAAGAGGAGGTGACTGGGACAACCTAATTCTACGCAAAGAAGCCCAATGGATCCATAGACTGGCATGCATACAACCAGCGGGTTTAAACGAGCAGACTAATTATACGTGTTTTATTTAATATGCAATACCATTCCCCGTTAGGTGGCCAAATTTCACCGTGGGTTGCCTTTGTGGGTGGGTGGGTTCTATTTGCATAGTGCACTATGTTCGATATGGCCATATTGGCCAGCCAACATATAAAGAGATCTTTTGTCGTTAATCTTGTCCACCTAATATGTGTTTATTAACCTAAGAGTTGCTTTGTGAGGTAGTCCACTTGCGGTGGGTAACTGTCCCGCAAGACATACTTACAAAACTAATTATCGTTTTGCGCTTACCTTCCTCTTGCTTGGCAGTCCGGGCGATACGTCCTTGGCTTCTACTGCGCCTGCGCGTTCGGCATGATGCGGTCGATGATGACCCCTGGCTGTCAGCTGACGGCGGGGGGTCACATGGGCAGGTGTCACGAATCGAGAGGGTGTTGTGATTGGTCAGTTCAGGTATCGCCGCCAAATACGAGGGGTGGAGTTTAGGTGTTTATAGTAACCCAGCGCCTGCAATGAAGTATGCCGTTGACATCGATACGTGCATCTTCCCGTGACGCACAGCAGAATATCTGCTGTTGAATACTATTATCGCTGGTGATGAGGCCAGAGTTACCAAGATACGGACCCCTGAGGATGAGTATCTGAAACGCGTAGGGTCGTTTATTGTATATGGAATGTCTGCATAGGGGACAGGAACATTGTGTTACACCCAGCGCTAGTAGATCCGGTGATTTATTTCGGACACTGGTGCTTCTTTTGGGGATTGTACTATTGTTGTGCCCAGGATAAATGCTGGTTCCAGAAAAATATTGTTACAGACACTGAGATATATTTATCATAATGACTCAGTGTTTTCTGTTTAATACATTTTTTAATTTTCACGGTGGGGCTCATTTTACAGTGGTGTGTTACCCCTGTTTTTAAAACGAGTTACTATTAAAAGGTATATTTTACTCAGTTGTCACTTCAGTGAACCCTTTAATTTTTTCATATTGTGGGAGCACAATTATATTTATATCAATTTATACAGTGAATTTATTTTTGGTCTAGTGGTATACTCAGAGTCAATCATCTTCTAACGCCCACCCATTCCCGGATTCTCTCGTTCTGTGAGCTTCAGACCTCTCAGCAGATCCCCAACGGCGAAGTGTTCCGATATCTACAACTTAAGAATTGGATTACTTCCCTTCTCCACAACAAGACTGCTTCAGACTCTTACTCACAGTTCGAGCGAATCTGCGAAAACAACCCCAACACTAAAGGGATCATATCAGTCTTATATAAATGGCTCCTTAACAACCCCACACCTGTTCCCCACACATATGTGGATAGATGGCACCGGGATCTGGGGGTGACGCTCGAACCAGCAGAATGGCATAATATCTGGAGTATAGTATCACACTGCTCCATTAACACGAATATTTTAGAATCGGCTTATAAAGTCATGATGCGGTGGTATTTGGTTCCTAGCCGACTTGCACGTGCCTTTCCCACCTACCCCGCCTCTTGCTTTCGTGGTTGCCACTCTCCCGGTGACATGCTCCATATTTGGTGGTCCTGCCCTAAGCTTATCCGATTCTGGAGTAGGGTATTTGGTCTCGCCCAAAGTTTGTTTGGCATTATTATAAGAAGAGATCCGAAGATAGGCCTTCTCCATCACAAACCCCCAGAGCTTACGAACGCACAATTTCGGTTATTCTCTTATATCCTTTTGGCTGCAAAAATAACTATAGCCCACTCTTGGAAAAAACGTACAGTAACTTTTGCAGGGGTTAAAACTAGAATGGACCAGATGTTTGTGAACGAAAAACTTACAGGAATCTTACTAGATAGGGTTGCCGGTTTTGAGTCGCTCTGGTTGCCCTGGATTAGCTACGCATACCCTCACTTACCTGCCACTATGATCACTGCTTATTAAGTCCAGTGACTTTTCTTTTCATTCTAGATTTCTGACCGGCTCCCCCCCCCTTACCAATCCCAGCTTTCCGCTATATTCTTCCCAACCCTTTTATTCCCCCTCTTCTCTGTCTCTTGTTTTATAGGATGTTTCCTTTTCATATATTGATCCTGCATTTACTGTCATTACATTCACGAATGTTTGTCATTTTGTTTTTATAACAACATTATAATTCACTGAGTGAAATGATTTATATTTAATTTTATTTTTATCTGTTTTTGATATATGTCTTTTACCTAAATGTAAAACTGTTCAATAAAATTTGTTGAAAAGAAAATAATGGCCGCGGCCATGTGCACAGCCCGCAATTTGCAGGCGGCTTGCGGCTGTTTATCCGTGGCCGGCCGACCTGGAAATCACGGCCGTGCACATGGCTACGGTCGTGTGCATGAGGCCTTAGATGGGGAAATTCCTTAAAGTTATATGGTCTGCAGAGCGCTTCTGTAGGACTGGTGTCTACCACTATATGGTGTCTATGTGGTGGTAATAATGGTTTTTTGTTTACTACACATATTTTACTACACAATTAAGAGTCGTCGCATTAGTAGCTGCTTTTTGCTTCGGCTAATGGAACAGGGCCCCCTCCTCTATTACTTCAGGATTCCCCAATATCGCATTTAAAATAGGTTCTCTAAACCAGACAATCCCTTTATCCAGCATCCCCATTACTGAGACTCCGTTGCCACAGTAAGGCCTCATGCACACGACCGTAGCCATGTGCACGGCCCGCAAATCGCGGGCCGTGCACATGGCAGCGTCCATTATTTTCTATGAGCCTGGACCGCAGAACACGGCCGTAATAAGACATGCCTATTCTTTCTGCGGTCCAGGCTCCTGGGCCATGCACAGACCGTGGAAACCACGGTCGTGTACATGGCCCCATAGAAATGAATGAGGGTGCAATTCTCCCGTGGATTTTCGGGAGAATTGCGTCCGCAGAAGCACGTTTTTGTGCATGGTAGGCCCCATGCATACAACAGTATTTTCAGCTATCCAGAAATACTGTCCATAAATACGGATCAGTAGGCATCCGTATTGCATCTGTATTCCAGCCGTATATACGGATCCTTACAAAAAGAGGGAGGTTGCAAACGAAGTCATCAACCTGTTGCCTAGCAATGCTTCAGTAAATACGGACGGTTTACGGATGAACATCAGTAGCCGTCTGTATTTACGGAAGCTCCCATAGGCTTCTATCGGAGAGTCCTTGTAGTAATTACTGACAATAATAGGACAGGTTTTATGATTTTTTTCAGCACGGACAACATCACTAAAAATACTAAAAGGTGTCCATGGCCAATAGAAATGAATGGGTCCGTAATTACTGATGAAAAATACTGTCGTGTGCATGGGGCCTCAGGCTACTTGTAAAAAACGCACCTGAGGCCCCATGCACACGACCGTGCCCGCAATCACGGCCCGCGATTGCGGGCACGGCCGGCCGCCGACTGACAGCCGCATTTTCGGGCCGTGCTCCCATACAAAGCATGGGAGCACGGCCCGCAAAATGCGAGAGAACGGACATGTTCTATAATTCCCGGAACATTTCCACGGCACTGACACCCTTCCGTAGTGCTACGGAAAGGTGTCAGTGTTCAATGAAAGTGAATGGCTCCTGAGGTTTTTTTACGGTCGTGTGCATGGGGCCTAAGTCTGTCCGTGTGCGTTGCATTTTTGCATCAGTGTGCTTTGCGTGTGCCATGTGTTTTTCATGCACTTGCAAGCACTTTTTTTTTTTTCTCTTTCACTGTAACTGAAAAGGTTTTCATGCACCCATTGACGTCAATGGGCGACTAGGTGTGTGAAAACGCACCAATATAGGACATGCAGTGAGTATCACGCAACGAACACTTGCTGTGTGAAAAACAACGCATGTGTAAATGGCCCATGGAAATAAATGGGTCCGTGTGCTGTGCGTTACTTCAACGCACCGCACATGGACGCGAATCATGCTTGTCTGAACGAGCCCTAAGTGAAAACTTTTTGTCATCGGTGGTTTAATTACTTGTAGCTTGTAATCATTCTTTCCTTGCTGTAAGGCCTTATTTACACGGGCGTTGCCAACGCACCTCGGACGTAAAAAACAACAGTTTTTCACGGCCGAGGTGCAGCCGTGCTCGGCGCTGCGGGACGCGATGTCTCGCATCCCCCATAGATGAGTTTATGGAGGGATGCGTGAAAAGATAGGACATGTCCTTTTTTCCCACGGACCCTTCTCACGTTCCGTTGAAACAAAGGCTGTGTGAACGGCCACATTCAATTACATAGGTCCGTGGGACGGCCACTGTTTCAACGGCCGTTCCACGGACGGTTAACACGCTCGTGTGAATTGGGCCTAATGGTCATTAGCTCTCCATGTACTTGAATCCATGGTTTCTCAGCAGTCAATGTGAGCAAGCAAAGCTGTAGTATAAAACATGAGGGCTAAGGGCAGCAGCCTGAGCCTCAAATAAAAATTGGGTGTGCGTTTTTCAGGGCTTATTAAATTTAAAAAAAAAAAAATAAATTAACATGGAAACCTAAGATTCTTGACAAACTCTTGTGCATTTCAGTCCTTTTTCTTTCTATAATTCTTATTTTCCTAAATTTAAAATGACAGCCATACACAAATAAACTAGGGCACCCGGTGGCTAAATGAATAAACATTTGTACAATTCGTGTTCAACAATAGCAAACAATTAAATTACGGCGGCGTAATTACATTCCTCAGACTGGAGCATCTCATTGTTTCACTTAGCAAGAAAAGCCGTCCCAAATACTTAAATTACAAATACGCTACCTCATTTAATCTCCGCGTGCTATAGATCATGTTTTACATTTGTCTCACTCTTTACCATTTACAGGCGTAGTTGTAGTTGTTACTCTTTATATCCGTGATGTCAAGGGTCAGTATTTTGTATAGTGGGCACTAAAAGATTGGAAGATGGGCATCGGCAGCGGTAACCGGCGTTACCATGTTGCAGGAGAATAGGTTTATATAGATATAGAAATCTTCTTTAAAGGGGTCCTTTACTATAACGAAGAGGATCCATATCCTGATTTTGCCTCTATGGCTGCCCTGGGGTGGGGTGGGGGAGATAGGAAAGCAATTTTTTCTAGTATTAAAGAGCGAAAGTTTGATCATTGTGAAGTGGAAAGATCTTCAACTAATGCACATTGTCTTTCAATTCTTCGCCACTTAAGATCTGTGCTTGTCGTTTTTTTTTTTTTTACATCCTGAGGCTAAAAACCTATTCTAACCAGGTCCTGCTCACACAGCTGTCACGATGCATCAGTATAGGTAAGAGCCATCTGTCCCAAATTCGGGAGAGATTTGTGCTGCTGCTGTGTTAAGTAGTATACAGATATTTGCCTAAACTGATACATTGTAACAAGCCCATCAGCTCTGCGAGCAAGTCTAGAGCAGGACAGGTTTTTAGGCTTTGGAGAAAAACACTTAAATGGGTGTACACTTCTTATAAAGTGATGGTATATTGCTCGGATATGCCATCACTTTATGATTGGTGGGGGTTTGACTTCTGGGACACCAACTGACAATGAAGGGGCCACAGTGCTGATTTAGCGCACTGTGGCCCCTTCTAGGTTTTTTCTGCACAGCCGGATGACCAGGAGCGACGCTGTGCATGGACAGCTTAGACGGGGGACGCAGCGCTAAATCAGCGCTGCGGCCCCATCATCCTCCGGATCAGTGGGGGTTCCAGAGGTCAGACCCCTACCGATCATAAAGTGGTGACATATCCTAACACTATGCCGTCACTTCATAAGATGGGAAGTTTCCATTTACTGCCAACAAGCAGAGAAAATGATGAGGAAATTGAGGACACAAATTAAATTAGAAAATTGCAGAAGTCTTAATTATATAATCAAACTTTTTTATTGAATTTTTTTTTTTTAATTGTTTGAAGTGGAAAATTCTATATTTCCCCGCTTCTAGAGTATATCTATTTCCAAAGTGATGAGAATGTATTATGTTGCTTGTATCACTAGATATTAGTTGATACATAAACAAGTGATTTCCTATCTGGGATAGAGCCAACCTGAAAATTACAATGTAACTCTCTGCATTCCACATTGTCATTTGCATCATTTATCTTGACTGATGCCGCAATGTATATAAATATCAGGTTACATTTTAATATAGATTTTGATTTGCATATAGAGGGTTTGCAAAAAGTCACAGGGCACAATGCAATATCTCTTGTTAATAAACGTGTTCTCACATTCTATACAATAAGCGGTTGAGGTAAAATCCATCCCTGGAGTTTAGGCGTTTTATGTGCACCTTTGTCTAATGTATGGGATACATGCGTGACTAGGATCCATCCCTGGCGACTGTATGATTTATCCTTGAAACAAGAAGTCCCTGTAACGCTGCCAAGGTTACTGTCAACATTCAGCGCAGCCATCAGGATTCACTTGCCTGTCATTTCATGGTAACTCTGCAGTTATGGGTTGTCAAAGCAGCAATGAAGCATTAGAATTGAGGATACATTGTGTGATTTTACTGCTTTTTTATGTTTTTTTTTTGTTTTTTTTTTTGTTTTTTTTTAATGGTGCTGATAGGAGGCAGGAGAAATAATGGCAAACTAGAGCTAAACCCTGGAGACCACTTGAATTACTCTAGACCGCTCCTGCTGTTTTGCAATTTTCCTTGGGGAAGTGGAGATTATTGCCCTCACTTCTATTGCAAGGAACGTCAGCCAAGTCTCCCAAGAGGTTCCGATTGTCTTAAAGGGACAGCTTTTTTTTTTTTATCTTTACATTTTGCAAATAAATTGCTGTGCAAATTACTACTACTTCTCTTTTGTTTTATACCAGACCAAGTTTCCAAGTGTCGTCCAGGCTTATGTCATGTGACCAATCGTCCAAAGGCTGTAGCTTAGTATGTGCTGACATCTTGTATATCAGTCACATGATATAGCCAGGTGACTGCAATATCCAATGATGTTAGGGCCGTCCGTTTATAGGGGGGGGGGTCATGTGATTGCGGTCAATAGCTTATAACCGCACTCTTGGACAGTTTGCATAAGGAACTGAGGCCAAGTCGACTTGGCAGTACCCAAATCAAATCTTATTATTCTGTATCTCTTTCTGCCATATCTGAAAAACTGAATATAGGTGTTCTGCTTTAACCCATACTCCACATAGATTCTCCCTGCATCCTAATAACTTCGCCAACAGCGACTATCTCCCGGACATATTTATGGCCGCCAGGGCAACCTAAGTTCCAAGATTTATGGCCGCTCGCTTGCTGCACTCTTATTACATTTCGCTCCGCTCCACTGTAAGTAAAATTCAGTATAAAAACTACATGTTTAAGACTGAAAGCTAATTTATAACACTGCAGCCAAAATTGCTATGTAGTGCCTTATTTTCCTGGAACGTGCGGGCTTTATCATTATCAGCGTGAACACAATTACCACACTTCAAGGTTTCTTGCTGGAAAGAAATTGAGCGTGCTAATACTCTTTCATCATAATCACCCTGACTGTGCAGAGCCATTCATAAAAAGGGGCCAGAAATTTATTGAAATTCAATATTGTTTTAGTCCAAATCAATTATAATAATTGTTTGCATTTTTAAAGTGTAATTTACCACTGAAAAATGAACAAAGATCAACTAATAGTTACGAACACATCATATTTTCCAATGAGATCAGGCTTTAGGCTCTCCCGCTCTGTCTTAATCCAGGGTAAATGCAGCTTCTCACGCTATAAAATACCTGCTCTTTATTTGGATGGGATGCATTAGTGTAATCTGGGATGTCCTGATATGCTGACAGTAGTTTGCTTATGGGAAGCGCTTGTGTTTGCGTACCTGCAGAAGGGTGTCCTAAACATAGTCAGGCTTTGGGGGCCCTGTAGAGAGGGGACCCATTTCAGGATGTTGCCATACCCATTTGTGGCTGTATACTGTCCGCAACTGCAGATAGTATAGAGGACATTCTTTCCTATGGGCCAATGCACACGACTGTGGTTTCCACTGTTCGTTCATTGCCCAGCCTGCAAAAAAATAGGACATGTCATTTTACGGACCGAAATTACAGTCCGGGCTCATTTTAAGGCCATGCACATCTTGCTTGTGCGTGGTCCGTGATTGCGGATGACACTCCGTGGCCAATCCGTGCCGTAATCACAGACCGTGCACGAGGCCACGGTCGTGTGCATGAGCCCTAAGGCCTTATTCACACAACAGAGTCCCGACCGAGTCCAAGTGTCGGCCGATAAAATCGGCCGTTTTTCCCGGCTGGTTTGCATCCGTATTGCATCCGTTCCGGGCCGGGCATATCTGGACAGTGACATCAGGGGCAACTCCTGAAGGGGAATCCTCATGTGGCCGGTGATTCCACTTCAGGAAAAGCCCCTGTCGTCTGTGTCTATTTATGGACACTGAACGTTACTGTCTTCGCCTGGTGTGGAATCCCCGGTCACAGAGTGTTCGGGGATTCCGCTTCAGGAGTTTCCCCTGATGTCACTGTCCATATATGGACAGAGACATCAAGCGCTCTGTCCAGGAGCGGAATCCCCGAACACATGGGGATTCCGCTCCTTCAGGGAATCTAAAGTGGGGCTAACACATAGCAGAGCGGGGAGATACCTCCCTGCTCTGCTATAGTGGCGTCGCTACAGCAGCTGCTAGCGGCGCCATCGGCCTTGGGAGGTGTCGCCGGGCCAGGGTGCTTTTAAAACAAGCAGGGGAAGGGAGCCAGCGCAGCGCCCAATTCCACCTGCTGTACACCCAGGCCCTGCCACACAGTACCCCTGTATACAGCACCCCCACATTGTAGAAACTTACCTCCAGCGTACAGCCATTAGTTCGAATGGCATAAACTCCTCCTCACATGCACTCTGCGCTGTGAGGAGAGAGCGAGCGACGGTAGACACGGCCGTCACTCGGGACACATTCCGGCGATGGCCGTGTATTACCCGGCCCCATAGACTTCTATGGGGGCCGGGTGAACGGCCGAAAATAGGGCATGTCCCATTTTTTGACGGCCGGTTTTCCCGGCCCGTCAAAAAATCGGTCGTGTGAATAGCCCCATTAGGGGCAGCCGGGTGACAGCCGTTTTATGAACAGCCGTCACCCGGCCGGGAAATCCTGAGGTGTGAATAAGGGCTTAATGTAGTCTCCACAGGTGCAGCAATGTTTGCAAACATCGAATAGGAAAATGTTCTCATTGGTGATCTAGAACTTTCTGGATTGTGCTGTTGTCAAGCAGCACCTGAAAGGGGCCACATTTTTATCATAGCTATGGACTCCTCCCATCCTCAATGTATGCCACTGCCCCGAACCAAAAAAAAGTCACCTACAAATTTGAACCCATGAGTTATCCACTTGTTAAACAGCTGTTTCTTGGTTGTTCCTGTGTCTGGGGAAAGCTGGGTGACAACCCAACTCTCCTAAGCTCCTGAATGAAATATCAGCCAAGCTATACAGTAATACATCTTCCTTGCTGTATGACTAGGCAGATAGCCCTTCAGGACACTTGGGAAGTTGTGTGATAATTCCAGGGGTTCCACCGTAGTACTGGTACAGATGGTAACCCGCTCTTCTATGCCTTCAGACAGTGGGTACTTCATAATGGACTGATTTATACACATCATTATCCTATGGAGAGCTTTTAACTGTCCTTGAACTTTGGGGCGTAGAGATATGGAACAGCAGCGTTTGTTTTGGTGGCTCATCAATATTTCACCTTAGAAGTTCTCCTTGTGCTACGCCTCAGACTCCTGGTAATACTGGCTTCTCATTATTCTATTACAGAGTACCAGGGAAATGAGATCTGGACGCTGAGTGCATGTGGTCGCAGTTAATTGATTTTTTATTTTTTTGCAGAAGTCTTTATATTACGCCGCACATTATCTGTTACGTGCTATGCTGAGTGTCCGGTAATGTAACTTCAGGATGTTTTACGGATTTATTTTTTTTTCTCTCCCTATGGCATTTGTTCTTTTTTCTATTTACTCTTTGTGCAGTATATTTTTTAGCACAGAAAATATTTTGTAAGCACAAAAAAAATAGAAAAATAATACATGTACTGATAGAGCGTTTTGAGATTTTCTTTTTTAAAAAAAAAATGCTCTCAAATCTTATCTGTAGTAGAGACGGCATTAAAGGCTATGTACACCTTGGCAAAAGATTTTTTTAATTTATCTTTTTAGCACTTAAAAGGTCAATTAGCGTGTTTTGTGCAACTTTAAAATTAGTTTTATTAAAAATTAGTTTTACTTTTTGAGATGCAGCTGCTTTGTATCCTGTACACAGAGCAGTGTATCTTAGGCTATGTTCACATTTGCGTCAGGGCTCTGTTACGACGTTCCGTCCGAGCTTTATGTCGGAACGGAGCCCTGACTGGCACAAATTGAAACCAAAAGTTTCCATTTCCATCACCATTGATTTCAATGGCGACGGATCCGGTGCCAATGGTTTGTTTGTTTCCGTTGTGCAAGGGTTCCGTCGTTTTGACGGGATGAATACCGTAGTCGACTACAATATTCATTCCGTCAAAACGACAGGACAAATCTGCTTCAGGGCTCCGTTCCGACGGAAAGCTCCGATAGAATGTCGGAACGGAGCCCTGACGCAGATGTGAACGAAGCCTTACGGTGAGTCCTGTACCAGTCAGGTCCGCGGGACTGACGGTTTCAGGGTAAGCGGGTCTTGCATGTCTGACACACAGGATCCACGTGTAATCTATCACATCTAAGTTATGAACTTTTTTGCTGTACCTCACAGTAAAAACTGATTTTAAAGTCGCACAGTGTTGTCAAGGGGAACTTGTGTTGAAATTGCCAATATGCAAGCCATAAAGGATGTCGGTGATTTGATTATTTTTCCCCCGACAGAAATTAGAAGGTTATAGGTCATCAGAATCTCCCAGTAGTGCAGCCTCAGGCTTTGGGCCTGGTAACTTGAAGCGATCATATCTCAGCATAGAAGTCAGATATTGGAAAACCGTTTTCACATTTTGAATGTACACTTTACATGTTTTGGTCTCCTAAATTATTGGATCTAACAGTGAAAGTCCTTTTTTTTTTTTTTTTTGTGTGTGTGGGGAGTAGGTCACAAAAGCTCCACAATGAAATCTCCAGCAGGCACACAAGAACATTTGTTTTATAGATTAATCCTGTTGCACATAATATTTTCTACCCCAGTATTTTAGGTGGAACACAGTGTGAAAGGAGCGATAATGAAATATTATTCACTGTGAGATGCCGCCACATTAAAGTGTTTGATACGTTATAATGCTGATTCATAGCGCTGATAGGATACCGCTTGGCTCGTGTCAATTTTTTTTTGGGGATCTTCTGCTTGGAGATAAATTGTTGCTGAAACGCGGTCGTCTTCTGTTTGTGCTCATTCGCACTTGTTTACGGTGTTTACAGTATTTCATGCAGAGCGTCACAAAGAATGTTTTTTTTATGATATTTGACACATTCTGCTCTGGTTGTTTGTACAGTGGATGACTGGAAAAATATATATAAAGGCTTAAAACTAAGCTCACCGCCTTCGACAAATTGCTAACTGCACGCCGCAGACTGACAATGGGAACAATGCAGGTCTTTCTGTTTGCGACCGGTTTAGTTCGTGTTTTTTTTTTTTTTCCTTTTCTAACCCACTAAAAGACAGATCGCAGAGAAGTATTTAGAGAACAAATACAGTGAATTTATATTGGGGTTCACAGGAGGACGGTGTATTTATACCTGCTGATAGACTTATACAGCGTTGACTATCGTTTTCTATAGAGCTTCTGCTACCGGATTCCTTGCTTTGTTTAATGAACATATCTGACATTTTAAATGACTTTAAAGCATTATTCCCATCCTGGACTTTTATGGCATATCCACAGGATATGCTTATGAATGCGGGTCCCACCTCTGTGTTGCTGCGCTGTTTCTGGAGCTCCCATAGAAGCGAATGGAGGTTACAGTATTCTAGAACTCAGGAGCTACAGAAAGGCCGGGTTCACACGCATCGTATATACTGCATCGTATATACTGCGGATTTAGTTGCGGAAAATCCGAAGCATAGTTCAGCAGCAGCAAAGTGGATGAGATTTGTGAAATCTCATCCACACGCTGCGTAACTGACAAGTGGAAAAAAACACTCAGAATTTGACCTCCGGTGCGTTTTTTTTAATCCGCAGCATGTCCATTGTATTTGCGTAATTGCAGGTTTTTTGTTGCAGGTTTCCTCCATTGAATACAACGGGGAGGTAAAACCGCAACAAATAGCAGATGTTGTAATTATTGCAGTGGAAAAGCTGCAATTCCGCCGCAAAAATAGCAACTCAGAAAAAACGTATACTTACCCAGAATTCTCTGCTCCTGCGTCCAGCCTGGCCTTCAGGGATGCCGTTTCATCCTATTTGACTGCAGCAACCAATTACATGCTGCAACGGTCACATGATTTTGTTTCATCCTATTAGACTCCTGCAACCAATTACAGGCTGCAACGGTCAAATGGGATGAAACCTCATCCCAGGAGACCGGGTTGCAGGAAGGCAGAGGCACGCGTCGCTATGGCTACGGGTAAGTATGAAACTTGGAAAGTGAAAAGTGGAAATTCTGGCCGAAAAACTGCACCACAATTTGTTGCTTTTTTTTTTTTTGAATGAATTCCTTGCGGCACCCAGGACGGATACGCTGTCTGCTTTTACACCGTGTACCCGCCCTGTGTGAACTTACCCAAACAGTGTGGTATGTTGTGCTACACGGTTTCCGGGATGCCCTTTCACCTTCTATGGGAGTTCTCAAAATAGTATAGGAAAAGCCACCTCAAAACTCAGTAGCCGGACCCCAGCGGCAGAAGGTAGGACGGAGGTCAGGTGTCTCGTTGTAGGGATAGGTACGGGTCC
Organism: Rhinoderma darwinii; assembly: GCF_050947455.1. Classification (NCBI taxonomy): domain Eukaryota; kingdom Metazoa; phylum Chordata; class Amphibia; order Anura; family Rhinodermatidae; genus Rhinoderma; species Rhinoderma darwinii. The sequence goes on from NC_134695.1 coordinate 89,993,077, forward strand.
CAGAGATGGGTGCCGCATCTATCATTTATATCCGGTTGATATGCCATAAATGTCCAAGATGGAAATACCCTAGCACTTTACAATCATGGGCGACTTCATGCAATTTAGTATTAAAGCGTAAAATTTTGTAAAAATCGGGGTCATGTATCAAAAGTGGTGTTTTGTTTGTTGTAATGAACCTGAATCTGCAACAAATTTATGAAAATATGTCTGGATTAGATGCCGGATTATAAGAATTTTACTCCAGTATGAAAAGCCTAATTAGTATTTTCTTGCTTTAAGGTACGTTTTTGTTTGTTTTTTTTATTTAGGAGCAATATTAATTTCTACAGCCTATGCTTTTTATTGAGATTATTCAGGATATTCTTTCATGATCTAATCTAATGATGAGATAAAACGTCTTCAGGTGAATTGAAATCACCGCTGGGAATTTTCTTTGTTTGTCAACTAATTGGGATCTTATCTTGTTACATTGGTAACGGCATAACCAACGCACGGTGTAACAAGCTTTGATTTCCATGCAGAGAATAAGAGCCCATTTGCTTTAAGCATTTCTTTGCATTAGTGTCGTCTTTGAATTTGTAGTACATAATGATTCGGTGGTTGGCGGCGAAGCTTTACAAAGTCAATAACTGAGCTGTTGCAGCGCTGTAGTGGGGTCTCCTGACTACCGCCACTCATTAATACGGAAAGGTGGAACCTGAATTGGGTTTCTCCAGCCTAGTCATTTACAATCCCTCAATTTTCAAACAGTCCCATGTTTCCAAGCTCTGCCTTGGAAATTTTCTTACCCAGTGCCACCAATATAGTTTGTATTTCTATTCCTCACCGTATTCTAAGTTGCGGTCAGTGAGCGGAACCAATCCCCAGAGACTGAAAACCTGTACTGACCTAATAAGTCTCACAGCTGAAGGTTTGCTTCATTTTATCCCAATCCTTTGTGGGCTTAAATACAACTGCATCAAAAACATCACTAATATCCTGATAGTTTGCTACAATGTATCAGTGTAGCTGAAATGTATCGGTCCAGGTAGTTTAGCTCAGTTGGTTTTCTAGACTGCATAAAATTGGAACCAATGTTGCAAAAAAAAAAGAAGAAAGACCCCCTGCTTTTTCCTCCAATAGTAGTAAATTTAAAGAGGCTCTGTCACCAGATTTTGCAACCCCTATCTGCTATTGCAGCAGATCGGCGCTGCAATGTAGATTACAGTAACGTTTTTATTTTTAAAAAACGAGCATTTTTGGCCAAGTTATGACCATTTTTGTAGTTATGCAAATGAGGCTTGCAAAAGTCCAAGTGGGTGTGTTTAAAAGTAAAAGTCCAAGTGGGCGTGTATTATGTGCGTACATCGGGGCGTTTTTAATACTTTTACTAGCTGGGCGCTCTGAAGAGAAGTAACATCCTCTTCTCTTCAGAACGCCCAGCTTCTGACAGTGCAGATCTGTGACGTCACTCACAGGTCCTGCATCGTGTCGGCCACATCGGCACCAGAGGCTACAGTTGATTCTGCAGCAGCATCAGCGTTTGCAGGTAAGTCGATCTTACCTGCAAACGCTGATGCTGCTGCAGAATCAACTGTAGCCTCTGGTGCCGATGTGGCCGACACGATGCAGGACCTGTGAGTGACGTCACAGATCTGCACTGCCAGAAGCTGGGCGTTCTGAAGAGAAGTGGATGATACTTCTCATCAGAACGCCCAGCTAGTAAAAGTATTAAAAACGCCCCGATGTACGCACATAATACACGCCCACTTGGACTTTTACTTTTAAACACACCCACTTGGACTTTTGCAAGCCTCATTTGCATAACTACAAAAATGGTCATAACTTGACCAAAAATGCTCGTTTTTTAAAAATAAAAACGTTACTGTAATCTACATTGCAGCGCCTATCTGCTGCAATAGCAGATAGGGCTTGCAAAATCTGGTGACAGAGCCTCTTTAAAGCAAGACGTGGAGAGAGGATTAATTAGAGTTTGTTAAATATTTTTTACAGGCCGTTTTGCCTGAAAGTAAGATAAAGGGTTAAACAAATTTCTATATTATTCCGTAATAAAGTATCAAAATTATATTTGTCTAGAACATTTAATTTGCAGGTCACTATCCTATTGAATAAATCTGTGGCTTCCTGTGACCTTGAGGTCTCCTTGCTCGGGCCTGAATATATTGAGCATGCATCAACAATTTTTCTCTAATACAGAACATGAGTAGTATATGAATGTTTATAATACAGAGGAGGGAGGCTCGGGCACCTGATTTATAAACAGTATGCTCCTTTTTCCCATCTTCCTCCATTCACAGGGTGACAAACAGATACATTATTGTTACATTGTTTTCTTTACACAATAATTATTCTTAAAATAATAATAACACAAGGAAAAGCCAGCGGAGAACGTTGGGTTCTGAGAGCAGAAATGTTTGTTCTACCTGTTCTATAACACACATGCTGCAGAGTAGAAGTAAAGGTAGCTTCCAATAATATGTAAATAAAGGTTCATTATTGTATAATGAAAATTTCTGCAACTTTTTTTTTTTTTTTCATATTCAAAGTTTTTATTGGTTTTGAAACAAACAAGTATAAAACACATTTGGAGGGAGGGCCTCCACACAGTGAAAATTAAAATAACAAGGGCAAAGCCCAAACAAGAGGGTGGACATCACATCCCATGATTAACAGCGGTATACAGCAGCAGCAAGTGTGAACAGGAGCATTGCATAAATATGAGACAGAGCAGTTCGGTCTCCAACATAACCTAAAGTATAACTTCATCCTATAATCGTTATCACAGGGAGCGAGGCACCCCACACACTTAGACGAGAGAAGGGAGACAAACAGGGGAAAAGTATGGATATGGTAAGGTTCAAGTCATGGCCAGCCTGGACTCAATCTCCGGACTATTATGAGAGAGAAGAAGCGAGAGCAGCTATGCACCTGGTAGAGAGATGGTTGGCACAGAACCTCAAGTGCTACCACCACAGGTGAAAGCACATAGGCAGGGGAGGGGGAATTACGTTTCGGGTCACAACGTTCAAATATGTGGGAGAAGAGAGGAATGTAATCCAATGAGACCATGTAGACGTGTATCGTGAAGAAGCGGCTGGAGAATGTGCCAGCAGCTGTTCCATTCTCTGTATCGGAGCAACCTCCTGGAACCACTCATGCAGCGTTTGGTGGACCACCGGTTTCCACTTGCGTGGGATAACCGATTTTGCAGCCTGAAGGAAGTGTCTAGTTATTGATAGTTTCTAAACGGGTAGCAGCATAGGGAACATGAATAGTGGAGCCGCCTCAGGAGAATTGGGGACCAAGACCCCGGTGACTTCTGATATGATACTAAGTACCGTGTCCCAGAAGCTCCGCAAGGAGGGGCAACTCCACCAAATGTGAGACATGGAACCACCCACAACAATTGTCTGGCGCCGACGGGTACCAGTTATGAAGGGCAGTAGGGACCTGATACCACCTTAACACTATTTTATAATTAGTTTCCTGAGCCCGTGTGGCTATAGAGGCTTTTTGGGAGAGGAGAAAACACAGTTTCCATTGTACGTCAGTGATCGTTTTGTCCAAGTCCCTTTCCCAAGCCTTGCAGAAAGGTGGAAGGTGTTCACATCGTTGGGAGAGCAGTAGTTTGTATAATGCAGATATTGTGTGTGTAGGGGGCAGGGTTGAAACACATAGGCATTCAAATTCAGTTAGCGTGCAATGGAGGTGTGCATGACGATTGGTTACACTATAAAAATGTTGTAGTTGGGCATATTCAAATATGTGGCGTGTTGAGGGCGCATCAGTTGGAGAGATTGTGTGTAACGGGAGTAGAGTGGAATTGGAAAGGACTTGAGTAAAGAACATGGAATTAGTGGCTGTCCTGCCTAAGAATGAGTCGAGCCTCACCTGCAGGAAATGCTGGGTTGTCCATAACGGGGGTTAATGGACCCAGTGGGTCTACGAGTGAATCTCCCATCCCAGAAGAACGTAATGCCAGGAGAGTCTGGGAAACAACAAATGAGACTTGAGTTGTTCTGCTCCCAGACAGGGTCCACGGTAGGGTGGACAGGGTATGGGTGCATAGTTGTTGGGCTAAACGAACCCAAACTTTTGAGTCATGGTTGTGAAAAAAGTCAAGAACACGAGCGTGAGTGGATGCCAGGTAATCGAGACGACAGTCCGGCAAACCAACCCCACCTGCATCTCTGGGCCGAATAAGAATTGTCTTGCCTATTCGGGGACGACCCGATGGCCAGATGAATGATCCAAAGCATTGCTGGATATGTAACCAAAAAGAGGATGGGGATCGTCTGCAGGAGGTACAACAATCTGGGGAGGAGTGACATTTTTATAATAATAATACGGCAAAACCAAGAGAATTTTTTTTTTTATTCCAGGAATCAAGAGCCGTACGAAATTTGGCCAGTAGGGGAATAAATTATTGACAAACCGTTGTGAACGGTCATTACTTATACGCATTCCCAGATACGTTATGCCCCTAGAGGGTCAGGAAAAGGGGAAATTACACTTGAGAAGTGATACTGTGAGGACGAAAGGGATACATTCAGAGCCTCTAACTTCGAGAGATTGATCTTAAAATTGGACCATGACCCAAACCGGGACAGCTCGGATATCAACGAGGAAAGAGACACATACGGGTTAGTGAGATAAACCAGTAAATCCTCCGCAAATGCAAAGCACTTCTATTCCGTCCCGCCGATGAGAACACCCCTAATATCCGGACTGTCCAGAATGGAGGCCATGAGATGCTCCATAACGAGAACTTACAACAATGGGGATAGTGAGCAGCCCTGCCTTGTGCCATTATGAATAGTAAAGGGAGCAGAGAAGGAGCCATTCATTTTTATCTGGGCGGAGGGAGAATGGTAGAGGGCCATCATTTTATTAATGAGGGAAGGTCCTAGCCCTATGTGTTGAAGTGTATGATGAAGGGCGGGCAATGATATTCTGTCAAATGCCTTCTCGGCATCTAGGGACAGGATCATGAGAGGTGTGCCTTGAGTCTGGGCATGATGAATAATATCCATAGTTTTAAGAGTATTGTCGCGTGCCTCCCGACCGGGCACGAATCCCACCTGGTCTGGGTGAATCAGGGTCGGTAGGTGTTTATTCAATCTGTTAGCCAGCAATTGGGCGTAAATTTTGAGGTCCACATTGAGCAATGAAATGGGACGATAACTGGAACATAATTGAGGATCCCTGCCCGGTTTAGGGAGAACAGCGACATGAGCCAAAGTGCAGCTAGGTGGGAGTTGGACATCAGGTGAAATGGAGCTAAAGGCTTGGAGCATAATGTTTTGTAAAATTTGGCAGTGTATCCATCCGGGAGGTCCTTTATGACTGCAAGGATCTCCTGAGAGGTGAAATCCGAATCCATCTCTTCTGATATCTCCGTGGACTAAAAAATTTCTGCAACTTCTTAATATACTTTGTGTTTTAATGTTTCATCATTTTCAAGATCTCTGGTTGCTGTCAGTGAATTAAATCATTCTTGTCAACTTCTAGAGGCTGAAATACTGTCTTGATCGTGTCCAATTATGTTAACGGGACATTATCAGGAACATTTTTCAGCCTCTGTGTGAGCATGTTTCCACTCACTGACAGCAGCCAAAGATGTTGAACATGGTGAGTAATTGATACACACAGAATATTGAAAATTTTAAGTTTTTCATTATAAAATGATTTAGAAAGACTGGTGCGTTCCCTTGACATTTCCCATAAAATCACAATTCTGGAGAACCTTTTCTTATAAAGCTGGATTGTACTGTTCCTCTTATTATTATTCTTCCTGGAATTGTATGAATATGTTGACAACTGGATGTTCCCGTTCCCTCTTGACAATGGTGTATGCCCCTATACACTCTGGCAATGTCCAATTAGCATCAGGCTGCGTAGGGACACACACCCCATTGACAAGCGGAATCGTAACACTCTGTTGTTAAGTTGTTCATACTTTTCCAGGAGGAATAACGGAGGAGCGCTACAATGCGGAGTTCTAAGAAAAGATGCTCCAGAATTGTTATTCCTTTGGAATACAAGTAATAAAACAGACATGTCCGGAAAAGACAGGTTTTCTTTAAGCTTTACATAAAACTGGAGGACCCCTTTAAAAAGGTAGGCACTGTTAATTCCAGCAACAACTTGGCGTGCAGTGGGAATGATATGCTGTCATAGACTTGCACTTTAATCCCAGCGCTGTCCCTCTCCGATTGTGTTCTGCATGTGCCCGGCCTCCACATGAACTGATCATTGTATTATTTTGTGATTAAGGTCTTGTCACTTGGAGGCCACTTAATGCAGATCTAATAATGTGATCTTTCAGCTTTTCCTGCAGCTGCTGATGGCATCAAACGTCTCTGCCAGGTTTGATATTCCATATTCTTTGCAGCCTAATGATCTCAGCCTGATGCAATCAATTCGCATTACTAGGCAGTTGCTAAAAGGCAATCCTATGTAGGTGGCAAGAAAATCTATACATATTTCTGTTTTAAAAAGAGCAAAACCAGCATCTGTTTCATTATGTGCGCGTCCTAATAACGTCCTGTGCAAGCCTTGTACAATTAACAGCTGCCAATAATACAAACCCTGACATTTGTAGCAGGATTATATAAAAAAACAAACTGAAATCCATTATTGTTGTGCAGAGCGGCTGAGAAAGATGTAAACTTTAATGTAAGTTTAAGGGTCTGTTCACACGCTTAGCAGAAAACGTCTGAAAATATGAAGCGGTTTTAAAGGGAACACCGCTCCTGATTTTCAGCTGGTTTTTTTTTAGCAACTCGCGTTTTTCGCTGCGTTTTTTACGGACGTTTTTGGAGCTGTTTTTCTATAGTCAATGAAAAACGGCTCAAGAAGTGACATGCACTTCTTTTTTGCGGGGCCGTCTTTTGACGCGCTGTTTTTTTTAAAACGAGGCGTTAAAAAAAAAAAAAAAAAGTGCCCCGTCGGAACAGAACGCCGTATTTCCCACTGAAATCAATGGGCAGATGTTTGTAGGCGTCGTTCTTCAGTTTTTTCAGGCGTTTTTCGAGGCGTAAATGCCCCTAAATACGCCTGAATACACTGCACATACCCTAACGGCTAAGCCTCATGCACATGATCGTGCATTTCCATCAGCAAATTATCCGCAATTGCGGATGATAGAAGGCACATTATGTCCTATGGTCCAATGCACGCCACTATGGTTTCCACGGTCCGCACATTGCCCATAGCACGGACTGCAAAAAACATGGGACATGTCAAAATACGGAGCATAATTGCGGTCCAGGTTCTTTGAAGTTAATACACAACTTGTGTGTGCACAGTCCGTGATTGCGGACGGCCCGCAGATGACACTCTGCGGCCCATCTGTGTCATCATCACGGACCGTGCACACTACTACGGTCGTGCGCATGTGGTCTTATTCAAAAGTCTGAAGACAGAAGTGGAATGGCGTTGCCTGTTTTCTGAACATATTCTGATGCTGGTCAGTTCAGATTTATTCGACATTGGTTATTAAATTCACCTCTACCCAGTTCAGAATACCGTTTCCCACTACAATGACGACCGCCTGCTATGGTCCGTTTCGGAGCACCCGAATATTCACCGCTGGGACAATTCTTATCCAAAAATTGGCAATACAAATATGGAAATGATCTAAATCCCTTTCTAACTACACAGATATACCACTATGGCGAAATCCTGATATTGGATCGTGTTAGGAATAAACTCATAATCCCATGTATTTAGAAACTACGTATAAATTTCTCAATCTGACCTATAAACTGTCTGTGCGGAATCGCGTATTTTGTTCTACAAGTTTTTTCAATTGCGCCACATCATCTGAACCCAATTTGCAGCCCCCTGTCCCTCAATCTCTGCATATCCCCTGATCAGTGTATCTGCATGCAGGGACCATCCGGTCTTCTCCCTACTCTATACACATATTATTGACTGGAAAATAGGCCAGATCACACAAGCCATAGAAACGAAATGTAAAGCTTGGATAACCTTTAAGCCTTGTTAACATGGAGTTTTTTTGCAGGCAGAAAAAAATCTGCCTCAGAATTCCTTCAAGCGAAAAATGCTCGTAAACGAGTGCCGCGTTTTTTTTTCTGCCTCATATTGATTTCATTGGGTGTCCGTTCCGTAGAAGTGATCCGTAAAATATAGAACATGTCCTATTCTTGTCTGTAATTATGCCAGACTCCCCATAGAAGTCTATGGGCACTTCCGTAATTGCGCACTGCTAGGGTGTGCACCCGTAGCCATCCGTAATTACGGAAGCATTGCCAGGTTTGCAGATGTTGCACATAATTTGTGGTGTTCTTTTTGCGGATCCGTATATACGGATGCATTACAGATGCACCACGGACCATATTTGCGGTTGACTATGGATCTGTGTTTATGGACCGTATTTACGGATGGATGAAAAATCGGTCGCATGCTTGGGACCGAAGTGTTAACGGGGCCTAACAAACGAGGATTGGCAGGAGGTGCTGGAATCACCTCTAAGGCCTAAATTCACACGAACGTGTTATATGTCCGTGTGACGGCCGTTAAAACAACAGCTGTCACACGGATCTATGTAATTCAATGGGGCCGTTCACACGGCCATTGTTTCAACGGACCGTGTGAAGGGTCTGTGAGAAAATAGGACACGTCCTATTTTTTCACGCTTCAGGCATCCCTCCATAGATACTAGTCTATGGGGGTTGTGCGATAACGCGTCACGCAGCGCAGAGAACGGATGCACCTCCGACGTCAAAAATGGCTGTTTTTCACGTCCGAGATGCGCAACGTTCGTGTCAATCCGGCCTAATAGTATCTCCTGCTGCTAACAATTAGCTGATATTGGTTTGTATTGTACATCAGTGATATCTTACTCCAGTGCAACGGTTTCGAATGGGTCGTAGTCCTTCCATTAATTGTCACAAATGAATAACCATCAATGCAGACTTTTGGCACCTTCTATGTCCATGCTCTAAAATTTCTCGCTTTTGGCAAGAAATTGTCTCCTTATTATCTGATTGCCTCCAGCAGCAAGTCCCTATAAACCCAGAAGTTTGTCTCCTTGGAATTCTTAATGAAGAAGTCTATTCCCAGTACGACAACATTTTTCTTAGAGAGACCCTCTTCTTGACCCGCAAAGATATACCTATGAATGGCCAGAAGATTGCACTCACGCAGTACCGAAATATGATTAATACAACAATACCAAATGAGCTTTTAGTATATCGGGGAATTTAGAACATGATGTAGAGAATCGATCCTCCTCTTCTGATATGTGCATGTATATTATTATTGTGACGAACATGAAGTCTTAGGCTGGGTTCACACGACCATGTTACGTCCGTAATGTACGGAACGTATTTTGGCCGGAAGACCCGGACCGAACACACTGCAGGGAGCCGGGCTCCTAGCATCATAGTGATGTACAATGCTAGGAGTCCCTGCCTCGCTGCAGGACAACTGTCCCGTACAGTAATCATGTTTTCAGTACGGGACAGTAGTTCCACGGAGAGGCAGGGACTCCTAGCGTCGTACATCACTATGATGCTAGGAGCCCGGCTCCCTGCACTGTGTTCGGTCCGGGTCTTCCGGCCGAAATACGTTCCGTACATTACGGACGTAACATGGTCGTGTGAACCCAGCCTTAATATTGTAGCAGACCAATTTTTACAACAAAAGGAGAACATGTTTGACATACAATCTTTTTTACATTATGTACGGAGTTTGTCACAGTCTTCTGTAATACTGCTGTAACATATTTTACTGTTGCATTATTTATTGAATTTATTGGGTATTCTCAACTGAAACACTTATGTCATACCTTTGGGATATGCCATAAATGTCTGATCGATGCGGGTCCCAGCTCTTGGACCTGCATCTATCTCCAGAACAGGGGTCACCAGAACTTGCATCCTGCTTGGTTAGGCGGCTGCCACATCCAGGCGGAGAATAAATAGTGAAGTGACTTTGCATGTGCGCAAAATTTTTTTGCTATGGGAGTTATGGAAGTAGCGGAGTAAGCTGACTCCCTTGGGAATGAATGGATAGAGCCGTGCACGTACGTGGCCACCCCTCCGTTTTCCGTCTGGATGCGACGGCTGATGTCGTGCTTTTTTTGTAACCCGGTATCGTGCTTCACCCCCTCAGGTCCTGCAGTACGCCCAACACAGTATCAGTTTTGCCAGAAGTGTTCCTTTAGAGAGAACCTGTCAAATCTCCTGATATTCCCCATGAAATAACAATGCTGGAGGATACCCTTTAAAGAGGCTCTGTCACCAGATTTTGCAACCCCTATCTGCTATTGCAGCAGATCGGCGCTGCAATGTAGATTACAGTAACGTTTTTATTTTTAAAAAACGAGCATTTTTGGCCAAGTTATGACCATTTTTGTATTTATGCAAATGAGGCTTGCAAAAGTACAACTGGGCGTGTTGAAAAGTAAAAGTCCAAGTGGGCGTGTATTATGTGCGTACATCGGGGCGTGTTTACTACTTTTACTAGCTGGGCGTTCTGATGAGAAGTATCATCCACTTCTCTTCAGAACGCCCAGCTTCTGGCAGTGCAGATCTGTGACGTCACTCACAGGTCCTGCATCGTGTCGGCACCAGAGGCTACAGTTGATTCTGCAGCAGCATCAGCATTTGCAGGTAAGTAGCTACATCGACTTACCTGCAAACGCCGATGCTGCTGCAGAATCATCTGTAGCCTCTGGTGCCGATGTGTCCTCGCTCGTCTGACACGATGCAGGACCTGTGAGTGACGACACAGCGTGATCTCTCGAGAACACGCTGTGTCTGCACTGCCAGAAGCTGGGCGTTGTGAAGAGAAGTGGATGATACTTCTATACACAACGCCCAGCTAGTAAAAGTAGTAAACACGCCCCGATGTACGCACATAATACACGCCCACTTGTACTTTTACTTTTCAACACGCCCAGTTGTACTTTTGCAAGCCTCATTTGCATAAATACGAAAATGGTCATAACTTGGCCAAAAATGCTCGTTTTTTAAAAATAAAAACGTTACTGTAATCTACATTGCAGCGCCGATCTGCTGCAATAGCAGATAGGGGTTGCAAAATCTGGTGACAGAGCATCTTTAAGTTTTGCGTTGTGCCGTTCCTGTGATTCCTGCTTTAAGTGTATGGGCGTTAACATTCCCTTTGTCACTATGGTGCGTCCCTATCCTGTCTGGCACTGATTGGATAGGGTCAAAATGTCTAGGGACCTTACCCTATTGGCAAAATTCATCCTGCTTTTTTGCGGTAAACTTGCCACAAATTATCATTGTCCCAAAATGTTGTGACCATGACAGAAGCGTAATTGTATATATTTGTATTTATTTGGTCTTATCGCTATAGTTACAGACAGTTGCTAAATACATAATATATAAATAGGAATGGGCTAGATTGCGCTGCCCTTTAACCCCTTTCCGCAAATGGACGGAACTGTGCGTCCATTTAAGCTGCATAGTTCCACAGATGGGCGTATGGTTACGCCCATGGTATGGTACCATCCGCAGCGGGTGCCAGTTATAATATGTAGCGGACATCCCGCTGCAATGGCTGGGATCGGTGTTACCTCCGATTCCCGGACATTTAGCCCCTAAGATGCCACAGTCAATAGCAACCGCTGCATCTAGGTGGTTAGACAGAGAGAGAGAGCTCCCTCTGTCAACCCAGTTTTACACTGACTGGCAATAATGCTTTGGTACACTGAGTATACCAAAGCATTATAGAAACTATCAAAGGTTTAAATTGTGCAGTCTCCTAGCTGGACTAAAAAAAATAACGAATGTTTACAGAAAAAAAGTGTACAAAGTAAAAATAAATTAAATTAGAATAACTTTTTTCCCATAAAAAGTGGTTTTATTCTGAAATAGTGTTAAAATATTTACATGTGGTGTCACTGCAATCATAACGACCCATACAGTAGGGTGAAAATGTTCATAAAAAACGCACGTCAAACGTGTAAAAATCTTACAAAAATTTATGTCGGAATTGAACTATTTTGTTTCTCACTAAAGTTTTTTTTTTATCAAAGTTAATCAAGTTATATGTACCCTAAATTATTTTTTTTTTTAAATATGACGTCCCACAAAAAATAAGCCAAAATAGGGCTACATCGACGGAAAAATAAAAAATTTTCCCCATGAAATCTACTTTTTATTGAACAAAAGTGGGAAAACACAAACCTGTAAATGTTTAGTATCGCCGTAATTGTACCAACCCGTAGAATAAAGGTAACCTGTTATTTATGCCATACGGTGATCGGTCTAAATTTAAAACGCTAAAAAAACATGTGGAATTGCTTTTTTTTTTCCTCCCAGAAAAATTTATTAAAAGTTAAGCAATCAGTTATAAGTGGTGCAAAAAACAAACCCTCATACCACTTTTTTATGGAATAATAAAAAAGTTAAGACTCTCGGAAGACAAGGATGAAAAAGCAAACAAAATTGCTGTGACATCAAGGTCAAAACTGGTTGTTGTCAAGAGGGGGCTAAAGGGCTGTACAGGAATAGAAAAGCATGGCTGATTTCTTCTAGAAATACCGCCACCTCTTGCCCTTGGGCTATATTTGGTATTGCAGGTCATTACTTTTTTAAGTGAATAGGGCTAAGCTGCTATACCAAACATGGCCTATGAATAAGTGTGGCATGTTTTTCTAATCCTATACAACCCCTTTAAACATGGACAGCCCTATTAAAAATAAAGTTTAACTGAATGTCTGGGAAATTATGTGGCTAAAATAGATTGTACGTTTCAGTGTGGCAGATTGTGATCAGTGACGCAGGTAGACTGGGTATAAAGATTTACACTTGCCACCAGGCCCCTTTTCCCTAACCATTTTGTACTCAAATTCAGGAGAGCATCTACAGAACTTGGCATCTCTTATTCAGGTACATTGAAGCGGAAGCACTCCTGTGATGCAGGGGACCAGCGCCCCTTCCCTTCGTTTCACCCTATCCGCTAGATTGAGCTACACAAATGCTAGCGTTTCTCCATCTGGATTTTGCTAGGGTGAGCAGTGCACGTCTGACACCACAGATGGTGAGGGATTACAAGGATTTTCTTTACTTTCCATTGTTCGCAAATAAAATTACAACTCAATGATTGCTTAGAAAATTTCAAACCATAAATATACAGTGCGGTAAATCTTCTAAAATTGGGTATCCTATAATACAAAACATGTGATAATCCAATGCATGTCAAGGTACCAATGACATCAAGTTTTATGGACCGTTAGATAAATGATGGCCCCTAAGGCCGGATTTACACGAGCGTGTTCGGTCTGTGATATACGGACCGTATGTCGGCAGTATTTCCTGGACCGAACACACTGCAGGGAGCCGGGCTCCTAGCGTCGTAGTTATGTAGTCACTGCCGCGTTGCAGGTAAACTGTCCCGTACTGAAAACATGATTACAGTACGGGACGGTTTTCCCACAGAGAGGCAGGGACTCCTAGCGTCGTAGATAACTATGATGCTAGGAGCCAGGCTCCCTGAATTGTGTTCGGTACAGGAAATACTGCCGACATACGGTCCGACGGACCGAACGCGCTCGTGTGAATCAGGCCTAAGGCCCTGTTCACACGAGGAACCGCTCACGGGAACAAGCGACATGCCCTTTCTTCTGGAGTTTCCATCTCTGACCTCCCATTGACTTTATGGGGAGGCAGAGAAAGCGTTTTTTTTTGCCCGCGGCGGTCAATGGATGCGGCCGAAAAACGCAACAGACTGTGCAGGCACGTCAAAACTCAGTGTGAACAGGGCCTTAGGCTCAGTTCACACGGATTTTGCTATGCGGGTCCCTCCACAAAATCCGCCTGGGAATTGCTCCTTCTCACGGCAGGAAGATTCCTCCTGCCATTGACTTCAACGGGAGATTCGGTCGGAATACGCCCGAAGATCGGGCATGACGCTTCTTTTTCCTGCTAGATGAAAAAAAATCAGCTAGCGGAAAAAGAAGCGTCCGAATCCCATTAAAATGAATGGGAGGCGGAATTTTACAGCAGAGCCTTAAGCATAGGGCTCCGTAGGTGACTCATTGTGACGTCTTGTGTAGTGACTTCACACAATTTCAGCCTACACAGGTGACTCACAAAATGTGTGCACAGAGCTTTTTGTGGCATGTTAGTCATATCTACGGGATCCAGCGCTTATGTAAGACTGCATACCCACCATGTTTTCTGGGGGGGGGGCCCACTTAATTATTGCCTACGGGTCTGGAGCATGGGGGTCCGAAAAATCATTCACCATTAACCTATTGCATGCTACCCATTTGAGTGAAAGGCTATTAGGTCTCAAGGGCATACCACTATCTGAGGGCGGATGTATCTCTAGAATCGGGTCTCTTTCCCTAGTTGCACTATTGAACCCCCCCCCCCCCCTCTTATTGTCTGCATATTTGGCAAAAGTTGCATGCCGGTGCAACACCACAAATAAAGGATAATATATAACCATAGCACAATATAAGCTTTTATCTTTTTATCTTATCACTGCTGTACGGGTTTAGGAGATTGACTGCCACTGATAAATTCCCCTGTTTTTTTCGTGACATGTACCAAGTGAATCAGCCTCGTTCATTTGGGATCATTTGCATTCTGACTGTAGAGTCTTAAGAATTTGCCATCATTGTAAAAGATCCATGTGGCAGGATGCCAAGGTTTCATTCAGCAGCTGCGGCTCAAGCTCTGCATCACCTGCGCAGGAAACAAGGCAGAGAGCAGTCGTCTGAGCTGCAGAGCTGCGCTCCCCTTCTCCTAACATGATCCTCAATTCACTCCCTGACCTGCTGAGATAATGGGAACTCTGTCAGGTGGGAAGTAAATAAAACGGTTTAGTGTGACATGTTCAATGTGTCACTATTTAATCAAGAATTAATCACTTTTTAATCAGAAGTTAATTTGTTGCCGCGGCGTCCTGCAATCCTCCTTCCAAGTAGCTGGACCGCGTTACTTGTCTGTCAATAACGCAGAGCAGTCCTCGACATTGCAATCTGTCTACAAATGGATTGGGAAGGCTCCCAGCTAATATACCTTGGTATATGTTTCTGGTTTTTTTTTGTTTTGTTTTTTAACATGGGAACCTATAGGTGACATGTCACTGTATAGCATACATCACATGCATCTGTTTAGCATATACTATACGTAATCAGCTTTTTAATAGCTTTTCACGACTTACGGTATACATTAAATGGATACCATAATAGTCTATGGGTGACGGATAGGAGATAATGGCATCCGTTTAACGCATGCATCATATAAAGCTCTGACATATACGTTAAAAAAGTTGCTATATTAGTCCATAGGTGATATATGTCGTTCTGTCAGCCTCCGTTTAACATATATGTCGGGAGCATTTCCTGGAGTATGCATCAAAAAGACCATAAACGTAGTGTGAACATAGCCTAATGTATACTATGTGTTTCAAATCCGCACTCCTGGCTGTCGGTGAATGGAAACATTCATTGCTATTGTTATTTTCTTGTAAAAAGCATCCTCCGGTGTGGATGTGACTTTTATTACATTGGCCATTTTATGTGACTGTGACATCTATGTTTTATAGGTGCGGAAGCGATTAAAGAGGTTCTGTCAAGTCATTCTAATACGAACAGTATTGTGTGTTTTGTTACTTATGTGTATTTTTGTTTGGTTGTAATGTATAAAAATCTTTCAATAAAAATTTAAGATTTAAAAAAAAAAAAAAGAGGTTCTGTCACTAGTTTAGCTGTCATACTGATCATGTCAAAGCGTTTATTATTTTAAAAGTTATGAGCTTTTTTCTAACTATGCAAATAAGTCTATACTAGACAAGTGGGCGTCAATACCAGCTATTCTCCTGAGGTGGAGCTCCTCCCAGCCTCCTGTCCTATCAGCATGAAGCTGCTTCACACAGTCTGAGAGACTGATTCTGGAGGAAAGGGGGATCATTTCAAATAGCCATGTCTCTGGCTGTGGACCACCTAGAACAGCGGTTCTGGTGGCATATGAAAGACGAGATTCGAATCTTTCATATGACACTAGGATCGCAGTTCTAGCCGGATATATCACCGGTTGAATACACAATCTGGAATGGAAGCTGTATACTATAAGTTCACGCTGTGTTGCCGGGCAGGGAAGGGGGAGAAGTTGTATGCTGGTTGGACAGCGTCATACAGAAAACATTACACCGCCCAGAGTGAAAAGTCCCCCCCCCCCCCTAATTTGGAAAGTAGAGCCAAATTAGCATAATTAGAAAAATGCTTATAACTTTGCAAGTAAATGTTTTTTTGGGGAATAAATTACACTGTAGTTATCAGCAGCATGGCGCCTATTAGATTAGTTTGGAGATAGGGAATTAATAAACTAGTGACAAATTTTCTTTAAACAAAGGTCCCCAGAGTTAGAGAATTCCAGGCAAGGGACAATCTGTGTGGATTCCCTTTTTGTGCATAGAATTTTTCCTTAAAGGAACACTCCAAGCAAAACGGCTACACTGTCTTATGCCTGGTGCAGGGTCTGAGGGGTGGGGCATGACTTAGTGATCTAAAGAACACCGGAGAGGTTAGTCATGCCCCACCCCTTGTGTTTCAGTTTTGTTTGGAGTGTTCCTTTTAAAGAGATTATCTACAAATATATAAAACTCAATATACTAAGACGTTCTGAATGCAGATACACTTACATACATAAGTGTGGTTTAAATAAGCAGAACTGAAGCTTTGTGAGGGACAGTAGTGATGATTGGGGTCAGGAGTTTTCTGAACTTGCCATACGTCATCCCTTTGAAGGATACTACAGTCACAGACACTCCACTGGCTGATAACAGAGGACTATAGATTACATTCACCTGTATAGCAATTGAAGATCAGATAGATTTTAGGTTTAATGATTCATATTCAGTCTTGGGAAACTACAAAGACCAACAGATTGGCGTTTATACAATATGCCCTAAGAATTCTCTTTTTGTACTCTTACTGTATCTTCACAAAGCCCATGTTTAATTGAGCATGGTGGTAAGACGGAGTGAAAGCCGAACGCTCATACCCCACAGATCTAACAACTGAGATTGAATGCAGGAAATCACGTTTAGGTACCCCTGTATCCCACGTGCCAAGTGACTGTGACAAGAGAGCGCGGCTGTCAAGGCTTTCTTTTTCCTCTTCTTCGTGCTTATGAATTAGGATGTCAAACCCCTGCAGGAGAAAGCTTATCTGCATGAGCGGATCCTGAAAAGCCCAAACACATGAAAAAGGAGCACGTCCATTAATTCAGAAGTCGACTTGACAGGTGATTTCCATATCACTTATTGGAATCTAATCCCCAAAGTGGGGACTTCTAAAGGGAAATGAAGGTGTCACTTCTAATGAAGCGTGTGGAGAGGGCCGGACAAAGAGGAGACACCATAACATCCATTCCACAAATCAGAAGGCAAAGAGCTTGTCTGTCGGATTTTAAAAGAATGGACGGAAAATAATGGGGCAAAATAGTCGTAGATGAAGAGTTTAGTTCAAAATATTTGGAAACTGGGGACCGATGAGGCCCTAGAAGGGATTAACTGAAAGGGTCTTTTATGATTACATACTGTTCTGTTGTGCATGGTACTCCATCAAAAATACAGGTAGTGTGTATACCATTTGAGGCGGTTCAGAGGCATAGGGACATTGCTTTTTAATGTTTGTATACATGCTCTGTGACCGGTTGACTAAAATCTGTTGTCCATAGCTTCCAACATGGCTGGCTGGATGCAACTTCCTGTTTTTTAGTCCGTGTAGGAGGAGAAGCTATGGAGCACAAAATGCTGCTCAATCAGCAGATTTGTGTCGTTTCATGTGTTATATGGACAGCCATCCATCTGAATGGCCGCTATGTAATACTACATTCCCGCGCTTCCCCTGGAAATTTCTTCTTTTTTATTTCTTTTTAAATTGTCTAGTTTTTCTTTCTTTATTTAACTGTAATAAATAGCGAAATTGCTAAAATAAATACAAGTCCCTATTAAACCATTTGTTTTTAATTCCCACTTACTCAATGATTTCAGAGTCGTCACTTTTCAAGTGTTTCGGTTTTTAATAATATTTTTTTAATATAGCATTAAATTATGTTCGTTTTTGTTTTTTTTTATTTATTTTTAATTACTATTACCCCCTTCTAGGGGGTGTCATTGCCTGGAAGTTTCTATAGATTAGGGCTGCTGTCCTTACTAAACTATTATATGTAATTGTGGTAATGAAATGCCCTTCTTCCCCTGAGCGGTAATCAAGGACAGATGACTAGCTGCACCTCGATCATAACCTCTCAATAGGAAGAGTGGTATCATGGCCAAGTAGTTAAGTAAGTTCTTCAATGGCCTAGATGACTCCTGGTGGGAAGGATCCGAACAGTTGCCCGTCACACCCCATTGACTTAGGCTTTCTGCAAAACTGCGTTGTGGCTTTCGTATATAACCAAACTCATGATGCAGTGCTGGATCTTTCATAGGACCATAACCACCGGTGCCCAAGGGACTGCATTGATGACTTCCCACCAAATCTGACAGAATTTGCGACAAAGCCCTGAACGGAGCCTCCAACGCATATGTGAACATAGACTTACAATGGGTACATCGAGGTTTCTGCCCAAAAAAGTGTTGAAGAACTCGACACAACCCCTCAGCGGAATGGCAAAATGCACATTTGGACCCAATCCTGATGGCAGGTTCCCTTTTGAACAGCGAACTCCATATATGCGCTAATAAGGTTGTGTTTACATCTATGATTCAAAATGTTTATTTTTTAGGTGCAGTTGAGCTATTGTGAGAGTTGTTTCTACAGCTTGTGATGTGTTATTGCTTGGCTGAGAAATAACATTTAGTGACAGGTGAGCTGTACCTGGAATTCCAGACGGTCCTAATAAGTGTGGCGCAGCTGCGGTGATGTGTGGTCCGAGCACTGAGGCTCCCTTACAAGTGGTTTTCATTATTGCTCCCATCTCTTGTTGGTTGTTTGATCACATCGTTCAGCTTCAGTGATTGTGTCAGGAGTGACATTTGCTCTGACCCAGTTTTTGCTGTGACATTTGCAAACAGACTGTCTATACGTAATAGGAAAAGGGTGGGAGAGTTGAGACGTAAATGGACCAAATCTTATAACCAGTTTATTAAAAAAATGAAAGTCTTAAATCCATCTTTTCTTGAAAGAAAATGGGTTAACAAAGATTTACTTTGCTAGAATTTATTTTTTCATTTGGCTTTATAATGTGTTAGTCACAATTGTCCTCTTGCTGCGATCATTGAGTCATTTTGTATATCAACCCATTCTGCACCAAAACATATGAGACTGTAATGTAAGAACTGGCAGTATTATAGTAGTCATATTCTTGTATATAGGAGCAGTATTATAGTAGTTATATTCTTGTATGTAGGGGGCAGTATTATAGTAGTTATATTCTTGTATATAGGAGCAGTATTATAGTAGTTATATTCCTGTATATAGGGGCAGTATTATAGTAGTTATATTCTTGTATATAGGAGCAGTATTATAGTAGTTATATTCTTGTATATAGGGGCAGTATTATAGTAGTTATATTCTTGTACATAGGGAGCAGTATTATAGTAGTTATATTCTTGTATATAGGGAGCAGTATTATAGTAGTTATATTCTTGTATATAGGAGCAGTATTATAGTAGTTATATTCTTGTATATAGGGGCAGTATTATAGTAGTTATATTCTTGTACATAGGGAGCAGTATTATAGTAGTTATATTCTTGTATATAGGGAGCAGTATTATAGTAGTTATATTCTTGTATATAGGAGCAGTATTATAGTAGTTATATTCTTGTATATAGGAGCAGTATTATAGTAGTTATATTCTTGTATATAGGGAGCAGTATTATAGTAGTTATATTCTTGTATATAGGAGCAGTATTATAGTAGTTATATTCTTGTATATAGAGGCAGTATTCTAGTAGTTATATTCTTGTATATAGGAGGCAGTATTATAGTAGATATTCCTGTATATAGGCGGCAGTATTATAGTAGTTATATTCTTATATATAGGAGGCAGTATTATAGTAGATATTCCTGTATATAGGAGGCAGTATTATAGTAGTTATATTCTTGTATATAGGGGCAGTATTATAGTAGTTATAGTCTTGTATATAGGGGGGCAGTATTATAGTAGTTATAGTCTTGTATATAGGGGGGCAGTATTATAGTAGTTATATTCTTGTATATAGGAGGCAGTATTATAGTAGTTATATTCTTGTATATAGGGAGCAGTATTATAGTAGTTATATTCTTGTATATAGGGGCAGTATTATAGTAGTTATAGTCTTGTATATAGGGGGGCAGTATTATAGTAGTTATATTCTTGTATATAGGGGCAGTATTATAGTAGTTATATTCTTGTATATAGGGGGCAGTATTATAGTAGTTATATTCTTGTATATAGGGGCAGTATTATAGTAGTTATATTCTTGTATATAGGGGGCAGTATTATAGTAGTTATATTCTTGTATATAGGGGGGCAGTATTATAGTAGTTATATTCTTGTACATAGGGGGTAGTATTATAGTAGTTATATTCTTGTATATAGGGGCAGTATTATAGTACTTATATTCTAAACTACTGTGAAGTTGAGTAGTCCCCTCACTACTTAAAAAAAAAAAAGTATATTTTACGGTAGGGGTGACAGTGAGCACAGGAAAACCAGGACAGACAGAATATGTGCTTTATCCTGAGGTGGTATAGGAGCAACATTCAGAATAATAGTTTTTTTAGGAAAACGGTAAATTTAAAATAAATTCTTGTTAACGTCATTAGTGGTGGCATTTTCGTTTTAAGGCAGGACTTTTTCCTATAATTAGATATTTTCCATAGGTGTTTTAGGTCTCATCTTATTTTTTTCTTGCAGGTGTGGCCCCGTGGAACCCAAAGATGAGAAGATGAAAGCTGGTAACCCCCTAGTGGTAGCTGGCATGGTTTATTTTTCCTGGATCAATACGGGATTGATTTGAGAGGAATAATTATGAGGCTGACGTGCATGTTTTCCTTCATCTTACTGTTTGGAGTCGCTGGTCTGGTCGTTTTCATCCACTTGCAAGATCCTGTAGAAATGGTCAACCAGCAAGGACTGGCAGCAGGTCAGATATTTATCTCATTACCTTTGTTCATTTATCAAAACAAATGTCTTCGATTGTTATATCGCTTTTTGGAATAAATAAGGACCTACAAATCAATGTTGCAATAATAAAACCTATCAAAGATATGAAGATTATTTAAAGGGAATGTCCATTTTTGGTTCTAGTTGTCTCGACAATAGGCTTCTGCCCCAGCTGATTGGCGCTGGTCTTGCCCCTTAATGCACTGTTTATTGGCTACAAGCGTCCTTACAAATACATTACATGGCGCTTATTAAAATGAATTGGTAGCCATATAATTAATGGCCAGGCCAAGTCCAGTGAGGGAGCAACTGTGACTTAGCAGCTCTCCGCTTTGGCTAATAGCGGGATGTACCCCTTCTATGCCGTCCATTTGCCATAATGGGGCAGATGGACTGTGGTTATCTTCTTGAGACAACTTCTTTAACCCGGTTTCATTTGCTATAGAATGGAGTAGTGTGTGGTTTCCTGTACAGGTATAGTCATAAGGAGTGAGGGGCTCTATGAGATAGTGACCATCTTAGGTAGGTAGTCAAAACTTCACTACACTACTGTACCATATGGGATTGTCCACAAGCTTTCTACTGCAAAGATGTGTAAAAATATTTCTATGCAGAGTTACAGTCCCCTCACATTTTCTTCTCCGGCTCTGCCTGTGTAAGTGTCATGGTATTAAATGACATTATATTCACAAACCAGGGAGCTCAGGATGAACAAGGCTAAAATAACTCTTCCGAATAGGTGAGTTCTGCAGAGCATGAAATTGTGGCAAGTGACAAAATACATTGTTACAAGGCGATGATGATCAGCAATTAATGTTGTATCTGTGATAAAAATCTATTGGGTACTCCTGGAGCCGCTCCTTGTGTTGGGGCTACTGGTGGAGCTTCTGTTGAATGTGTTCGTTTCACCTGCACAGTCCGTACAAGAATCGCGCTTGTAGGAGAGCACGCTGGTTTTCCCATACCTTAGGCGTGCATACTTATGCATTCTTAGTTTGGCCACAGGCAGATGTTCTCCCATTGTCGAGGTCTGTACCGCAAATGTTGTTCAAAGCTTCGCATACGGTTTTTATAATGTAATATATATGCAAATTATAGCTAAATGAAATAAAACCCAAACTGATGGTATTTGATATGGAATAAAAATGACTATTCTGATGCAAGTGGCCTGTATAAACAAATTTTTACTCCTAAGGTTCTCCTAATAACCCACCAGCTGAACAATTTGTCGCTAGCAATTTATACATGAATTCCCAGGGTTTTTCAGGATCTCGGGGCATGATGAATTCTTCATGAACGTTAAAGTATGTTTAATGGAAACAAATTTCTTTTTGCTGGATCTTGTAAAATGATAAATGATTTCGTTTATGGGTTCAGAGTTTGCATTATTGTGGGCAGCTGTTTCTTTTAAGTGGAACTCCAGCTTCAGCCCAGTCTAGAAGCATTTTTAAAAGCATATTGCCAATAACTTAAAAAGGGGAATGTATAGAAGTGTTAACATATGTGCTAAGTAATTGCAGAACATCTCTTAATAGCAGTTGTAGATCGGCTTTTCCTGATTCAGAGCTTAATATACCCTGTATATCCATAGTTATGATAAAATTCTGGCTACCTGCAGCCACCACTAGGGGGAGCTTACTGTATACAGCTCCCAGTGAGCTCCTAAGCTCCCTCTAGTGGTAATTGTAGCAGCCAAAATGAGTCCGAAAATGTTAGCTACATCCCTTTAAAAATATACTATAAAAAAAATTAGCACAGTATTTTGAATGATAAAAGCCCCCATACATATATATTATTAGCCAGTCTGAACACATGTGCCTCATGCTACGATTCCTGGCATGAAATTGAAGCACGTGTTGTCTGTCCGTTTCTCTCCTCCATTGTGTTATCCGTATCAATAAATGCTCCCTCAGCTCCTTGATCAGGTGTGGATGGTGTCATGAACTGCACAAATCAAAATGTTTGCGATGTATTCTTAATGAAAAATGAGACACTTTACTAAATGTGCTCAGCCATATTTGGTTTATGGGGGTTGGAACTGCGTGGTTCCCCCTACATCTGCCTCCTCTTCTACTATCTGTAGGTTAGCGAGTAACAGTGGGCAGATGAGAAGGAATAAGAAGAGATTGCAGGATCAGACTACACGCAGGATTTGTTAGTAGTCCGTAACCTTGGAGACACATAGGCATGCTTAGGAGCTGTATGCACAAAACGGTAAGAGTTTATTCATCTAAACTATTTGCAGAAATTGATTTTATTTGTATATTTTAGATCCATTAAAGCAATAAAATAATGGTTGCAAAAGTGTACATAAGCTGCTTGTTCAATAACTCCTAAGTAATAGTTGTCAGAGCAGCTGTAGTGCAGCAGGTATTACTCTGTGGGTTGGCATCACTTCTTCGTGACTTGTAATATCCTTATAATGTACTCTAGCAGGAGCATGGGCTCGTATAGAGTGCCCAGCAGAAGCAGCCTGCCTGCGAAATCTCCGAGACATTTGCTCTGTTTGTAAGGAAAGCACAACTGCTCCTCTGCGGATGCTCGACAAGTACCTGACACCCTCCGCTTAAACGCCAGCGCTTCTTTTATTATCAAGCAAAAATTGTGTCACTCCTGGAGCTGCTAATTTGGTTATTGCTCAAGTAGAGAAAAGACAAACCTCTCCAGCCGGTAGGTTGAGCCCGAGTGGATTGTGCAGTCTTGTTGAGAAAACCTTAAGTAATGCTTACATTACTCTCCGTCAGCAAAGTGCTCTTGACAGTGGCTGTTTGTGTTGATTTGTTTGTATTCATCCCCCTCCCTCTCCTCCCAGTGCATCCCATTCCAGCCTAATTGTGATGCCATCCCGAGCAAGCAATATCCAAGTCATTTTCCACAACATTTAGTTACAATTTTCTTCTGATCTTTACGGTGAAACAATCCTGTCCTGTTGGCGTCTCCGAGCAGATAAACTTGGATTGCATTTATCCATAGGAAAGCAATTCTTACTAAACATATGCACCCTGCGTTCTTGGAGACATCACCTCCCCTCCTTCCCTCCTTACTGATGGATTCCGGTGGCAGATTGTGTTGATGCAGGAAACAAAATAACTTTTGTACGGAGAGGGGAAAATGCTTTTTATTGAAATGTAAGACTTGGGCTTGTGGCACCGTAATAACAGCTATTTACAGGAATGTAACAATGTTTCCTATTACATAGCAAATAGCAGTTATTTCATGTGCTGTAACGAATACGTGGTTTTAGGTTTTTCTTTGCTTATCCGAGATCTACGATTATGGAGGTTAACCCTAAATGGACTGTCAATGGCAATCACAAATGTCCCAATATTGATATCTGTAGAGGTCCGGCAGCCATCATTCCCCACTGACCAGAGAAAGAGGTATGAGCTTGCTGTGCTTACAACAAACTATATGGAAGGCCATGTGGCCCTCAAGGAAGGGTGAACTTGGGTAAGTGGGTATGGTAGGTTTCCATTTACAGGTATGAGAAAAATAGCTGTGCCAGGAGGTTTAGGGGTAATGTTGTTAGAACAGCAGGGGGCAGAATGGCAGGAAGAAAGGTAAACCATCATTGGGAGTGAGCAAGTAGAGGAGGATTTAAGGTGAAGCGGAGAAATAATCTTTTCCTACCCAATCCTTGGTGTCAAGTTGGCAAAGACTGGATTGTGGTGCTTCACATGCATGGAGTGGGTAGCTATGGGCCATGGCGAGTACACTACGGGTTTATGGCAGGATTTCTTGTAAGTGGGGGAACACAGACTGTGCGACGGGACCCTGGTCAGATGGATCTGGACAGCCACGTGTCAAAGTGGGCACCTCTGGTTCTTTCAGTGGGCAAACTGAGTTGGTTGAACTGAGTTGGTTGGGCCATTGGCAGGAATGCCCTGGCCTGGTATGTGGGGTGTGGCATTTGGTTGGGTCACCCGTCTACACTGCTTGAGTTTTAATAAAAAGATTGACCTCTTATGTGCAGTCACTTATTGCCTTACTCCGAGTAGCAGCTCATTTTCAGGAATGGGGAGGGGTTATTTCAGCTACCGGATCCCAGTTGATCTCCGTTTTATTATCTGTGATCTATCAAATATGCTGGTCATGTTGAGACATTTGCTTGTCCGTGTTCCCTTTATAGGGGCTGAAAGATTCTTAAAAAGAGAAGAAACAGCGCAATTTCTGCCCATTGGCTGTATCTGGTATTGCAACTCCGCCTCATTCACTTTAATGGTGCAATACCAGACACAGCCAATCGTCAGCTGTGGCAATATTTCTGCAAATAAATCAGACCTTTTTTTTTCTAATTTTGACAACATATTTTTTTAATTTTTATCCTAATGGACTATTATTCCCATTTGCTTATTCATGCTACAAACCATCTGTAAATAATGGGTTAACATCGTTTTGGAGTTGGTAAACAGGAAGCGCTTTTTATGCACTTTCCAGTAATTCTAATTGAGTCGCAGAGAGCCGGGTTCTCCTGCACGGAAAGATCATTACTCATTATTATGGATTTAAGATCTCACCCTGGATTCCATTTCCTGTAAGGCAAACCTAATGCAGATCGTATGTGCGGCCGGCTCGGTGCACTATAATGAGGCTGCTCAGTGTCCACTTGTCTCGTATGGTGCCCTGTGGACCTGGTGGCGTTTTCATTTACACGGCTGGAATTACATATGAGATAATTATCACTTCATGCCTGGTGTTTCCTATATGACTGATAACCTTGTAGTTTTCCTATACGAGAAGCTTCTCCGTGTCCCCTCACCAGCGTCACCTGGATATACTATATTTTTTTTCCTCTCTAAGGATGATGCTATCAAACAATGGCCCAGGGCCAAATTCTAATCCTGGCTCAATACTTTATCTGTCCTTCTCCATTTTAAATTTATAATCATCTCAAAGCGACATATTATGCGAAATTGGCTTTGATACGGGATGGAAATCAAAAGAAGCTGCATTAAAAGAGGACTCCTCTCGGCATTGGAAAGGATTTGTTGTGATAATTACCCTCTCAGTAGTAATTGATTATTGGTATTGACTTGTAATCGTCACCATTTTCCATATATTGAAGAGTTCTGCCCAAATTAAAGGGGTATACTCATCTCAGACATTTATGGCATATCCACAAGTGTTTGATAAGTGCTTGTCCAACATCAGCGACCTGCATCTATCTGAAGAAAGGGGTCCACCGAACCCCGTCCATCCTGGTGACACGGTGAGCAAATGCGTAGGTGACCTCACATGTGCGGAGCTATCTCCATTCACTTCTATGGGAGTTACTGAAACAGTCGAGCACACTTCTTTACTGGGCTGGACAGGGGGTCAGCGACTTCTGTTCTCCAGATAGAGGTGGGATCCGCACCGATCAGATGATTATGGTATATTCTGTGAACATGCCATACATATTTGAGGTTGAGATACAGCCTTTGCATCTCCAAAATGGTTGGCACGCAGATTTTCCAAACTGTTGATAGATCAGTCTGATAAGTTATGCAGAGTATGGGAACTTGGGCTGTCTGAGTATATCATGGCATTACTAGGCAGATTTACCATAAGGTACTCATAAAAAAGCATCAGAATTGCAATGGAGGCTATTTTGCTTGTCACCCATTTTTCCCAGAAATAGAAATGGCTAAAGAGATTGTTTTTCTTTCTTTTGAACAGTCCTCTTTAAAAAATATTTTACCTTCAAATGCATTGGGTGACCCCACTGAGACCCTTTTAAGACCACACAATCCTGTTTTGAGGTTTTCTATAAGGTTAAAAAATGCTCTAAGAAAAATGTCTATTTATACTGTCATAAATAGAGCCGGGTCTGAGGGGTGGAGCATGACACAAATTCTTTCTGTTCTGTGAATTCTTGTCATGCTCCACCCCCTCAGACCCAGCACGAAGCATTAGCGTACAGCCACTAGCACGTTTATTGAAGCACAACCGTAGACACGTATACCTATATTACATATATATAGATGTTATACACAGATAATTACTTGAAAGGGGAAACCCCTTTAATATGTGATTTATAGGCTTTTGAAGCCTCTAGGGCACACGGCCGCTGCTCATTTACAGTGTTGTATTGTATTATGCCCTGTGTATTTATCTGTGGCTTCTCAAAGCTTGTCCAGTCTATGTAATAACACAGCCGCTATCCTCTCCATTCAGCTTTTATTGTCTTTGATTCCTACATGAATTCTACCATGCTACTTGCTACTTTTTCAGATGTAGAGTTCCCCTACTTACTGACTCCTGCAGAATTAATAATTCCATCTCGTATGTTTTTAGCAATCTGCATGGTGACGGTTACTGTGGTCAGGGAGCGAAATATATCAAACTATCCGCTCTTATTTTGAATGTATGGAAACTATATTGCACCATGACTTTGACAAAGTCACAAATCGGTAACTATGTAAATACATTTCATTACTTATTTTGTACTGAACCGAAGTCACAGTCCAGAGCTGCAGTCACAATTCTGCTGGCTTTAAAGCTAAAATCTCCCAGCATTTCCTAATGTTACAGTTTCCGCAGAGAGTTGATTAAAGCGAACTGCCTCCCTGCATTATATAAGCTCAGCTAAGATGTTCTCAAAATATGTCTAGCAGGCTTGCTGACTGTTTCCAATTACTACCATTAGAATTTGGACTGTTGATGCTTTCTAACAAGAATAATATTTTTGAACTTTAATTAATTTGTATATCAATGTATGCTATATTGATTATATATAATTCAAAGCAGGCAATGTAGCTTTATGTCCCATTAGTGCAGTAAAATTACTTGTCTAGAACTTTTTTTTTTAGCCAAAAAATCACACAAGAAAAAGAGATAAAGTTCCATTCATCTATTTGATGGTCCAGAAATCTTCCTTGGGCTACATGCACACAACCGTTTGTATTTTATGGTCTGCAAACAACCAATCCGCAGAACACGGACGGCATACAGATGGCATCTGTGTGCCATCTGTGGTTTTCACGCCGCCTTGAATGGGCGAGACGAGACGCAAACCCGGACAGAAATAGGACCTGCTCTGAATTTTGCGGCCCGGTCCCACGGTCCACACACTGAACCTTAATAAACACGGTAGTTTGAATGGGGCCATAGAAATGAATGGGTCCGTGTGCTATCCGTTTAAAAAATAAATAAATAAATAAATGGATAGCACACTGGTCATGTGCATATATCCTTAGGCCTCGTGCACACGGCCATTGCTGTGTGCACGGTCCGTGATTATGGCGCCATGGGCCGTGCACAGATTGATTTCATTAAGCTTGGACTGCAAATCCGGACCGTATAATGACATGTCCTAATTTTTTGCGGTCTGGGCTCTGGGCAATACACGGACCATGGAAACCATCGTCGTGGGCATTGGCTCATACGTTAACGTGTATTTTATACTATCCGCAATTGTGGATAGTATACGGCTGCAAATGCACGGTCATGTGCATGAGGCCTTGGGGTGGGTTCAGACGTGGCAACGTTTTTCCGCCTTGCGCTTTGCTGTGGATTTCACCCTTTGCATTGCAAAAGGTGAAATGCATGGTAAAAATCCATGACCATTCCCATATAAAAAGAAAACAACATCATCCGCGCAGTATACAATTTTTAAATTTTTTTTTTTTTTTTGGATGCCATTATATTGGGAAAAAGTCGTCTAGGTTTTCCAATACAAGTGCATCCCACAAAAAACGTTCTACTTTGTTTTGTTACGTAGTTGGGCGTCAATAGCCGATGTATGCCACTGTATGGCATACGTCTGAGCTATATATCTGTAATGTTCGTCTAGAAATGTTCCTGACACACCATACGTAGAGTGAACAGAGCCTTAACGGTCATGCAGCAAAGAATAGTCCCATTCTACATTATCTAATGGTACTACACTGTGGGTCTATGAAGGAAGTGTGGGCCCATTACGCAGAGGCAAGCCTAGGAGTGACTTTTTGGGCCACACCAATATGGGAGTCAGCTTGGAGTGATGGGTAATTATATTCTATATTTATCCACCAAATACATCCAGACATTCAGTAGTAGACTTTTCTCTTAATTTAGCACTTTCAAGAAACTATCAGATTTATTTAAATAATAATAGTAGAGAATAACGTTGGTCTCGCAAAGTCATCCGCATATAACCATGTAAGGCACCAGTGCGGCAGCTAGGTAACGGTACATTTTGGGGTTAAAATATTTACCCATTAGCTTTTTGTCCCATGTTCTGCTGTATAGTGTAACTACATCGGACGTGTAGCCTTCGCCAGAGCCGCTCAGCTATTGATGTAAATGTCATAATATCTGATCTTATCCACCAGAAGATGATGTATAAACTCTGTCTTCTGTCTTGTGTTTTGTTGTTTGTTGGTTTTTTTTCTATGTCTGCCAGATATATGTGGGAAGTTTATAAAAAGAATGTAGTTTAACGCCGCTACGTTGTATTTTTTTCCTTCATTTTACAACTACACATCTATCACTGTAGACCTGCATTGCGGTGCTGTTTTTGCTTTTTCATTTTTGTTAGTCCGAAAAGTCAAACTTTTTTTTAATCTTTTTATCTTTTTTTTTTTTTGAGTGAGATGGATTTTAAGTCTTTGTGACACATGGGCGGACACGCTGTTGCCTCGGTTTTTATACCCTGACAAGTGTGGCATAGTAAATCTTCACATCCAGCTTTGTGTATAGATAAACCCCTCTCGGAATGGATTTGGTCTATACCTCTGGTATTACGAAGCTTTATCATAAGACTCCAGCAGGAAGCTAGTGAGAACGATCCCCCAAATACCGTAGTTTTTATACCAGTTTTATTTCCCAAGTTTTCATTAGGCAAAAATCTTGTGCATGCTGACTGAAAGAAGGGATTCGTTTTGAGGTCTAATATTGATAATAAGAATAAAATCCTCCTTGGTGTCTGGTAGGTTAATTATAACATCCCTTGTGTTTAGTGGGTTAACAGTAATACCCCTGGTGTCTATTGGGTTACAGGGATTATCTGGGAGTTTTCAGATTTTGCAGGGGAGGGGGGGGGGGAGGTATAAAAGAATAAACCAACAGGTATTCACCCTTAAAATTGCTTCCCGCTCCAATGTTGACACTCTGTGTGCCACCACTGCGGGCACGCGCTGTTCATCAGTCACGTGTCACAGCAGCCAATCACTTGCCTCTGCGGTGATGCTGGCATGAACTGCACATGAGGCAAACGATTGGTTGCAGGAGCCGGTTACTGGAGCTGCAGTGGCGAAGAATGGAGTGTCGTGCTGGAGCGGGGGTAATTCCAAAGGGGAGGGGGGGGGGAGTACCTGCTTGTTATTTTGTACCCTTTCCCTGCCCTCCTGTAAAAATTTAAAAAAAAATAAAAACTGCCGGATGCCCACTTTAATAATTATTTCTGGTGTCTAGTGGGTTAATAATATACCTGGTACATAATGGGTTAATAATAACATCCATTGTGTCTAGTGAATTGATAACCTACTAGACACCATTAGCTAATATGCATGGTACATAATGGGTTAATAATATCCATTCTGTCTAGTTGGTTAATCCGAACATCCCTGGTGTCTTGTGGGTAAATATGAATAATGTTGTGTATATTGGGTTGGTAACAAAAAGTCGCTAGTGTGAATTTTACTATTTTGGTGCCTTGTGGGTTAATGTTATTAAATATTTAACATTAGAAATACTATCAACATGTCTAGTATCTATTAGGTCAACATCTTCCATGGTGTCTAGTGGGTTAATAAGATCCCTGGTATATAATGGGTTAATAATTTCCTGGTCTCTAGTAGGTTAATCACACTCTTGATCGTCTTCTAGTTGCTTGTACTTTATATTCATTCTGCCTTTGATTTAATAAAAATTGTCTCTCCATGCACTGACCTCCTGGGAAGCTTGAGCTTTGCTTGTGTTAATACACAGCAGCTAATCTGAACAAGTAAAGCTGCAGTGTAAAGCATGGGGAATGAAATGCCAATTGCCTGAGCCTTGGTGAGGCAGGAGGTGTCTTGCCAAGTAGACCATGCAGCTAAGCTGGAATCACTG
The DNA here is from genome assembly GCF_050947455.1 of Rhinoderma darwinii. NCBI lineage: Eukaryota > Metazoa > Chordata > Amphibia > Anura > Rhinodermatidae > Rhinoderma > Rhinoderma darwinii. The sequence continues at coordinate 90,024,208 of NC_134695.1, forward strand.
ATCGTAGCCGTGTCCTAGAAATGAAATATCCTAGGTCCCTGGTGGCCCAGTGGTCATACTAGGTAGTGCCGTGACTGCTCCAAGGCTTATTTTTGCTCCCTTAAGTTCTTTACTGATCTGACATGCTGGAACCTGTAGTTCCACATCAAATTGCTGGCGTAATCTTAGAGCTTTGCTGTAACCTACTTTCCACCATTTTTCAATGTTTTGTTTCTTTTCAATAGTCATCAGTCGAAGTTCCGTCTCTTTTTCCTCGTATCCTTTATCTTCATAACTTTTATATTACCCGTATCTGATTCTGTCAGTCGTAACTTCAGTGTTCGTGTTCTAGATCAGCCTTTGTTCGCATTATGTTGAATGCACGGTCGGCCTCAGAATAAGAATGTTAAGAGTCTTCTAAAACATAAAGCCTATATTGTAGCGGGAGAAAGCTTAGGTGCTTCTGTTGTGCTCAGTCTCTTGCACTTGTGGAATGAATAGGAGACAGATGTATCGGTTATTTAGAAGCTCTGATTAGCTTCATTCCCAAAGTGAATGTTCCCAGCGCACTCCGAAGAGTGCCTACCCGTGCCCCCCATTCGTCTTGTTACTTTTGCCCTCATTATCTGCAGCGATTGTAGGCTTGGAGAAAGGATGAAAGGAGATGTATTAAATAATTCTCTTAAGCTTTCTACTCACATTCCTGGAAAGGTGGACTTGAAGAAAAAGACATTGTCGATGAAGCTCATGAAAGGATGCTATGTTCCTATTATGGGGAAAATATCTGCAATAGAGATATTAGGGGGAGCCCTATGACTGATCTAAAGGCAATTATTCTATAAGGGGACATGGTGCGGCCGCTGATGGTGGCATCTGGCTCCCTTCAATAAGAGAACTCCCATTATATGTCCTCACACTCCTGCAGTCAGCATCATTGTGCACATACACTCATAAATTCGGTTTTAATACAGTGAAATTTCTTTCATTTGGCATCTAATCATCCTGATACCAGAAGCAGGGGACTGAGAAAGAAGAAACAGTTTGTATGAACATCTGATAATTCGGCGCTCATTAGGGACTAGTGATGTCAGGGATTTTATTTGCAACCCAAAATATGGGACATTGTGGCTGTAAAACCTCTAAGGGTTGGGAGAAAAAGAAAAAAATCAAGCACATTGATTTCTATGGGAACCATGCAATGCTTAAAGGGTAACTAAACGTTCAGCAAACTTCTGACATTTCATAGTGACGTGTCAGAAGTTTTGATTGGTGGGTGTCTCAGCACTGAGAACCCCCCACCAATCGCTAAAACAAAGTGGCGTAATCGCTAGTATGAACGCTCAGCCTCATCGTTTCTGTTCGGCTTTTTTCCGGAAGTCAATGTAGCGGAGTACGGGCCCAATAGAAAGTCTGAGCCCGTACTCCAATACATCGGCTTTCCGGAAAAAGGCGAACGGAAACCAAGCAGCTCACACACAACTTCTGCCGCTTCGTTTTAGCGATTGGTGGGGGTCTCAGTGCTCGGACCCCCACCAATCAAAACTTCCGACATGTCACTATGACATGTCAGAAGTTTGTTGAACGTTTAGTTACCCTTTAATGTCTCCTGTGGTGGCGCTGCAGGGGAATTAAACACTTTTTGCTGGGTTCATCTTCAGCTGATCCATGAGGGCCTGATGCAGAACATTTTGTCAACTTAATTTAGGGAATTCTAACAAAAATGCATTGTCCAAAGGGGGAAACTCCTGCTTTTAAGATCTCTAATTTGAAGGTGCCGCCTGGCTTTTCATTACATAAATAGATATGTTTGTGTTCTTGCTCAGCACAGCAACTCCAAAAATCAATGTATCAGTGTCAGTCACCGCTCTCTACCTAGAGTCCAGGACTTAAAATTGATTGGTGCTTCTCTGTTTAGTTCACAGGTGATTGGATAGACCAGTACATAGTCGCAACCCCTCTCGCGTGATTAGATCCAAGTCAGGACAAGTCTGCAGTTACTGGATGTCAATAAAAACATTTAAATGCACAGATAGCAAGCAGAGATATTGAAAACTGTAAAGAATTGGAGTAGTAGTAAGTTGCAGATCTTTCATTTTTCAAGCAAAACCAGAGCGCTCAGCGGTGATGCTAGTATGTATGGCACGTCATCACTGGTAGCCTGTAAACAAGGACTGGTGGGGGACCGCTGGAGCATGTGCGCCGGATAGCCAGGGGTTTGAAGAGGTGAGTACTGATTGTTTTGTTATTTCTGGTGTATTCATATGGTGCAGTTTTGCCTCTTTTCCTGGCACGTGGCCGAAAACCAAATCGGAAAGACGCATGAGGTTAAACTGCAATTTTTAGTGGTTTCCGTGCTAACTGCAAAACCCCGGTAAAAACGCATGTTGTTTTTATGTGCGGTGTTTGGCCATGGGGCAAAAGACACTGCAAAAAATCGCTGTCTTAAAAAATCCTTAAGAACATTTGCTGCTTCTAATTATTTTTTTTTATTTTTTTTCAATTTCTTGGTCAATCCCTTTAAACTTCACTTGCATAAGACTGGAAATCCCATTAGATAAATCATAACTTAATGACGTTCTATAATTGCTTTTTACTTAACCAGGATACCCCACTGACACCAATCACCAGTTCCCACTTAACCCGCTGCCCTCGTCCGCTTCCTAGAAAGTCATCTTCATTCTCAGGATCAGTGGGGGTCCCAGTGGTCGGACCCCTACTGATCATAAAGTGATAGCATATCTTAACAACATGCAAACCCTTTATAAGATGGGAATACCACTTTAATGAAGACCCCCTTCCTCTCGCTACATTCATTATTACTATGTATTAGTGGTCTCCACCCTGTGGCTCTCTAGCTGTTGTATAACTACAACTCCCAGCACGGCTTTTGGAGCATGCTGAGAGTTGTAATTTCACTACGGCTGGAGAACCGCAGGTTGGAGACCATTGCTGTACAGTCACCTGCTCAGAGGACGCAGGTGTTCGTTTTATTTGCTTTCTCCCACAGTAATTGAGTTCTCTCCGCGTCTCTCAACACGCCTCATTGTTCGTGGCTGTTACCGGTGGCAACACGCTGCATTTTAATACACTTTTCTGACCTACTTCTACAGCTTGTGTCTCTAGTTGTCCAGTCGTACTGTGACCTTCACAGAACATGCTCAGCTTTAATAATGCAAAGTGGTGATATTCATAGAGGATGCCTGATCTGTAACCCAGCACTGTATAATGCAAATGACAGGATGAAGCGGTAGATATGGATGTAAGCAATAAACAGTAGATATCGTGAGCAGACATCCTGCAGATAATCACATTGTGGATTTATATCCTCATTCCTCTGTATTAGGCTATGTTCACACGGAGTATTTTGGGGGAGGAATATCTGCCTCAAAGCTCCAAACGGAATTTTGAGGCAGATATTCCTCCCCCAAAATACTCCGTGTGAATAGCAATGATCGCGCCGTTTTTCGCCCGCGGCCATTGAGCGCCGCGGGCAGAAAACACGCTTTCTCCTGCCTCCCATTGAAGTCAATGGGAGGTCGGAGGCGGAAGCGCCCGAAGATAGGGCATGTCGCTTCTTTTTCCCGCGAGGCAGTTTTACTGCTCGCGGGAAAAAGACGCCGACGCCTCCCATTGAAATCAATGGGAGGCGTTCTCGGGCCGTTTCTGCCGAGTTTTGCGACGCGGTTTCCGCGTCAAAAAACTCGGCAAAAGACCCCGTGTGAACATAGCTTAGAAAGCTGCCTGTAACTCTGTATTGATTTAGTTAGTGTATGAAACTAGTCTGGAATGCGATTTATAATTTTTATCTGAGAAATGTCTGCTTCTGGTCTTGTGACCTTACGCAACAAATAAGTAAGCTTCCAATTATGAGACTTTCTGGATTATCATATGCCAAATTCTAGTAATTTCAATCTAAAATTATTGGTAAACCGAACATCCAAAATTCCTGGTAATCTAGTATAAATATTTAAAAAACAGAAGTAGGAGAAGAAGTTAGCTACTTCCTTCCTCACCGATGTAACCATTTTAATACACGTGAGGATTAGCTGGGTATCAGACAAAGCTCCAGGGTCTGAACCCAAAGGTGTAATGTGCGAAACCATCTGGTCAGCTGTGGGCGAGCGCCGAGGCGCAAATCGCTAATATTCGCCATGACAGCTATGTATTAGAAATTGGCCGACCCCTTTATGGGGTATGCCCAGCATGCTCGTCTGTTTGCGTAACTTCCATAGAAGTAAATAGAACTGGGCAAATGCGTAGCCATCTCTGCAATGAAGGGGTTGTCCCAAAACCGACAACTATCACCTATCCACAGAATAGGTGATAATTGTCTGATCGCTGGGACTCCCACTGATCGTGAGAAAGGTGGTCCCGAATCCCCTGTTCCTTCTTACTGCATGACCACAGTGAGGAGGAGCTTGAATGGAGTGGCCGCCACTTTGTTCAATGTCTATGGGACTGATGGACTCAGCCGATCGCTGTACTTTGGATTTTTCCATGGTTCAGACTTTGAATGGAGCGGCGGTCAAGCATGCGCGCTGCCGCTTCATTCAATGTTCTCCTTACTGTAATTAAGCAGTGAGGAGGAACAGGGAGTTCGGGACGCCAGCAATCAGACTATCTCAAAGTAATATTTATCAATTCTCGGGCTACCCCTTTAATTCTCCGCCTGGATGAGACTGTCAGTGGCTTCAGGCGGGATGGAGGTCAGGGGACTGCACCTCAGGGACCCGCATCTATCAGACATTAGGACATAACCTGTGTATGTGCCGTAAATGTCTGAAATGGGAATACCCTGATAGGGAAGAACCTGATGAGTGCTTTATTATCTGATAATCTGGATAATTGAAGGTCAGACAGTATCTCACGCTTACAGATACGTTTAGAGAAACTCGAGGTAAAATGCTAGTATCAGTTTGATTTATAATCAGACGGGGAGTAGGTGATCTTTGCTTAGACTTCTGCCCTTGTGAAATTCACGTTGTTCATGCTGGATTATTGGATGGCAAATTAAAGGAAATTCATTATACGTGAATACTCCTTTATATAATTTATATTTTTGTACCCCAAAAAGCGTCAGTAGAGGGAATGAAAATTCAAAGTTCTAGTTATGTCCTTGGAAGATGCATTGGGGTCCCCATTCTGCTATTCCTTTCAACCAGTGACCCTAAATTGTAAAGCGTCTAAAATCTTCGGGTCATATCCGGCTGCCTGAGTTTGAAACTTTTTTTCTTGTGCACTTTTGCTATAGTAAGTGCTTGCAGGACGGACAGGTGTTAAATATTGGATGAGTCCTCGGTTATGTCAGGATTAATTGAACATGCGCCCAGAAAACCGATGTAGTTCACAGGAAATGGATTAGCGCAGTTTATCTTTACGAGCCTATCAATATGCATCAGTGTTATTGAATCGTCCTTTGCCCACCTTTGCAGAGACTGCTGGGAAATGGAGTGAGGGATGAATTAAAAAATTTGCCTACACAATAATGATGGATGAAGTGTTGATGATACATCAAACAATTTAATTATTTCCCCCCCCCCCCCCCACTAAAAAAAATATAGCAAACTAACCTCTGTGTCTTATTGGAAATCCTATATAGGTTCAAAGGGACAATAGGCTTTCGGTGCAAAATGCTTAAATTTAGCCCCAGTTAGCCCTGACAGTCACACCCAGATTTACAGCTCAAGCAGCCATCTAACTAATGGTGGAAGTGGCAAGGGGCATGGCAACGCCATATCTTACAAGTGCTCTAATAATATTGAGGCTGCATGGACTGTGTGCATACCACTACCATACAAATTTAGGCTAGGGTGGATTACAATATCATAGGTGAAATAACTTAAACGAGGCTTTAGTTAAGTTTCTAACATGGGTTGACACGAGGGTCGGCCACAGCTTTATATATTTTATTCGTTTTTTTTTCCCCTTGTTTTCAATAATCAACAATTGCAAAGATAATATAAGCATAACGATTTTGTTACCCAAATGCCAGCCCGCCTATGGAAGAGCATAAAGGTCCGACCTTTCGCCAAACGCCGCCTGCTGTGACATAGATTTTTGCAATACAGAAGAATGTAAAACTGTAAATAGACCAATTCGTCCAAATACAATAAAATATGATGTATAGATATACGATTTGTTCATATATAATTTCTTTTCATTTTAATTTTTTTTGTGTATTTCATACATATATATTGTTTTGTTAATAAATATATAATTTTGTAATTTTTTTTTGTTAATCCTATCTTTATTTTTTTTTATTTTTGAGAAATTAACTTCGAGATAAACCGCAAACAGGGAGGGAGGGTGGGACGAGTAACGGCCAAAAGAGAAAGAGGTCTTCTCGCCCTTCCCTTATAGACCAAGACAGGGAGGAGGCGGTAAGCCCACCGATGCCCACCTGAGAACGCCCTGTAGGAGGGGACCCTATGGTCCTATAGGCCACCCTGCTACAGGGAGAAGGGTGGGGGGTAAAATAAGCCATGTCCTAGCCTTGCCACAGCTAGATTAACCCCCTCCATGCCCCGCAGTCATAGGCCCAGCGGCTAATACGCCTGAGGGCCTGAAAAGTCTTCACTTAAACACACTCCTAAAGTAGCAGCAGGAGAAGCTACTGCAGTTACTGATATCACCGTTGCACTACACTTAAACTTGTCAAAAGCAAACCTTTTTTTGTAACTTTGAGGGATATTAATTAGGGTAAAGTATCCTGCCTTCCTGACACATCCCTAAAGAAACAAACAATTGGGTTCTCTCACTGTGATTTCCTGCCAGGGAGGGAGGACTATCTTGGGACCCGGTGACTGAGAAATTAGCCCCGTGACATTTTATATGGCTAACAGTGGTGTCTGTCAGACGGCTACTTCCTGCCTCAAATACTGAAAGAAGGAGAAGTCTGGACCGCAAACAACTGGGCTTACAAGATAAAGAGACTGCTCGAAGCGACTGCACATGAGGATTCCGGAGCAAAGGTAAATTTACATTTTTGCCTGGAAGTATGCTGTAAATGAGAACATTGTTTTGGGGTTTCATTTCCCCGGGGAAACTCATGTACATCTACAGTACATCAGCTTTGGTCCGGTCCGCTCCCACATTTACATGAGCCCATGAGCCATATAGACAATAGGGCTAATACAATAGAGTTTCTTATTAGAAACTGTAAACAAACTGGAGCCTCGAGCTTTGTTTTCAGACATTACGCCATGACCATGCTGCCAAAACTATTGCCAAGATAAACCACATGGGCTGCGGCACAGCGCATAATAGTCAAGATTTACTTAGTGTAACTAAACCTTCACCAAACTTCTGACTGAGCACTGAGACCCACACCGATCGCTAGAACGAGGCAGCAGAAGCTCTCGGGTGAGCCGCTTAGTTTCTGATCGGCTTTTTTCGGAAACTCGATGTAGCGGTGTACGGGCCCATAGACTTTCTGTTGGGCGAGTACTCCGCTAACATTGGCTTTCTGAGAAGAGTCCATCAGAAACCAAGCGTCTCAGCTCTCACCCGAGCACTTCTGCTACTTCGTTCGGGTGTGGGGGGGGGGGGGGGGTCTCAATGCTATGACATGTCAGAAGTTTGAAAGCTTTGCTACCCTTTAAGACCAACTTCTCCACATTTTCCCCACTGTGATGCTTCTGCCCTACAATCAGCATTGTGAATACACGTAAAATCCATTCAAAAATGAAAACTTTCTCACGTCGTTTTTGTGTGTTCTTACTAGACATAGTAGAGCATGGGGCTCCTTGTATTTACTGCTACAGTATGGTTTCTACATTGTAGCAGTATATGGCTATGATCTCCATGACACTTTTTTTGCACCCACACCAGTAAAGCTGCCGGCCTTATTGTTTACGTTATCTGCATGTACAGTCCACGTTGTGGTTTTCCATTGATCTCAGAAACAACAAAGCAGCTTATGGAAAATGCCACATAACAATTATAGACATTTTTATCTATTGTGGAAGACCCCGAGGCTTTCTTCTATGGAAGCCGCACAGAATCTCAGTGAACACAATATATTGGAATTCTTGTGAAAATTCAATTAAAAGTCACCGTGTTTCTTTCCATTGTAATCTGCCAGAGTTTATTGTTTTATTTTTTTTTGGTTTGACCTTAAATTGACGCGTTATGTACATTGGCTGGCGTGTCGCTGTTGAAGTCATCGATGGTTTGAAGGCAACTAAACGGCTTTAGTCTTCCACCCACACTCACGGATTTAATAATGTTCTATGTTCATTATTTTTAATCTCATCTGTAGTTGTCTCTAGTTTCCCCTAGCGCCTCTATATTATCTGCACTTATTTACCTTCTGCTACCAGGGACTTAGATAAATGTATTTAATTGTATTTTCTGTGAATCTTCCCAGACTCCCGACTGATGTACGGTACAGGCTTCATCATTATTTACTATTTGAATTTTCACTTTAAAATACTAGTATCTATCTAGCTGATCGTATCTAGCATTTCTTACCGATTATCGATCTAGCTGTCTTTCCGCCTGTCTGGCCTACCTATCCGCCTCTCTGGCCTACCTATCCGCCTCTCTGGCCTACCTATCCGCCTCTCTGGCCTACCTATCCGCCTCTCTGGCCTACCTATCCGCCTCTCTGGCCTACCTATCCGCCTCTCTGGCCTATCTTTCGGTCATGCTTGAGAAAGGCTCTGAAACGTCGCATGGGTGATCAAATTAAGTTCCTTTTGTTATCTCTTTTCTTTATCTTTTACGTCTGTCTCTCCTATCTTTACGTCTGTCTCGCCTATCTTTACGTCTGTCTCGCCTATCTTTACGTCTGTCTCGCCTATCTTTACGTCTGTCTCGCCTATCTTTACGTCTGTCTCGCCTATCTTTACGTCTGTCTCGCCTGTATGTATCATATGTAATTCTTTCTATTCATCTGTTGCAGGCAGTGGAGATATCGTCTTTACTGCTTTCTATGAAATGGTCAAAAGTTCCTGCCCCCTTCGTTACTGCTTTGTCACATCTTTCAAATCGTTGTGGAAGATATCATCGATCAGATATCATATTATTTTTATGAGCTTATTAGTTTATGTTTGAGGTCCTGTCAAAGCTACTTAGCAAGCGAAACGTGCGTCGAGGTGTCCGGTCTCCTTGATACCAAACATAGTTAGGTTGTCTAGGGGTGAGCTCCCAACATTTTGGCAAATCTGGTTGGTGCCTGTTTGGTCACGGTGGCTGTTTGGGTGGACATTATATGGCTATTGAGTATTATATTGCTTCTTATGCCTATTAATATTTAGGAGGACTCATTGCTATGTTTCCATATGTGTTTGTCTGCACGGCCACATATCCATTTGGACGCCACTATGTTACATTTTCCCTCAATCTGATATTGATTCACGATATTATTTTATTGACTTTATATGTATGTGTTATAGACCTTTCTTTCTGACATATTGCCCCATATGAGATATTTAGGCATGGGATTTAAATTTTTCTTAGGTCAGTAACGTTGTATGATGTCATATCGGTGTGTTTTTGTTTTCTGGGAGGTGCTTTCTGTGTTTTACAATGTGATATCATCCTGTGCCTGCTTTTTTCTCCTTTTTAACTGATTATGATTTAGTTACATATATTTCTTTATATTGTATGTACTAATAAATTCACATATTTATATATCTTGGACATTCACATTCTTTGTGCTTTTTTTGGTTAGTCCCTTTAAGGGTAAGGCTTTGCGTAACGGGCGTAATGCTATACTATCTTCGCAGCTGAGGCTTTGGTACGGATGCTATATCCCAATATCTAAGGTGAGAATAGACAAGCCTTTAGATGGCGCTGCAGGCGACAGGCGTTGCTATAGAGTAGCTCTTGGTTTGATAGGTCCCTGCTTTGTTGGGCTGCTGCAGATATATTTTTAATTCTCCTTGTAGAGTCTCTTCTAGGACACACACAGTGATGTGTTTTACAGCATCCGTGTCCTTCATAAACCCTCCAGGAGGTGAACTTTCTCAATCTCCAGTCTTTATCGCACTGCTATTTCTATAAGCAAGGATTATGATTGTTTGTGCTGAGGAATTAATGTTTGTCTCGAAGGTTCTTTATGAACAATAAAAGTACATTCCACTTGCTTTATATTAAAGTGATCATATCCGTGCTTATATATGCAACGGTTTCAGCAGCTTATCTGAGCTTAAGATATATGAGATATGGTTTCCATCGTGGAGAATTTAATTCTGTCTCTGCACGTTAGTTTTCCTACCAGTAACCGCATTGGAAAACACAGCAGGGTTACAATGGCTGACGTTCACTAAAAGGGTTTTATGAGATTAGCAGAACCGGGCTAATTCGTTCCAGAAACTGTGCCGTTCTTGTCCATAGGTTGTGTCTGGTACTGCAACTCGGACTTACGCAAGTGAATGTGGCCGAGTTGCATTACCAGACAAATTTGTATTGCTTAAAAATAAACTGAAGCATGTTTGCAAATAGCACCGTTTTGTGTATACAGTTATTATGCTGACCAATGTGTCTCCCTGTATGTAATTTGATTCTGCAGCCATTTGTTACTCCATTCCCCTTGCCGCCTTTCCTACTGGCTGTAAAACATAAAGAATGGGGGCCAGAGGGAGTGGAACAAAGGCCCTTTTACACCGGCCGATAATAGTTGATCGGCGCTCGTTTGCTCCTGTCGCACGGAGCTATGGATGGGGACGAGCGGCGTTACTTCCGATCGCTCGTCCCCATACATTATTATCATGTCGGCAGCGCGTCTCCCTGTTTTACAGTGGGAGATGTACTTCCGACAACAATAATATTTAACTTTTTTAAAACGATGCGATCAGCAGATGATTGAGCGTTTGCTCGATCATCTGCTGATCGCTGCCCTGTTTACACAGGGCAATTATCGGGAACGAGCGGTATATGAACGCTTGTCTTTTTCGATAATCGCCCAGTGTAAAACCCCCTTAACATCACTGTGGATCAGACTACTGTTTGTAGTCTGTAACAATGCAGACACACAGGGCTGTATAGAGAGTCTCTGGAGACTATATGCAAAATGGCTTTGTTTTTATTATAGACATATCGGAGCAATATAAAAAAAAAAAGTCTACACACCCTTTAATACTCGACCTTATGTACGTGTTGGCTTTAACCTTTCAGCAATATAACTTTGCAAAGGCCCAATTAATGCAATGTTAGGGCTTGTCCAGACGTAACGGAATTGCTGCAAAAAATTGCTGCAGCATTTCCGTTAAAACTAGCGGACATTCTGCTAAAACCGCACCATTTCCTCCATTTTTTTTTACTACAGAAAATGGTGCGGATTTTCCCCTGAAAAATGCAGCAATTTAGTCCGCTTTCCACAGGTGGATTACGAGACGGAAGTTTTACACAAAGTGTGGATGAGATTTATTAAATCTCACCTGCTTTGCTGCTACTGTGTTCTGGTGCGTATTTTCTGTCCGCAATTCCGTTACGTTGGACAAGCCCTAAGATATTTCCTTTTTCTTTCACCTATGACAGATTTGTATTGACATGACAATAAGCGGCAGCTCCCATCATTCCTATGATTTGATGACTCCATGTGTTACCGCTGTCTGTACAGAGCATCCGAGGTCATCACCATCAAGGGTCTTCTGGGACACATCAAGCTTCCCGCGTTAAGTCGTCTCCTCTATTACCTTTAGATTCTGTATTTGTACCCACAGGAACCTTTAAGCTGTCAGCGCAGTGTAATAGGTTGGTATTTTCGCCCTTAATGGCTCTCTTGTTTAATATTTAATATGGAAGTAGTGTGAGTGGTCACCTCGCACAGTTCCCGGCTTTATTGACCCGCTCTGGGGAAGAAAGGTAAAGTCGATGAACTTTTCTAAAGGCGATGATTAACCTTGGGCATTCGTGAACATTCACAAGATCTTCAGGTCACCAACAAGGGAATTGTACAGGAACTACAAATCCCAGCAATGCCTGATATACATTGCAAGAGGTTTTATAGATGTGATATTGTTACTGTATGGAACCCACTTTTTCTGCGTTTGCTGTCAGAGGGGTTTTCGTATGTCGTATTTATCTGAAATGGCTTATAACAGGCAGGGATATACAAGGAAATCATAGGGCTGCATAGTAAAGCTCAAAATGGGACCAACTCTCATGAGAGCTTTATTAAAGTCTTTATTGATCCCCCCACTTCGTTTTTAGGTCCCAAATTTCTTCCTGATAAATTCCACAATATATTGCGGTGCTTTGTGGTTTCTTTTTTGTTTTTTTTTTGGGGGGGGGGGGGGTGGGGGATAAATTCTATAATTCTACCTGCCTGCAGTCACCACTAGGGGGAGCTCACTGTATATGGATTTTTATAGGTAGTATTAAACTGAATGGGATCTGTCTTAGGGCTTATTCAGACTAATATAAATGTAGTCCTTGTGATGGCCGTTTTTTTTTTAAGGGACCGTAGGAAGGGCCATGAAAAAATAGGACTTGTCCTATTTTTGTCCGTTTTCACTGATCCCTCAATAGGCTCAAATCTACAAGGGATCTGTGAAAACGGGTCCCGCATGGGTGCGACTTGGATGGGAAAAACTGCAGTTTTTTATGTACGAGTTTAGACTCGTTCGTCTGAATAAGTCTGTATGCCGTGAGCTAGACACCGACATTACATGAATGAATCAGCATTGTCTACATTTCTAGGCAGTTGTGCACCTTTTGTGAATCATGTTTTGATTTTATAAGGTGGCGGCAGTGGTGAATCTGGAAACCTCCTTTCCTTTATTTATATGTCATCTTGAAGACTGGTTGTGACATTTTAAATTCTCTGTAGTTTTCACATTTCCGATGATCAGCTCGGCCAAAGACCTCTGTAAATGTTACGTCTCCGGGAAGCTAATTCCAAATGGCCACAAATTCTGTAGACAGTTGTCAAGATCCATCCTGTCGCTCATATCCCAGAAGGCGAAACGTTAAAATCAAACCACCTAATGCTGCTGGGAAACCTCCTGAGGTCTTATAGGCTGAGCATTTCTATCTGGAGTTGATATAATCTTTCTTCATTGCTCAAATGGTTATATATTTTTATAGGTCCTCTTTTATCAAAATTTTTTTGTAATTGAGTAATGACTATGCTGCCTTTAGACCTTTATGCTATTGTGTAAACTTTCATTATTCTCTTCCTTTTCCACATATTCACTTTATCTCTTACTCTTCAGCTTTCTATGGATTTGATAGTAAACAGTTGACATCTCCCCCCTAAACACATTTAGTTGAGCTAATAGGGGGAGGGAACCGCTTATCTCCAGGGAACCGCTTATCTCCAGGGAACCGCTTATCTCCAGGGAACCGCTTATCTCCAGGGAACCGCTTATCTCCAGGGAACCGCTTATCTCCAGGGAGCCAATATGATTCAATGATGAAGTTAAAATCTATACTGTTGGCTAGGGATGTTGGAAGACTGTCAGCAACCTCCTATAGATATTATTTTATCTGCAGATCCTGTTGAAATGTTGTATCCACTGCAAAATAACCTCATTTCTATGGCTAGATGAATTAAGGTGTACAATGTCTTAATGTGATTATTCGAATAAAAAATTAAAAAAAAGTGGCTAAGCACTGTTAGTCAGCGTGTACGTCATTATAGGAATGGTTGGAGAGATTAATGACCTTCGTTGTGGAACAGAACTGAGGAGGAACAAAGAAGAGGAATTGAACAGAAGGATAAAAATGTTTATATGTTCTTCTGAAAAAAAGACCTCAAAATGTAAAAATTGACCATAAAATAGAAGTAGGGATTATAGATTCACCTGACCTCTGTGTTTCTCTGGCCCTATCCTAGGGGGCGCTGTTGCATTAGTATCTATGCAATGTACTTGATACCGCCAGTGGTGAGACGTGGAACTGCAGGCGTTTTTTACACTACTTTATAAAATACAATCTTTTCTAAGACATATCTGGATGTGTAACGCGTGCTTAGAGTGGTATCAGTCAATCTCTTACATAACTAAAGAGTGCGGAACAAAGAATCACAAATGTTGTGTGACAGATTGCGATCACGTTTCGTGTCAAGTTATCGTGTCTAATCAGCACCACTTAATTCCACAGTATGTACAAGATACATCCGTGCCTAGTGTCACATGAAAGATGGAGCTGGGGAGAATACATAATGGTTACACCTATTGACTGGATTAGCAATTCATAAAACGCGTGGGGCACAAATAGCTAGGTGTTCGGTCTGTGTCACCGCTCTGAGGCATTGATTAAAGTTTTGCATCGAGCTGTCACTCACCCGTTTCCAGTGTAAGTCTGTAGTCGAGAGCTGGTTGCCTGATGTCATTGCTCTGACCGCTCCGACTTCTCTTCATCCTGGCAGCTGCTTTGAACAATAAAGCTGGCACCATGGAATAATCAATTAATCTTACATGGGCTGCTTGACCGAGCCGTCTAATGAATGTTAACACGGGAACAGTTGTCAGACAATTTGCTGTTTGTATTGGATAGATATGAAGCTCAGTGTGTCTTCTGCTATTTTCTGCTGTGATTTGCCTTTTGTCCGAATGGATCAAGGCCTTATACATTGCAGCACTGGGATCCTGGGTCTCGAATGCATCGTCTGCATGGAGCTTGTATGTTCAGGTTAAAAAATAATCCAATAAGGTTAGGCAATTTATTAAGACCATGGAAAGAAAAGTTAGGATAAAATGCAACACATTTATGAAGAGGCGAAAACCTCTTCATAAATGTGTTGCATCTTTCGCCGGGCCGTGTGCTACAACGACCATAGCCACGCTCCATCCATTCCCCCCCCCCCCCCCACACATCAGCCAGAAAATAAAAAATGTACTCACCTCACCGCACCCTTTTCTTACCTCCGGGTCCCCTCCTCACTCCAACGCAGCTCATACAAGGTTGAGACGGGGAGCCACTTCAGGGTCTTATATGCGATACAGCACTTCAACGTCATCAGTGATGAGGGGACCTAGAAGGGAGAAAAAGTGGCATTTTTAAAAAAAGTCTATCTGTCCAATGTGGGGGGGGGGGGGGGCGCAAGGTAGGGGTTCAGCACGGGCCTCTACCTTGCTATGCCCTATAGAGTGAAATCCTAGCTGGCATAGATCTCCACTATAATTCACGTCCAATTTTCTGGCGTAAACTATAATAAATTTGTCCGACCACCCTTTTATGAAGCGGCACCCATTTCCGTGAAAGTGGCGAGGGTGGTTTAAAAATTGTACGTGACCTACAGATGTAGCCATCCTTATCTTGACTTTTAACGCATTAAATACACAGGGGCAAGAAACGTTAACTTGACTTTTTCAATGGCTTTTGTTGTGTGATGTCACGCTGCAGCAAGTTGTGAGAGGCAAAATAAACCGTTAATGGGAAGTATGGAGCGGTCTCACGGACAGAGCTCGCTTCATACGCCATCACGCGACCCCCCCCCCCCGCGGTACGATCGGCCATTTACAGTGGTAGTTATGGCAGCCTGAGGGCCTAATGAAGTCCCCCAGGTCCGCCATCTTTGTACTCCTTTGAAGCTCTGCCTCCGGCAGGGCTTCAAAGGAGACTGTCAGAATCACGATACACTGCAATACATTATTGTAGTATATCATGCGAGTGATCAAACGATCGCTGCTTCAAGTCCCCTAGGGGGACTAATAAAAAAATAAAGTAAAAAACCGTTTAATAAAGATTTTGTTCAAAAAAAAAAATTAAAATAAAATAAAAAAAAACTTTTCCTGTTTTTTCCCTAAAGCAATGTTAATAAAAAATAAGATGGCATAACTGGTATGGCCGGGTCCCTAAAAGTCGGAACTATCACAATATAGCATTATTTAAACTGCTCGGTGAACGACGTAAAAAAATAAATATATAAAACCTGCAAATTGCTGTCTTTTGGTCACCTTAGCTCTCCAAAAAAAAGGAATAAAAAGTGATCAAAACGTCGCATGTACCCCAAAATGGTATCGGTGAAAACTACAGCTCGCCCCTCAAAACTTAAGCCCTTACACCGCTAAATTGATGGAAAAATAAAAAAAAGTTCTGGCTCTCAGAATATCGCGATACAATTTTTTTTATTTTTTTTTTAGTAATTCGTTTTCTTTTTTTCAAAGTGGTAAAACATAAAAGAAAACATACATTTTGGTATCGCCGTAATCGTATCAACCTGTAGAATAAGGTGAATATGTCGTTTTTACTGCCTGATGGACGCCTTAAAAATGAAACCTCCAAATAAATGGTGTAATCGCAGTTTTTGTGCCCATTTCACCCCACAATTTTTTATAGTACGCTACGTGGTACAATAAACGGTGCCATGAAAAACTACAACTTGTCCCGCGAAAAAACAAGCCCTCATATGGCTATGTCGGCAAATAAATAGTTATGGCTTTTGGAAGGCGGGGAGCAAAAAACGAAACTGAAAAACGCAAATTGTCCTGGTCTTGAAGGAGTGAACTATGTAACTTGGGAAGCTAGTTACATCCGTTTATAAATCTTATTTAGATGCACCATCGATTTTGATCAGCCATAGATTGCAATAGAACAGCGCCTCCTAGTGGTAGGTACACTGAGCTGCATCCTTTTTAGAATGATGATTTACTTTGTCCTGCTTTTATTCGCTTCCTTTTTGTGCGGTCTTTGTACATATTGCTGAATATTTTTAATGTATTTTCTTTGAGTAATCCCGGCCTGTTTTCTGCAGGCTCTGGTAACGTGTCCTTTTTAGTGCAGCATTAAACCCGCAGATTGATGCCTGGGCATGTTTCGAGCCCCACAAACATGGATCCTTGTCTGACTTCTCAGCAGGCAATGACCGCGTGTATTATTAAAGTAATCTCTGAAATTCTACAGTTACTGCTGTAATCATCTGCTGAGGGGATCCTCTGCCTTCCTGCCGTCCCTTTACTACGCAGCCCCAAAGTTTGATTAACGGATGTAATAAGGGTTTCCATACCGGCACCTACAAGTTGCAGCGATTACATGATAAACACAGCTTAATTTTTTTTGTGCAGAATTTTAGGAGCATGATCAGACTCTTAAGCAGCCGTGTAACTGAACCCCCTTCCCTCTGCATCTACTTTGTTAACATTTCTTCAATAAGCAGATGTGTATATGACGACTGCTCACAGGATTTGGACTCGTGTAACCTCATGTAATTTAGGATGTGCTATGGGTTGTCACGTAGTATGAAATTCTATTCTTTGTGGCTTAAAGAGGCTCTGTCCCCACATAAGTGGCCTATATTGTATGTAGAAAGTATGTAGATAAACCTCCAGCTCACCTAGTGGCAGAAAATCCACTGCCTGCTGCACTCGGATCCTCGTGTCGGCACACGTTGATTTGGAATAGAACAGAAGAGTAGATGGGATCCAGCGCAAAAAAGATATATTTCCCAAACGATAATATTAAAATGGAAACTGGTTCCAGTTTTATTGGATAGCAGAGTAAAAAACGGGAGTCAATGTCCCACAGAAGAAAGGTGGATGTATGAAAAGATGTAGATATATGCTGCCTACGCGTTTCAGACGATCTCCTCGTCCTTAGTCATGGCTGAAGTGATGTAGATTACAGCAGTATTTTTTATAAATAAAAAAAACGATAATTTGTGACGGAGTTATGACCTACATTAGCTTTATGCTAATGACTTCCTTAGTGGACAACTGGGCGTGTTTTACTTTTTGCAGAGTGGGCGTTGTACAGAGGAGTGTATGACACTGACCAATCAGCAACCTATCAGCGTCATACACTTCTCTCCATTCATTATAGCTATATCGCTATGTGCAGCCACGTAAACACACTAATAACATTACTGCAGTGTCCTGATAATGAATATACATTACCTCCAGCCAGGACGTGATGTGTATTCAGAATCCTGACCATTTCTGTAGCGTCTGTGTGAGATATCTCGCTGTAAATGACAGTTTACAGCGTAATCTCGCGAGACTACGCCTGCTATGCTGTAAATCACAGAGAAGTGCAGAAAAGTGGTCAGGATTCTAACCCATTTTAACCCATCTGAGTTTTTGCAATGCTCTGGTAACACAAAACCAGCAGATTTCCGAATATAGCTTTGGTTGTGACTGGAGAAGAAAACATAATGTAACTCAAAATCATTAAGATGGGTAAAGCAGTTTTTACATACTATTTCTTACATGGTCGAAGCTCTGCTTTTTTAGGTCTCTTGTTATGTTCTCTACCTTGCTCCGCACTGCAGGGTTATGTCGGCTGTAGAATTAGTTTTTTCGATATTATGTCAATATGTATTTTACGTATCTCTTTAATAAAAACAGTTGAAACATGGGTATGTTCACACAGTTTTTTGGCGCTGTTTTTGATGCGGAAACCGCATCGTAAAACCGCGCCGAAAAAGCCTCCCATTGATTTCAATGGGAGATAAAGAAGTTTTTTCCCGCAAGCAGGAAAAAACACTTGCGGGAAAAAAGCGTCATGCTCTTCAGGTGTTTCCTTCTCTGAACTCCCATTGACATCAATGGGAGGCAGAGAAAGCGGTATTCGCTGTGTTTTTTTGCCCACTGCGCTCTATGTCCGCGGCCGAAAAACGCTGCAAAAGACGCGGCAAAGAAACTGCAGGCAAGTTAAAATCTGCCTCAAAATTCCTGAAGGATTTTTTAAGCAGATTTTTCTGCCTCCGAAAAACGGTGTCAACTAGGCCTTTGGTAGGTAAAGCAAAGTTACTCAAATTTTATATAGAGTTGAACTTATTCGAAATTGGAGTTTGCCTTACGTTTTCTTATGTCTCTAATGAACAAGGGAGTGTGCATCGAATGCAGCGAATTCGATATAATGTACAATGCGCTATTGAGGCGTATGATAGAGGTATATCCAGCACTCGGTATAAAAGTTATAAGGTTTAATTAGGTCATGTTAAAACAAAGAGATTAAAACAAAAATCCTGTGACCACGCTTACGCGTTTCGGACCAGTGAGGTCCTTAATCATAGCTATTTATAGCTAATAAACCTTAACTTTTATACCGAGTGCTGGATATACCTCTATTATACACCTCTATTACCTTGATTACCTGCTGTCGACACAGGACTTCATTGGGAAGATGTACAAGCACCTGCAGCAATTGGATATAGTTATATTAACCTGCGCCAAATAACACATTGGAAACACAGTGGAAATGTGGTGAGCAAACTTTTGGTAACACATCCATTTGTTCTATACTATGCGCTATTATCGCGCCTCTTATTCTTATGCCTAATTCACACAACTGTGGTGATTAAATCGCAGATTCGTTGTCTGTATTTGTGGTCCATTTGTCCGCAAAAAACTTTACGTAGTGCATCCGTGTGTCATCAGTATACACAGATCCACAAAGAAAAGGCTGCTGGAATCTGTCACAAGTTTGTCCCAACCCCCTGAGTAGGTCACATGATCCGGACAGTAAAAAGACTACCAGTTTTTGCGGCCCCCTCACGGATCCGTGAGCATCAGTCGTGCGCATGAGGTCATATAAATGAATGGGTCTGTGTGCTATCCGCAAAATTGTGGATCGTACGCAGACAAAAAACCCTGGCCTAATTCTGTTTAGAATAAAATCATGTACATAGTTAATTGACCTTTCCTACATATGGTCCTGACTACACCTCCAGCATCCAGCCAACGCAATTTTCTTTCCGTTAAAAATAAAATTAACGTTTAGTGAAAACATAAAGATTTTACCTAATAACAATCCATTTATTATTTCACCTCAATGTTAACGTTTATGATCCCTATAATGTTAAATAATGGCACGGAGAGTCCCAGCAGCAGAACCCTGCGGCCAGTAATCGCCTGTGATGCATTGTAACCCGGCTGGATCTGGGAGCCCGCCAGACCAACAAATTACCAGGGTCGTCTGCTGCATTCTAATACCGAATGTGGGTAGAGACGTGAACGCCGCAGCTTATACCGATGTTGGATTACTGGACGGGACTGCACGGTGCAGCTTTATCAATGAAACGCAGAGGTCTATGACTTGCTGCAGATTACACAGAATTGTATTATTAGACTGTTATGGCCCTGGCAGATAGGTTCCCTCTTGTTTTTAAGGAAATATCAATACACGGAGCATCTGGTTTACTGCGCTGGTGGCAGCAACCGTCATGTTTACTGTGCAGTAAAACATTATAAAGGGTCAAAGTGAGGAGCTGTAAACCTCAGGAAGGTTTCCATCGTTCGTTGTGTCTGCCTTCATTTCTTCCTTTTTTCATGGTCGCCAATCATTTTAGAATTCAGGCATGAAGACAAGGAAAGTGAATGATCTCCGTCACATGCAGGCGTCGGGCATTGGCTGAAAAAAGTTAATGTCTGGTTTATTATAAGTTTTTAGGTTGTTTTAAGGATTTCTGTGCAAGACTAATTATTCACATGAAGACAACCTCTATTCATATGCCCTGTTAGGGCATATGGATGTCCAGGAGGGGGCTTCCCCGCTGGGGAACCCCCTCTGAACCTGATCGGAGAGCCGCGCTGTAAGAGCAGCTCCCCCTTTTTGGCATACTTGAGCTGTCCATGTAATAAAGTACACCAGGATGGATGCCATGTAATACTACATTTCCCCTGCAGCGGCTAATCCCGGCAAAATTGGCTGTTTGCCTGCGTTTCTGCGCTCTTCTCTGAAAGGTGTTGTCTCTGATGAGAGAACCCCTTTAATACATTTATATTAAATTAGTCGTCCGAGACAACCCCTTTCAGTTTGGAGACGCTGCGCATCCGGCTCTCATAACCTCCAGGCAAAACTATGGCCAGCCGGAAAGCCGCTGCAGGGCAAATGTACGCTAGCGGATGAATGTCTATACATGTCTTACATGGACAACACAAATCCACCAGAACGGAAGCGGCTCTCTGATCTGGTTTATAGGTGGGGGTCCCGTCCATCGCATGTCCATATGACCTAATAGGGAATATAGATTGGAGTTGTCTTCATGAGAAGTCCTATCCTTCTCACTCTCAATTACTGGACACTCTAGGGTACAAATCACCAATAGAGTTAGTTGCCAAATATATAACAAAATGGTCAAGTTATTGAAGGCTATAGTGTTGGCCAGCAGGTTGTTCTCAAATGTTTCCTACTCTTAAAAGATTGCAAAATATGGGAGATAAAACTTGTACTCCTACTGTATGACCAATCAATGGATATGAATAAAAGTAATTTAGTCGATTAGATCTGCAATTATTAGGCTCTAATCCCCCTCTTGTCAGAAGAGCCGTCAATGGCCCTGGGGAATTTGATGGAAGAAATAACAATGCATGCACGGAAACCACGCTGGAACCCAGCAAACACCATTGGAAGTCAATAGGGTCCATTGGCTTCGGTGGTGTCTGTTGTACGACGTATCCGGGATAGCATTGTGGCTTCCGCTATGAACAGCAGCAACGCCAATGTGAGGATCGCATCAGTTGACCAACCGTGTTCTTCCTCAAATAATCGATCAACTGATCAACCAGATGGGCTTGATTAAAATATAGAATTGTCACATTTCAATTAAAGCACAGATGATACCCATCTTCTTGAGTCTCATTCATTACGATTAAGTATTTCTTAATTCAATGGAAATTATACTCTGATTTCATGGTCATCGCTTGGCCTGCAGGCCATGGACCACATACGAATGCACTACGAGACCTGTGATTTTCACAACCTCCCCCCCCCACCATCTGATAAATTTTTTTTATTGTATGAATCTTGTTTTACGGAACAGCTGTCAAGTCAACTATCGAAACGCGTCTGCTTAGGTCTCCAGATAATACCAACTGCTGCTGTTCATGTATTCTCCGTGACAGGAGCAAGATGAAAATCGAGATGAATCTCTACAAATTAGACGCCTCTCTGCTTTGACTGTGCAGAAGTGTTTGTCTTCTCGCCCCTGTATAGACAGAAGGCTGCAGAGCTGAAGAGGTCTCCGACCCCGAGACCACTATCCATAAATGATATCGGATTTACAATCCGAGGGTTTATTTTCTCTAGATTTAGGATAGCATCCCCATGAAGTCCTAATCTCAATAGACAGGGGCATGAGTTCTTTCAGATAGCAAAACGCCTCATCTGCAAAAATGTAACGTGTGAATATACTATTAACAATCTGTTACCCGAACAGACCCCTTTAATTAAAAGGGTTGTCCACTACTGAACAACTGTTGACCTATTCACCAGATAGGTCATCAGTATATCAACGGTGCGTGTCCGACACCCGGACCCTGCATCGTTAAGCTGCTCCGGCTGCCTCAGGGCATCGGATGTTATGGCCTATTATGCGATATACAGAGCTGGAAGCAGTTGGCTCCGTACATAGCATTGTGGTCGTGCTGCCAAACTGCAGCGCTGATCCTATTCACTTGACTACTACAGTACTGCAGCTACGCTGCTGTTGAGTGGCTGGAGCCAACTGCTTCCGGCATGTACATCCGGTGCTCGGAGGCAGCCGGTGCGGCTTAACGGTGAGGGGTCCAGGTGCCGGACCCCCACAGATCATGTATTGATGACTTATCCGGTGGATAGGTCATCAGTTGTCCAATAGTGGACGACCCCTTTAAGGGCAGCTGTCAGTGACTAGCGACATGTGCCCTGAAGCAGATCTTCTCCTCAATAAACCTTCTTAACCAGTCAGACGTATTAAGAAGTGCTCATATGTCATAATTTCCCCTGCCTTTAGACCCTTCTTTAATAAAATTTCTACTTCTAATGAGTCCAAGGGACTCACACATGGACATAAAAGCCCTCCTGGACCTTCTGACTACTCGACAGGAGTCATTAAGGAGCTGGACGCAGCATTGCAGACTATTATAATGGCTTAAATTAGACAGATTTCTGGTGCTACGCAGATGTCTAGGCGCCACAAGTCAGATTTGTCATTGCAAAATGAGGTTCGGTAGCAGATAAAAAAAAAAAGGCTACTTTATTACAGAAACCGTGCCACTCTTGCCAATGGGCCTTGTCTGTTATAGCTCAGCCCTATTCAAGTAGGTTTGGATAGGCTGCAATACCTGACTTGGCCTATGGAGAAAAGTGGCACTGTTTTTGGAATAAATTAGCCATGCTTTCCCAACAACATATAACCCCTTTAATGAATCTACATGGGTAAATAAGTGAATACTTAAAGGTTGTACAGGACTAGTGATACATGGCTGCTTTTTTTTTTTTTCCAGAAATAACCCCACATCTGGCCATGAGTTGTATCTGTTATTGCAACTCAGCTCCATTAAAGTGAATAAATTTGAGCCGCAATACCACACACAACCTGTGGACTGGTGTGGTGCTGTTGTTGGAAGAAAGCAGCCATGTTAATCTAATCCTGTACAAGTGTATCATCACAGGGTTTGTGAATTCCTTTTGTTTCCTTGAAAATGTTTTTTCATTTTCTGTAGTGTCATCTAGAATTGGGACTATTGGCTCCTTTACTGCAGATTCAGCTTCTTCCAACAATCCACAGAAAAATGCATTTCACTTACTGTCCTCTCCATCACCCGATATAAAAACACATCAGAGCATACAATCGGATGAGTGATCTGCCCGGCAAAGAGAAGCTCTGAATCAGTTTGTTCTCTCTCCACCACTGATGGAATAATGGAAGGAAAAATTCACCGGCCTCTTTCAGCAGCGCCCAATCATTAAATCATCACGTACAAAACCTCTGCAACATTTATGCTCCAAGATTAGTGAGAGCCGCCAGAGACCACTAAAACTCCTGTGCTTAGAACTTTGTCTCTCTGACACTTCAACAAAACAATGATAAAAATACGTTTCCCGGCCTGAATAAAATGAGACGTTCCAGTTGGGCAATGAGTCTTCTTCCGGGCCAGTTTTAACCCAAAATAAGCACGACAATCCGGTGGCTTCAGCTGTCTTCTAATTTTGAAGCTTTACCTTGGAGACACTTTTAAGGGCTCATTCAGACCAGTGTGTTCCGTGTCCCTGTGCTGTCAGTTGAAATAACGGACAGCACACGGACCCATGCAAGTCAATAGGGCTGTTCAGACGTGTGATTTTTCATGCAGCGAGTGTCCTATATTGGTCCGTTTTTGCGGACGTTGTCGCCCACTGAAGTCTATGGGTGCGTGAAAAACACGGACAGCACATGAACGACATCAGTTGCTAAAGAAATGCAGAGAAATAAAAAAAATAAAACAAAATGCTTGCAGAAATTGGATGCCACACACAAAGCACACTGATGCCACGTGGAACGCACAGCGATGGCACACAAAATGCAGGAAATACGATCCGGTTTTTTGCGCACGCAAATCGGACACGCTCATGTGAATGTAGCTTAAGGATAACATGTAGTTCTTTGGCCTATGAGGCCAGCTATAAATTTCATTCACACTGATGTGATATTTTTAGACTTCCTGTCAATCATCGCATTGAAGAACTAACCCTACAGCCAGTCTCGCTCTGTTGCTTTCAAGTACGCTGCTAAGGCCTTCTGCACTCGACCGAGTTCTACACAACTTAATGTACAGCACCATATTATAGAGGTTAGCCTTGCTTCTAAGGGGGATTATCTCCGTAATACGGCATCCGATGACGGCGTATGTATGCCTCCGTATGAAATCGGAGGCATTTGGTGGTACATTATAGTCCCACAGCCGTATTAAAGCACCTGACAACTCTGGACTGGATTTATGAGGCCTTGGGAGAAAAAAATTGACTGTTTTCTTGACTGTCTTTCCCAACCAGAATTCCTTAGTAGCAAGTCCTGTCAATTTTACATTAGAGATAGCAAACTCAAATGAGATGCTCGTCCAAAATCTAGAACTATTGAATGATTCCCCCCTACACCAAGCTTGTTTGAGGCAGAAATGTGAGTAGGGGCTCCCCAGGAGTGTAATAATTGATCAGGGGTTCCCCATTAGTTAAAAGGATGCTATAGATGGCCCTGCACTGGTATAGTGGATATGAGTGGTGAGGAAAGACTCACACAGCCAAGAGAAAGCAAGCGATCGCTTCACTCCTCGTCGGCTGCCGCTGGCCGAACATTCAGGAATCAAGTAGCTTCTCTGTTTACGATAATGAAGCCTAATCCTTCTTAACGACTCCCGGTACTTAAGATCTATAACGTGTTATTTCGAGAATCGGCTGCTTAAAGGCAGTGTTTATATCTGGAACGTCAGAGATTTGACACCTTTACAAAGCCAAGAGCAATTTCTGCCTCTCAGTGACTAAACGCAGACCTGATTTAACATTCGGGGAAATTATATTGCATTTTTTTTTTTGTGTGTACACGGCCAATGCGCAGACAATTTCTTTTGCACAGAAATTACATTTTATATGAAATCGAGTAAAATGGAGTTTGATGAAGTGACTATTGCGAGATAATTTTCACCGTATTAAAACCCCGGCAGCTTTCAGTCGGCTTACAAAAACCCATGCACGATAAAATAGAAAAAAAAAAACCCTCCACTCCAGGTTTATCTTCTTTTTTTTTTTTTTTTTTTTTTTTTTTAAGCCAATGAAAACGTAATCACCGTTGCTGTCTAAACAAATTGAAACGCCATATTCCGTGCTATCATTTGGAGGCAGCGTATTGTAACGTAATTGCCGCGTTCATAAAATGTTTCCACCTGGATGTAGCAGAAGTTCTGATTCATTTTTTATTTTAACTCAAGCTGTTGGGTAATTTTATGTAGTATAAGGACTGTCAATGTGAAGGGATCATTTGCTGATGGATAGAGATCTGTAATCCAGTGTGTAAAGGTCAGAAGCTATGGCGGACTTGGATGGGGAATACAATTACTTCTGATGTTCCAGTCACACACAAATAGGAGTTCAGAAAATAATATTGTTTTGGCTCTACGGTTGGCGGGTTAGAGATATAGCAGAGTTCAGGAGGGTTTGCAGATGTAGCAGTGCTGAGGGTGGTGTTTGACATAACTCGTGGTTTTATGATGTATGGTTTTACAGAAATCATCAGGTTGCTGTGGAGTTGTGAATTGCTTTCATCCCGTAATTCACATAATTTCTACTAACATTCTGTATTATAATGTAACATACACCTGTCATGCGTTATGTCATAGCTGCCAACTTTCAAAATGTACAGTAGAATTTTATATAAAAAGCAACAACTTTGTTCCATATTACGTAAGCCCTGCCCTTTAGATGTTGACTAGGTGCTATGTGGACCCATAATGATAGCCAGAGTGCCACCATAAACCGTGCCAGTCACAGCAATTAAAAAAAAAAAAAAAAAAAGACAAAATAAAAATGTTCACAGAAGAAAACACATCTTGTTCCAGCATTTCAAGATACCCAGTGTCTCTCACTGTGGAGGACTCACCATGTCAAGACATACATTATGGACAGCCGATTGGTTTCATAGGGGTCTGCGTAATACTTAATTTGTCCTGTGGTGGCGCTGCAGGAGATTTGAACACTTTCTGTTGAGTCCCAGCAGCGGTAAACCCTTCTAGCAAAATGTTCGGCCAACCCCCTCAAAGTTGGCCCGTCATGTGAATCGTCCTGATAAGGTAGAGGAGGCCCTGGGGCATTTGTCGTTCTTGATCTTCCTAATCTCCACACTCCCTCATGTTTGTCCACTGGTATCTCTGAGCTCTTAGTGGGATGTTTGTCCATTCAATGTAGTAAACGAGGGTTTGAAGCAACATTATGGCATCCATATCAGGCAGTCCTACTGACTAACTTGGAGACTAATGCCCTACTGCATGGACCAGACCACAAGCCCCCGGGATGTTGGAGATGAGGAGTCTACAGGGGTTGTACAGGATTAGATAAACATGGCTACTTCCAGAAACAGTGCCACACCTGACTGTGGGTTGTGTGTGGTATTGCAGCGAATGTGAAGAAGTTGTGACTGTATAAATCGGGCACATTTTTTATTTTATTTTTCTTTCGTGCTCTTCTTTTTAGTAGAAGAAATAAGAGGTTTGTTTGGGGAGGTGAAAGACTCACATGTTGTGTACTGTGCCAGCTTGTCGGAGCTGTTGAGCGCACATGGTCTTAGTCCAAAAGCAACATCCCCCTGGACGATTTCACACAGTCAGAAGCAATCTAACAGATGCAAGGGTAGACGCTTCTTAGGCGCTTTGTTTTCTTTCAACCTTTGTGATTTTATATTGGAAATGCTGATTCTGGGCACCTAAATGTCTGCTGCCATTTACATTTACAGCTTGATATTTGCCTTTTTCCCAGAGAATTTGCCTTTATTCACCATTGTTTCTCTTACTGAGCCCTATGACATAGTTTTTTATTTATTTGCACAAACAAAGTCATGTTCTTCAGTGAATCTGCTCAGAAACCCCCATAGCTCCAAAGGCGTATTGATGGTAACAGCAGCCCAGCTGCTTCAGGTGAGTGGGTCTGGGAACAACATGACAATATTTTTCTCTATGCGACCCCTCATTATGACTGCTTATCGATATTTATTTACAGCTGGCAGGGAGGAAAATGTCTTATAAATATATAAATGGTTTGTTACTGGGTGATACATTGGAAGCTCCAACCTAAATATGTGAATTTTTGTTTTACCGTGAGATTTCCTTTCGAGATCATTATTTTTCTTTGGGTGGGGAATGGTTTGCCCACTTGAGGTTGTAGCGTAGCTTTGCACAAAGCTTACATCTTCTGCACTGCCCACCTTTAATACAAAAACATCTGATAAAAATGATTTTGAGTGGTTAGAACAGAACACCAGAATCCCATTGTCTTATCCCAGCTCATTTCCCTTCATGGCAAATAAGCGAATGGTTTAGTTGTTTGTAGTTTATCATCATTCTATCCCCACCCCATGTACTGACTTTTTGGTGAGCTTGTTTCTTGTATTTCTTTAAAAAAAAAAAAAAACAGCAACAGCTGCAGTACAAAGCATGGGGGTAGATTTCATACTACCAATGATTCCAAAGTATAGTGCATTTGTACTGGAGTCATTAATAATAGTCATAAATCATAGTGCTGCCCTTTTTTTTTTTTTTCTTTTTAAACAGGCATCTTTTATCCGACAGAATTGAAGTGTTGCCATACTGCAGCAAATAGTGTCTATATATCTGTAGTAGGCAGGGACTCTGTGTACTTCCATGCACGTGGCTCTGTTAAAAAAAAAAAACTAAAAAAAAACAACACAAGTATATCAAGCTCAACCTGTTTTGACTATAAATACTATAATACGCTCTATGTACTAGAATATCACTACTCCCTACTGCTCCTATGTACAAGACTATAACTATTATAATACTGCCCCCTATATACAAGAATATAACTACTATAACACTGCCCCCTATACACAAGAATATAACTACTATAATACTGCCCCTATATACAAGAATATAACTACTATAATACTGCCCCCTATATACAAGAATATAACTACTATAATACTGCCCCCTATATACAAGAATATAACTACTATAATACTGCCCCCTATATGCAAGAATATAACTACTATAATACTGCCACCTATATACAAGAATATAACTACTATAATACTGCCACCTATATACAAGAATATAACTACTATAATACTGCCCCCTATATACAAGAATATAACTACTATAATACTGCCCCCTATATGCAAGAATATAACTACTATAATACTGCCACCTATATACAAGAATATAACTACTATAATACTGCCACCTATATACAAGAATATAACTACTATAATACTGCCCCCTATATGCAAGAATATAACTACTATAATACTGCCACCTATATACAAGAATATAACTACTATAATACTGCCACCTATATACAAGAATATAACTACTATAATACTGCCCCCTATATGCAAGAATATAACTACTATAATACTGCCACCTATATACAAGAATATAACTACTATAATACTGCCACCTATATACAAGAATATAACTACTATAATACTGCCCCTATATACAAGAATATAACTACTATAATACTGCCCCCTATGTACAAGAATATAACTACTATAATACTGCCCCCTATATACAAGAATATAACTACTATAATACTGCCCCCTATATACAAGAATATAACTACTATAATACTGCCCCCTATGTACAAGAATATAACTACTATAATACTGCCCCCTATATGCAAGAATATAACTACTATAATACTGCCCCTATATACAAGAATATAACTACTATAATACTGCCACCTATATACAAGAATATAACTAATATAATACTGCCCCCTATATACAAGAATATACCTACTATAACACTGCCCCTATATACAAGAATATAACTACTATAATACTGCCCCCTATATACAAGAATATAACTACTATAATACTGCCCCCTGTGTACAAGAATATAACTAGTATAATACTGCCCCTATGTACAAGAATATAATTACTATAATACTGCTCCTATATACAAGAATATAACTAGTATAATACTGCTCCTATATACAAGAATATAACTACTATAATACTGCCCCCTATATACAAGAATATAACTACTATAATACTGCCCCCTATGTACAAGAATATAACTACTATAATACTGCCCCCTATATACAAGAATATAACTACTATAATACTGCCCCTATATACAAGAATATAACTACTATAATACTGCCTCTATATACAAGAATATAACTACTATAATACTGCCCCCTATATACAAGAATATAACTACTATAATACTGCCCCTATATACAAGAATATAACTACTATAATACTGCCCCCTGTGTACAAGAATATAACTAGTATAATACTGCCCCTATGTACAAGAATATAATTACTATAATACTGCTCCTATATACAAGAATATAACTAGTATAATACTGCTCCTATATACAAGAATATAACTACTATAATACTTCCCCCTATATACAAGAATATAACTACTATAATACTGCCTCCTATATACAAGAATATAACTACTATAATACTGCCCCCTATGTACAAGAATATACAGTAACTACTATAATACTGCCCTCTATGTACAAGAATATAACTAGTATAATACTGCCCCCTATATACAAGAATATAACTACTATAATACTGCTGCTATATACAAGAATATAACTATTATAATACTGCCCCTATATACAAGAATATAACTACTATAATACTGCTCCTATATACAAGAATATAACTACTATAATACTGCCCCCTATATACAAGAATATAACTATAATACTGCCCCCTATATACAAGAATATAACTACTATAATACTGTCCCTATATACAAGAATATAACTACTATAATACTGCCTCCTATATACAAGAATATAACTACTATAATACTGCTCCTATATACAAGAATATAACTACTATAATACTGCTCCTATATACAAGAATATAACGACTATAATACTGCCCCTATATACAAGAATATAACTACTACAATACTGCCCCCTATGTACAAGAATATAACTACTATAATACTGCCCCCTATGTACAAGAATATAACTACTATAATACTGCCCCCTATGTACAAGAATATAACTACTACAATACTGCCCTCTATATACAAGAATATAACTACTATAACACTGCCCCCTATACACAAGAATATAACTACTATAATACTGCCCCTATATAAAAGAATATAACTACTATAATACTGCCCCCTATGTACAAGAATATAACTACTATAATACTGCCCCCTATGTACAAGAATATAACTACTACAATACTGCCCTCTATATACAAGAATATAACTACTATAACACTGCCCCCTATACACAAGAATATAACTACTATAATACTGCCCCTATATAAAAGAATATAACTACTATAATACTGCCCCCTATGTACAAGAATATAACTACTATAATACTGCCCCCTATGTACAAGAATATAACTACTATAATACTGCCCCTATATACAAGAATATAACTACTATAATACTGCTCCCTATATACAAGAATATAACTACTATAATACTGATTATATGACTGAAGTTGGTCTCTAATATGATATTAGAATTTCCCTCTTTCTGTTCTCTATTTCTCTGCTGATTCTCGGAATAAACATTGCAAAGTAACAAAACAAATCAACATTAAAGTTTCCTTCCATCCTTTTCATTTAGATAA
Organism: Rhinoderma darwinii; assembly: GCF_050947455.1. NCBI lineage: Eukaryota > Metazoa > Chordata > Amphibia > Anura > Rhinodermatidae > Rhinoderma > Rhinoderma darwinii. The sequence continues at coordinate 90,055,114 of NC_134695.1, forward strand.
TGTGTATTTGTACTTTGCATTCTGTCTCTCTTTAATATGGAGTAATCTTGAATTTTTAACGCTGGGCTCTTTTCCATTTGCATTGCCGGTAATTCAATATATTTCCTACGAAACCTCGAGCTCGGGAGAGACCGCCAGGAGTTAATGTGAAGCTTTTGTACGGAGAGACACTGAATGCCTTGTGCTACTATGGATACGCTCTCCCTGACCCAGCAAATGTATGAACTTTATATACATCTCACAACAGACAAGACATTTTATTTTCCAAAGACTTTCTTCTTCTTTTTTTCCCTCTCTCTCTTTTGTTCCAGACATTGTTCATCATTTATCGAAGAGATAACTTGATTTAATCCGTAGCGCGGGGGCCATTTTGGAAAACAAACATACGCCGGTTTTCTTCATTCTGCCAAACAAAGGACATTTAGAAATAATATATGATCGGTGAGCGGGCCGTTCTATGAAGGCGCCGTGACATTGTGCGTGACACATCTTGGGGAGGACAGGACTGAAGGACGGAGGATGGGCGCGCGTCTCTGATCACCGACTCGAAGGTGGTGTTTGAAATGCGTGCTGGTGACTTTGCTTCCATCACTGTGACAGATGGCGAAGCGCAGGGTTATTGTATGAGTCAGTGTTAAGAGAGAAATTGTGTGCGTTCTCAAACCGTCTAACAATTATATCATGCGTAGATCCATTCCCACTGGCACCACACAGACAGGAGTTTGAGAGCAACCTAGGGGCACAGGGAGGGCGGCAGATATACTGAGCCCAATTGCCAATCTGAAGGGGACAACTTTCCAGCCCTTATGTTTCTATTAGAATGACATAAATAAGTAAACTCTGCTGTAGGAGTATATTTTAATCTCAGGAGACCTCTACGCATTAGTATAGGGATGTATATATATATATACACGTTAAGACGTTGTCCCAAAATTAAAGGGGAAATGTCACTACTTTTTCTCTTACGTGAAATATTCTTAAGACAAAGTCCAAGGTCTGCTCTTTCATGGTAGAAATTGCAACTCTTCCCTGCAGAGGAGTCACCCTTTACATGTCCAGATTTTTAGCCAGTCACATGACAAATTGTCATCTTTACCTTCGTTTCTTGATTGGTTTAAAACCTGCACCTGACAAGTAAAGTAGGACACTTTCTGCCTGGGTTTCCTACCTGGAAAAGAAATTGGAAATTTGAGTGGCGCCCATTATTATCTAGAGGACCTGTATAGTCCTATATGGGATTTTTGTATAGGGAGAAAGTGGTGACGGGTCACTTTTTTATTACATGTCATTGAGGGTAATTTGGGGTTCCTCAGATGGTTTGTCAGCGAGCAGGTCCCTCTCCTAACTGGTTTCGCACATCCGAAGCATTGGTGGCCATAAATCTCTAGTCACTATCTATTCAAATAAATAGGATCCACTGATCTAATACGAAAGCTGTGATTGATTTGTGTATTTGTAGTTGAAGTTTAAATACTTTGTAATGTACATCCTACAACAAAGTGGTCCCCACAACTCATTCAAAACGTACCACGAGACCCCAAACAAACACAGTAGCAGCGTTGATAAGGTTTAATATAATCTCTACACACAAAATAAAAATCACAATTTGACAGTCTCTATATATATATATATTGTAAGTTGGTGTGTATAAATAATCTTCATTAAGGCCCCATGCGGACAACCGTAGTTTTTATCCGTATTTCCGGATGAAATTGCGGACCCATTCATTTCTATTGGACACCTTTCTGTATATTTACCAATGTGTCTGTGCCGTACAAATTATCCGCAAAATATAGGACATGTCCTATTCTTGTTCACAATTGCGGCAAGGACTCGCCCATCGACGTCTATGGGCATTTCTGTATCTGCTGACGGCTACTGATGTGTATCCATAGCTGTCCGTAATTGCGGAAGTGTTGCTATGCAACAGCCGTGGATTCGCCTTGTAGACCTTTTCAAGGGGATTCGAAAACTACGGATGCACTGTGGACCATATATGCGGACAGCTTGCCAGATGTGCGGATGACTACAGATCCGTATTTGCTGACCGTAAAAACCCTTAGACCTTGTGCACATGGCCGTGTTTTTGCTCCCGCAATTCATAATTGCGGATGAATTGCGGACCCATTCATTTCTATGGGCCCATGCACACGACCGTTGGTTTCCACGATTCGTGCATTGGCCGGGAGCCCGGATAGCAAAAAGATAGGACATGTCATTATACGTTCCGGATTTTCTGGTCTGGGCTCATTGAAATCAATGTGTGCATAGTCCGTGAATTGCGGACGGCCCGCTGGTGACACCCCGCGGCCTTCCGTGCCGTAATCACGGACCTCGCACAAGGCCGTGTGCATGAGGCCTTAAGGTCGTGTGCGTAAGGCCTTAACTTAACGTTTTGCCCATGTCCTCCTCTTTACTCCACAACTTTACAATTCAGACCTGACACGTGCAGTGCTCTACATATCCCTTTATCATTTTTGCCCTAAAGGCATTTTCAGAAAGATGCTTTTTTTCTAATACTTTATATTATACATTTTATAAAACCAGAACTAGTGGACCTGATGATCTGCCACCTCCATGCTCTATAGAATGCCAAATAATGCCACCATACAGTACTCATATAATGCCATATAATGAACACATAACCGTGCAATACAGTGACCACACAACACTATCCTACAGCTGGTATTAAACACAGCATGACTGGCACCAAGGGGTAAGTTGGTACCAAGCTGCCAGGGTTGAAGATTACAGTAGACCACGCATTGTCAGGATGAGAAGCTGAGGGGTCCCGTGTATGTTTTTTATGTTTAGAGAGATATTATAATTTGTTACTTTTCCAGCAATGTTAACACAATGTTAATGTTTTCTACAGTGACTGCTTGTTGCGTGCCAATGTCATGAAAAATTGTGTAAAAACATAATTTGTAACGTTCGTGGATGAAGCCTATAGACAATGCTGCAGGTGTGTGTCATAGAAAACCATGCATAAGATTACGAAGAAAAACACAGTAAGGGGAGCCCAGAGAGTTGATGGGAATGAAGTCCTGGTGGAAGAATGGGCAATCTGCACATTGCCGGCGTTCCGAGCTCACAGATCAATCTGCCACCTGCGGAATAATTGGCAGCAATATTCTCCACCTCTTAGAAATCCCGTGTATGTTCCTGTGCAGGATTTGTATTCTACAAGACATAATGACTTGTCAATCCTGTCTGCAAATTCCAAAACAAAATTAATTAGCAATTAATGGATTGAAGACTAATTACATTCGTATAGTTACAAGGAAACCGTGGTCTGCTCTCCGCAGGGGTGGCTGGTTGTAGGGTACAGATGTAGCCGATCCGAGTTAAACATTTAGCACAACTCATGGTGTGTTGTTCGTGGTTTTACATAGAACTGCAGAATAACTTGTTGCATTAACCAAACTGGCCATCGCACCCAGCTTTCCAAGAGTCCAGAATATGCTGTTTATGCATCATTGAAAGTGACAATCTTGGGGAACCTGTAATAGTCAACCGTCGTTTTGAGAACTTTCGCAGGAACAGATATAATTAAAAAGTCTAACACATTTTGGAGACGTTTTAAGTTTGGTGTAGAACCGTGGTAGTCAACCAAACACATAGCAAAGGCCTCCGGTGTGGCCCTTAAGAGCATGCTAGGGCCACACATCACTTTCAATCCTCTATTTTCAATGGAGAGTCGGTCGTGCATGCAAAGTCACTTTTTTTATTGAAAATCTATGGGACATATGGGATCAGGCCACTGAGCATGCTCAGCTGTTTGCATATAACTATATAGATTGACTGTGCGTGTATGGCCACCCCGCTGATGTAAACTGGTCCATGGGGCCGCCATTATTATATGTACGCAGAACGAGCGTTAGAAAAGCAGAGTGAACGCTCTGTAAAGTACACGGAAATACAAGGGAGCCACAGGCTAAGCACTCAAGGGCCACCAGTTTCCCACCACTGGTATACAGATTGTCCAGCACTGGTTAGTTCCCTTTAAACCCCCGAGATCATAGAATCTTTATAATGTAAAAGGCTACATAAACTGTTGGAAGGCATCTGATGGTAATTAGAAACCCTCTCGCAGGGAAGTCTTTAAACATGGATGATGGGTTATACGAGAGCAGGGAGGAGAAGACATGATTTAAGCTGCTATGGCATTTAGTAATGGTCCCAATCTCCCCTTTAAGTGTAATTTTAAGGGCAAATCAAGAATTCCATCTTAATGATGAAATCCCACAGCAGTGAATATTGGATGGCCAATAAAGTGCTCGTCGTTCTCCATATATTCGGGGCTGTTTGCTCAAGTACAAGATCTGGTGGAGGGACGTTTAATAGCTGTGCATTTACATTATTCATCTATTCAGAGGCATGCTTTTGAATTTAATTTCCCTCTTAAGAGCGTTATTTATGGGGTTAGATAAAATGTTACTTGTCTGACGATATTCTCACTTTTTTTTTTTTTTTTTTTTTTGCAGTAAAATTCTCAGGATTGTATTTGTGGGTATAAAGTGATCAAGTGATAGGTTTACAAAGTGGAGAGTTTGGTTTAATTAATTAGAGATATCTGGAGTTTTGCCAGAGAACAACATCACACATCATCCATCGTCTCGTTGAGTCACTTGGCACCTGATGTCTCTAGTAGTTTTAGAACATTATCTTGTAGTTTCTGAAAAATTAACTCTTCGGTCAGGTTCATGGAGAACAATTTTTTGCAACTAATCGTTATGGAACAGGCCTTCTGGTATGAGAGCAGTACAGGTTTGGGAGACTGATCCTGAGTTACAGCCTTTATTAGACTCCAGAGCTGCATTCACAATTCTGCTGGTTGTCATTCGAAACAGTCAAAAAGTTTCCCAACTGTCACTCCCCTTAGCTGAGTTTCAATAATGCAGGGCAATAGATTACTGTATACTAAAGATGTGAAGAACACTTCCCAGAATGCAGAGCACAATATTATGCTCTGTGCAGACACTGATCCAGCAAGAGATGTTGCTAGATTTCAGCTCTGAAGTTTGCAAAATTGTAAATGCAGCTCTGGAGTATAATACAGGATGTAAGTCAGGATCAGTACAGGATAAGTAATGTAATGTATGTACACAGTGACTCCACCAGCAGAATAGTGAGTGCAGCTCTGGAGTATAATACAGGATGTAAGTCAGGATCAGTACAAGATAAGAAATGTAATGTTTTTCTTCTCTGTTAAAGGCCAGAGTCTAAATATTGAGACTGCAGGAACTTTATTTGGCATCTTGTATGATGCAGGTCATTTGCGTTGTGCACAGACTTGACCAGGACCTTTCAAGACTAATATAACAGGTCCATCGTGTACATATAATGCATTTTAAGAGCAGATATCCAAATATCCAGACCCCCCCCCTGCTCTACCCCTTCGGAGCGCTCTATTCACAGTGGGAAACACGCCATTATTACATGGATCATCACAACGATCGTCTGTGATCTGTACTGTATTGTATACTTTGTGTTGTGTTTGACATACAGATTAGCAGTGTTGGTAGTTAGAGTATATCAGTGATTCAGGTCATGCCATATTGTGCAGAAACTGATGACAGCTGCCTAGCGATGGGAAACTTTTGAAAAACTCAAGGTTACCTGTCCATTTAATGCTCTGTACATGTACACTTTATAGAGGTTTTGTAGCTTCACTGGGGCCTTGGTGGTTTTATTACTAGAAAAACAACAAGTGAAGCTTTATATACTGTACAATTAAAATGCATTTAATGGCGCGTTGAATCTACGCTCTGTCATGAGAAAATCGTCTTTTCTTGTTTTTGACTTGCAGAAAATGATTTTTATATGCATCTTTGTCTAAATTTTTGTCCTACCTGTGTAGAGAGACATGTGGCACGCCTTATTCATGTCCTTATCGGAATAGATGGCGGATATGGAGGTAGCTCTTTATACCCTATGCAGGTATGGGACATATGTAGAGGAAGATGTCACTACCAGAGGGGTCTTATCTCCCGCAGGAACAAAGAATCGAGCATGCTGAAATCCTTCTTTCCTGCAACATCTGCCATCGGGGGAGAATTTGGAGAACCATAGACACATTAAATAGTTTGCCAATCCTGCGGAAATCGACAGGTTTGGCTGACTTTTATTTCATGTTCATGGCCAGCTTTAGGAAAGAAGCCGTTGTTAAACAGCTGAATATACATAGTTGGGTTCTTCCAAAGAAGTATTGAATCTCATTCCAAGAAGAGTGACTGTACATGCAATTTTCTATAGAAGCAGTTTGAGGAATGCATGGTTTTTGCTACATTTTTAGATGACCTAGTGGTGGGGATCTCTGCTAAATGCTCCCCATGAATTGTGACTTAAGGACCTCGTTTACAGGGTCTAGTTTGAACAATCTCATCTCACATTATGGGTCCTCCTCTGATGATTTGAACTGTGGGTTTATCTCTGCATGGAGCCCCCAAGTCATCTGAATAGGGGAGTCCTATATAAGCTCTTGTTTAGTCTCCATTATTATTATTTATTTATTTTTGCAGAACATGATCATCCTCTCCTCTGGACTATATGGTATATTTTACCGTTTGATCCTTTTTTTTTAATGAGATGTAGTGACAGCACAGAACAGTGTTACTCTTCGGTTTAGTCGTCTCTTCCAAGACGTCTCCAGCCAGGTTGTCCTGGTGACTATACGGATCATACAACAGAATTATCATTGGCCTCATTTCTGACGACTTCCACTTTCCATGGGCGCCATGAAAACCCAGCTTCTTAATGGCTCACTGTGATTTCTAGTGTGTTCTGCAAAATTTGCTTTCTATCTCTCTACTTCTCCCCCAAAGCGAAAACATGAAGTTCCTGCTGATTCTCTTTCTGATACCATAAAAGTTCCGTAGCAAACAGGCGGCATTTTTCACGAGCTGCTCCGTGACACCGAACGACCCTTCGGGGCATCAGGGATGAAGTGCTGTGCAGGAGATGTTGTTGACAAAGCACTATTACTGTGTTTTATAGACTTGGTATTCAAATCCAAGATATTTTAGCTCGAAGAAGTACATGGCAGGCATGTGAAGGTATTGATCCAAAAAAGGAACTTTTTCCTCTTCCTTTTATATACTTTCTGCATTCTAGAATACCTTCCGGCAAACTCCCGTTCATCAAGACGATCTGAGAAGTTTTTGAAACTTTGTAAATCATATTCGGCATGAATAGAAAACTCGGTCTAGTTGATTTTGACTCTGGGGGCCATCTCTAAATAAGAATTCTGGAGATGTTCTCATCTGATGTTTTAGGAGTCTCATCTAGAGTTGAGCTCCTTTTTGTCCTAATATATCAGTCTGTTTTTGGGACCTATTTCTCCTGCGTGGCAGTATGAACATACTAGTCCTTCTCAATGAATTAGAATATCATCAAAAAGTTAATGTATTTCAGTAATTCAATTCAAAAAGTGAAACGCCTATATTATATAGATCCATTACAAAGAGTGATCTATTTCCAGCAGTTTTTTATTTTAATGTTGATGATTATGGATAACCATTAATGAAAACACAAAATTTAGTCTCTTTCGAAAAATTTAATATTGGGTAAAAGTTGAAGATTGTAGACTCATGATGTGACACTCTAATTAGCGAATCAACACAAAACACCTGCAAAGGTTTCCTAAGCCTTTACAATGACGGGTCTGCTGCTCAGTGTCCAAAGTCCTGTTTTCAGGTGAAACTAAATTTTGTATTTCATTGGGAAATCTCGGTCCCAGAGTCTGGAGAAAGAGTGGAGAGGTGTCAATCCAAGTTTCTTGCAGTCCAGTGTGAAGTTTCCACAGTCGGTGATGGTTTGGGGGCCGTGTCATCTGCTGGTGTTGGTCCACTGTGTTATATCAAGTCCAGAGTCAGCGCAGCCGTCTACCAGGAAATTTTCCAGCACTTCATGCTTCCCCCTGCTGACAAGCTTTATGGAGATGCTGATTTTATTTTCCAGCAGTACTTGGCACCTGCCCACACTGCCCAATGTACCAATACCCGGTGTAATAACCACAGTATCACTGCGACTGATTGGCTAGCAAACTCACGTGACCTAAACCCCATAGAGAATCTATAGGGTATTGTCAAGAGGAAAATGAGACACCAGACCCAACAATACAGACGAGCTGAAGGCCGATATCAAAGCAACCTGGGCCTCCATAACACCTCAGCAGTGCCACAGGCTGATCGCCTGCATGCCATGCAGCATTGATGCAGTAATTGGTGTAAAAGGAGCCCCGACCCCCGAACTATTGAGGGCATATACTGTACATACTTTTCAGTAGGCCAACATTTTGGTATTGAAAATCCTTTTTGAAATTGGGCTTATATAATCTAGTTTTCTAAAATGCAAAATTTTTGGTTTTCATTATCTGTTCCCATAATCATCAACATTAAAAGAAAATAAAAAAAATGCTAAAGATAGATCCCTCTGTGTGTATTTGAGCTATATAATGAGTTTTACTTTTTGAATTGAATTACTAAAATATATTTAACTTTTTGATGATATTCAAGTTCATTGAGAAGGACTAGTATTTCAGTATCTTCTTCGTGGTGTTCCCTGGTACAGGTCATACTCCATGGTGTCCACGACCATTAGTTACTCATCATTTAGTTGTTCATCAGATCTCTTAAAAAATCTAATTTCAATGGGAATTGCTGGGACCCTAAACAGATAAGGGCTTGGGGAAGTTGAAATGCATCACTATTTCTGCATATTTTTAGGTTTTCAATTAGATTTTTACTCTTGAATAGTTGGCTTTTATGTGATTCATTCACCCTTTGCATTGTCAAAAGCCACTGCAAATATGCAACGTAATAAGCATGTTGTGGATGTGAAAATCTGCAGGTTGCACTGAAATTTGGGGTATATAGTGTGTTTTGTTACGTGTTTTGGCCCCTGTGGTTCACTAGATATCATTTTATTATGTTTTGTATCTTATTGGTTGCTTTAGGTAACACCACTGTTTTGCTGCATCGGTTTGTACACCTGATGGGTGCAAATACCTTGTAAGTAAAACATTACTATGTGTTCAGTTATTTCAGTCTGCTTTTGTTTTTCTTGGCTGCTGTATGTTTATACTTCCCTTGTAAAAGGAGAAATGGTTATTGATGAGCCGGCTCCTTCACGATGCTTGAATGCATTATGGGATTCGCACACAGAATGATGCTTAATGTGAGGTTTATGAGCAAGAAAATGATAAATCATTGATTCTGAAAATGGTTCCTTCTCCTCCAATTTGTCACACAGAAAACGCTTATCCCGAAAGATATATCCAAATGACTGTGTATTATCGGTGTCTCAGTGCAGAGCTGCGATGACTGTGTCTTTTGTATTTCTTCAAATGCTGATTTTTTTGGAGTACAAACTGAAAATGTGGAGATAAACGGTGCCCCTAGTGGACAGTACGGCTCATTGCACCAAACACAAAATAGAGCAAACGTTAGTAAAACATAGTTTACCTTGGAACGCCATTTTAAACTTAAGAAGTTAAGCAATATTTAATACCCCTTGTATTTATACTAAATTAAAACTTATTTTATAGTCCATTCTAATCTACAAATACACTCAGTACCGCAGGCTGCTGAGTTAACATTTTCTAGCATTCCCTCCCTGTTCAATGTATATTTGGAGCATTCTCTGCTTCGGTACATTCTTTGCAGTATCTAATATATATAAATTTTATATATATATATATATATATATATATATATATATATATGATAATATATAAATTATTCTTGACTGCCGTAAAGCAGAAAGCATTGAATTGTTGGAACTCCTCTAAGCTGATAGGGGTGTGTGTGTCAGCAAACTCGTTGTCTGTTTCTGATACCAACCTGCAAAATTGTGAATTCCATTCTGGACTAAAATACAGGCTGTAGTGTAAGATAAGTATTTGCACTTACCCATCTTTTTGTGTAGATATCTAGATTTAAATGATGGTTGAAAGTGAATTATTTATTTTCTGCTGTATATTGAAAATGTAATGTGTGATGCATCAGATCATAATTCACGGATGCTAGTGACAGGGGATGGGCTGAAACAATAACTTTTTTTTAAAATAAATGGTGGAAGCCTTTATAATTACTAATTAAAGCACTTGGTAGGCATCATTCACACGTCCGTTTCCGTTTTGCGCACTGTAAAATATGGATCCTAGAAGCATCCGTGTGCTGTCATTTTTTTTTTACAGATACATATACTAGAATGGGTGAGACGGACCGCGAACACGAACAAGAATAGGATATGTTCTATAATCTTGCGGAACGGACACACGGTACCGCCCAAAAAAAAAAAATAGAAAGATGTGTGCATGGATAAGTCACTAGAATAAACAACTGACGTGTGAATGAGCCCCAACTCTGTGGGTAGTATCAGGACTAAAAAATATGTCCGTAGTAAGGCCCTGTTCACACAGCTTTTTGGTGCTGTTTTTGACGCGGAAACCGCGTCCGAAACCGTGCCAAAAAATTTCAAAAACCACCTCCAATTTATTTGAACGGAAGGCAGTTTTTTTCCCGTGAGCGGAAAAAAACTCTCGCGGAAATAAGAAGCGTCATGCCGTTTCTTCAGGCGTTTCCGTCTCTGACCTCCCATTGACATCAATGGGAGGCAGAGAAACGTTGTTCGCTGTGTTTTTTGCCCGCAGTGCTCAATGGCCGTGGACTAATAACGCAGCAAAGAGGACGTGCTAGAAACCCAGTGGCAAAAGTGCTGAATTTTTTACAAAACTGCCAATCATTCTGTGTCTGGCATGTTGCTTTTTGGCGCTGCACTGTAATGTGTTTGATTAAAAACATCCTAAACACCCAAACATGTCTATCCAGTCTGTGCAACTAATTGCTGTTTACTGTCACAGATGTATAATACCCAGAACTCGGCGCTTTGAATAGTTATCTCATTAAAACAAGTTTTTCGTTGAATACATTTTGAACTTTTTTTCCCTCCAAAATGTGTTAGGAAATGCTCATTATAATTAATGAGACCCCCCCCCCCCATCCCTACTTCATTGTATTCGTGTTCTACGGTGTGTGACTAATGAGTCCGTTCATTGTAATTCTTCCTGACAAAAGGCTGACAGATCCTCTTAAATGTTCTGCTCCTTGCATTGCACTTGACATGTTTGTTTGTTATAGAAGTCTACACCTGCCTAAAAAATATTATCATGAAAGGTTAATAAATTGTAATGTTTGTGCAATATTTATGTGTAAAGGAACCACAAACTAATTCAAAGGCTGATAATGGAAACATTTTATCATCTATGATCTTCTTCTAGCATTATCAGTTGGATCACCTTGCCGTGGATGATGGTCTAAGGGCCTGTTCACATCAGCGTTTGGTTTCCGTTCATCGGTTCCATTTAACCTTTCTGTCGGAGGAACCGATGGACGGTAAGCTGAACGTTAACTATAGCTTCCGTTTGCATTACCATTAATTTCAATGGTAATGCTTCCATTGCAGTTGGTTTACGTTTTGTTTCCGCTTTTGTTTTTTTCACGAAAACGAAAGCGCTGTCGACTACGCTATTGTTTCCGTGAAAAAGACGGAAACTTTACGGAACGGAAAGAAATGGAAACGCACTGCAACGGAAGTATTACCATTGAAATCAATGGTAATGCAAACGGAAGCTATAGTTAACGTTCGGCTTTCTGTCCATCGGTTCCTCAGACGGAAAGGTTGAACGGAAACCAAATGCTGATGTGAACAGGCCCTAATAAGGTGACAATTCCTCAAAGTACAATTTTGTGGTGTCACTTGCCTCCTCCCTACTACACAGAATAAAGTTTTAGAGAGTATATTGGAAAACGGCACCCCCAAAAACGGCATTATAGCATGGGACCCCCCTTAAAGAGCCTATCCCCTCTCATCACAGATAACCTATTAAATCTGGGAGCTGCTCATGTAGGTCCAGTTCCCAAGACCCCCAGCAAATAGTTGAATTTACAAGGGGGAAGATGATTGACACGATTCCACCAGAGCGTATCGTATTAGCGGCTTTCCGCTCTAGCTCATAGAGTGCTGTCCTCTGACGTCCATTTGCCCTAACAGGGCAAAGGTTGTCCTGACTCTACTCTTTCTTTACATAGTCCGTCAAGGAGTAGATATAGGGTTGCAGTCATGCCAAGGCTCTGGAGCTTGACCGAATCCAATGGTCCCTCTGCCATATTAGAGGACCGCAGTATTCTGAATGACACATGGTAGTTGGATTGGCCTTTCCATGCACATCCCATGTCCATTGTCAATGTAGATAAATACAGCAGTAGCCACAGCCCCTGAGACCAAATCTCGGGGATAAAATTGCAAAACCCGATCTATTAGAACGTGTATGCTAGCACTCGGCTCGCTTCAATAAACTTTATTATACGGTCCTGAAAAACTCCTTTATGGCATATCGGATCGGTGAGCTGGAATACAGACCTTTGAACCTTTGCTATATGCTCACTAGTGTTGCTCTCTTTTGGCGACAAGTACGGGAGTGAGATTATCTCCTGCCTCTGCCAGACTCCACGCCAGGGGACCTGTTGGGAATTTCATGTCCAGAAACTTTTCAATCAAACACCGCTGAGAAAAAAAATATGAAATCTGCCCAGACCGGCTTGATTGCACACAGCGTAAGCGCACGGCGGGGGCCAGACACCGCCAGCGCTAGGGAACGGCATGAGGCAGACCTGTATGGAAAGGCTATGATCACTGTGTTTATTGAAATTATACTTCTATTTTCTCTGCCTCGCTTTGGGAAAGTATATATCCAGCCTATATTCCCTTCTTCCCTGTAGTCTGCAGCCAGAGGAGTAAATGAATAAGGGCTTTAGTATTAGTTCTCTAACCAGTTCATCATGTACTGTGCAGAACACTACTCAAAACCTCAATAATAGGTTTTTATATTAAAAGGGAAGATCCAGTTCTCAACATCCAGTGAAAATCGACAGTAAGTTTGCAAAATACTTTGCTATATGTTGAACTGATCTTCTATATCATAGCTCCAGTTGCATCCAGTGCTGTATTCAGAATTCTGCTGGCTGCTACTCTAACAGCTGCTGGACTGTCCCATTGCATTGTGGGAGTTGCAATTCTATATTACGACGGACTTCTGCACTAAATTTTTTATAATGCAGCACAGCAGGACAGGCCGTGTACATACTGACATACATACTTTGTTCTCTTTAAATTGGAAATACCTTTAAAAAATCGGTAAAGGTTTTACACAGCAGGAATAACCTGATCTGCGTTTCCATAAAAAGATGCCCTATAGTCATAAATGGGGAAACCATTTCAGGGTGTCCCAGCGATCAGCTATAATCTTCGGGGGGGGCGGGATCTGGCAGCATGTGTTCAATTCCCCTGCAGCGCCACCACAGGGGGAATAAAGCATTGCATGATGTCTATTTAATGTTTATTTAAATGAATGTGCTGTCTGTGTAATGCATGGAGCTGCCGGGTCCTCCAGGGAGAGGGAAACTTTTTTTTTTTTTAGCTGCTCATTCTGTCCTGAATGAGTGATTCCCCTTTAGCATGCGGAGCCCCTTTTTATCTTATATTGTAGACTTGCCTATGCTTCTCCATGTTAGAAGTTAGTAGGAAGGATTGTGTCCAGTACAAATACTGTTTTGCTATATCACATGCAGTAAATCCTCTGCTGCTTCCTTCAGTGCATAGGTAAATAATGAATGCTCACATTGCCCCTAACCATCGGCTGGCTACCCCATTTTACCTGATTGGCTTTGTGATTTAAGTGGTTTTGTCATCCATGATATTAATGACGACCTTTCCCTGCAAAAAAACCTCCTTGTTCCCGTGTTCATCCATCTCGGCGCAGAGATACTGACATCTCCTAACGATTTCTACAGGGGAATATTTGGGTCTGAAGGTCCAACTTTATTTGCGAGACGGAGAATATCTTGTATTAGGGAAGAGGAAATCATGGATGACTTGTAATGTGTTCTGACACAATGTGACAGTCTGAGACTCTTCATCATATCACATCGAGAACCGGCTCTGACATTGAATACAAAGCGCAGTGTGAACCTCTCCGTCCTCACCCACGTAGTGGAGGATTATTTCTTCAGGTTGTTGCACTTGTAATTATCCAATTGCATTTACAGGGGCATCGAGAAGCGAGCACCTCTTTAATATTTCCGTGTTATTTGTTCTTTACCCACTGGAGATGTTTTTCAGCCATAAGCTCCAACCCAAATTAACCAGTAAAACCGTCCAATCATCTAATTTTTGGCGGGTGCGCCGCCTTCTTCTACAAGGACTAGAGAGCTGACAAACACCAAGCCCTTGAACTTGAATATAAACCGTCAATGCAGGTCACAGCTTGAACCCAATAACCGGCTGTTAACGGGTAGATTCCTTCGATAGTGATAGTGGAAAACCATTTGCACATTTACTTTAATGAAAGAATGTACAAAGTTTTATATTCTTGTATATAGGGGGCAGTATTATAGTAGTTATATTCTTGTATATAGGGGGCAGTATTATAGTAGTTATATTCTTGTATATGGGGGCAGTATTATAGTAGTTATACTCTTGTATATAGGGGGCAGTATTATAGTAGTTATATTCTTGTATATAGGGGGCAGTATTATAGTAGTTATATTCTTGTATATGGGGGCAGTATTATAGTAGTTATACTCTTGTATATAGGGGCAGTATTATAGTAGCTATATTCTTGTATATAGGGGGCAGTATTATAGTAGTTATATTCTTGTATATAGGGAGCAGTATTATAGTAGTTATATTCTTGTATATAGGGGCAGTATTATAGTAGTTATATTCTTGTATATAGTGGGCAGTATTATAGTAGTTATATTCTTGTATATAGGGGGCAGTATTATAGTAGTTATACTCTTGTATATAAGGGGCAGTATTATAGTAGCTATATTCTTGTATATAGGGGGCAGTATTATAGTAGCTATATTCTTGTATATAGGAGGCAGTATTACAGTAGTTATATTCTTGTATATAGGGGGCAGTATTATAGTAGTTATATTCTTGTATATGGGGGCAGTATTATAGTAGTTATATTCTTGTACATAGGAGGCAGTATTATAGTAGTTATATTCTTGTATATAGGGGGCAGTATTATAATAGTTATATTCTTGTATATAGGGGGCAGTATTATAGTAGTTATATTCTTGTATGTAGGGGGCAGTATTATAGTAGTTATATTCTTGTATGTAGGGGGCAGTATTATAGTAGTTATATTCTTGTATATAGGAGCAGTATTATAGTAGTTATATTCTTGTACATAGGAGGCAGTATTATAGTAGTTATATTCTTGTATATAGGGGGCAGTATTATAGTAGTTATATTCTTGTATGTAGGGGGCAGTATTATAGTAGTTATATTCTTGTATATAGGAGCAGTATTATAGTTGTTATATTCTTGTACATAGGAGGCAGTATTATAGTAGTTATATTCTTGTATATAGGGGGCAGTATTATAGTAGTTATATTCTTGTACATAGGAGGCAGTATTATAGTAGTTATATTCTTGTATATAGGGGGCAGTATTATAGTAGTTATATTCTTGTATATAGGGGGCAGTATTATAGTAGTTATATTCTTGTATATAGGGGGCAGTATTATAGTAGTTATATTCTTGTATATAGGGGCAGTATTATAATAGTTACATTCTTGTATATAGGGGGCAGTATTATAGTAGTTATATTCTTGTATATAGGAGCGGTATTATAGTAGTTATATTCTTGTATATAGGGGGCAGTATTATAGTAGTTATATTCTTGTATATAGGGGGCAGTATTATAGTAGTTATATTCTTGTATGTAGGGGGCAGTATTATAGTAGTTATATTCTTGTATATAGGAGCAGTATTATAGTAGTTATATTCTTGTACATAGGAGGCAGTATTATAGTAGTTATATTCTTGTATATAGGAGCAGTATTATAGTAGTTATATTCTTGTACAGAGGCAGTATTATAGTAGTTATATTCTTGTATATAGGGGCAGTATTATAGTAGTTATATTCTTGTATATAGGGAGCAGTATTATAGTAGTTATATTCTTGTATATAGGAGCAGTATTATAGTAGTTATATTCTTGTATATAGGGGGCAGTATTATAGTAGTTATATTCTTGTACATAGGAGCAGTATTATAGTAGTTATATTCTTGTATATAGGAGCGGTATTATAGTGTTTATATTCTTGTACATAGGAAGCAGTATTATAGTAGTTATATTCTTGTATATAGGGCCAGTATTATAGTAGTTATATTCTTGTGTATATAGGAGCAGTATTATAGTAGTTATATTCTTGTGTAGATAGGAGCAGTATTATAGTTGTTATATTCTTGTATATAGGGGCAGTATTATAGTAGTTATATTCTTGTGTATATAGGAGCAGTATTATAGTAGTTATATTCTTGTGTATATAGGAGCAGTATTATAGTAGTTATATTCTTGTATATAGGGGCAGTATTATAGTAGTTATATTCTTGTATATAGGGGCAGTATTATAGTAGTTATATTCTTGTATATAGGGGGCAGTATTATAGTAGTTATATACTTGTACATAGGGGGCAGTTTTTTTTCTACTGTATATAATGGCGACTCTCCTTCCTGGACAACCCTTTTATGTTCCATATACAATGTTTTTCTGCCGCCTGTCAGAGAAGTAAATCTGTTTCCCCTCTCCGTGTTGACAGTTCATTGTTTTGCCTTCTCTGCAGCATCTTTTATATATTACCTGGGCTTTCAATTAATCTTTATCAATGCAAATCAGCCGATCCATTTAGTAAACTGTGACCTTGTGTTATACTACCGCTGATAAAATTGATATAGGAGATACAAATAACCTGTAATTGTATGACGTGTGTGTTTGTGTGTGTGTGTGTGTGTGTGTGTGACATCGCTGATATGTGCTCTTTCCTGCGTTGTCTTGTCAGGGAGGAGATCCATTGTTTCCCGGCTGCACTGCCTGCTGCTCGGCATATATAAAGACTTAACAATGTGGTTGTAATGTCAGCGGTGTGACATATAGACTCATATTTATGTACAGTAAATGAACAAGCAGCACAGGACATAATCTGCGCGGCAGCACATCAATAATGGTGTCGTTTTCCTGTGTCGCAGCCTCAGATTCTTATTATCAGACAGAGCTGTAGGCAGATAGCATCTTACAACTATTGTGATGAGGCTGTTTAGCTGCTTATTACAAGCACAAAACAATCTGCTCCATAAAATCTCTCCAGCAACCCATTATAAATTCCGAGGAAATTTTTTGGAGAACGACTGCCGGGAAGAGCAGTTTGTTTGTATGGTTTGTTGTTGTGCTAATCAATGGGTTAAAGGTATCTGCCTTCCCTCTACTCCCCCCCCCCTCCCCCCCCCAAAAAAAAAAAATACTCCTTATTTACTCTTCCCTACTAGGCACCAGAAGTCAATTTGCCCTGCACAATGCAGAGGGTGGACCTTTCGATGGGGCATAAAGAAGGTCCCCCCCAAGATCACCTATGATATTGGTGGCCATGTTGGTCTCCATGTAGATTCAGCGTGGTCACTTCTACCGACGGTGAGAATTTTTGTGCCATTTACCACGACTCATAAAGTGCATATTATTGTTAGAACATTAAAGATATGTTCACACCGGGCAGAGCTGCGTTTAAGTACACCGCGTATCTGCCCTGGAAGCTGCAGGGAATTCTGGCATAACCGCACTAAATTGTGGTTCAGTTTTTCATCCAGAATGTCCGCTGCGGAAAATAGCAGGTTAAAAAAAACCTAAAAAAACAAAACATGCTTGCCCATAGCCATGGCGACAGGTCTCTCCTGACGTCCTGCAGCCCGGCCTCCTGGGATGACGTTTCATCCCGTGTGGAATCTGCAGCCTGTGGTTGGCTGAAGCAGTCACATGGGATGAAACATCATCTCTGGAGGCCGGGCTGGACGCAGAAGCAGAGAGATCTGGATGCGTAGGAGAATTGCTGCTTTTCCGCCGCAAAAATCGCATCATCTGCCATTTCTTGCAGGTTTTATCTCCCCATTGAATACAATGGGGAAAACCCACAACAGGAAACCGCGATTGCGCAGCATAAATTGTCATGCTGTGGATTAAAAAAACGACACACCTCGTCTTTTTATGAACGTTTTTTCGGTGTTTTTTTTGCTCAGCATATGGATGTGATTTGTTCAAATCTGTAATACGCTGCAGATTTTCCACAATGAAATCCGCAGTATTTACGGTACAGGTGAACCCGGCCTAATAATAGATCTTCCCCTAATTTGTGGCTCTTTTCACACTTTCACACTCATTGCATTTGATCATGAGGCACAATTCACATGACCGGGTCCGAGTGTTGGCCAATAAAAACGTTCATTTTTCTCAGCCTTTTTGCATCCACTTTGTATCCTTTCCGTTCCGGGCCGTGTTTCCGTTTTTAACGGCCGATTTTGACCCGTTTCGCATCTGTTTTTTTTCCCTGTCCATTTGAAAAACGGATACATTTCATTTGTCAATTTTTTGCCACACACTTCCCTCTGTAGAAAGTGCCACACACTTCCCTCTGTAGAAAGTGCCACACACTGTCCCCTGTAGAAAGTGCCACACACTGTCCCCTGTAGAAAGTGCCACACACTGCCCCCCTGTAGAAAGTGCCACACACTGCCCCCCTGTAGAAAGTGCCACACACTGCCCCCTGTAGAAAGTGCCACACACTGTCCCCTGTAGAAAGTGCCACACACTGCCCCCTGTAGAAAGTGCCACACACTGCCCCCTGTAGAAAGTGCCACACACTGCCCCCTGTAGAAAGTGCCACACACTGCCCCCTGTAGAAAGTGCCGCACACTGCCCCCTGTAGAAAGTGCCGCACACTGCCCCCTGTAGAAAGTGCCGCACACTGCCCCCTGTAGAAAGTGCCGCACACTGCCCCCTGTAGAAAGTGCCGCACACTGCCCCCTGTAGAAAGTGCCGCACACTGCCCCCTGTAGAAAGTGCCGCACACTGCCCCCTGTAGAAAGTGCCGCACACTGCCCCCTGTAGAAAGTGCCGCACACTGCCCCCTGTAGAAAGTGCCGCACACTGCCCCCTGTAGAAAGTGCCGCACACTGCCCCCTGTAGAAAGTGCCGCACACTGCCCCCTGTAGAAAGTGCCGCACACTGCCCCCTGTAGAAAGTGCCGCACACTGCCCCCTGTAGAAAGTGCCGCACACTGCCCCCTGTAGAAAGTGCCGCGCGCCCCCCCCTGTAGACAGAGCCGCGCGGCCCCCCCTGTAGACAGCGCCGCGCGGCCCCCCCTGTAGACAGCGCCGCGCGGCCTCCCCTGTAGACAGCGCCGCGCGGCCCCCCCTGTAGACAGCGCCGCGCAGCCCCCCCCTGTAGACAGCGCCGCGCAGCCCCCCCCTGTAGACAGCGCCGCGCAGCCCCCCCCTGTAGACAGCGCCGCGCAGCCCCCCCCTGTAGACAGCGCCGCGCAGCCCCCCCTGTAGACAGCGCCGCGCAGCCCCCCCCTGTAGACAGCGCCGCGCAGCCCCCCCCTGTAGACAGAGCCGCGCGGCCCCCCCTGTAGACAGCGCCGCGCAGCCCCCCCCTGTAGACAGCGCCGCGCAGCCCCCCCCTGTAGACAGCGCCGCGCAGCCCCCCCCTGTAGACAGCGCCGCGCAGCCCCCCCCTGTAGACAGCGCCGCGCAGCCCCCCCCTGTAGACAGCGCCGCGCAGCCCCCCCCTGTAGACAGCGCCGCGCAGCCCCCCCCTGTAGACAGCGCCGCGCAGCCCCCCCCTGTAGACAGCGCCGCGCAGCCCCCCCCTGTAGACAGCGCCGCGCAGCCCCCCCCTGTAGACAGCGCCGCGCAGCCCCCCCCTGTAGACAGCGCCGCGCAGCCCCCCCCTGTAGACAGCGGCGCGCAGCCCCCCCCTGTAGACAGCGGCGCGCAGCCCCCCCCCTGTAGACAGCGGCGCGCAGCCCCCCCCTGTAGACAGCGCCGCGGGGATTAGGGATTCCAATCCTACAGGGAGCAAAAAATCCTCCTCCTCCTCCCATGCACTTCGCACTGTGAGAAAGAGAAGAGAGGGAGCAGCACAAAGCACGTCCGTCACTCGGATCGCATCCAAGTGACAGCCGTGCTTTATTTCGCCTCATATACTTCTATGACGGCCGGGAGAACGGCCCAAAATAGGGCGTGTGAATAGCCCCATTTCGGGTCTATTGTTCTTACTGTGGCCGTGTGACGGCCGTTAAATAAATGGCCACCTCACGGCCGGGTTTCCCCGTCTTGTGAATAGGGCCTAACAGACCATTACCGCAATGATGGATCTGTTTTGAAATGGATCCAAACGAATCCTGGTTGACTTAATTAAACTCGAGATTCTGGCATTTTGAGGTAGAATAGCTCTGCAGACTATGCTATACTTAAAGAGGCTCTGTCACCAGATTCTCAAACCCCTATCTCCTATTGCATGTGATCGGCGCTGCAATGTAGATAACAGTAACGTTTTGTTTTTTTTTTAAAACGTTCATTTTTGGCCAAGTTATGAGCCATTTTATATATATATGCAAATGAGCTTTCAAATGGACAACTGGGCGTTTTTTTTTCTCGTTATGTCCAACTGGGCGTGTATTGTGTTTTCAACTGGGCGTGTTTACGTGTATGACGCTGACCAATCAGTGACCAGTCAGCGTCATACACTCCTCTCCATTCATTTACACAGCAGCGATGTGCAGCCACATACACAAAGATTAACGTTTATCAAGTGTCCTGATAATGAATACACATGAAATCCAGCCTGGACGTCATGTGTATTCAGAATCCTGACACTTCTGAATCTTTTCTGTGAGATTCCAGCAAGCCACGCGTAATCTCGCGAGATTACGGAGGTAAACGAGATTTTGTTTCCCTTGCTGGAAATCTCACAGAAAAGATTCAGAAGTGTCAGGATTCTGAATACACATGACGTCCAGGCTGCATTTCATGTGTATTCATTATCAGGACACTTGATTAACGTTAATCTCTGTGTATGCGGCTGCACATCCCTGCTGTGTAAATGAATGGAGAGGAGTGTACGCTGACTGGTCACTGATTGGTCAGCGTCATACACGTAAACACGCCCAGTTAAAAACACAATACACGCCCAGTTGGGCATAACGAAAAAAAAAAAACGCCCAATTGTCCATTTCAAAGCTCATTTGCATATATATATAAAATAGCTCATAACTTGGCCAAAAATGAACGTTTTTTAAAAAAACAACCCGTTACTGTTATCTACATTGCAGCGCCGATCACATGCAATAGGATATAGGGATTTGAGAATCTGGTGACAGCCTCTTTAAGTCATTAAGCATTACTGACTAAATCCCGGGAACCTTAAAGGCCCTTTTACACGCGCCAATTAACGGGAAATGTAAACGATCAGCTGATGAATAAGCAAACGCTTGGCCATCGGCTGATCGTATCGGTAATGCTGCACTAAATGTTATCGTTGTCGGCGGCACATATTACTGTGCAAACAGGGAGATGTGCTGCCAACATGATGGAAATGCATGGAGGCGAGCGACCATAATGTGGAGCTCATCCCCATACATTACTAATAGCAGCTCCTTGTGAAAGGAGCAATCGCGCGCCGATCAATGAGCGGTCTAGTTGACCACTGCTCATTTACACTGCCCATGTTGGATTGTGTAAGAGGACCCTTAGATTGGTGGATTATTCTCTCTGATCTGCAGGGGTCTCACCCCTATACTTGTTTACACAGCTTGGGTAAGGCCACCCGGAGCGGCACTTACCTGGCTGCAACGCGGTCAAGAACCGCACTGGCACCATGTTTGGCGCAGTTGTCAAATAGCCTGTTAATGGCTCGATGATTTTTCAGGTATTGGTCAGTTTTACCTTCAACATCGCACAGCCATTAAGAGGCTGTTTGACAGCGGTGCCGAAGGTGGTGCGGTTTCGATTGTTGGCCTGTAGTGGCCGGGTGGGTACCACTCTATGTGGCCTTACTCTCACAGCAGTTCATCTGTTCAAAGCGGCGGCTGTCCCAGTTACTGCAGTTTATCCTATTCAAGTGCATGGGATTGAGCTGTAGACCCCAAATGATAAAACATTGAGGGTGATAGAACAAATGTTTCCTTTGTCGGGCAGTAAATTATTTTATAGGACTAGAGACTTCCCTCTGTACATTCAACTCTGCAAATGGGTTAAGAAAAATAAAATCAGATTAGCTATTTAAGTAAATTGCCAAAATTGAAGGGGGGGGGGGTTGTCAGGTATTTTAAGTGCTTTATATCAACCAGTGTTCCTGAAATGTCTCTTTAAAAAGTCATCAAACGGGGATGTCATCAGCAGGATAAATCCTGAGCAGCCAAACAGGGAGACATCAGGATGAAAGATGGCGCCTAATAGCTGATTAAACACTAACTTTGTAACCTTGGCAAGTCAGACAAATGATGTGTGATGGCGAGATACGCTCCGGCTCCTGATTTAGTACCGCTCCTGTTTCATTTCCTACCTGGATTGGATTATTATTCACCAGAAATGTTTATATTGGGGGGTTTCTTGCATTGAATATGGATATGTTATTTAAATTGTAAAAAGATGTTCCCTGTAGGAATGTTGGCTCAGCAGGGCACTTACACATTAGCGGGCGGTGGAGCTCTGCTTCATGCAGGAATACATTTGTATATATTTGAGTAGTGTGTTTAACAGTAAATACAGGACATCTCCATTAGTCTGATAGATATTCATATACAGTGAAGGAAATAAGTATTTGATCCCTTGCTGATTTTGTAAGTTTGCCCACTGTCAAAGACATGAACAGTCTAGAATTTTTAGGCTAGGTTAATTTTACCAGTGAGAGATAGATTATATATAAAAAAAAAAAAAGAAAATCACATTGTCAAAATTTTATATATATTTATTTGCATTGTGCACAGAGAAATAAGTATTTGATCCCTTTGGCAAACAAGACTTAATACTTGGTGGCATAACCCTTGTTGGCAAGCACAGCAGTCAGACGTTTTTTGTAGTTGATGATGAGGTTTTCACACATGTTAGATGGAATTTTGTCCCACTCCTCTTTGCAGATCATCTGTAAATCATTAAGATTTCGAGGCTGTCGCTTGGCAACTCGGATCGTCAACTCCCTCCATAAGTTTTCGATGGGATTAAGGTCTGGAGACTGGCTAGGCCACTCCATGACCTTAATGTGCTTCTTTTTGAGCCACTCCTTTGTTGCCTTGGCTGTATGTTTCGGGTCTTTGTCGAGCTCGAAGACACAGCCACGAGCCATTTTTAATATCCTGGTTGAGGGAACGAGGTTGTCACTCAGGATTTGACGGTACATGGCTCCATCCATTCTCTCATTGATGCGGTGAAGTAGTCCTGTGCCCTTAGCAGAGAAACACCCCCAAAACATAATGTTTCCACCTCCATGCTTGACAGTGGGGACGGTGTCATAGGCAGCATTTCTCTTCCTCCAAACACGGCGAGTTGAGTTAATGCCAAAGAGCTAAATTTTAGTCTCATCTGACCACAGCACCTTCTCCCAATCACTCTCAGAATCATCCAGATGTTCATTTGCAAACTTCAGACGGGCCTGTACATGTGCCTTCTTGAGCAGGGGGACCTTGCGGGCACTGCAGGATTTTAATCCATTACGGCGTAATGTGTTACCAATGGTTTTCTTGGTGACTGTGGTCCCAGCTGCCTTGAGATCATTAACAAGTTCCCCTGTGTAGTTTTCGCCTGAGCTCTCACCTTCCTCAGGATCAAGGATACCCCACGAGGTGAGATTTTGCATGGAGCCCCAGATCGATGTCGATTGACAGTCATTTTGTATGTCTTCCATTTTCTTACTATTGCACCAACAGTTGTCTCCTTCTCACCCAGCATCTTACTTATGGTTTTGTAGCCCATTCCAGCCTTGTGCAGGTCTATGATCTTGTCCCTGACATCCTTAGAAAGCTCTTTGGTCTTGCCCATGTTGTAGAGGTTAGAGTCAGACTGATTAATTGAGTCTGTGGACAGGAGTCTTTTATACAGGTGACCATGTAAGAGCTGTCTATAATGCAGGCACCAAGTTGATTTGGAGCGTGTAACTGGTCTGGAGGAGGCTGAACTCTTAATGGTTGGTAGGGGATCAAATACTTATTTCTCTGTGCACAATGCAAATAAATATATATAATTTTGACAATGTGATTTTCTTATTTTTTTAATATATATATAATCTATCTCTCACTGGTAAAATTAACCTAGCCTAAAAATTCTAGACTGTTCATGTCTTTGACAGTGGGCAAACTTCCAAAATAAGCAAGGGATCAAATACTTATTTCCTTCACTGTATACTCGGTCATTTTGGTGGTTTTTTTCAATCTCAGGAATACTATAATTTGTATCTTTGCTTCTTCGTTTTTGAGATTACAGATTCCATTCAGATTGGAGTTCCGGACTATCAGAATATCGAGTCCCATTATTCTGAGCAGCAGCTAATATCCAGAGTAACCACTGTGTGCAGCATGGACAGCAGCTAGACGGGCTGGGAGTGACTCAATAAGGTGCTGGTCAGTTCTCTCCGGTATTTAGAGCCATGATAACTGCAGTACATTCAACATTTGCTGGAGGGTGCGTGGGGGAGGATCCATAGAGCGGGCAAGACAATCAAGGTGGTCCCACAGATGCTCAATTGGGTTCAAGTCTGGGGAAATTTGGGGGCCAGGGAAGTACTTGGAAGTCTTGGTCGTGCTCTTCCAACCACTGTCGGACATTTCTAGCCGTGTGACATTTCGCTTTGTCTTGCTGGAAGATTCCATCTGCCCCAGGGAAGACAAATAGCATGTATGGGTGGACCTCATCTGCAATGATAGATTCATACCAAAGTCTGTTCAGAGTGCCTTCCACATGGCTGAGTGGGCCCAGAGAATGCCATGAAAAATTCCCGAGACTATAACGCTGCCACCACCAGCTTGTGTTCTTCCAGCAATGGTTGCGGGGTGTTTGTTCTCTAATATTTCTTGCCTGACACGCCAACATCCATCCATTCGATGAAGCAGAAAACGTGACTCATCGGAGAAGGCAAACATTTGCCAGTCATCGGTGGTCCAAATTTAAGTCTTTGTTTCCCTTTCACCAATGACAGCACCCCTGGAGACACATCCCATTCGCTGGACAGAAAGCCTGATGATCTAAAAAAGGGCACACCTCTCCACACACCCAGTTACGTTTCCTGTCCTCCGGAAGGGATTATTCTGTTGGATAAAGCACTTCTCCCTGGGTTGCACACCCCCTAGCAGGTTCTTACACCTTTCAGAGCAACCCTAGGGAGAAAGGTAAGTCTCCTCTGGAGGGAGAAACCTTAAAGGGGTTTTCCACATTCTGACAACTGATGACCTATCCATCTGATAGGTCATCAGTATATCATTGGTTCGTGTCTGGACCCTGAACCAAACCACCACTCCGGCTGCCTCCGGGCACCGGATGATATTGCCGGAAGCAGATGGCTCCGGTCAAAGAATAGTGGCCGAGCTGCAGTACTGCAGCTCTTCTCCAAGTGAATAGGAGCAGAGCTGCAATTCTGCCCAACAGCTCCCATGCAGTGGTCGGAGCCATCTGTTTCCGGCTCCAACTACTGCATACCGTTCCAAACATCTGGTGCACGGAGGCATCAGGAGTGGCGGATCGGTGCAAGGTCTGGGTGTCGGACACGCACCGATCATATACGGACTCAGATGTCAGAAAGTCGAAAATCCCTTTGAGGGTATGTTCACACGAGGGCGTCCGTTACGGCTGAAATTACGGGGATGTTTCAGCCTGAAAACATCCCCGTAATTTCAGCCGTACCGGCATGTGCAGGCGCTTGAACGCCGCGTCAATTACGGGCGTAATTGGCGCTGCTATTCATTGGAGTCAATGAATAACGGCTCCAATTACGGCCAAAGAAGTGACAGGTCACTTCTTTGACGCGGGCGTCTATTGACACGCCGTCATTTGACAGCGGCGCGTAAATACACGCCTCGTGTGAACAGACAAACGTCTGCCCATTGCTTTCAATGGGCAGATGTTTATCAACGCTATAGAGGCGCTATTTTCAGACGTAATTCGGGGCAAAAACGCCCGAATTACGTCCGTAAATAGGCCGTGTGAACATACCCTAAGTCTGGCGAACGTTACTTCCTCCTTGGAGGTGGTTTAGGTCCCATGGCGTGAGACCTTCCTCTGAAGGGAGAGCGGTTCTCCCTGGGTCATACTCCGCTCCCTGGGTGGAGGTAGAACACTTGTCCTGGTGTTTGGTGTGCTTCCGGCGCACTCCGTGCAGAATTTCCGGTCGCGGCGGCGTGTCACTTCCTGCATGGTGACTCTTCCTACGTTTCAGTTAGGCCGGATTCACACGAGCGCGTTCAGTCCGTGATATACGGTCCACAGGTTAGCCGCATTTCCCCGACTGAGCACACTGCAGTGAGCCGGGCTCCTAGCATCATCATTATCTATGACGCTAGACGTCACTGCCTCGCTGCAGGAAAACTGTCACGTACTGAAAACATGTTTTTAGTACAAGACAGTAGTTCCGCAGACAGGCAGGGACTCCTGGCGTCATAGATAACGATGATGCTAGGAGCCCGGCTCCCTGCAGTGTGTTAAGTCCGGGAAATGCGGCCGACGTGTGGACCGTATATCACGGACTGAATACGCTCGTGTGAATCCGGCCTTAGTGGTGGTTCCGACGGCCCTAGCGGGGAGGAGAAGATTCAGCGTCGGAAGCATGGGTCCTCCCCAGCCAATCTAAGGCCTATTTAGGCCTAAACAACATAGAGCTACAGTCTCCAGCATCTCCTTCCATAAATGGAAACGCCAGGAGAAGCAGCAGAACGAGCCTGACTGCGTGAATGCCACAAGATCCTCAAGTCCGATACTTGAAGAGGTGGCAGAACTTACATAGGGTAAGACAAGAAACCACCCTTTGTTTGCTAATATTGTCCCCTTCTCTTGTACATATATTTAGGCCAGGGAAGGTCCCAGGATGAAACTGGATAAAACTCATAATAAAGAATGTGCAGTTTGTAATAAAAAAAAAATTAGCAGTCTACAATAAAAGAACTATGCCAGAATTGGCTAGATAAAACCATCACTGAGGAATCTACAAGTCTGGCATCAAGCATTAAGGACATTGTGACGAATCCTCTAAAGTCCCTAAAAAAAAAAAAGGATCAATCATCCACCTCTTCCAGTCGGATAAATTTATCCAACTCTTCTACTGAAAACTCTCTCCAGCTAGGAGAGCTGAGCTTTTTAGATAATACCTCTGATGATGATGGTGGTGGGGGAGGGGGGGGGGGGAGTAGAAATCTGGATGTAGGTCAGCTTTTAACAACTAACAGCAAAAATGAATATTGATGACCCCAAGAGCCTTAGAATCAGCAGACTTTTTGGCCGGCCCCCCTTTTTGGTAGATTCCGTCCGCCACTCTGAAAGATCAGCAGCCCTCTCAAACTCTTCTAGAAGGGCTATCTGGCTAAAATCCTGGAGGGGAGACACCAGATCAAAAGGAAGACTATGCTCCGTTGCTTGTTCTGGTGATTTTCTGTTTGGGCCCCCGCTAGATGACTTATTATAAAAGGCATCTGATAGGAAAAAGGGGTTCCCTATTCAAGAGAAAACAGAATCTTTTTGCCCCAAAAGGTTCATTAAAAAAACATAACCCAAGGGGACAGGATTTCAAGGCCTAAAAGTTCCCTAGGAAGAACAAGGGCTTCCTTTTCAGGCCTCAAAACGACCCCAAAAACAGAACCCCAACAATGACACCTGAAGAACCATGGGGGGGGGGGGGGGGCGTTAGTCTATCCCTGTTTTTCAAAAACAGGTAATAAATCTCTGCAAATCAGTGGATCCTAGGAATTATAAGGTCAGGGTATGTGCTGGAGTCCAGATCCCTTCCCCCAGACAGGTTCCTTGCTACAAATGTCCAAAAGAATCCAGAAAAATAGAGCGCCTCAGAATCACAAATTCTGTTAATTGTAAAAAAAAAAAAAAGGGGTTCTGCCCCAAGTGCAGAAAAGGGGAAAGGCTTCTATTTCCCTATTTTTTTGGTAAAAAAAACCGGAAGGGAAATACAGGGTTATAGTAAATCTGAAAGTACTGAATACACACCTGACCTACATTTCGCATGGAGAGTATTCCATCGACCATAAATCTTCTTTTCAAGGACTGTGTGATGGCATCACTAGATCTGGAAGATACATATTATCATGTTCCAATATGCAGGACTCACCAAAAATATCTAAGGGTTGCGGCGACCCTCAACAGCTCCTTGTTCCACCTCCAGTACAGAGTCCACACCTTTGGCATTTCACAAGCCTCAAGGGTTTTTACAAAATTAATTGCAGAGATGTCATACATCAGGATGAGAGAAATCCTCCTGATTCTGTACCTGGACGATTTCCTAATCGTGGCTTAGACTCTGACACGACAGAAATAATTTGTTCTATCCTGTTAAGACTGGGATGGAACATAAAATCTAAAGAAATCAAACTTGATCCCCTCGAACAAATGTGTCTTTCTAGGGATTCTTCTAGATTCCTCCAGGCAGATGTCCTTTCTTCCTGAAGGGAAGATCAATCCTCTGATAGACCGAGTCTCAGAACTATATTTAGATCATACGACCTCTTTCAGGGAATCTATGTCAGTTCTGGGCCTCTTGACCTCATGCATTACAGCAGTATTGTGGGCTCTGTTCAGATCCAGGGCTCTACAACTGGGCATTCTAAAACAGTGGGACAAGAGCAGTTTATCTCTAGATCATACCCTTCACATTTCATATTTAGCTAGGCTGTCTCTCAGATGGTGGTTGAACAGGGAAAATCTCAGGAGGGGAATTTCATGGTTAACAACTCCTACGCTCAACATAACCAAACTAAATTCATTCTCATCCGGAGTTCTTCCCAAAGTGTAGAGAGGTGTCCTTTTTTATATCAGGCGTACTGTCCAGCGAAGGGGATGTCTCTCCAGGAGTGCTGTCATAGGTTCATGAAAAACCGCTTACTGGTAAGTAATCAATCTTTTGCAATGCACCTTTGTTAGCATAGGAGCAGTGACTATCTGTTTGCTTCGGAGCCCCATACGCAGTAGGGTTCGCGGCACTGTTGTTTTGGTAGCCCCATGGTTGATTTTCACGGTGATCTGCTCTACTGTAGCTTGTCGATCGGTCCTCGCGCACCTTTCTAGCTGACGTTAACCTCTCACATCAATGGTACGTGGTTATTCCCAATGGTGCCATTTGTCCACTCACGATACACTTTCACCACAGCAGCACGAAAACAGTTCACAAACTGCGCTGTGTGAGAAATACTGCCACCCTTGGTCCGAAAGCCAATAATCATCCCTTTTTGGAACCCTGATAAATCGCCCCTATTACCCATGGCAACAACGAGTGATATGTGCTCAGACAGCCTATCGCACGCCATATATACCCACCAAGCCCCCTGCCCCATTATATCCTCACTTTTTCGGTCATGTCATAATCGAGATGTTATCTTATGGCTGCCCCCAGGTAGAGTAATCTTTGCACAATTGACTATCGCACTTGATATTAGATAGATTACAAATGAGAAGGTTTTCCAGACAATTTAATGTTTTTCCAAACTCCAATGGGACCGCAGAATTTTTAAGAGATGAAGGTTGTGCCCTTCTTAGAGATTCATTAAAAGTGCCCGCTTGCTCCTCTCATGTTTTATACCGTCCCTATATACACCACTACACGTATCATGTAGCTATCTCAACACCAGCAATGAGTAGAGGAGCATCCAGACGGGCTATTTATAGTCCGTATAACTTCCAAAAGGGGGGACTTGACTTTTTTCCTTTGTTCTATTGAAACTTTAATAAAAATATTGACCACAAGAGGGGGGGGGGGGGTCGCCTATCAGATATTTTGTAGGTTGGTTCTGGAGAACACAATTGTCTCCTCTTCTTGTACCCTGGTTCTTGCCAGCAAATTATCAACATTAATAAAGAAGATGCATGTGATGGAGAAATTCTGCCATAACTGTGGGTGCTCTACATCTTGGGCAGCAGATGGGCTGGCACCGTCTCCCATGGCATATGTCCACTTCTGTGCTGTGTGAATTTGCTCATATGTAGCAAGTTACCATAAGCATCCTTGACGGTTACCTATACTATGTGCATGGGGGATACCTTGTATCCAGGGTATACGTTTGTGCATTCCCTAAGTTTTATCACTTGTAGTACCACAACTACATGGTCTAATGCAACATTGACTAAAATAAAAACCTGAATAGCATATAAATCGGCATCGTTAGGCAACGTTACATTCACCTCCTGCTCCCTCTATCCTACTGCTAGTTTTTGTGTACATGTCATTCTGCACATTTTATCAATCAGGAGGCTCCGGATGTACAGCACTACAGGTACCTCCCAGGTACTGAATTGCATGGAATTGTGGGAGGATATAGTGAATTTAAATAGTGAAATTACATTGGTTTATTATAAGTGATTATGATCCACAAGCAATGCTTTCATTACTGGAACCTATGGGGGGCTCCTGGTGTGGCCCTTTAAGATTTTGACCGTGGTTTGGCTCCAGCTTATTAGATAGATTTCATGTAGTTACCGTATTACACAGCAGCGAATCCGCGTTACATAATCTGTAGCTGTATAAAAACTCATATAGCCGCTGGCAGGACTCGGTATGTGTTATCTGCGCAGGCAGGAGAAGATACTGTTGAAAGCACTTTACAGGGACGACTGAAGAGATAAGACGTCTCTATCCTCTGCCTCTATTATGTGAGCTGCTTGGGCTTATCCCTATTTCGGGAACTTGCTCTCGATACTTTGATTTTTGAGCCTCCGTTATGCCGGCTGTACATATCCGTGTGTACATAACATGGAGGAAAACTATATGGCTGCTGTGGAGCCCTTGGAGAGCGGGGCCCCAAATCAGGTTAGTCATAGAACTCCCACTCTCCGCAGGCACCCCAACTTTAGTATAAAGATAAAGCCTAAACCATATTCCCCCCTACAACAAATAGAAAGTGGTTTATGAGCGGTGTGACCTCCTGTCTTAAGTCATTGATGGGTTAAGACTCTCAACCAGCACCAGGAGGGTCCCTAATTTCATTTTTGCTATGGGGCACCCTCTGTGTTATTGCACGTTTCCTACATAACTGGAATGAATGGTACAGCATCCTCTATGGATACAATGCGTGGGTTACACCATCCTGATGCGATAAAGTGGCATAGACGAGGCCTTAGCCTGTGGATTGCTGCTTTTTTCAGCAGCTTCAGTCGCTGCTTCTCTCTGAACGACATTTCCGGAGAGAACTGTCCCCTTGTAGAGTTTTAATAAAGTCATTACACAGACAATAGGCAGGGAGACGAAATGTGCGGTAGATTAATCGTCCTGTTAAACTGTAAACACGGTCGCTCCTCAATCATTGTCACTTTTCTGCTGGCTGTAGGCTCTGGTGACTCACTGCAAATGGACCCATGACAGATGGGTTAGTAACTATCATATCATTGTTAAATTGCGTGATCACCTGGGTGTTCCTGCAGACAGGAGAGCAATGATTTATCGGAGATGGTACTGATGGTACAGACAGCTGTATATGTCTGATACCGCAGGACTCTTGAAGGGTTTTTCAGTTGCTAGCTTTATCAAACACTTTGTCAATGAGCTGGTGTATCTAAGCCTATCGTGTAATCATGCCTGCTGTGTTGGTGTATCTAAGCCACTCCAGTTGATGTCTGCCTAGTTGGTGTAGTTAAAGAGGCTCTGTCACCAGATTTTGCAACCCCTATCTGCTATTGCAGCAGATCGGCGCTGCAATGTAGATTACAGTAACGTTTTTATTTTTAAAAAATGAGCATTTTTGGCCAAGTTATGACCATTTTCGTATTTATGCAAATGAGGCTTGCAAAAGTACAACTGGGCGTGTTGAAAAGTAAAAGTACAACTGGGCGTGTATTAGGTGCGTACATCGGGGCGTGTTTACTACTTTTACTAGCTGGGCGTTGTGTATAGAAGTGTCATCCACTTCTCTTCACAACGCCCAGCTTCTGGCAGTGCAGCACTGTGACGTCACTCACAGGTCCTGCATCGTGTCGGCACCAGAGGCTACAGATGATTCTGCAGCAGCATCGGCGTTTGCAGGTAAGTCGATGTAGCTACTTACCTGCAAACGCTGATGCTGCTGCAGAATCAAGTGTAGCCTCTGGTGCCGACACGATGCAGGACCTGTGAGTGACGTCACAGAGCTGCACTGCCAGAAGCTGGGCGTTCTGAAGAGAAGTGGATGATACTTCTATACACAACGCCCAGCTAGTAATAGTAGTAAACACGCCCCGATGTACACACATAATACACGCCCAGTTGTACTTTTACTTTTCAACACGCCCAGTTGTACTTTTGCAAGCCTCATTTGCATAAATACGAAAATGGTCATAACTTGGCCAAAAATGCTCGTTTTTTAAAAATAAAAACGTTACTGTAATCTACATTGCAGCGCCTATCTGCTGCAATAGCAGATAGGGGTTGCACAATGTGGTGACAGAGCCTCTTTAAGCCTCCCATTTGTGACACTATTTACTTAGCTGGCGTATCTGAGCATATAATGTGTGATACATTATACGGAAACAGTGTATCTACCTATCATATCTGTCTTGTAGGTGTATCTAAGCCTACCATGTGTAATACAGTCTTGGAGAATCACAAAGAATTACATCCCCCATCTTTTGAAATGTTTCTGATTGTAAATGAATAATTTCATTCAGGTTGCACGCCATTTCTTTATTCCTTAGTGAGAACCCAGCATGCAGAGAAATAACTATACAATTCTTGCTTTTTAACCTCCGCTACCTGTTTATATACCCGAATTTTAATATATTTTCCTTTTTTTAGTTTGTTTTCACAAGCTTTCATATTTACATAAAAAAAGAGCTCAGTGATGAATACACTGCAGCAAAGGACTCTGGGAAGTGACATGCAAATTAGAATCATTGATTGTTGGGCTGACAATAGACAATACCTGCAAGATGAATGTAAGACCCCGCTGCTGCTTCTCCTCCTGCTGCGTAAACCATTGTTATCCCTGAATTCTTTATTTTATTCTGAATAAGTATGTGATATACAGAACGGATGTATGGCTTTACCGCATCACGCGTATCAACAAGTATCTGCAGGGAAGACGTATACAATAGGAGCTTCGATTTCTAAAAAAAGAAAATCACAATTGGAGGTTCCAGCATATTCTGCCTGCAAGACTGGCCGTCCGGAGACTTGTAGTATCACAGTAAAGGGTCATTCTTGAGGGCCCCCTCAAGTCTGATACCTGCTGCTTTTTGCACAGAATAATCTCTGACCCACATTTTATATCAATTCTCAGTCATTTGCTACAGTGCAATGGAGCATTAACCCCTTCCCGACATTTGCCGTACATGTACGTCATGGAAAGCATTGACTTCCCGCAAAATGCCGTACATGTACGTCAAACGTTTGGCACCGGCTCAGAAGCTGAGCCGGTGCCATCATCACCGGATCTCAGCTGTATCTTACAGCTGACATCCGACTGTAACGGCGGGGACCGAAATTAGCTTCGATCCCCGCCATTAACCCCTTAAGTGCAGCGCTCAAACGCGATCGCTGCACTTAAGGTGTTTGCAGCTCATCGGAGCCCCAGCAATGACATTGCCGGGGTTCCGGTGGCTGCAATGGCAACCGGAGGCCTAATACTTGCCTCCCGGTCTGCCTAGCACCGAAGCCGGTCAAGATCCGCCCGGCGGCGGAGCCTGATCGGCTTCCGTAGCTGCCGGCAAGATGGCGCCGGGTCAGGAGCTGATCCGGCGTCATCAGCGGTGGAGGTCAGCTGTACTGTACAGCTGACATCCACCTGTAACGGCAGGAACCGGAGCTAGCTCCGATCCCTGCCATTAACCCCTTCGATGCAGCAATCGAAAGCGATTGCTGCATCGTAGCGGTTACTAGCAGATCGCCAGCCCTGACAGGCAATCGGGACTGGCGACTGCTGTTATGGCAACAGGAGACACAATGGTCTCCTGCTCTGCCATTACGGAAGCCGATTTAGGCCCCGCCGGGAGGCGAAGCCTAAACGGCTTGCTGTCAGTGAATGACTGACAGATCTAATACATTGCACTACATAGGTAGTGCAATGTATTAGAAAAAAATAAATCTGACCGTTGGACCTTCAAGTCCCCTAGTGGGACTTGAGAAAAAGTGTAAAAAAAGTATAAAAAAGTGCAAAAAATAAAAGTTTGAAAACAATAAAAGTTTCAAGTAATCAAATAAAACACAATCCCCCTTTTACTCTTATCAAGTCCTTTACTATTGAAAAATAATAATAAACCATATGTATTTAGTATCGCCACGACCGTAACGACCGGAGGTATCAAAATATTATATTATTTATTGCACGCGGTGAACAGCGTAAAAAAACCCCGTAAAAAACGTTACCAGAGTTTCTGTTTTTTGGTCACTTTGCCCTACAAATGTTAGAATAAAAAGTGATCAAAAAGTCGCACGTATCCAAAAATGGTACCTATAAAAACTATAGCTCGTCCCGCAAAAAACAAGCCCTCATACAACTCCGTCGACAAAAAAATTAAAAAGTTATGGTTCTCACAACTTGGCGACAGAAAAAATACATTCTTTTTAGAAAAGTAATTTTATTGTGCAAAAAGTTGTAAAACATAAAAAAGTGCTATAAATTAGGTATCGCCGGAATCGTACTGACCCGCAGAATAAAGTTAACATGTAATTTATAATGCGTGGTGAACGCTGTATAAAAAAAACAAAAAAAGCTGTGCCAGAATTGCGTTTTTTTGTTTACCTGGCATCCCAAAAAATAGGATAAAAGGTGATCAAAAAGTCACATGTACCCCAAAATGGTACCAATAATAACTACAGCTCGTCCCGCAACAAACCAGCCCTCATACCGCTACGTCTATGAAAAATAAAATTAGTTATGGCTCCAATAAGTCAGGAAATAAAAAAATATGCAGTTGTGCCCGAGGGGAACATTTCTTCTGTTTGAAGAGGCGATTTTTCAAGGACCTAAAATTAGGGAACCAGGAAAGGGAGGGCCCAAACATATCCGCTGGAAGCGACGGTGCCCGTATTATACCAGGACAACACTTCCCAGCAAAATTCCCCAAACTACAAAGGCGCGGAGTGTGGACCAAAAGGGGGATAAGAAATGACACCATTTATCAGTGCGACACCGGCCTGTGCAGAAAGGATTGCTTCACAGCGTAACACATCTATGGATTATTTTTTTTTTTTTATACCACCTGACTATGCCCCTTATATACTCCGCCCCGCTTACATGTACCCCCACATTATAAAACACCAGCAATACTCAAACAAATATAGTACCAAGCAAAATCCGCTCTCCAAAAGCCAAATGGTGCTCCCTCGGCCCTGAACCCTACAGCGTCCCCAAACAGCAGTTTCCTTCAACATATATGGCATCGTCATACCCGGGAGAACCCTTTTAACAATTTTTGGGGTGTGTGTCTCCAGCGTCATAAGCTGGGCATGACATATTTGCCACTGAAATGGCATATCTAGGGAAAAATATACATTTTTAATTTGCACCATCCACAGCGCATTCATTTATGGAAAAGACCTGTGGGTTGAAAATGCTCACTACACCCCTTAATAAATGCCTTGAGGGGTGCAGTTCCATAGTGGGGGTCACTTATCAGGGGTTTCTTTTTATTATTTCACATCTGAGCCTCTGCAGTTGTGAACCAATACTTTGTAAATCGCCAAATTAGGCCTCCACTCCGCATGGTACTCTTCACTTCTGAGCCCTGTCATATGTCCAGACAAAAGATTAGGGCCACATGTAGGGTGTTTCTAAAACCGGGAAACACCGCATAATAATTAGAGAGCTGTCTTGTTATGGTGGCACAAGCCGGGCACCACATATTGGCATATCTATGGAAAAAAATCCCATTTTCACTCTGCAACATTGAGCGCACACTAATTTCTACAAAACACCTGCAGGGTTAAAATGCTTACTACACCCCTTGGTAAATGCATTGAGGGGTGTAGTTTCCAAAATGGGGTCACTTCTGGGGGGTTTCCACTGTTTTGGGCCCACAGGTGCCCAGAAACCAATCCAGCAACATCTGCACTCCAAATGGCGGTCCTTCCCATCTGAGCCCTGCGGTTTGCCCAAACAGCAGTTTATGACCACATATGGGGTATTGCCGTACTCGGGAGAAATAGCTTTACAAATGTTGGGTTCTTTTTTTCCTTTATTTGTTGAGAAAATGAAAAAATTTGCGCTAAAGCTACGTCTTATTGAAGAAAAAGGATTGTTTTTATTTTCACTGCCTAATTCTAATAAATTCTATGAAACATCTGTGGGGTCAAAATGCTCACTACACCCCTAGATGCATTCCTCAAGAGGTGTAGTTTCCTAAATGGAGTCCCTTTTTGGGCGTTTTCATTGTTGTGTCCCCTCAGGGGCTTTGCAAATGTGACCTGGCCTCCGCAAACCATTCCTGCTAAATGTGATCTCAAAAAGCCAAATAGTGCTCTTTCCCTTCTAAGCCCTGCCGTGTGTCTAAACAGCCGTTTATTACCACATGTGGGGTAGTGTTTTACTCGGGAGAAATTGCTTTACAAATTTTGTGGTGCTTTTTCTCCTTCAGTCCTTCTGGAAATGAGAAAAAATTAGCTAAACCTACATTTTCTTTGAAAAAATGTAGATTATTATTTTCAGGGCCTACTTCCAATAATTTCTGCAAAAAAACTGTGGTGTCAAATCGCTCACTATACCCCTAGATAATTTCCTCAATGGGTGTAGTTTCCAAAATGGGGTCACTTGTGGGGGGTTTCCACTGTTTTATCCCCTCAGGGGCTTTGTAAATGTGACATGGCCTCCGAAAACCATTCCTGCTAAATGTGAACTCCAAAAGCCAAATAGCGCTCTTTCCCTTCTCAGCCACGTCGTGTCTCCAAACAACCGTTTATTACCACATGTGAGGTATTGTTTTACTCGGGAGAAATTGCTTTACAAATTTTGCGGTGCTTTTTCTCCTTTAGTCCTTGTGGAAATGAGAAAAAAAATCGCTAAACCTACATTTTCTTTGAAGAAATGTTGATTTTAATTTTCACGGCCTACTTCCAATAATTTCTGTAAAAAACCTGTGCGGTCAAAATGCTCACTACACCCCTAGATAATTTCCTTGAGGTGTCTAGTTTCCCAGATGGGGTCACTTTTGGTTGATTTTGACTGTTTTGGCACCGCAAGAGCCCTTCAAACCTGACATGGTGCCTAAAATATATTCTAACAAAAATAAGGCCCCAAAATCCACTAGGTGCTCCTTTGCTTCTGAGGCCGGTGTTTCAGTCCAGTAGCACGCTACGGCCACATGTGGGATATTTCCTAAAACTGCAGAAACTGGGCAACAAATATTGAGTTGCATTTCTCTGGTAAAACCTTCTGTTTTATAAAAAAAAATTGTATTAAAAATGTATTTCTGCAGAAAAATATGAAATTTGTAAATTTCACCTCTACTTTGCTTTAATTCCTGTGAAATGTGTAAAGGGTTAAGACATTTTCTAAATGCTGTTTTGAATACTTTGAGGGGTGAAGTTTTTAAAATGGGGTGACTTTTTTGGGGTTTCTAATATATAAGGCCCTCAAAGCCACTTCACAACTGAACTGGCCCCTGTAAAAATGGCCTTTTGAAATTTTCTTGAAAATGTGAGAAATTGCTGCTAAAGTTCTAAGCCTTGTGAGGTCATAGAAAAATAAAAGGATGTTCAAAAAACAATGCCAATCTAAAGTAGACATATGGGTGATGTTAATTAGCAACAATTTTGTGTTGTATAACTGCCTGTCTTACAAGCAGATACATTTAAATTGAGAAAAATGCTAATTTTTGCAATTTTTCGCTAATTTTTGGTGTTTTTCACAATTAAATACTGAACATATCGAGCAAATTTTGCCAGTAACATAAAGTCCAATGTGTCACGAGAAAACAATCTCAGAATCGCTTGGATAGGTGAAAGCATTCCGGAGTTATTACCACATAAAGTGACACATGTCAGATTTGAAAAATGAGGCTCTGTCAGGAAGGTCAAAAGTGGCTAAAGAGGGAAGGGGTTAAAGCAAAGGACCGACCGTATACAAAACAAACATCGCCTCTTGGTTGTCTGCATTTCCATATCGAGGTCAAAATCAATGGGAGAAGCTGTCGCATACTTCATTGATAAAGTTGTGCCCACATGACAGATCATTTATAAGCCAACTGGACAAAAAAAACATTTTCATGGTATGGAAATTCTAGACCATAAGCATTGTGGCATTCAACCTTATTTTAGTTCAATAGGGCTAAGTGATTGGCTAAAGCAACTAAGGGCCACCTGTAGAGGAAGGGACCTGAATGTAAAATTCACACTTAAATGATTGGACAATCCCTGTCCATATGCCCCATAAGGGCAAATGTACATCATAGAGAGTTGGTCTCCCGCTCTGATGAACTTGAGCAATCCATATGTGGTCCGTGTGTTTGTCACTATCTTTCTAGCAGAGGCATAACTTAAAGGGGTTGTCCGGGCACGGACAACTGATGACCTATCCACAAGATCACCAGGACCCCGCACCGATCAGCTGCTCCGGCTGCCTCCTGGCAGTGGATGTCCATGCCAGAAGCAGATGGCTCCGGTCACAGAATAGCAGCCGGGCTGCAGTACTGAAGCTCTGCTCCTATTCAAGTCAATAGGAGCAGAGTTGCAGTTCTGCAGCACGGCCGCTGTGCAGTGTACAGAGCCAACTGCTTCCGTCTCCCAACACTGCATACCCTGCATAACATCCAGTGCCTGGAGTCAGCCAGAGCAACTGATCGGGTCCGGGTGTCGGACCACCACCGATCATATAATGGTTACCTATCCTGTGGATAGGTCATCACTTGTCCGTGCCTGGATAACCCCTTCAAGGCTGCCGTGGACCCCAATGCAAAATTTGTACCAGAGACCCTTTATCATATGCCATTTATAGTAAGTTTGCATTGGACCTTTCAAACACTTGGGCCCAGGTGCCTTTGCCACCCCCTACAATTACACCCCCACTCTGAGCACATGTATGGCTCGGGCCTTTAGTAGTCACTTTCTCAGGACCACTGCGTTCTCCCCAGCTGTTACACATAGGACTGAGCGGCAGCATCTAGCCTCCAATGTGGTTCAGATCTCTTAGTATGACTTTACATTAGCGTTTCTCCACTTTGGACCCTATAAGGGTCCCTCGACAAGATGACCACAAAGTATCCCCTTGCTGGTAGCCACAGTGATCATCTGTAATATGAGGAGAAACGTGGCAGTAAGTGTTCAATTTCCCTGCAGCGCCACCACAGGGGAGAATATGTATTACACATTGCCCATTCGTACTAATGTGTTATCGTGTAGGACAGGTCCTCCAGAGCGAGAGTGTCCTTTTAAGGTGCAGGGATCCTTTAAGAACACGAGTAGATAATGAGGGAAGACTGATCTCCCTGCTGAGTAAATACATTTCAAAGTTTAATATCTGTGTGACTCTTAGGTTTTCTCATTTCTGAACCTGTATGGAAATACAGCGGTTTATTATAATGTTCTCCTTTTATGTAATGAAAAAGCTGTTGTCGGCAGATGGAGTGAGGAGTGAGCTGGCATTAAAGCTCTTTTTGTCTGTCGCTTGGATTCAGCCGTAGCAAGAGATTCATATTGATGGCAATTTTGTCATTTATGTCTCTTTACAGCTTCTCTAGATGTCTTTTAAAACTACTTTCTTGCAGCTGTGGAAGGACAAGGGTTAATGAAGGTAAAACTAGAAATGTTCATGGTCTGGCTGAGCACAAATTCAGAATGGTCCGAGCTAGTAATTGCTAATTAAATTAATTCTAGGTAATTGCAATGTACAGTGTATTGCTATTATGTTCTTGATCCTGAAGCTTCTCGGATGCAGCTCATTTAGCTTTATTTAGATAAAATAGCAGGAAATGTGGATTAATTACAACGGAGCAGTTACAAGATGGCGCACGTGTCACCACTCCCTGCACCCTGTGACTTGCTGTTTAACAGGTGGGGTCAAAGGCGTGGGAAAACATAACACAATATCTCTAGGTGCTGCTCAGTGGCCAAGAGGTGCCACATATGCTCATTAGCATAAGTGGTGTGATGATGTCATTACTAGGTTATCGCCACGATTATTGGGCTGGTTCTAGAAAACGAGGCTCAATGCAGCAAAAACATTATCAGTTCTTGTAATAAAAAAGAATAGTATATAAAACACTGATACATCACATTTTTGGCAGAATGTCTATACCGGAGGTGCACAACCTTTTCTTCTCTGTGGGGCGCATTGTCAAATTCTACAACTCCCAAGGGCTGCAATACATTTTTAAAGGAACACTCTGGGTACAACTGATGACTGTTATGCCTCGTTTTGGGTCTGAGGGAGTGGAGCATGACGCAAGAATTTAAAGTGTGAATACTGGTCTGCGACAGGCACAACGCCGTAACAGTTTTGCCTAGATTCCTCCTCCATGTTGCTTGAAATAGAACTCCTACAGCCCACAGCTCCTCCTATAACGGTGCCAGTCACACAGTGCCCCCATTAGTGCCAGTCACACACAGCCTTCCATTACTGCACCATTATGACTTGCCTATCTTTCTCCCTGTGCTGTGCGTTGCCTCTCGCCGCACGGCTTTTCTGTGACAGAGGATGCACTAGAGGGCTCTGACATGTATCTTCCGAGATCTGCACTGGTATCTCTGACCAGTACAGGTTAGGGTATGTTCACACGGCCAAATTACGGACGTAATTCGGGTGTTTTACGCCTGGAATTACGTCCGAAATTACGGCTTGAATGAGTTGACAAACTTCTGCCCATTGAAAGCAATGGGCTGACGTTTGTCTGTTCACACGAGGCGTGTATTTACGCGTCGCTGTCAAAAGACGGCGCGTAAATAGACGCCCGCGCCAAAGAAGTGTCCTGTCACTTCTTGGGACGTAATTGGAGCCGTTATTCATTGACTCCAATTAAAAGCAGCGCCAATTACGTCCGTAATGGACGCGGCGTTCAAGCGCCTGCACATGCCGTTACGGCTGAAATGACGGGGCTGTTTTCTCCTGAAAACAGCCCCGTAATTTTGGCCGTAACGGACGTGCACGTGTGAACATACCCTAAGAGAGAATGGAGCTGCTATGTAATGACTGCGCTCATGAGGATGCGGATGTCTTTTGACAGCCCTATCTTTCTAAACCATTGGGACGCAGACAAGCTTTTCTGGCTCCAAATGGTTGGTGTTTGGACAGAACGGCATTGTGTGCCAAAGGTTGTGCACCGCTAGTTTAGACCAAAATACTGCCATACAATGCCATATAATACTGCCATACAATGCCAAATGACACTGCCATACAATGCCAAATGACACTGCAATACAGTGCCAAATGACTGCCATACAATGCCAAATACTACCATACAATGCTAAATAACACTGCCATACAATGCTAAATACTACCATACAATGCTAAATAACACTGCCATACAATGCAGCTTTTAAGGGTCCAAATAATACTGACATATAATCCTGAGATAATACCTCCATACAGTATCTAAACAAAACTGCCATAAAGTGCCCATATAACACTGTCTTCTATTCCCACACACTGCCTTTGAGTGCCCAAATAAAACTGCCATTCAGTGTCAAATTACCACAGAAGCCGTAAGAAAAAAATATCCCGCCCTTCACGTTATTTAGAGTGCGTTGTGGAAAACCACATATTTTCGGCTCGGAGTACAGTCAGACTTTAATGTCTGGTAAAGGGTATTGTTTGCTTATAGACTTGACCTTTTTGCGATAAAAACTGAATTTTTGTTTTCACAAGCCAGAGGAAGACAACTTCTAAATAGCTAGTAGTGGTGGTGCACAATTCTCATTGCACTTTGTTTTTTCCTATGATTTGTTTTTCTATTACCATGTACTGGCCGACGAGTAGATTGTAATGTGACTGTGATCTAGCGGTTGCAGGTTGCTGATAACTTGTAATTCTTCACCTAGAGCAACTTGAAACAAATGGCTTGTCCCGTGCTCACATTGCAGTCTAATGTCCACCTTTTAACACCATGTTGTTTTTCTTCATATATCTTTTTATGTTAGTCAGAGCTCCATTTTTTTTATACAGAGCTCCAAAATCCCTGAATACACAGGGTTAAATTATATAATTCTGTCTGCCTGCAGCCACCACTAGGGGGAGCATACTGTCTACTGTTTATACATTGAACTCCATAATAAAACAGTATGCAGTAAGCTCCCCCTAATGGTGGTTGCCGGGTCGGATTATCTCAGACATTAGGGATTTTGGCATGTGTAACTGCAGCTGTAAAGACAACGTTTGGCTGCTGATTACAATCTGATGTCGATGATAAAAGAGGCAACAGCAGAACCTGCAATACTAGGTCAGCGGTCCATGGAGTGAAGGGGCCCACTATTTGTCCATGCGTTTACCCTTTAACTTCTTCCTTCTATCCGAACTCTCCTATAGCAAAAAGCATGTAAAGAAGTGAACGATATTGACTTTTCTCCTTTGTAATATTCTTCTGTCTCTGTGTAACGTTTAACATCTACATTTGTTACCAGTTGCTCATTAATTCCTCCCTGGTAGCCGGTGTGCAGGTTTTTGGAGAGTAATTGTTAGTGCAGAATTCTGTTGTCAGGAATAATGAGGCATCATCTGATAATCCTCCATCCCCAATACACAGAGAGCACATATACCTGCCAAGTACAAAGGCTATCGCAGCGCTTTATTATGTTGGCTGCACACTATTAATTCCACAGTTTAACACTGCAGGTACAAATGATACTGGATTCTTCGCTATTCATCTGGTTTGTTTTTTTATATTTTGCTACTTCTGACTTTCTTCTTGTACGTTTTCTCTGCTAAAAAAAAAGTAAAAAAATAATTAAGAGGGAGCTTGATGTCCTAAGAAAAAAGGTTTCAAGTCTGAGTTGTTCCAACCAGAAAAATACAAAATAAATCATTGATTTACAAGAGCAAGTCGTGCCCCTTTGAAATGTACAGAGTTGGGGTCTATACACACAACATTGCTGCGTGCACGGATCCTGTAACGTGGTCCAGGTCCATATTATGGCCT
The DNA here is from genome assembly GCF_050947455.1 of Rhinoderma darwinii. Taxonomy (NCBI): domain Eukaryota; kingdom Metazoa; phylum Chordata; class Amphibia; order Anura; family Rhinodermatidae; genus Rhinoderma; species Rhinoderma darwinii. The sequence goes on from NC_134695.1 coordinate 90,098,245, forward strand.
TGTGGGCACGCTGTGTTTGGACTTGTGGGCATGCTCAATAATGCACTGTATATTCCCCTATAAGCCATCCAGTATCCAGTCCCCCCTTGACTAGTTACACACAATCATTATTTGGGCTTTTGATTTAATGAAGTACTGGCCGCTTATGTGTGAACATTTTCCATTTATAGCAGCCATGACCGGCCCATTTTTAACCATATTGTCTAATTAGTTTGATATTTACGGCTTCTCACCATTCAGAGCTGACAATTATGATGAGTCTTTAATTTAGATTACCATCAAATCCCTCTTTACCTGTCATCGGTAATAGTCTAGAGGGATTCGAGATGTCTCTGCTTGTTTGTGTCTGTTTACTGCAATATAACTGAATATTGGTATTGCTAATGCTTAAACTATTTTACAATCTATATATTGCATTATGTATCTTGTACTGATTCTGAATTACAGCCTTTATTATACCACAGATCTCCACAATTCTGCTATTGTCATTGGAAACAGTCAGCAATCTTGCTGACAGACACACCCCTAACAGCATAGCTGAACTCCTATAATGCAGGGGGGCACAGTGTCTGGTACAAAGACGACACTTCCCAGAATGCAAATCACCAAAGAAAATTCTGTATAGGCACTGGAACAGCAGGACCAGCTAGGAGATTGAGCTCAGCAGCCTGAAGAACTGTTAATGCAGTTGTTAGCAGAAGGTTATAACTGAGGTTCAGTGCAAGATAAATGAAGAAACTGTAAAAGTATAATGACTGGGGAGCCTACGCTATGAAGCTCAATAACTGATTAGTGTATTTCCCAATATTCCTGAGTAGGAGGTTGAGAGGTTCTAGTCTATGTTCCTGTTGACCTCTTCTTTCTCCAGGTGTTTATGGTTTAGATGGTTTCCATCTTCTTCCATTCTAACATAAAAATCAAGCCACACCCTGTAACAACCCCAAAATGTTGGTTGTAATCTAGACTACACCCCTACTTTGATACCATTGAAACTGCGAGTTGTGGTCCTACAGCTGCTGCTATGTCCACCAATTAATGCAAAAGGGGTTGTCCGAGATTTAATGACTTGTGTTAATGCTTGTAATTTATAAATGTAAATACATTTGGAATATACTTAAGTTTTCCAAAGTGGCCCCGTTTCTAGATCCTGCCGTGGGGTACTTGATGAGTGACGTCACTCTCTGCACTGGCTCTGGCCGCTTTGTTGATTTTCAATTATTTTCAGGGTATACGACACGTCACTTGTGACGTGGTGAATATCGGCTTGTTCTGTTGTAATGCGCATGCGCGGCCCCTGCTGTTATCTCGTGAACAGCAGGGACAGCACATGCGCGTTACGGGCTGTGAAGCAGAACAGCCCATACACGGCACGTCACAAGTGACGTCTCGTATACCTGGCAAAGATTTCAAGATCAACAAAGCCGCCAGTGCAGGGAGTGACGTCACCCATCAAGTACCCCACGGCAGGATCTGGAAACGGGGCCGCTTTGGAAAAAGTAAGTATATTACAAATGTATTTACATTTATAAATTACAAGCATTAACACAGTCATTAAATCTCGGACAACCCCAGATAATCAAATCCATCAAAAATCCCAGACAAAATAGCGGAAACCACGACGGAAACACGATGGAAGCCATTAAAGTTAATGGGTTCCGCCGTGTGCCATTGGTGTCTGTCATGTGATGGACCTGTCACAGCATTAAATTCTGTTTTCCAGTTTCTATGAAGGGACAGAAATAGGGAATTCATTAGCGCAGATGTGAACATAGCCGTATAGAACATTTAGGGTATAGTCACACACGCAGAATTGTTTGCGACTGTCTCATTCATCTGTATGGAGAATGCAGAAACCATATTTCTGCTTGGAATCTGCTACGTATGAGCAGACCCTTAACCCAGGACAACACATTGCGTATTTTGTTGCAGAATATGCACTGAAATGCCACCACAAATTACAGCAAATGTAAGTAAATGGGATTTTAACAAGCTCCATTGCCTTACAATAATGCACAGCGAATTCTAGACATTCTGCGGATTTTCAAGTCTACAGCATGCCCTATCTGTTGCAAAAATGGCGTGGATTTCACCACGTATTTCATCCATTGCAATGTAATTGGAGAAATCCGTGGCTAAGTCCGCAACTAAATCTGCATGTAACGTGCACGTTTTGGTGCAAATTTGCAGTCTGGTTCGTCAGTGTAATTATTTACAGGGTCTTCTGAGATGATCCCTACTTTATAACTATATAGGCTCTATTTGCCTCCGTCACGCCAGCTCCATATTATTCCGTGTACGGCCCATGCAGCAGCAGCGGCTTTTTTTCAGGTTTGGTTGCTGTGTTTTATAATGGAATTTGACGTGCCGCAAGCCAAGTCCTATATTGGGTTTATAAATGCGTCCCTTTGGTAAGAGGCGAGAGATCGGCGCACATTTTATTACTCCAGCAGTACGATGCTAATGAGGGAGTAATTAGGCCCCCTGAATAATTAACACACACAATGAGCTGATACCAAACACTGGATCTCCAAAATCACTTGTTTTTAGGAAATGAATTTTATTCGCCTTCTCTACAGGACGTGTCTAATCTAACTGCAGGAGAAGTGTTCACAAAGCATGGTGAATTAGCTGCATTATGACTTGTCACTCAGGACTCCTATCCGCTTTACTATGACTAATGTGAACTAGAGCCAAGCTGGTAGACCACAGGCAGAAAATCTGTGGGACTAGAAGTCTCAGCAAGCCATAATAAATCCATGAGAAGTCTTCCTGAGCTTTTCCATGTCAGCGCAACCTCTTAAGCTTTATTCAAACAAACAGATAAACCGTTTTTTAATGGCCGTCACACGGCTGCATGTACGTCTATGGCGCTATTCACACAGCCTTCGTTTTAACAGACCGTGTGAAGGGCCTGTGAAAAAATAGGACATGTCCGTTTTCACGAATCCCTCAATAGACTCAAGTCTATGAGGGATCCTTGAAAACTGGTCCGGCTCGGGTGCCAATCGACAGTTTTTCACGACCGATTTGACACATGCTGGTCTGAATAAAGCTTTAGTCGAAGGGCTTCGTTGTCAGATTGCGCTGATTAACAGGAACGCATTAGCATTTGTATATAATATCATACAAGCATAGAGGACGTTCAGTGCTCCGTGAAATGAACTTGACTAATATCCAGAGAAAGATGAAGAGATACCGCCATATAGCAATATCACGTCCTGCCATCTCCAAAGCATGTGAAATACAATGTGGCTCTAACACGATGGGATACTCCAGATTGCTTCAATGCCCCATGGTGTCATAAATGGCACAGGTGGAAACAACTTGTGGGGTGTCCGCCTTTACTACCGCTGCAGAGAAGCTGTCAACAGGACCGGTGTCGATACACATTACTATGCCGCCATACACGAAACATTATTTATGCTGCTGTATCAGGGTATTAGGTCCACGCATTGTTTGTTTGGTTTGGGAAAAGAGTGAGGTCTCCCATTCAGGATCCTCATCTCTTGTTGGGAGCAGAAAGTGACTACAAACAGCATCTCTCACTCTGGACCTGGCATGTCTGTGCATCACATGGACAGCCATTGATTTCAATGACTACTGTGCAATGCTTGATTTCTCTGTGGTGGCGCTGCAGGGGAATTGTAAACAAGCTGCTGGGTTCCACCACAGATTACAGATGATCATTATGGATCCCAGCAGTTACGTATCCTGTGATCGGCTAATAATCAGGGGACCCCTTCTAAATAAGCTACAGTAAAACCAGACAAAATCCGGGCTAGGCAAATACCAGGTAAGTTGATCGGCACTCGCTGATCAACTTACCTGGTATTTGCCTAGCTCTAATTTTCTGTGGTTTTACTGTAGCTTATTTAGAAGTGGTCCCCTGGTTATTAGCCGATCACAGGATACGTAACTGCTGCGATCCATAATGATCATCTGTAATCTGTGGTGGAACCCAGCAGCTTGTCGTCAGCGTTTCCCTCATTACACGGGGAGATGTGCTGCCGACAGCCAATGAGTTACTGAGTTAGGATAATATAGATGGTTAGCCTGCAGTCCTATGTAAAGTCATGGGTAACCCATTGTATCAAGAGCTGTACCAAATGTCAAATTAGGGTCTACTACATGTAACAGCTCTGCTACACATGAGTGTGTCCACAAATGTTTTTGTGGATCGACTAAGGCATTGTTCTCGTCACATGAGACTTTGGTTACATTACCACGTACGAACTGTCCACTCTCCCCACACACTATATAAGTACAATGCTACAGCAGAGGCGTAGCTAGAAGTTTAGCACAGGTGGGGGGACGACACTTATTTGAGTGGGCCCCAACCCAGTGGGCCCCCCCACACAGTATGACTCCTTAGTAGCCCTCACGTAAGTATAATGCCCTTATAGCTGCCCTCACACGGGATAATGCCCCTATGGCTGCCCTCACACGGGATAATGCCCCTATGGCTGCCCACACACGGGATAATGCCCCTATAGCTGCCCCCACATTGGATAATGCCCCTATAGCTGCCCCCACATGGGATAATGCCCCTATGGCTGCCCCCACATGGGATAATGCCCCTATGGCTGCCCCCACATGGGATAATGCCCCTATGGCTGACCCCACACATTATAATTCCCCTATGGTTGCCCCACACAGAATAATACTCCCTTTGCAGCCCCCACACAGTATAATGACCCCCTAGTGCCCCCCACATATTATAATGACCCCCTAGTGCCCCCACACATAATAATGACCCCTTAGTGGCCCTCACAAAGTATATTGCCCTATATCTTCCCCACACAGAATAATGCCCCAATAGCTTCCCCCACACAGTATAATGCCCCCATAGCTGCCACCCACAGTATAATGCCCCTATAACGGTACCGACACAGTATAATGCCCCCATAGTGCCTCCCAGGCAGTATATTGCCCTTATAGTGCCTCCCACACTGTATAATGCCTCACCAGTGCCTCCCACACTGTATAATGCCCCCATAGTGCCTAGTAAAAAAAATACCAAGCCCCGTTACCACGACGAGTGTAGGAGATCCCTCTGTTCCTTCGCTCTGAGCAGTGTGTGGCTCGGCCCAGACAGACGCGTTGACATCACTACATTGCGCCTGTCTGTCGAGCCGCTCTCAGCTGGCATTACATAGTAAATGCTGGAGTAAGGAGCAGTCCGTTACCTGCTGCAGCATTGGATTCAACTGTATCTGCGTCCTGAGGACATGCCACTGCTGGGGGAACGGCCTTGGGCCCCACTATCTTAGTGGGCCCGGGACCACCGCCCTCTCTGTCCCCCTGCTAGCTACACCTCTGTGCTACAGGGAATCCCACTCCAAACACTGCCCCGGGTTCTGCTTCCCCCTCCCAATGGAGACATTATGAGAGAGCAGCCATGGCCCCGAGTCATATAGATCACCTACACCGCCTCCTACAGTGTTTACCACCGTCTGCACTAGCTAGGGGCTGTGCCTCCCATGGTGTCCTGAACCTGAGAGTTACAAGTGGCATTGGAGCCGTAGTGACTTGTGGTCCCTCATTCAATTCATTCTGTGATTCCAGGAGGCAATGATGTCACACGCGAGTTCTTTCCTCAACCGCTCTGTGTCCGCTGTTCACTAGGTGTCCGCCCGGATTCTGCCACTGCTGCCTGGAGAACTGCGCGCTCCCCACTTTTCGCCTATTCACTTATAAATGTGTCGCGGTGTGACATGCAGCAGCAGCAGAGGTACAAGTCTCAGGGCGTGCAGTTCTCTGACTGCAGCTTTCCTAGTGCAGAAGCCTTTACGCTGCCATAGCATCACCTTATTCCTGCCTGGGGAAACCCTGGTGATAACTGTTCATATACGGACTGTTACACGACTAGAGCTTCCCATACGTTTATCGGAGACCTGTGACGGATGCCTTCAAGCTATAGAATCACGTATCCTAAATACATCATCATCATCCTCCTAAGTAGAGCTTGTTCTCTCCTCCTTATGTCATTTTTATTTAGTGCTCCCAGGACATTCCTATTTTTCCTGCCGTTGGAAGTCTTCCTGATTTTGAGTACAAATGATCTCAGGGACTCGGTAGTTCTTGTATCTCAATTAGGAGGAAGAACTGTACACATTACACATTTTTTTGGGGTAATATTTTTCAGTTTAATGACCTTTTAATGACCGTAAATTCTGCAACTCTTTTGGCTTTGGACGATTCTTGGGTCTTACATGAATTCACACATCAAAAATCCTCTCATGGTGGATAATTAACAAAGCGGTTCTTATCTGTAAGAAGTGAAAGAACAAAAGTGCCTCATGGTGAAGAAATCACAAAAATGAAAGGTGATAACAGACACAGGTGTAAGAAATACCCTCACCTGAGACAGTTGTGCGATATCCAGGCACATCCCTAAGCACATAGAAGTGATGAGGTTGCTGCTGCTTCCTAGCCGGTGGGACACCAGGGCGCCATCGCGTAGTTTTGCATTCAAAAGGGAGGAAGCTAAATAGCGCTACTTCATCAAGATAAAGTCACTAAACTTTCTAGTAATAATCCAGCCTTTAATAGGGGGACGCGAATCGGCATCTTCATCAGACCAACCTTCATCATGGTCTGATGAAGATGCTGGTCGGGTGTCGAAACGAGTCACCCTATTAAAGGCTGGATTATTACTAAAAAGTTTAGTGACTTTATCTTGATGAAGTAGCGCTATTTAGTTTCCTCCTTTTTCCCTTCTTTAATGAATTGACAAAGAGGAACTGCTTTTAAAGGGTGATTCCACCTAGTAAAGGGACTTACACCATGACTGTGAAAACTGCCCTCACCTGACGAGCGCAGCGGAACACGTTTCTTCTTACCCATAGGGGAATAGGAGTTGCTTCAGAAATTTCATCACAGGAATCTGTTGCAGTTCATAGAGCATGTTACTGGCTGATGATAAGAAACTTTCCAGTGTATATAAGGTGATGTAAGGTGCGACCAAGGGTGCAAACACCATTTATTCCTGTCGAGCTCACTTTGGCCCTGTCTGGCTTACTCATAGGTTCTGTATACCTGTGCTAAAAAGGGACAGGTTAACCAATACTAAACGTATCTTGCGGACTAGGGTAGTCTAGTAATCGGAGTACTAGGTTGATTTTTAGTTCTTCCATTATTTGCACTGCAGCTCTGCATGTTCAGATTAGCTGTTTAGTATGAGCACAAGCTCACCAAGAAGCCAATTCATGAAGAGCAATTTCTAAGGGTAGAATGATCGTGTAGCCGTTTTCATTTTCAACATTAATGACAAGCGTAAAGGGCTAGAGGTGGAATTCTATATTATTGCTCCATCCGTACATGCAGAAGATTAGTGAATGGCTGGGCAGGGGGGGGGGGGTGACGGATGTTTGCAGCGTTTATTCTGAAGTTTATTCACTTTTGGCGCCGGAATTAAGTTTGTATGTATGTATGTATTGTCTGTAGAAAGCGAGGGCAGATTATAATAGTTGGAAGGGAAACCCCCAGCTCACCTTAGATGAAGACGTGCATGAATGATCCCGCACGGATCCTCGTGTCGGCACACGATATGTGGATATCAAACAAAGAGAGGGTTGGATCCAGCGCGATTAGAAGTTAAAATGGAACGTAGTTCCAAGTTTAATTGGGTCGAGATAAAACAGGATCAAAAATGAAGAGAATAAAGTCCTGGGGTAGAAGGAGAGGTATTGTAGGTATAGGAAGCCTACGCGTTTCAGACGCTTCCTGCGTCCTTAATCATGGCTGAGGCAGATTATCTCAGATCTTTACACATTCTCCAGGAATTAATCCTTCTTCTCTTTCCAAGTCTCTGTAGTATTTTAACATTTCACTCTGAAGAAAAGACCTTTACACCGAGTGAAGACATTTATCTGGACGCAGGGGTGCAGTCACCGCTAATTGTCAACCGCTGTGCTCAGCTCTAGATCTTCATTTTTCAAAGGTTAAAGACTCGATCAAAAATGGAATGAAGCTTTTAATAATAATAAAAAAAAAAAATCTCCTGATCTCTGTTTTACAGCTAATTTCTTGTTCCACTTGAAAATATTGGTTTCGGAAAAGCCTCAGTGCTTAGTGGGTAGAAGGAGAGAAATGACCAGAATTTATGTGCCGAGTGATTCGGTAATAATGTCTATCTCCCTGTTAAATCAGGCAGATCAGCTGGAAATAGTCTAACTATGACTCTTCTTAAAGTAAAGCTCCACCTTATTTTTTTTCAGTTCAATGTTGGAAAAAAAAAATCTCCTGTTGCTACACGGAAACCGTCCGCAAGTAGAATTTCTGCTGTTGGCAAATCTTATGTTTGTATTTTTATTCTAATTTTGGATTTTGTGAATACCAAGGAAAGACTAGCTCACTTCTACACGAATACCTAATAATCATTAACATATGAACATACAAATAGTCTAACATATGAATACCTAATGTTAATGTATTGTTGGGGGTATTCATTTACAGTAGGACACGTGTGTGCGCCTAAAATACTAAAGAACACATCATTTGAATGATACATACATTCAAAGCAGATATCCTACCTGCTGATGGTTTCCATCATTTTGTTTTTCTAAAAACTGACAAAAAGATAAGTGAATACACAGTTGATGTTTAAAAAGATATTTATCACGTAGACATTTTGTATTTAGATTTGAACGATAGAACTTAAGATTGTAACACGACAAGCAGTTAGCAAATTAATCAACATTTTATGTGGATTTATTTTGTGAAATGCCATAGACTGCAGATGGAGGATTTAGTATCAGAAAATTACAGACGTGCTATGGTCGAAGAGTTACAGTGTTCTATTGTACTGACCTGACCGAATCACTGTCTTCATTCCTCGATCCTCTTCACAGTCCACAAGGTTAAGATGCTCTCATTCCTGCAGAAAATGTTACTCCAATCTTCTGTTATTTCAAAAGATATAACACAAATCATGACGGCTGCAGTTAAGTGCAAGGGACCCAGGTGCCTTCAGGTTTTAAAGGTTGTTGCAAAAAAATATTCAATATTTTTTAAAGTGGTTGCATCAGAATGTACAATTATCACCTATCCACAAGATAGGTGATAATTGTCTGATTGCCGGTGGCCCCACCACTATGACCCTCACCGATTGCAAGTAAGGCGCTTGAATGGAGTGGGGGGTCGAGCATTCACCCACCGCTGAAGTCTCTGGGACTGACGGAAACACTTGAGCGCTGTACTCGACTGTTTTCGTGTTTCCTATAGACTTTGTATAGAATGGCAGCGTTCATACTCGACTATTTTGAGCCTGTTAGGAGTTGGGGGATAAAGGGAAGGTGGTGTGAAACAAGTGGGTGCGGAATAGTAGTGGTAGCAGACCTGAGATAATCTAAAAATACAGTAATCATATACAGATGTAGCCATCTTTATCTTGACTTTTAACGTATTAAATAGTGTCCAGAAACTAACTTGACTTTTTCTATGGTTTTTGTTGTGTGATATCACGCTGCAGCAAGTTATCAGAGCCCAGATAAACTTGGCTACATCTGTATGTACACCATGTTCCAAATTATTATGCACATTGGATTTAAGTGTCATAAACATTTAATTATTAGTTTTTCAATTAAACTCATGCATGGAATTGTGTCTTAGGGCACTTTGGATCACTGTAATCAATCTCAGACACCTGTGATATTTAGTTTGCCAGGTGTGCCCAATCAAAGGAAAACTACTTAAAGAAGGACGTTCCACATCATTAAGCAGGCCACAGGTTTCAAGCAATATGGGAAAGAAAAAGGATCTCTCTGCTGCCGAAAAGCGTGAAATAGTGCAATACCTTGGACAAGGTATGAAAACATTGGATATTTCAAGAAAACTTAAGCGTGATCATCGTACTGTGAAAAGATTTGTGGCTGATTCAGACCACAGACAGGTTTGTTCAGATAAAGGCATAATGAGGAAGGTTTCTGCCAGACAAATTAATAGGATTAGGAGAGCAGCTGCTAAAATGCCATTGCAAAGCAGCAAAGAGGTATTTGAAGCCGCTGGTGCCTCTGGAGTCCCGCGAACCTCAAGGTGTAGGATCCTCCAGAGGTTTGCAAGTGTGCATAAAGCTATTATTCGGCCACCCCTAAACAATGCTCACAAGCAAAAATGGTTGCAGTGGGCTCAGAAATACATGAAGACTAATTTTCAAACCGTGTTGTTTACTGATGAGTGCCGTGCAACCCTGGATGGTCCAGATGGATGGAGTAGTGGATGGTTGATGAATGGCCACCATGTCCCAACAAGGCTGCGACGTCAGCAAGGAGGTGGCGGAGTCATGTTTTGGGCTGGAATCATGGGGAGAGAGCTGGTAGGCCCCTTTAGGGTCCCTGATGATGTGAAAATGACCTCTGCAAAGTATGTAGAGTTTATGACTGACCACTTTCTTCCGTGGTACAAAAAGAAGAACCGTGCCTTCCGTAGCAAAATTATCTTCATGCATGACAATGCACCATCTCATGCTGCAAAGAATACCTCTGTGTCATTGGCTGCTATGGGCATAAAAGGAGAGAAACTCATGGTGTGGCCCCCATGTTCCCGTGACCTCAACCCTATTGAGAGAAAGAGAAAAAACACACGGCGCCACCTTGTGCAGATCAGTGGGTATAGGGTGAGGCAAGAGGGCATGTATCATGCTCACCTAGGTAGGATGTTTTTAGGCGTATAGATAGAGCCACAGTGCTGCTGCCAGATCCGAGTCGGTACCCCGAAGGGACCGCTTAGTTTGGCGGAAATAGGGAAGAAAAATTGGCCACTCAACGAAATAAACCTACTTTATTTATTATACCTGGACTGCATATCTCTCTCTAGTCCACCACACAGCAGCGCCCCCCGTAAAGATCCAATTTTTCTTCCCTATTTCCTCAACCCAATTGAGAACCTTTGGAGCATCCTCATGCAAAATATCTATGAGGGTGGGAGGCAGTTCACATCAAAACAGAAGCTCTGGGAGGCTATTCTGACATCCTGCACAGATATTCAAGGAGAAACCGTCCAAATACTCACAAATTCAATGGATGCAAGAATTGTGAAGGTGATATCAGAGAAGGGGTCCTATGTTAACATGTAACTTGGCCTGTTAAGTTTTTTTTTTTATTGAAAGAGCTTTTGATTTCTGTAAATATGACCTCCCGATGCTGCAAATTCAACAAATGACCATTTTAGTTCTCTGTTGTGCATAATAATGTGAAACGGTGCATTTTTAGTTTTTTTACTTCTAAAAAAAAAAATCTGTTATCATTAGGAGATTTGTTCAATAAAATTTGCATTATACTCCAACGGTTGATGCTTGAAGATTATACTGACTGTCATTTGCATCGACTATTTAGGAAAATCAGCGAAAAATAACATTTGCATAATAATTTGGAATGCAGTGTATATAATTCTCTTTTTCCTTTATAATTAAACTTCCAGTATTCTGGAAATTCTGCTAATCCACATAGCAAACTTGTGTATTCTAAATTATTGGAAGTTTACAGTAAATTTGCAGAAATGCTGGCGCCACTCAAATGAATGTAATTCAGCGCTTCTCAATTTGCACTTCACGGCGCGATGCAGATATTTCCTTCCTCTCATCTTCTGCGACAAGTGGCTGCCAATCCCATAAAGCAAACTCAAAACTATAACCGAGAGAATAGATATGTGACACCAGGCTGAGATAAGGAGCATCTTGACATTTAATTCCAATTACCCTTTTTCCTTTCCTGATGAGAATATTTCAGCTGCGGGAGCGCTTTACCTCATGATACATATTGACCATATTTCTTCCTTAATGTTCCTGCGCGGACCGTCACCTCTCTTCTATATATGAAAGAATCACCAATATGGAACCACAGGTGTTTTTAACTAGATCTCCAATACCAAAAGGGACATCTGAAATTCTCTTTTGAAATAAAAAAAAAAAGTAATAAACTTCTCCAGAAACTTGGTGCTTTCTCCCAGCAGCGCAGCCTAATTGGAAGTGGGGATAAGCAGGAGATAGAGTGCTGCTCCTTGTAATGAATTAAAGTGTCAATCATTAGAAGCACCCATAATATCAGGCGATTTCCCCGAGCTCTCAGATTGCAGGCAGCGTTTCATTTATCAGTCTTCTGCATGTGAAACGGGATTAATTAAACGCATTCAAGTATCACAGCAAAGCCTCATTTCTCCATGTGCCAGCAAATAATTGACTCCAAATGAATTGGAAAAGAGGCTAAGTGATTGTGCCGACGCTGTTATGATTATGATGTAAATATTAGCACTGGGATGACAGGGGCACTGATTTAGCGCTGGCACTTGTTGGTGACACATCATTATGCCCAGAGCTGAGCCCCAGTGACAGATACATCGCACTGTTCTCCATCACAAATATAGGTAGGTTTCTTTCCCTTTAATAACCTCGGCTGATGAGTATTTTATCTGTGCGTGAACAAGTTCCTGATATTTTAGCGTAGCTGTCAGGTTTATCAAATTTACACATTTTTGAGTTGTTTTAACACGGGTAGTGTTGTAGTGACTCATGTAACTAAGGAAAAAGCAAAGGTTGCAGTTGCCCTGGTATCTGAGTGGGCCGAAAGGTTTCTATGCCAACTAAGAGGGCACATGATAGTTGGTGGGGCCTTGGTACAAATTTTGTATCAGGAGCTTTAAAGGGGTTGTCCACACACAGACAACTGATGACCTATCCACAGGAAAGGTCATCAGTATATGATCGGCGGGGGGTCCGACACCTGGAACACGCACCAATCAGCTGCTCCGGTTGCCTCAGGGCACCAGACATTCATGCCGGAAGCAGATGGCTCTGGTCACGGAATAGCAGCCGTACTGCAGTATTAAAGTGAATAGGAGCAGAGCTGCAGTTCTGCAGCACGGCCGCTTTGCAGTAGTCGTAGCCATCTGCTTCCGGCTCCGATTACTGCATACCTTGCATAACATCTGATGCCCGGAGGCAGCCGGTGCAGCTGATCGGTGCAGGGTCCAGGTGTCGGACTCCCACCGATCATATGTTGATAACCTGTTCTGATGATAGGTCATCAGTTGTCCGTGCGTGGACAACCTCTTTAAGTTTCACCTCGTTGTATAATACATGCTGAAACTGTAAAGAGAACTGCAGGGGGCATACACCAAGTTGGAAGAGCCACAAAGTCCAAGACAGAGGGGTGGCATTGAGCTGCCCCTTTAAAAACCAGCGCTTGGAAGAAGCATGATCCACATTAGGCTTTCTTGGAGTGCAGAGTGGTGGTATGTCCTGGCTATATGGCTCTGATGAAGAGGGATTTGATGGTGACCATGAATGGAACTTCCCCACGCTGCAAATCTGAGGTTGCAAGCGACATTGGTAACACCATGTAGAGTAAAGAGATGTAATGATTCACTGAGAATTGTATGTTGGAAAAGTGGCCATAAATTTCATGCAAATTATCTAAATCAATGAGGGGGAATACTGGCCAATCAGATCACAATTGTTCCGAAATTAAAATCTGCAACGCTCTTCCTTTTTTCATCTGCACTGGGTCTTATAAATGACTCCAGTTTCTGCTCTGGAGCCCGATCTGTGTTTTAATACGGGAGCAGATCTAACTTTATGGCAATGGTACCTTACTGAGTAATGCATTTTTCATTTGTACCTTTCCGGGGTTCATCAGTTTCTGAAAAATTTCCATCTTTCAGAAAATCGGATTTGGTTTAATTTCCCCTGTGCCCGCAGAGCGTGACCCACAGACCATGCCTTTGTTTTATTTTTACCTTCTAGAACAATAGGAAGGCATGAGGCCTGTACACATCTGACGAGGGCTGGAAACTACTATTATATAACATGTTTAGGTTAATATCTATTAAGCCTTTTAAATATTGTCCTTCCTTGAGATGTTTTTTTGCTCATTTATAATAAACCAGTTAACTTTTTGTTTGTTGTTTTTGCTTGTTAGAAATAATCTTCGCCATTCGCCCCCCCCCCCCCTTAGAGGTCCTCTACGTTCCCAACCAAGCACAGTTTAATATTATTTTCTTGCACAACCCTTAGCCCGTTAGGTCAGGTTTTAAAATGAGTTTCTGGCTCTCTGCTCGAGTTCAGGCTGAAAGCATAAGCCAGAATCTAGCCCCCGTCTAATCACTCCAGAGCTGTCAGCGGGGGCAGAGGTGAGAGGTGAGGGGTCTCTAGGACATGGTACCTGCCAGCGCACAAAACATCACTGTGGAAACTGTAAGCATGACTGAATATGGCCTATTCTCTGGGCTAATGTCATGTCTGCTACGCTGCTCCTGAAAAAAAGTTGTGTAGTGATCTCTGTATACACACACCATATATGAACATATCTAATTATAAGCTTATTATTATATTTGAAGGGGTTGTCCAGGATTAGAAAAAAAGTATCTGCTTTTTCCAAAAACACAGCACCACTGTCGTCTATGGCCTTTATCTGGTATTGCAGAATTCATGTAAATGGGGTTGAGATGCAGTGGCGTGATTTCTGGGGGAAAAAGGCAAACACTTTTTTTTTTCTAATTCTGGACAACCCCTTTGAATAAAACAATAGTTTGGAATTAGACAGGTATGTGTCTATATATATATTTATACTTAACATCTGGATAACTAATAAATTGTTGGAAAAAAAATAAACAATAAATAAACACACATAAAAACACTATAGGTGAACGAGGCCAAAGACTCACACATAACAAAGCATCATTGTGCAGACGCCTGATTGTTGGTTGTAGTAATTTGTGGGATGATTCAGTAACTGATAATGAAGGTTAGGAATTTACTGTTGATCATAAATGAAAGCTTGTGTTTGCCGAGGGAGCTTCTTGTTCGATCACTGTTCAATCCCTTGACTTTCTCTTTCCTCGTGTAGTTGGATGCAGGATGTAGTTATGTTACTACATTCAGTTTTAGCTATGAAGCCATTATTTAGTCAGAGTCACCCGGGCTTCATAGAAATGTATTGTCCCTGCTCTCCATCTCTCTATGGCTTCTCCTGTTATAATAAAAGAAAAAGGGACAGAACACATCCAAGGACATTAGGTTTCCATCCCTAAAACAGAGACAGAGACAGATAAAATATATGAGTAGATAAAAGACATTCACATTAGGAAGATTAAAACAGGAAGGGGGAGCCTCTCCCTACCTCTACTGAAAACTCATGGTACTCGCCTCTAAATAACAGATGTGACCTCCATGGACCCCAAACCTTATCAAAGTTGTCCAGTTTATTGGAAAGGACCTCCTGTTAAGTTTTACACTTAATGAGTGTCTGATCTAGAGCAGTCTGAGTATGATTGAAAAGCCTGAAGCATATAAAGCAAAACTGATGTAAATATGTAGAGTATATACAATCTCCAACAACTGAGCCATTGTGTCTTCTATGGCCTATTAAGTAGTGGGTGGGGAAGAGAGTCCATTGCCTGGGACACCCACAATTCCCAGGATGAAGGGGCGTAGTAATCTGGCAAAACACCTTTGGCAAGTATTACAGATTCTATTGATGGGTACGCATGGTATCAGTAGTGATGCCAGTGAAACACTCTATTAGATTGTGAGCTACAACTACTGTGTTGTATAAAGGGTCTGGGGATTGGTGGGGTACCCAACTCTCCAACCATGTTGACATGTCACCACAGAAATGTCACTGTTGGTTATTGTCTAAGGCATCTGCTGTGAAATCTTGTACGTCATCAAAAACATTGCTGATTTTCCAGCAGTGAATGGTGACGTCATAGAGATCCTCAGATGGTCTATGTCGGGACTGTTAGCGGACTGCCTGATGATCCCGCGCTCTCTCGTTAGGGATATTTAATGATCGCAGCTGCTGTTCTATTTTAAGTTCTCAATGAGTCATTCCGTCATTTCTATTTTCACTTTACTTTTAATACATCTCCACTTTTTCTCTTGATATGTCATTAAAGTGATTAATTAGTGTTCGTTTTCACTGTACGTTTAAATAGCTGTATGCATTGCGATGCACGATGTCTCGATTAGGGTCTCATTTCCTATCTGCAGGATTTTTTTTTCTCTCTTCCTATTTTTAAGTATAGTAAAATCCTTGTTATAACCTGCACAACCTCCAGACGCTGTCGCTTTATGAGAATACTTTTCTAAATCCGGGACAGCTCCATAGTAGTATTCATTAAGCTGATCAGCCCTAGTCTGCTGTTTGCATTGACAATATTTAGACGGCCTCATTTAAACCCCGCTTTGATAGAAATAGGCTAAAGGGGTTGTCTGCCTTAAACTACTCAGTTTGTAAGAGACTGAGGGGGCATTATGACTTTATCTAGGGGTCCCTATTCAGGAGCTGTATAATGCTTCAGTAAAAAGGACTACTTGGCACTGGGTTTCCCTACCAATTACAGCAAATGATAGGGGTCACATAGCAGCACAGTTTTAGGGGGTGGTAATATATACAATTGCCCCCGAGGACTGGACCCCCCAAAAGAAACCGGAGTGTAAAAAAGTTAGTAGTTGAAAGTGCTCATTTACAATGAGTGTTTAATAGATTAAAAAGGCACCCCCCGAAAAACACCCAGTATCGTTAACCACTTTATAGTGGTATTATTTTATGTGGATACTGTATGGGAGTATTATTTAGGTTTTTTATGGCAGTATTGTTTGGACAGCAAATACAGTATTACATATATAATTACAAAGAGGCTGGGATCCTCGCCTACCAGGATATCCCCGTACAGGAGTAGACTGGAGCAATGGCGCTCTCTCCTTTCATAGTTACATAGGTTGAAATATGGACACCGGTGCATCAAGTTGAACCGTTCTCAATAAATTACTCCGTCATTGCTAGATTAATTATAACCCTCAATGCCATTCGTCAGTAAATAATCATCTCTCCTTTTATGTAAATGCTGACATATCTGCCATCCCTGGAAAAAACGGAGACGGCGCTCTTCTAAGGCAATAATGTAGGGACCACAGGTTTCAATAGAAAAGAGCTCAGAGACTGTGAAGTGATTGCTCGCGTTTTTGGGTTGTGCTTGTTCATCGGCACAACTCAATTGTGTTGCATGTTGAGTCTCCGACTCTAAAATCCAGTTTGCTTGGCCTTCGGAGAAGACACTGGGTTTAGGCTTAACACCGCTTTTCCCTGGTCTTGAAGAGTACGGTTTAGGCATATAAAACAAAGCTCACAGGTTCTACTCCCAAAGCCCTCCCTGTATGACCTCTGTGTCATCATTTATATTCTAGTATATATGTAGAGCCTGTGAACTTTGTTTTATAATCCTTCGCGCAAGGTCATAACGTGTTGCAATTTTTATGAAAATAAACACTTTTTTATCAAGTTTATCCCCATGTGAATCTGTATTCTGGGGGAAATATCTTTTATTAGAAAACCACTGACACAGGAGCGCCTGAAGAAAAGGGGAATTTTTTTCAAATTCTTGGGGTAGGCCATTCCAAGTCTTGGGAATTAGAGAAAGAGCTTTGCTCCACTACAATTTTGGCCACAGTGCCCCCCACAAGAGATCAATAGCATGCATACAGAATGTGGATGTGGCCGTATTCTTTAACTACCTCCAATATGCACCCCGCACCAGGTAGACTATTTAAGCTGTAACCCTTCGACTTTTAGCAAAACACTTTTGTTTCTGTCCTTCAAGTCTCAGGTTTATTGAGAACAAAGACTTGTCTGTGTTTGTCCAAGTTCAAGGTGCGGTAAAGCCAAAACACAGATGTTCCGGAAGTAAGAAAGAGGCGGTAAGCTGTTGTCATATTATAGAGATAAAATAATTCCCCGGAGAGAGACAGCGGAGTATCGTCCTCTAGATCAATAGGCCAGGCAGATTATGTGCATCTGGCCCTTCTGCATGACAAAGAGCAGACTAATCAGTCACTGGTAGAAAGCGCAGGGATCTGGCGGCCAGCGGTGGCGCACAAGTTTTATGTCTTGCCTGAATGTGTCATTATTTAAGCAGGTTTCAGCCCGTGAATGATGCTATCTCGCTTCCCCTTTACTTTATGACCACTGGTAAATGTGTTACTTGCCTGGCGAACAAAGCTAATCCATCAAGAAGGGTAAAAATTGGGAGAACTAAATCACTGATGAAAAAAATGACTCTATGGGAATAAAAATAAAAGTTTCTAGACTTTTTTTGGTTTTGTGTTCTAGTTTACAAGTGTAAATATAGACATAAAGTAATGCAGAATTCAGAAGCCGGTAAATAAAACATCAGATAAACAGAGGTGTTTCTACTTCTATATCAAATGTTCGGTGGGAGGAGACGTTTTATAGGTGTCTTTAGTATTTGTCAAGGCCGATAAAATTGATAATGTGAAAATAAATGGTCACAGGTGAATTAACCCCTTAATGACCAGCTATATTTTTATGTTTTTGCCTTTCAGCAGCCATAACTTTTTTATTTTCTCGTTGATGTGGCCGTACGAGGCCTTGTTTTACGCGGGAGAAATTGTACTGAACATTTACTGTGTAAGTTATGTCATTTTATTTTTGCGGGTTGAATATAGGAAAATGTGATTTTTGGCAGTGTTTTTCTTGTTTCTTTTTTTTATTCTGTTCATTTGTTACGATAAATTCTTCAGGTTATTAGTCATGTAGATAACTTACATGTGTAGGTCTTTTGTTTTTGTGTAATGTATGGGCAATAAAATAAATATATATTTTTTTTATGCTAAATAATGCCTTTTTTTTTTAACGTTTTTGTTTATTTATTTTTTACTCCCATGAAGGGTTTTACTTTTTAGACATATGTGTAAGAATACTTCGTATGCTAATACATTACACAGTGTCACAATGACACAGGCTGCTATAAGGGCAGCACATAGTGTGCCCTAACAGCAGGCTAAAAGAACAGACAGCCCTGGGGTCCTATCTAGGTCTCCAGGGCTGACTGCATAGGGTTCCGCCAGTCTCCGATCACATTATCGGGTTTCTGGTGACGCGATCGAAAATGAGAGTCCCCTTTGATCAAAAGTATCCATCGTGAGCATGGTTTCCATAGTTTACTTGGTCATTTTAAAATGCAACTAGGATAATACTGGAGAACTGGGATTTGCCACCAACAATTGTAGTTTATAATCTGCTGCTAGGGATCCTGTTCATCTGTCACTTCAACATTTTCAGTATTGTTAATCTTTCTCTTGCTTGGTCAAGCCACTCCCACTCCAGGAAGGACACACCCCCCTAAATTATTTTAACCACACCCACTTCTCAGCCTATAACAATCTGTGCAATACCAGTAACTGTGCATGAAGGATTGAAATAATTTATCTGGTGGAAGATACAAATATCATCGGATATCACGTTGTAATCAGTCGGGTACATCCTTTTGCTGAGTTTTTGTAAAGCGTTTTGTGTAAAACAGAGCAGACAGACATCCGTGAGGAAGAACAGTGCTGACGGCTGCATGCCTGCCTCGTCTAGGTGGAGTGACTACTCAAAGGATGTGTGCTGATATTCCCGATATGAGGATCAGATGGAGAGACGGCATTCTCCTGTATACTGTAATTGTATGGATATGTCTCCTGCTGTGCATAGTTATGTGGGCGTGCTTGTTAAATCTCTGCTTCAAAAAGAAAAATGCCTACCCTCACACTATATATATATATATATATATATATATATATATATATATATATATATATATATATATATATATATATATATATATATATATATATACATACACACACACACACACACTACCGTTCAAAAGTTTAGGGTCACTAGAAATTTCCTTATTTTTGAAAGAAAAGCACAGTTTTTTTCAATGAAGATAACATTAAATTAATCAGAAATCCACTCTATACATTGTTAATGTGGTAAATGACTATTCTAGCTGCAAACGTCTAGTTTTTAATGCAATATCTACATAGGTGTATAGAGGCCCATTTCCAGCAACCATCACTCCAGTGTTCTAATGGTACATTGTGTTTGCTGACTGTGTTAGAAGGCTAATGGATGATTAGAAAACACTTGAAAACCCTTGTGCAATTATGTTAGCACCGCTGTAAACCGTTTTTCTGTTTAGAGGAGCTATAAAACACCTTCCTTTGAGCTAGTTGAGAATCTGGAGCATTACATTTGTGGGTTCGATTAAACTCTCCAAATGGCTAGAAAAAGAGAGCTTTCATGTGAAAGTCGACAGTCTATTCATGTTCTTAGAAATGAAGGCTATTCCATGCGAGAAATTGCCAAGAAACTGAAGATTTCCTACAAAGGTGTGTACTACTCCCTTCAGAGGACAGCACACACAGGCTCTAACCAGAGTAGAAAGAGAAATGGGAGGCCCCGCTGCACAACTGAGCAACAAGACAAGTACATTAGAGTCTCTAGTTTGAGAAATAGACGAATCACAGGTCCTCAACTGGCAGCTTCATTAAATAGTACCCGCAAAACGCCAGTGTCAACGTCTACAGTGAAGAGGCGACTCTGGGATGCTGGCCTTCAGGGCAGAGTGGCAAAGAAAAAGCCATATCTGAGACTGGCTAATAAAAGGAAAAGATTAATATGGGCAAAAGCACACAGACATTGGACAGAGGAAGATTGGAAAAAAGTGTTATGGACAGACGAATCGAAGTTTGAGGTGTTTGGATCACACAGAAGAACATTTGTGAGACGCAGAACAACTGAAAAGATGCTGGAAGAGTGCCTGACGCCATCTGTCAAGCATGGTGGAGGTAATGTGATGGACTGGGGTTGCTTTGGTGCTGGTAAAGTGGGAGATTTGTACAAGGTAAAAGGGATTTTGAATAAGGAAGGCTATCACTCCATTTTGCAACGCCATGCCATACCCTCTGGTCAGTGCTTGATTGGAGCCAATTTCATCCTACAACAGTACAATGACCCAAAGCACACCTCCAAATGATGCAAGAACTATTTAGGGAAGAAGCCGGCAGCTGGTATTCTATCTGTAATGGAGTGGCCAGCGCAGTCACCAGATCTCAACCCCATAGAGCTGTTGTGGGAGCAGCTTGACCGTATGGTACGTAAGAAGTGCCCATCAAGCCAATCCAACTTGTGGGAGGGGCTTCTGGAAGCATGGGGTGAAATTTCTCCCGATTACCTCAGCAAATTAACAGCTAGAATGCCAAAGGTCTGCAATGCTGGAATTGCTGCAAATGGAGCATTCCAAGACTAAAGCAAAGTCTGAAGGAGAAAATTATTATTTCAAATAAAAATCATTATTTCTAACCTTGTCAATGTCTTGACTATATTTTCTAGTCATTTTGCAACTCATTTGATAAATATAAGTTAGTTTTCATGGAAAACACAACTGTCTGGGTGACCCCAAACTTTTGAACAGTAGTGTGTATATATATATATATATATCTTTATGTCATATCTGTATATTTCTTACCTTTTCTTTATCATTATGTTGTAATTGGTTTTTGTTTCTATTATCTCATCCACATGCTGCAGAAAGTCAATTTCTGCTGCATATTTGTTGTGGATTTTCCCTATTAAAAATTAATGGGGAAGAAATCCAAATCTAATTCTACCGTTGTAGATTTTCCTGCAGCTCTGCATATGTTTAAAATGACAAAAAAAAACTATACTGAAAGTTTAAAATAAAAAACCACTATATTCCTTCCCCAGGCGCTGTCGTGGCAACGCTTTCCTGGTCCCCCACCGGTCCCTGTACACCCATGATGAGTCGACACGTGACTTCTGCAGCGGTAACGTGATGACATGGGACTAGGGAATCGTTGCCACAGGGCGCCAGGAGAGGTGAGTATAGTGGGTTTTTTTTTTTAGACACTCAGTTGTTTTGCGCAAATAAATACGCACCTGCAGCTTTCTGTGGATTTGCTGAGGAAATTATCTTCGTCAAATTTACTCTGTGTGAATTTAGCCCTAAAATGAGTGATTGGACTCATCCGGACCAGTATCCGACATAATTGCTGCCATCTACTAATTATCTAATCTTATAAACTGGAGCTTGGCACAGTTGTATTACTAAGATCGCCTCCTTTGTCTGATGCAGGTTGAATTGCTCTGATTTAGTGCATTTCGTCCTCTGCAGTGGTTGGGAGTTCAGACGGTCATTCGAGTCCTGGCTCCCATTATGGTCTACCTCTGGTGGGCCACAGGGCCTCATGCGCCCTTCTGTAATATATTTTAAAAATCCAGTAACCGTGCAGGCAGCATGCCGGGGCTTGCAATACTACTAGGGGCCTCCGGAGTGCTGGTCTGTAGGATTGCCGGAAGCCTGCACAAGTGTAAAGTTAAAATAACAATGAGGCTTGCAGAAACCCATGCACGTTCTACAGAAACAACCCCATTCAGATGTAGCAAACAGATTTTCAGTTGCAGAAATTTCTAATGGAACCGCTGTATACTGAACCCTTGCTGGGGAACTGCTGCCGCTAACACTCTAAATGTTGCTGTCTAATATAAAATGCTAAGATTTCTACAGAACGCTGGAATGGGAGACAAAATTACCTACAAAGCTTGGCAACACATCATATTTAATCATAGGCTTTGCTTTGTGCTGCCGGCACTTGATCTATTATACTGCCCTATTCCTCCTCCCTGTATGTCTTCCTTCGGTGGACCCCGTCTCTCCATCTCATCCGGGAATGTTGGTTATTCAGGTCTCACTGTGATAACTGGATGCGTTTGGTCTGTATTATTCACAAATGACATTGTAGCTGTATTAAACTCTCACTGAGTGGGGAAAGAAGAGGGCTATACGGCTGAATGTAATGACATGTCAGGTGTGGATGAAAGCAGGAATCACCATACGTCATGGAGCTGCTAGGAAATGATGGCTGTCTGAAGAGATGGGAGCAGTAAGTCGTCAATAAGAAAGACGGCCATTGAATACAAATGTGGAGTTAGGTAGAGGAGGCTGTTTTATTACAGGACGATAATTCCAGGTACATTACAGAGCTATACTATTTTTCAAACACAATTCTGTAGGGTTTTGTCATTTCGTATATATCCCTAAAGGCCCTTTTACACTGGGCGATAATTGTGCAGACGAGCGTTCATAGAACGCTCGTTGACGATAATTGGAGCTATCGGAATAACGACCGCTTGTCCCCATCCATAGCTCTGTGTGACCGGAGCAAACGAGCGCCGATCAACCATGTCTCGTTCATCGGCACTCGCTGCACCGGCCTATTGTTGGCCGCTGTAAAAGGCCCTTTAGAATTGTAACTCTTGATTAGTACACAATGGGCTTTATGTAGCAAACTGCAGCTCCCCCGAGGATAGCCTAGGTTGGATATAATTGTAACAAATACTTGTCGCTCTGGACATTCAAGAATGCTCTCAATTCACTTTAAGACCTGCTTCTTGATTATGATGCCCACTAGTCAAAACACACACAAAATAAACTGATTTAGAACACAAAATCTGCTAATACTATAGGTTGGCATATCAATAAAATATTGGATCCTACTCTAAAGATGGCTATTCCATAATAGATAAACGTTGAATGTACCCGTCATTTTCAGCAGGTTCTACTGACGATCTGATGTGCATGGGGTAGCTCGACAGTCCTCTGATTGCAGATGTGCGGGGAAGAAAGATCAGGCATGTTGGATTTAAACAATCCTCATCCTTTGTGGTCAGCAAGAGATAAGCGGCAGAGGGGTCTGGCAGCAGCTTGTCCACCTCTCGCCATTACAAAAATATGCAGGCACGGCCGATCTATACATCAATGATTATGGGGAGGTCAGGGAGGAAGTTACTTGTTGGCCGAACCAGCTTGTTTGGGTGACAGATCTCTGATGTGTATGGCTGGCTTTAGGTTTGGTCTCCACTGATTCCAAAAAGAGGAGATGTGTTACTTCCCTGGGTCGTTTTTTGTTTTTTATAGGGTGTTTGTCGAAAACTCAAGTGGAAACAGGGACACAACCGTTGAGTTAACCTGGACTTGTTAGTAAATGAACACTGGAAGATGAAGCTGATTTTCATAATTGATCTTTTCTGTACCGCACAATCCAGAAATGTGTAAATTCAAGCGCGTTTCACCCCCAGCCCCTTTCAGCATATTTCAAGTGGA
This sequence comes from Rhinoderma darwinii, assembly GCF_050947455.1. Classification (NCBI taxonomy): domain Eukaryota; kingdom Metazoa; phylum Chordata; class Amphibia; order Anura; family Rhinodermatidae; genus Rhinoderma; species Rhinoderma darwinii. Next base: position 90,122,212 of record NC_134695.1, read on the forward strand.
GGAATATCAACCAGTGAAACAATTAGATTGAGTTTACCCAGTAAATGAAAGCTGAGATTATATTACATTACCACAACATAATTGATTCCTGCAGAGCAAATGATGTAGGCATTGTACCGTTGTGCTCGATGTAGCGCCTTCCTTGGAGGATCTACTCATAAATCTTTCCGAAATGCGTTTTCAAAGATTATTTTATGTCATGTGGGATAATGTAGATATTAAGTTATACATTTTTACTTGTACATTTATTTTTTTTTCTAAACCAATATTCATAATGAATTAGGTTTTCGGATAAAAAAGGAGCCAAAGTCAAAGTTCACCGTGTTCTGACCACTTATTCACTTATTCCAAGTTGTATGCTCTGTATAATACTGAGATGTAGTGTCCGCTACTTGGACTTTGTTCATGTATACTGGCTTAACATGGTCATATATAAGACAATGAGGACCATTATTATGGTCAACAGGTTCTTTATAGCACCCTTATGTTAGACCTAAGCCACAAAGGTGATTTTTGATGGTGTAAACATTGTACCAAAATCTCCCACATGCTACTTCCCATTCTAGTGAATGTGGGTTTACAAATTCCCATACACACTTAGCCGAAATATGTCCCGTTCATTATAGGTCGAATGATTTGTAACCAGGCAAGACAAAAAGTTAACAATAAAACTTGATCCGCTCGGTATTGGTGGCACGATCTGTAAATGTTGCTCGTGTTGTTTTGCTGCAAGAATTGCCATGATCTAAATGTCCATCAGATCCTCGGGAGTCTTCCCATGTAAACCAGACATTAAAGACGAAAGCTATGGGTCTAATAGGCTTGATAGTAATATTCAAGCCTATATTATAGTATGACAACATATGTTGTACACAAAAAACATGTCAAATAACGATTAGTATAATGAATTTTTTTTTCATATAATTATCATAAATGGTTCCAGATAATGGTCATTCATTGAGGTTAATTTGCTCGTTTGGAGCAATAATGTAAAACTAAATGAAGAACATCCAAAATGACATACAGTAATAAGACATTGGAGCTGCATATTTCTTAGTTTTTATTTTGGATGAAACTTATACTTTGGTTCTACTTCCAGTATAAACTGTCTTTGTTGTCTTGGTCTCCCTGGATCCTGGTAATGGTTTGTTGCCTGTAATTAATTGGGGTTGACTATCTAAACATGTCAGGGTCATCCGTCTTTCACCGGGAGAGTACATTGTCATATTTCTTCTTGCCTCTTCCAGCCTTGAAGTCCATCAATCTCTTATCTCATCTTCCCAGCTCTCATTTAGTGTCAGATCAAGCTGGAGCGAGGCTGCGAGGAATCACGGCAGAACCCAGTCCCTGTCTCTAACGTGCAGCATTGTCCTAAAACTTTTTGTTATATTGCTGTGTGGTTGCCATGCTGAAGAGGACCAAGTAATTTGCATATAATCCTACAGCCTCTACCTCATCATGAGACTGGAGCTGTGTTGTCTCCAATGATGATAAGGAATGAATGATGTCTCTGCTTTTCTCTTGTCAGACCACCAACTTTGCACACACCAAGAGGCAATTCAATTAGAGGCAGTCAGTCTCGATGCAAAATGTCATTGGGTCATGAAATATATTCTGCTGCTTGTATTTCCTGCTTAATTATCTGGACTTGGAAATTTTATGCATTTGGACAAGCCTAGGATTTGTTTCCCACCTCATAATCTTCGTTAGTATGCAAATCTCAGCCATCTGACACCCCCCCCCCCCACTTTTTTCCCGCTTTCAGGTTGTTTTCTTTGTCTCTGCGAATCCTCATGGCTTTCATTAAGAGAATAGATTACTATCATGCTGGAGACACCAGCTTAGGGTGGAAGACCAGCTCGAGTGAGTGATATAATCGGTTTAGCCATACAAAAGTCACAAAATTATATTTAAGTAATAGGTCCTACGTCTAAAGCAGCAGAAGGGTTAATACTGTTGGACCGTGACCCGAATGGGTGTGGTATATGCCGACTGAAGACCGATATCTGTAGAAAAGTTGATCTGTTGTGTTGGATTTGTCGGGAGTTGTCGCGTGCAGTCTTGTAAAGTATTCATGACAAACGACAGATCTGCATCCCATCAATCTCGAAGCCCAGACCAGGCCACCGATCGAGACAGATCAATCAGCAGTTTATTTTAACTTGGGCTTCATTCAAATCTGCGTCGGGACTCCGTTCATGGGTTCCGTCAGGCTTCCCGTCGGGAACCCATGAACGGAATCCAAACGGAAACCATAGTCTGTTTGTCACCGTTGTGCAAGTGCTCCGTCATTTTGACGGAATCAATACCGTAGTCGACTGTACTATTCATTCCGTCAAAACGGAACCCTTGCACAACTGAGACAAACGGAAAACATTGGCACCGGATCCGTCACCATTGAAATCAATGGTGATGCAAACGGAAACCTAGGATTTGTGTTTGTTCCAGTTAGGATTCCGTTCATGGGTTCCCCTGTCGGAAAGCTCCGACGGAGCCTTAGGCCTTGTTCAAACAGTGCTAAAAAAAAACCTGATGTGTAAATGCATCAAAAACGCTAGCGTTTCTGCAAAGTGTTTTTTAAAGAACGGGTTTTTTACGTGTTTTTGGTGCGTTTTTGTGGGTGCTTAATTAGGACTCTCATTGACTATGGGAATCAGGCTCGTATTATGTGCCAATAATTGACCTGGCGCTTTTTTTTTATATGACGTGTTTTTTTTAAACACGATTGCGTAAAAACCCCCGCGTTGTATGCACTACAATGCGTTTTCCCATTGATGTCAAGGGGAAGCTTAAAGCACGCGGCAGAAATGCGTCGAATACACGCCGTGTGAACAAGGCCTAAGCGTTCTCATCCAAAATGACAAGTGATTCAGAAAATGGCCATCTGAAATCCGTATCATGTGTAATAGTTTAAGGGCTCATGCACATAACCGCAGTGATCTGCACGGCTTGTGAGTGTCATCCGCGGGCCGCCCGCAAATCACGGGCCGTGCACATGGCCGTGTGCATTCATTTCAATGAGCCTGGACCGCAAAATACGGTTGTAATAAGACATGTCCTATCTTTATGCGGTCCAGGCTCCCGCGGGTGAATTGCGGCCGCGAAAACACGTTCGTGTGCATGGGGCCTAAGGCTATTGCCATCAAACCATCTCTGCTCTAACCTGCAGTGTGCTGAAGTTTGCTTGTTGTCTGAGACATGCATGCTGCTGCACAGGCACAGTCTGCAGCCTCTCCTGTGTCTTAGATCTGCATCTGTATTTTGGCTAGAGTTGCCCTTTAATTCTTTATGTTCATGTATTCCCAGGAACTTTAATTTACTTTTCACGATGCCAAAATATCTTTTAGTCTTTTTTCCTTTGTTCTTTATTGTTGACATGCCCGATCTGTAGCGGATTCCCTCACGTGGTTAATAAGTCATACAGGCACCTATGTTTTTAGTAAGCCTGCACTTCCACCAGTCTGCTCTTCAAATATTTCCCTTGAATTAAGACAGCAGGTGAATAAATCAGAAGAATGCAAATTGCCCCAGCGAGTAGATTCATCATAAAGCAGTGAATTCAAAAACACATCATTAAAAATATATTTTATTTGATAATGGAGAAGCCACACTGGTCCTAAGACGCTGCATAGAGCTATAAATCTTAGAGGTGCTCGTAAAACTTTGTATTTTCCTGATACATTTCTCAGCTGTGATTTGCTACAAGAGTGAATGGAATAAGCAACAAGCAACAAGCAGCTTGTTGTTTATAATCTACGGCTATTACGAGGCGCCATTAAAACAATGAGCTAGAAAACCATATAATCTCATAGATGTGTTCTTGTAATGGATGTAATCCGTGCAAGTAGATAATAGTGGTACAATATTAGCACAATACTTAAAATTGTTACAGACCTCCCATATTGGGCAATGTATCAATTAATATCCGTTAGGCTTTATTCAGACTAACATGCGTAAAATTGGCCGTAAAAAAACTGCAGTTTTTCACAGCCGATTTGCACCCGTGCGGGACCCGTGTTCACGGATCCCTCATAGACTTGGGTCTATTGAGGGATCCGTGAAAATGGACAAAAATAGGACATGTCCTATTTTTTCACGGGCCTTTCATACGGTCCGTTAAATCAAAGGCCATGTGAACAGCCCTGTAGAAATACATGCACCCATGCGAGGACTGTTAAAAAAAACAAAAACATCTCTCACACGGACGATTTACACTTTCGTCTGAATAAGGCCTAAATGGGGGGGGGGGGGGTTACAGTTGTTGTTCATCATCAGAATGGGTCCCACTTCCCGGGACCTCAGTATGAAGGGGCCGCAGCTCTTTCTCCACTTGAATTGAGCTATGTTGCAGTTCCCTGTGCCCCCTGATTTTTGGGATCAGGGAGTGTCCCGGAGCTCGGATCCCAATTATGTAAAAATTTATGTTAGGTCAAGATGCTCTTTAATGTTTTAAAATATCCTGGCGATGTCATATAACATCATAGCATGGGTGGTCCCGGTCCGACAGTAAATAAAGTCCTTATTGTAGACTAGTAGACTCTCTGTGAGCCCCCATATGATGCCTCCATGGGTAATGCTCCTAGGTAAGAATATCTAAATAATATGGCAATCGATGGAGCGTGTCCTCTAGCTAATGGTCATCAGGTACTGACAAAAATGGCGCTATACACTGACAAAAAATCCTATGTGTATGAAAATCTTTAATACCATCCATGAGGATTGCAGATGTAACAAAACTATCTCCTGTTTTGCCAATCTTGAGGAGATCTGCTGCCCAGATATGTTACTCTCAGATCTGGAAATTAAGGTATTAACAGGCTGGCACCCCCACTGAGAATGACCTTCGTGTATTATTGGCCGTGACGGTGAGGAGGGTACGGGGATGGTGAACGGTTTGGTGTTTGTAATGACGCTGGCTGGCCACTAGACGGCAGCATTATAGTAGAGCCGAATTGTGAATCAACTGGACAATCGACAGGATTTATGGAGCACAAATCACAATACTGCGAGGCAACAGGAATAAAAGATACAGGGACTCTCCAATTGAAGACAGGAGTGGAACAAGATGAATATATATGATGAAAGATGATCGCATAGGTGATAACAGTCGGGTGATGGTAACCACGGGCGATGAGCGATGGCGAAAACCAAACCGATTCTGATGGATGGTAACAAGCTAACCCTAACTAGCTGTCCCTGGATCTATCCCTAAGCGCTAACCTGAACACCACACCACTAACCACTCAATTATTACTACATTATACCTCATGTACGTGGCCGAATGTAGATAAGTGTTGTACTGATCTGTAATACATCACCTATAGACTGTATTCCTGCATGCGTTTGTTCTGTAGAGGTTTTATTTTTGTCATGGTTTCATATGGAATCAATGATAGATTAGTTTCATGCCGTATTACTGAGGATATTCTACCCTAGAAGCATTTATCCCAGGGTAGAATATGGCGCCTCACAGAGGCGACACACAGAGGTGTGCCATATACAGTTACCGTGTACACAGCAATCCCATGTGCATAGACCCTTTACCTTATGCATGTATGTATTATTTGGCTTTTGGGTGGAGTTCTGCCAACAGAAGTGTTTTATACCCTAATTCAATGTAAGGGTTTTTTTTTTTAATGGGTTTTTAGATTTTAGATGAGGTTAGATACCCACTTAATTCAATTCTGTAGTAGCAGATACTATATTGTTTATATCCGACTGATACATAAACTTTGACTGTGCTGCTGATACTCCGTGTATTTTATGTATACCAAACCCTGTTCACCAGCACCCCTAGTGGCCAAACCACTGTAAAAACACCTGCTAGAATAAACCTTTTGTAAATGTTTGAGCCCAACAAACCTCATAGATGAGAGATTTACTGTTTATTTCTAATAGCAGAGCGGAGTTATACTGGTGTATAAAAATAAAAAATACTTATGATTTCCTTTTTTTGTTTTTCTAATTTCTCTGACTGACCGAGACCATGATTGGCGATCTTAAGTATCCTTGATCAGATTACATTGTTGAATCGGGTTTACCAATATGGATTAGTCTGACAAAAAGAATCTTCTTCTTGGAATGTGACCTATATAATATGGGAAGGGATGAGGCTGAATGTAAAGAAAATCATGAAATCTCTGTTCTGTGCTCACAACAGATGTGGAAATAAATGATGATTTGTGTAATCTGTGAATAGTTACTTCTCTGGTCGAATACGGTTGCAGGTTCTAGATTTGCATAGAATCACATACCGCTGTATATATTCCGGTACGGATTTTAACTATACCGCCGTTTTTGTCATCAGCGATGCCAATCAAATATCGTCCAGCACCACTTGATGCCATTTTACACGGGGCGCTAATCACCCGAACATTCGTTACCGTTCATTGCCAGTGTAAACATGCCCAGCGATCAAATGAAAAACAAGAAAATGCTTGTTTATCATTGAACACATTTTTTATGCGCCCATAAACATGATTGTGTCTAAGGTCATCACAAAGTCACCTCCTATTTGCCCTGTTGACAGACCGTTGACAGACACTGTCCATCTCTCGTGGTGTGTTTGGAATCCTTCATTAATCAATATTACGGTTGTTGTCTTCTCTTTCTGCATGTTCCAGATCTTTTACAATGAAAATAAATTATTTACTGCTTGGAAAGCGTAGGAAAGGTCACTCTCTGTGGCCACTTCAATTCATGTCAAGTTACACAGCTGAGAGTTGGAGCACCCTCCTGGTTATGACAGCTGCTGCTGTAAGAAAATAAGTGTTTCTCGCTCCAGCAATGGAAAAAAATTGCCATGAAATTGAAGACCCCCTAACGTCTAGATAAGTGTCTGAGGGCGGGCAGAGTGCATGCTCAGGGGCTGTAAATTTGGGGGTGATTTGCTACAAATATAGTTGACTAATGATGCGTGACCGATACATGTAATGAAGCGAACCTCCAGTTTTGAACATCATTTTGCAGCTTAACACTTTATGTAATACGCAGTCACTTAAAAAAATATTACGTTTTACTTATTTTATATTGATCCTGAACTATACTGTGCTTTATACTCCAAATGTATCCTAAGCTGCATTCACAATTCATTTGGCTTCTTATTTAGTTTTTAGGCTGAGTTACCTCACACATTACCACTGCCCCCTGCTGGTGTCTGTACAAAGCACACTCTAATCTAGAGCACCCTAACAGCCAGCAGTATTTCGAATGCAGCTCTGGATGTGAATTGAGTATATGACGTGATGACATGCAATATATTAAGTCGATTAAAGGAAAAATTATATTCAGAAGGAAAGCTACACCTTGATAGGCCATGTGCTTAGTGTCTAGAGAACAATATGAAGTTGTGAAATAGACAACTATGTAGACATGATACAGAGGCCACTATTCCCCCGCACACCTGTGGTCATTGGGACATTCTGTATAATGTTCTGTATAATGATCATTTTATGGTCCAGATGACTGAACACTCATCAGGGAATTACGATGCCAAAGTCCATTTTACTTCTGAACCCTCTGCTGGAGGTTGCTGTGTGATTTATAGGAGTTTTATCATCTTGGGTCCAACATCTACTTGTCACCAGTGGTGTCCGGGGTTTGCTATATATACTATTAGTTACTGTGTCATTAGTCTTTGGTTCCTTTTTGTGCATATACAATTATGTATTTGGGAACTGTACAAAGGGCAATTCCCTAAGATTTTCTGTTTTTACAATGGCCTCCTTTATGTGCAGTAGCATCTAATAAAAGCGTATACAATTGCCTATTGTTATGGGAATGCATAAGAAAATACAAGATTTTGTGTACTGCAACCGTCTTCTACCTATGGAGCAGCTTTACTGATGTTTTTTTTTCGATTGTTATTACTTATAAAAGGAGCAATTGCAATGATGTAATTAATTGTTAAGAAATTGCCATTAATGTAGCTCCCTAATATATATAATGTGTGTGTGTGTGTGTGTGTGTGTGTGTGTGTGTGTGTTAGTGTGTGTGTTAGTGTGTGTGTTAGTGTGTGTGTTAGTGTGTGTGTTAGTGTGTGTGTGTGTTAGTGTGTTAGTGTGTTAACCAAAGAGAAAATGCCTGGCATGTATAATAGGTCTCCCCTGCAGGTTCTCCCCTTCGATCTTCTGCCCAAATTCAGCAGTAAAGAAAATGCACTTCCTTAGAATTAGCTGCAGCACTGGTTTAATTGTAAATAATTACAATAGGAAATGAGGGTTCCTCCATGGGCATATGCATATAACTCTATGGTTTTTAGTAAACTATTCTAAAGCCACCACTAGGGGGAGCTGACCACATATGTATTTATACAGCACCCGTTGAAATAGCCTTAGAAATACTTATGCAGTGAGCTCCCTCTAGTGGTGGCTTTAAGCAACCAGAGTTTTATCATTTTAACTCTACTTGGTGTTTGACGTGATCTCTGCCCTCTGTTGAATTTTATATTATGAGATAAATCCGCAGGTAATTTTGGATCTTATTAAATAAATAAAACAAAATGACCACATTACTACCCTACAAGATCTTTACTGCCCTAGACCACTACAGATCATACAACTACACTACACTGGCTACGATGGTGCCATTCACAGGGGCACTCCGGGTGACTTTATATGGGTGTGTTATTTATGTACTGTATAGCAGCAATATTTATTTGTACAGTATGGCAGCATTAGTTATGTATAATGTTATAGTTACGTTGTGTACACTATGGCAGCACACCTTATGCTTGGTGACTTTTACTTATTATTTTAGGCCTTATTTGCATGATACAGTTTTGGTGCAGTTTTTTTTATATGCAGTTACAGTCACTGACAGGAGTGGATCATAAAGGAAAGTATATAGGAAAGATTCTACTAGTTATCTTTTTTTTTTTTTTTTTTCCCCCTTAAATTCACTCCGTTTTGTAGTATCTAAAACTGCACTGTGTGAACATATCCTTATAATGAGGGCACTGACTGAGTCCATTTGTATGTGTGTGAGTGCGCCGTATATGCATGACCATACCTGTGATCCGACCCCTCCCCCTCCTTGACAAAATGCAGCCTGTGCCCCTGGGTTCTTCACAATAGTTTCCCTTTAATTTTCTATGCTACTAGATACAACCAAGTGACTTATAATTCCTGTTTATATACCGTATCAATATGAAGACTGCAGCTACATGGTAAAAACAAACATCTTAGCGAAGAAGAGCAGTGGGAATTGCAGGTTTATAAATCACTCTTTGACATAAATATTCCGGAAATATAATTATACGTGTCAAGCAATGCCCAAATCCCCTTTAATTTGAGCTTCATAAACAGGATTACTCCTCACAGGATCCCCACAATGAATTCTTGTTACAGTGTTTTGATCTGGGCAGGGGACTCCGTGGGTATAAATCATATTATTAGGCAGAATGGCATTTAATCCCGCAGAGAGCGTTCGGTCAGGAAGAATAGGCGTTATGTAACGTCAAACTTATTATGTCCTCCCTGTGTATTCCTGGATGAAGATGAAATCGGTTGGACGGTCTCTGTACTTTATACCTCTGATAATATACGCCAGCGCTTGAATGCGGCATCTTCGTCTTTTAATAGTCTAATCTTGTTGTCCCTGTATCTCTTTTGCTATTATGGCAGTGCTTACATGTCACAGGTTTCAGTGGCAGGAGTCTAAATGTCTCGTTGCCGTGTCCTATTTTTGTGTGGCCTCCTTCAGACCCTTCGCTTTAGCCGGCACCCTGGGAAGCGGTTCAGACATTGTGTTGTGTATGAAAAGCGGTCTCCATCCAGGATTATTTAGAAACCATTGAGAGAGAGCGTAATCGCTCCGTCACCCTTCCTGTTGTTGCAGCTCCTTATACGTCTGTTGCAATTTGCAAATAATGTAATAATCGTCCGCACTCCGTGATTCTGTTGAAGAAATTGTCCTGGATATTCTTTCTTGTCCATGTAAACACAATCGGTCTCATCATTGCTTATCACAGGTGACGAGTTCAAATAAGAAAATGAGGAAGATTCTAGTAACAATGAACAAGCCGAACGCTCGCGGTTTAGCTAGAAATAAGGATCTTTGGGGTCAAAAAATATTCCATCTGAAATGGCTTTTTTGCTCTGTGCCGTCTCCCTCGCTGCGTCAACCTACTTTCTTCTTACTTTTGGAGATAAAAGATAACTTAAAAAAAATAATCTGAAGTTCACCAATATAGATCACTCGCATCTCATGTGTGATATAAAGTGAAGATTTACCTGCACCAATCCAAAACGAAATATCAACTCTTTTCAAAATTGCTCCGATTGCATGGGAAATGTAGTAGTTTAGGGCGCGTTCTAATGAATAGGCCACCATGTGATACATAGTCAGGCCAAGTACTTCACGGCGGGAGATGCTTTTTGTATCCGCTCTCCTTTCTGTCTAATAGATGGGGGTCCTAAGCAGCGGACCCTCTCTATGATGTCAATATGCCCTAATATGGCATATGAAATGGCTTTGTCCAGATGGAAAAACCCATTTAATTCTGCTGATTAATTTACAGTCCTACAAGCTTTAAATGGTGCAGGGAAGGTCAAACAGTGGAAAAAGCAAGTTCTCCCAGAAGCACAGAGTATTTCAGCGCTGACCTTGTGAGTAGCAGTGTTACCCACTCATGTGATAATGTTGGTGAGGAAAAGGACAGTATCCTAAGAAGAGAAGAATGGAGACAAGTGGTAGTCAGACTGATCCTGCTCATGGTGAACCAAGACTATGACCCTGTGTACAGCGCAACAAAGGCCACCTTTCCTGCGGTATGTTATCCTGCATCAACGGCCCTGTTCATGGCTAAACAAAGTCCGGTATTTCTACCATTGTTTTCGCATTAGGTTTGCAATTTTCCAGTAAACATTTCTTTTTTTTTTCTAACATACATAGTGCACCATGAATATACCATCTTAGAGCAATAGGAACAAAGTCTAAAGCTGTTGCTGTCTGACTTTAATTGCGTTCCCCCTAAACTACTAATCGGCTGAGAATGCATATTTATTTTAATAGGTAAATGGGATAAGAGGCTGTCAGACACCAATGACGCTGCTTATCTCCATGTGGAAGAAAAAGCCTCTTTTACACTCCCATTTAATTTCTCAAAATCTGCATAACAACTCGGTACTGAGGCAATGTCTTATAAGATAAGTGGTGTGGTATCTGACAGTGAAATAGTTTCTTACGTGAGCTCTGATTTATTGCTGTAATTATGTTCTGTGCAGACGTTTCATTTGTTTTTCTCTTAATGGAGAACTTCTACTGCACGGAAAACAGGATCTTTATTGGGCTCAGAGGTGTCTTGTATATGGAGCAGTCATTTCGATGGACTTTGGAGAGGACACCAATGTCATAACCTCAGCCTGGAAATATGAAGGTGTGATGGTAGATCTGTTATCAGCGGATGTGTAGCCACAGGATCTAATTGAAAGGGATTTACATTCGGAATGATTTTCCATTGATACCAGTATAATTACGATGCATTGCTGTATATGTATTTCCTCATAAGATAGTGTCATAGTTTGTAAGGCCGAAAAAATGCAGATATAGAAAGGAAAGCCGATGTATCGGAGTACAGGCTCATAGACTTTCTATTGAGTCCGTACACAATACATTTATTTCCGTAAAAAGCCGAACAGACACGAAGCGGCTGAGCGCTCACACGAGGGCTTCAGCTGCTTCGTTCTAGTGATTGGTGGGGGTCCCAGTGCTCGGACCCCCACCAATCCAAACTTCTGACATGTCACTATGACATGTCGAAAGCTTGTCAAACGTTTAGCTACACTTTAAAACAATGGTGACACGTTTCAACGCCGGTTCGGCGTCTTCATCAGGCCAGTACTGTTACCATCCTGACGAAGATGCCGGACCCTTGTTGAAACCTGTTGCTATTGTTTTAAGAGGCTAATAAAATACATCCTTTATATCATCGTTGATTTATGTATATGTCGGCAGCACTCATATTTCCCCAGCTTTTTTTTTTCCTTTTACTCATTGACTGCAGTGGTTCATCACTCCCACTGGATTGGGGATAGCTCCAGCAGGCGTTACGATTTACCACTGCCTACAACAGCGTTGTATCTGAATTTGTACAACTTGCAAGGTGAGCGGCGTTACTTCCGTTATTTACTCATCCATCATTCATATGGATCTGCACGATGTAGCGCCTTGTCAATTTTTTTCTTTTAGAAAAAAGACGGAAGTCCATCCAGTTCAGCCTATTTTTCTGCAATATTGATTCAGAGGAAGGCGAAACCCTCATTAGGCAAATCCAATTTTCCTTGTCTTAGGGAAAAATTTCTTCCCGACTCCAATACGGCAATTGGAATAAATCCCTGGATCAACAACTAGTAATCTAGTAACTATAACTGGTAATATGAAAGTATGAGAGAGGCATTCGGGCAACTTTCAGTGAAATCACTATAACAACTTCCTCTAGCAGAGAGCTCCATAGTGTGAATGCTCTTACAGTAAAGAATCCCCTCTTGTGTTTGTGTAGAAACCTTCTTTTCCCTAGAGGATGTTACAGTCCTGGGTATAAATATTATATAGCATGAGAGATATTTTTGTATTGACCTTTGATGTAATTATACATCGTTATTAGGTCACCCCTCAGCTGTCTTTTTTTTCTAATCCTTTAAAGTCTCCAGATCCATTTATAACAGATTACTGTCCCCCTTTGTGTTTTTACTTTACACCGTTTAGTATCATCTGCAAAAATTTTTATTTTCCTGTGCAATCCCTCTACAAGGTCATTAAAAAAAAATTGTTAGAACATAGGGTCCCCAAAAGCTAACTAAACACTTTCATTGTAGCATTTCATCTTAAGGTTTCCATTCACTCACAGCAAAAAGAGATCCTTACAGTATACTATAAAGTCGCAGAACTTTTCATTACACAATGATTAGGCTTTATTTATATAAGGGATCTTGCACATGGTCACGGACCTTTACGGCAGTGCCCGGTGGCCATGCAGATCCTTAGTACGAAGATTTACAGCCTCTGCCTGGTGCTGTATGTATGGAGACATTCTCCTCTGAATACGGAAAATATCTCTGTACATATGAAGTCCGATGGATTGTGCCTTGATATTTTTTCTGTTAGACTTTATACCCCTTTATTTCAACCCTATTATGGCTCCGTTCTATACAGCCGTATGCATAAGCCCTTAGTCTGGACAAACCTTCTCATAGGCTCTTCTATAGGCAGTCTCATAATGTCTGGAATGGCAGAGAAAAAAAAAACACATGGATAACTGCGTAGGATTTGAACAGCGTTCCCGATAAGTTTAACAAATCTCATTAAAGAGGCTCTGTCATCAGATTTTGCAACCCCTATCTGCTATTGCAGCAGATCGGCGCTGCAATGTAGATTACAGTAACGTTTTTATTTTTTAAAAACGAGCATTTTTGGCCAAGTTATGACCATTTTTGTATTTATGCAAATGAGGCTTGCAAAAGTCCAACTGGGCGTGTTTAAAGTAAAAGTCCAACTGGGCGTGTATTATGTGCGTACATCGGGGCGTTTTTACTACTTTTACTAGCTGGGCGTTCTGATGAGAAGCATCATCCACTTCTCTTCAGAACGCCCAGCTTCTGGCAGTGCAGACACAGCGTGTTCTTGAGAGATCACGCTGTGACGTCACTCACTTCCTGCCCCAGGTCCTGCATCGTGTCGGACGAGCGAGGACACATCGGCACCAGAGGCTACAGTTGATTCTGCAGCAGCATCGGCCTTTGCAGGTAAATCGATGTAGCTACTTACCTGCAAACGCTGATGCTGCTGCAGAATCAACTGTAGCCTCTGGTGCCGATGTGGCCGACACGATGCAGGACCTGGGGCAGGAAGTGAGTGACGTCACAGCGTGATCTCTCGAGAACACGGCTGTGTCTGCACTGCCAGAAGCTGGGTGTTCTGAAGAGAAGTGGATGATACTTCTCATCAGAACGCCCAGCTAGTAAAAGTAGTAAAAACGCCCCGATGTACACACATAATACACGCCCACTTGGACTTTTGCAAGCCTAATTTGCATAAATACAAAAATGGTCATAACTTGGCCAAAAATGCGCGTTTTAAAAAAATCAAAAGTTACTCTTATCTACATTGCAGCGCCTATCTGCTGCAATAGGAGATAGGGGTTGCAAAATCTGGTGACAGAGCCTCTTTAAGGAAGAAACTATTTTGACCCCTAAAGTTCTAATTTTCTTACAATTGCTGGGAAATCTGATTTCTAATAACTAGCAAACATTTATTGTGCTCAGACACGTTAAATACAATAAAGAGCAAACTTTACAATAACCGCCAGATAAAGATGAACTGTGTAGCGGACGCTCAGCTGCATGTGGATAATACAATGGCAGAAAGTTGACCCACGTCTCTGCCAGTCCAGGTGCTTGGATTTAATTAGAAGGTGAGTCTATGGGGTTTCTGCTGCTATAGACAAACTGTCACCGAACCTGGAACACTTCTATCCGCACTGCGGCTTTCACACAATAACTTTATAAATGTTGTCTCTGAATGTGTGTAATATGACTGGAGGGAGCGCAGTAATAAAGAGGAAATAATGTTTCTAGCTCTGAGGTTTGTAAATATTATGTTAGGGGAGAACAAATGAGGAAGATGCTACCAGAATATATATATATATAATGTGTGTGTGTTTAATCTTTCTATTTTTTTTTTCTCAATGAACAGAAGAGAAATGTAAATCAAATCCATATTTGGTGTGACCACTCTTTGCCTTTAAAACAGCATCAATTCTTCTAGGTTCACTTGCACACAGTTTTTGAAGGGACTCGGCAGGGAGGTTGCTCCAAACATCTTGGTGAACTATCTACAGATCGCTTGACCTTGTTTCCATGTTGAAGGCATGGCTATTTGGCCACAGTTCTTCCATGAAGACCACTTCTGTACAGATTTTCCAAACAGCGGATGGGTGTACCTGGGACCCAATGATTTCTGCCAGTTCTGAGCTGATGGCACTGCTGGATATCTTCCGATTTAGAAGGGAAGTAACCATAATGTGTCTTTGATCTGCTGCACTAAGTTTCCTTGGCTGACCACTGCGTCTATAATCCTCAACATTACCCGTTTCTTTGCGATTCTTCAAAAGAACTTGAACTTGAAACCAGTCTGCTTTGAAATCTTTGTCTGGGAGAGACCTTGCTGATGCAGTATAACTACCTTGTGTCTTGTTGCTGTGCTCTGTCTTGCCGTAGTGGACCTGTGACTTGAAACGGTCTTCCACAACCTCACCTTTGTAGCAGAGTTTGGCTGTTCCTCACCTAGTTTTAAGCCTCCTACACAGCTGTTTCTGTTACAGTTAATAACTGTTTCAACCTACATATGAAAATTATTATTATTATTATTACCTGTTTGGTATAATTGGTTAATCATACACCTGACTATAATCCTACAAAATCCATGACTTTGTACCTAGAAGAATTTATGCTGTTTTGAAGGCAAAGGATGATCACACCAAATATTGATTTGTTTTTAGATTTCTTTAAATCAAATCATACACTTTGTATTTTGTTAATTGATCAAAAACATTTGTGGAAATTCCTATAGTTCCAGGGACGGCTTATATATGAGCTTTTTAACTTTCCTAGGCTTACTCTGATCAGCTTTGAAAGTCTGTGTCCTGAATTAGAAAAAAAAACGGTCTACTTTTTTGTTTTTCGAGAGAGAAGATTTTTTTTTTAATGTCTATTAGCGGAGTCTGGTATTGCAGCTCAGCCCCATTTACTTGATCGGCACAAAATCTGCAATGCCAGAACCAGCCTTGGACAAGAAAAGTGCTGTTTCTGGGGAAAAAGTAGACCATTTTTTCTAATCCAGGACATCCCCTTGTATAAGCAGATGTTAGCAAGCTAATTATACATCGTTGTTAAAATGACCAAGCAGAGGAAGCTCTACTGCATGGTGCAGAGGTCTAATTTAAAGGGGGATTCAAACCATAGTTAACAACTTGAGTATAGCTTTCAGGGCATTCAAGCCACTCGCCTTAACAGTGCCAAAATACCCCATTAACAAAATCAGCCAGCGAGTGCCCCAATACAGTGTTAGGCAAATAGTGCCCCCATACATAGTGTCAGGGTATAGTGCCCCCATACACAGTGCCAGAAAAAATAGTGTCCTTAGACAGTGCTAGACAAATAGTGCCAACATACACAGTGGCAGACAAATAGTGCCCCCATACATAGTGCCAGAGAAATAGTGCCACCATACATCGTGTCAGTTGTTTCAATAAAAAAAACTGAAAACCCTATACTCTATTCCTTGTCAGTGTCTTTTCTCCAGGAAGAGACGTGTGCGTAGCCAACAAGCTACTTGGTGTTTTTTTTGTTTTTGTTACCCATCTGATCTTCCAAGATAAGTAATGCCACTTATATCCCCCCTGCTGTATTGAAATATCATATTCAATTAGCCAGGCTGAATGTAGCTGAGGAAGTATAGATTGCGCTATAGACACACGATAATCAAACACTACTCCAAATTGAAACCGTTAATTTATTAATGTACCATTGACAGGTGATCTCAAGATTGACCTTGTTGCTAAATGCATTTCTCCCAAGACGTCAAACGAGAACTGTTTTTACAAATATGTCACATATTGCCGCAGTCGCCTTCATTTGTCATCTTATTACCTTTCAGTGAATGAAAAAAGCCGTAAGTGACTTTGCCTAGGCTGCACTTATCCCAGTGGGGTCTATAGACAGGCGACTGCTAATCAGGCTACATAAACACACACACACAATACATTCCCCATTAACCTAATGTCAAGAAACGAGCTGGGTGTCATTTGTGACTATGTGTTCACCAAGCCAACATCTAGATACCTCACGTCTCACGGAAACCTGGTATAATGTCTGTGTTAAATTAGTAATGCGGGGAAAGTCTATTTTCTACTCGTCCAGTCTTAGATTTGGATAAAAGTTCATATCAGTTTATACTTTATATGTATGTCACGTTCCCAATAAATTGATTAGCTCTTGGCATTGGGTGGCCTGAGACAAGACGGCAGCTGATGTTCACCAGTATATTGTATGGAGGAGGCAGCTCATCCCTGGCGGTGTCTTGCTCATACAGATGAAGGCTTCTTTACCAAGTATTCTGACTTGTGCTAATATCCCAAAGTTCCTGCCAACCTTGATATACAGATCCAGCAGCATGCACTGAATGATTGTAGAGGAAAAAGTGGTAGTCACAAGTGTCCGGCATTTTCATAGTGATCACTGAGTAGTCAATGTGCAACTCCTTAATATTATATTGGAAAATGATGTTCCATCTAGAATATATACGTGGATGCAATCATCAGACTGGAGAATACTTGGTCCACCTGTCCACATTTAATTGCTTCATAAACTTTCCTGAATCACTACACACACAAGTTGTATCATCTGAAGCTGTAAAGTCCGCTGTAGACGGGGTTTATCTACTACTACACCCATTGGATCCCTTTGTCATGGTAGAACCTGGACCCATTGGACGATCCACTGACCTGTCCGTCTGAATAATTTCTAATTTAGCAATGCTGGATCTATATTCTCTTGACATTGCTCTGTTGTCACTTACATAGAGGTGAACTGCCGGAGGCATGTAGTCATGTGCTTTTTCCAGCCCTTTGGTCCCCACCATCTAGCAGAGGAATATGACTCGACTAGATCACGGTTGTGCAATTTCTTGCGCTTATTTTCAGTTTGTATTGGGATTGCATGGTATGGCTCATATAATAAGTGTCACTATGTAGCCCTAGCCTAAAGGCCCTTTTACACAGGTCAATGATCGCGCTACAGAACACTTGTTGCCGATCATCGGCAGGTATAAAAGGGCCCAGCGATCCACCGCTCGTTTCTTCGGCTGATGACATCTTTTATGCGGCAGTAGAAATCATTGTTGTCGGCAGCACATCTCGTCTTGTAAACAGGATGTGTTGCCGACAATGATGCCTACAATATGATGATTGCTCCATAGAAATCTTTTGGTCTAACCCCTCATGCACACGACCGTTGTTCCACTCGGGCTGTTTTAAATGGCATCCGAGTGGCACCCGATAGTCTTCACAGACCCATTCACTTTAGCGGGTGAATCGGGTCCGTGAAAACTGACCCGGTTCTCCGATCCGAGGAAATATAGGACATGTTCTATCTTTCCTCGGATCACTGATGGGACTCGGGCGGCGCACATGGTCGTTTGCATTAGGCATTGAAGAACCTATTAAGCTGTCCGTAAATATGAGATATTTGTTGGCAGTGTTCGGAAGCAGAACGCCTACAAACATCTGCTTATTGATTTCAATGGGAAATATGGCGTTCTGTTCCGACGGGGCGTTATTTTACGCCTCATTTTCAAAAAACGGCACGTAAAAATAAGTGCATGTCACTTCTTGAGTCGTTTTTGGAGCCATTTTTCATTGACACTTTAGAAAAACCGCTCCAAAATGGCTGTGAAAAACGCGAGTTTGATTAAAAACGGCTGAAAATTGGGAGCTATTTTCCCTTGAAAACCGCTCCGTATTTTCAGTTGTATTTTGTTAACCGTGTGAACATACCCATAGACTAGTCCGTCCACACTTAACACAGCTCCTTTCTCAATAACAGAATTTGTCCAGGATTCACAGAAATAACAGCCAAGAGAGACTGCACACGACAATACTGATGTACTAGAGACTCTGGATGGCTTCAGTGTGCTCCTTTTATTTAAATTCGTACCTTCAGTAACACCTTAATCAATCAGAAAATGACAAGCATAGGATGCGCACGGCCAGCCTTATTTCTATATACAAAGTAACACTTTGCTTCTCCGTTACACTTTGACAATACCTCTGGAATGTCTCCTGACTCCTCTACATCTTGTATTTTTGATGGCTCCTTTCATATAGAATTTAGAGAATGGAGGATGTATTCTTAAAACTTACAACTTAAAACATCTCTTAAATGGTTAAATGCAGCTATTTTCTTAACGAATATACATTTTATACGTATCACTCTCACAGCAGATACCATCAAAATTTGCGGGGCCTGCCACCAAATGTCCAGCTTTAGCGTGGCCTCAGCCTACAGAATGTTATGCCCGTCTCCATGCCACGTAGGCTAGGGGTGCGTTTTAGTAAGCACACTACTTAACCTGTCTGTAAAGCAAACCTGATTCTTGTGCAACTGGAATTCTAAAAAGTTTAAATATAATTTTTACATGAGTCTATGAAATATTGATTGCTCTAAGCAGCGTTCTTTTGTCATAATGGAAATTGCGAACCAGCCATCTCCAGCGAGAGGAGAGGGGAAATGTGCAGGGCCGGAACAGCAAGTGGAACTGTACCTCTCAAATCTTTCATGCATGCTTTAAATCAAGAGGCGGCATATCACACGACGAGACGCGTTGTCACACAGAGGGACGGCCGTGAAAGATTTATGGAAACCTTAATCAAATCTTACAAAATGTTCTGGCCCCCATTGGACAGCAGCATGTTCTGTACGTGGCCCCTCCAGGCTTGTTCCCTATATGTTCTCGTCTGTCTCATCTCCTATTGAAAATACAAACCTCCTGCGGAACAGAATATAACATGTGTTTCTCTTTTAAATTCTGCTGCACGGTTCTACATGAAAGGACAAGGCATATAGTGTTAGCATAAGGCAGTGGACTCCAACCTGTGGCTCCCCCAGCTGTTGTGAAACTACAACTCCTAGCATGCCTAAACATCTCAGTGACGTAAGGTATCAGGAAATGCCCAAAAAGTCTACATGTCCTGTATGGGGGAGAAAAAAAGCTATCCAGTCTGTCAACACAAGTTGCTGCAAAGCATCTTGGTCCAGAAGGATGCAAGAAGGGCATAGATCCTTCTGGACCAATGATGCCTTGCAGCAGGGCTCTGATGTGCCGCCATTGTAATTAGAGCCTTTTAAAGGAAAGTGTCAGATGACGCACCAGTTGCTGCAGAATCGGCAGCAGAAATCTCCGTCCTGACCTGATAGTTTGCAATGAGCTTTTTTTGGGGGGGCCTTAGCCGGGCAGCAGTTCCTGAAGCCCGGGTACTTTGGCACCTCACGCCGGTGTATTTGGCCAGATGACACTTGTTGCTAAAAAATACACATAGTATTGTCTAGACTGGATACAATTGTAGCAATCTCTCAGCTGTGAAAAGTATATTTCAGGCTCTAGCTATAAACAAGAATATTTCAATTCACTGACCGCACTCCTAGATCTTGAAACACAAAGTATATTGGAAAATTGTATTACTTTTCGTTTTAAAATTCCGAAGGTTTTTTTTTTTCACATAAATCGGGAAAACTACTTTCATTTTGTAATAATTTCAGGCATCTGTGAGGATTCATTTAACCCCTTCCTGCACTGCGCTAATGCGAGGTACTTCAGGCACAGCGCTGTAAAACGACACATTATCAGCGCATATGTAACAACCGGAATTATAAATTTAACACATTTATCCCACATGATAAACTGTAAAAAAAAATATATAAAACAATGCCAGTATTGCCATGTTCTACCTCCCAAAAAATTGAATAAAAGGTGTTAAAGTCCTATGTATCCAAAACATCCACGCGTCCTGCAAATAAACTCCCATAAGGCTACAAAAATAAATAAAAATGATTGGCTCTTGTAATGTGGCGAGACAAAACCAAATTACTTTTAACCCCTTAATGACCGCCAATATGCCGTTTCACGGTGCTGTGTCAAAAGCCCTGAACAAGTGTCCTGTGCCAGCTAGGACGGGTGCCGAGCTGTTGAATTACAGCCAGGCTCCTGCTCTAATGGCTGGGATCAGAGTTGCCTTTGATCCTGGCCTTTTAACACCTTAGCAATTGCGGCATCTAAGTGTTTTCCAAGTGTTTTCTCTGCGTGCTCTGCTTCTGTCACCCCATCGGCACCCCTGTGACACAATCGCGGGGTGCCGATGGTTTGCATGGCAGTTGGGGACCAAACAAAGTCCTTTTGGTCTGCCAACAGTGTAACAATGTAAAGTGAGTATCTTTAAGACTCAAAAAAGATTGTCAAAATAGCGTTTTTTCCTCATTAACCCCCCAAAAGTTAATCAATAAATTTGATGTACCCCGAAATGGTGCCTTTAAAATATACTTGTCCCGCAAAAAAACAAGCCCTAACAAGGTTATGTCTACAGATATAGTTATGGTTTTTGTAATGCCACAATGAAAAAAATCGAAATAATTGCTTGGTCATTAAGGCCCAAAAGGGTTAATAATTGTTTTTATTATGTAAACGTAGTAAAAGATTTTTTGTAAAAAACCTATAAATTTGGTATTGCTGTAATCCTACCGACCAGCAGAACAAAGTTACCATGTGAAGTATACCGCAGCTCTGAAAAAACAAAACCCAAAAAACAATGTCGGAATTTCTTGGTTTTTTTTCCATTCCCCAAAAATTGCTAAAAGTTATACAATACATTATATGTACCCCAAAATGGTGCCATTACAAAAAATACAACTTGTCCCACAACAAACAAGTCCTCAGTTATGGCTTTCAGAATGAGAAAAAAAAATCGCTGTGTCCTTAGGGGTTAAAGTGGTTCGGCGTTTCAGTGCGCTGTCCTGTATTTTTGTGGACGCAGAAGACTCCACTCAATATTGTCTCTTTACATCAATCTATATAAATGCCATAATAGATTCAGCACTAATCTACAGACGGCGGAAATAATGGTTTTCTTTTTTTTTTGTCCTCTGCACTTTATCCTCGTCTTTGTGGGGATGTTTTTCCTTCCCAAAGTCATTTTCATATTAGCAGACGTACAGAATAGAGGTCGGAAACATCGTAGTAAAATGCCTTTCCCTTTGACAATGAGTTTTTCACATAATTTTTATTTTCCACTGCTCACTGCACAGACCGGAACAAGTGGTATCTGCTGCTTATATTCCCAAACCTCCAGAATCAGTCCTAACACACAGTCCGGACATTCCTCATACACCTTGTATTCCATCCTTTCTGTATTCTGTTGTAAAATGAATGACATCAGATTTAGCAAGGTAAAGAAACCTCTTGAATGTATAACCCTGACTTGATATAGGTAGACGTTCTTAGGCTTCGTTCACATCTGCGTCAGGGCTCTGTTCGTGGGTTCCGTCGGAACTTTCCATCAGGGGAGCCCATGAAAGGAATCCAAACTGAAACGAATGGAAACCGTAGGTTTCCTTTTGCATGACCATTGATTTTAATGGTGACGGATCCAGTGGAAATGGTTTACGTTTGTCACTGTTTTTTAAGGGTTCCGTCCTTTTGAATGAATGGCGCGGTCGACTACGGTATTGATTTTGTCAAAACGACTGAACCCTTAACCCCTTCCCGCAAAATGACGTGTCTGGTACGTCGATATTGCAAGTAACTTACTGCAATCCGACGTACCAGGCACGTCATGTAGATGAAGCGGGCACAGGAGCTGTGCTCGCTTCATCTTCAGCGGGTGTCAGCTGTAATATACAGCTGACATCCCGCTGCAATGGGGGTGATCGCAATTGCCGCCGTTTAACCCCTTAAATGCGGCAGTCAATAGCGACTGCCGCAATTAAGTGGTTGATAGAGGGAGGGGGCACCATCTGTAACCCTCGCGAGCGCCGATGGTTGCTGTGGCAACCAGGAAGCCTAGCATGGCTCAGAAAAGACCTTTGGGGGACTTAATTTTTTTATTTTACACCTTATATTTCCACAGGGGAAATCAGCCCTCTTATAGTGACTATTGTCACTAATTGGGCTGTGCTAGGTCTAGTTAGACCTAGCAGCATTTTGCCACTAACAGCACCTTGCGATCATGTGACCAGTCATTGAGCGCTGTGTAGTAGTGATTAGAGAAGACAGAGCAGCGAAAGCTGATTCTATCTTCTACTTAGAGTCCCTGGCAGCCACTGACTGCCGAGGACCCAATATTTATTGATCGGGCAGCAAGCTAAAACCCGCGTCATAAATACTCTATGGCGCGGGTTTTAAGGACCCCGACTGCAGGCCTTATATATACAGCCGGCAGTCGGGAAACGGTTAATGACCTAGCTGTGTCCGTGCCCATTCTTTAGCAATCTAGTGCTGATCATCCACAGCCCAAAAATTAGCTATTTTTTGTTTTAACGTTTACATGTAAAAGTCCATTGTTTCGAGCCAGTGTTTATTATAAATGTGTTTGTGTGAGGAGCAAATGCCCTACGGAGTTCAGATCCCTCTCCAGCCAGGAGCCAAACGTGGAATAGGCTTTCACAGCTGTAAATTGCTGCAGCATAAAATTGGGATAAAATATGTCAGCTTGTCTCTGCTTGCTTGTTTGGTTAAACTGTAGGAAAACATTATTTTTTTCTCTCCCTGTAAATTATATCCATTTTAATTTAGCTTAATTTAACAAGCTGTCCGCCGGAACAATGTTATGAAATGTATCACATTAGATTTTCGTGTATCCACAGATCCGGGAACTGCTTCATGTTGTAAAGGACACAAAGAGTAATTATAATTATGTATTTACCTGCCAGTACACTGATGTATTGGCTGTGCGTGACTTCATCTCAGTGTATTTTGTTTGAGGTACCCATAGTTAGAACAGTAATTTGTCCAAGCCAGCCAAAAAAGAGCAGTATACCTTTAAAAATGTGCTTTAAATCCTTTTACAGTTTGAAAATCTGCACCTCCCCGTACTGAATGATGTGGGTGCTCTATGCCAGGAACGCTCTCCCAATGATCTTGTTGAGTTGTTTTTTTTTCTATGGCGCCCCCTGTGGGGGAAAAAATCATAAGTCCATCCACCAGAAGTCAATTTAGCTCATATCCTTTGGAATTATAAAGTTTACTGAAAAACAACTTGTCATCCTGTATAATAGCTACATCTGAGACTGTTTTTGGGTTAAAGGGTAATTCCAATTACAGAAAGTGTTGACATATCGCGAGGAAAATGGAGCACAGCTCCATTCAATTCAATGGGGCTGTGCTGCAGTTCCCAGCACAGTCGTGGCCAGGAGGGGGAAAACTTTCAGAGGGCAGCAGTGTGGCCCACTTTAATCTCAGGATCGGTGGGCACTGGCAGTGGGACCCCGACCGATCAGTTAGTAAAAGCATATCCTTCCTTTCTGTGATAGGAATAACCCTTTATAAAGTGGGCCACTTTATAAAAATCTTTCTTTAAGGACCCAAACTGTATTGTTGTGGCACATAAATCTGTGAGTCTGATAATACTTTACCCAGCTGCCCAATGGAAGGCCCCGCGGCTGCCCATGTGTGGGCTATGTAAACACTGCGTCCGTGTATAGCTGCCAAGATGGTGACTGTCACATGATTTACCACGTGACTGCTTTCTCGGCCATCTCTGGCCGCACCCTCTTCTGCGCAGTTTCTAAACAGTAACATTAGCACAGATGCAGACACAAAATCTTCTGAGCTACAGCCTGTATTATACTCCAGAGCTGCACTCACTATTCTGCTGGTGGAGTCACTGTGTACATACATTACCTTACTTATCCTGTACTGATCCTGAGTTACACCCTGTATTATACTCCAGAGCTGCACTCACTATTCTGCTGGTGGAGTCACTGTGTACATACATTACCTTACTTATCCTGTACTGATCCTGAGTTACATCCTGTATTATACTCCAGAGCTGCACTCACTATTCTGCTGGTGGAGTCACTGTGTACATACATTACCTTACTTATCCTGTACTGATCCTGAGTTACATCCTGTATTATACTCCAAAACTGCCACATGTACATATAGCGCACATAAAGCAGAGGACAGTATACTGCGCATGAGCAGGAAAGCGAGGTGTACTGTCCTCCGAGTTATGTGCGCAATGTGCGTGCGCCTGATGCCGCCAGACTCCTCCCAGTAACTTGTAACTTATTTTACTAACTATTGCCATAAATGGCCAGTTTCAACGTGGGTTTGGTTTGATACACTGCACAACGACATGCTGGTGGTTTAGTGGCTCCAAACCTGGTTATAGGTTTCATTTAAACAAGGCTGTGTTCACATCAGCGTTGCTTTCCGTTGAGGGGTTCCGCCTGAGGTTTTCAATCGGGGATCCCCTTCCGTTTGCATCACCATTGATCTCAATGGTGACGGAAACTTTGCTATAGGTTTCCGTTGGTCACCAATGTGACAGGGTTCCGTTGTTTTGACGGAATCAATAGCGCAGTCGACTTAATCCTGTTTTCGTTTTGTTTTATAATAAATTATTTTATTTTCATTTTGTTATTTTGTATCACAAAGTATTCAAAGTATACACAACACAGTTAGAAAATGGCAGTGCAAAACAGTCAACAGGCCACAGGTCAGCTATCAGCATCACATAAGTGTAAGGGGTCACCTGAAAGTACCATGTCGCTGTAATCAAATATTTAAAGAATCTCCGATATGCACCCTGAACCCGCAGCCGTGCATGATACTCCAGAAGCGAGCATGAGAACAGTAAGAGGAGGAAAGAAAAGCAGAGACCGTAAGAGGGAGAGGAAAAACCGGGAGAGGGGGGGGGAGCTGACCTGACACACCGGATCTAGGTGTGAATTCACGAGGCCATAATGATCTTATATTCCGCAGTTGTTTGAAATCGGATCCATTCACGCCATGTTTTGAGGAAGGAGGCATGAGTCCCCTTCATTGATGCCGTGAGGTCCTCCATGCTCATGATCTCCTGAATCTTGCCGAACCACATGCCCACTGACAGGGGACAGGACTGTCTCCACAGTGCAGGATCACACGCCCTAGCCGCGTTCACCAAATGGCGAACTACCGAGCGTCTATACGTAGACAGGGGGACCTCACACAAATGGAGCAGGAAAAGGCCCAGGGATCACGGGAGGGGGTAATCCATAAATTTTGAGGAAATGCGCCACATCTCGGACCAGAACCCAGTCAGGAGTGGGCCTGTTTTCGTTTTTTTATGATTTTTACAATATTGTATCTCAGTTCATCAAAGAGAATAATGAGATTCATCCTGTTACTTTTATCTTAATGAGAGATCTTTGCACGGAGAACGCTTTTCAGCTTATTCATTACAGTGATACTATTCCGGCTACTAAATGACTATAATGTTGGGTAGATGGCAGCCGGGCTCCTCATGCCAACTGAATATCATAAAGCTGAAATTGTTGCTCGTAAAGGGGTTATGTGGGGACTGAGAAGTATTAGCAGTGTACTCACTGCAATCTATGAGTACACTCGCTAATATACATGCCGGTCCCCCGTCCATCTGATTGAGATTTTCATAGATTTGCTGGGGGGCCTAAGTCTAGTTGCAGAGTCTTCTTTGATGACAATACGACTCGAAGTCATGTGACCAGCGCCGCTGTACTCTGTTATCACTGTACTACTGCTATTGCTTGCACATAGAGTACAGCGGGGCCGATCACATGACGAAGAATCATGTCGTCATGAAGAAAGACTGTGTCACTAGACTTTTGGTACCCCGCCAGCGCTATGAAAATCTCAAAATCAGCGCGACGGGGGACCGGAATCTATAATAGCGAGTGTACTCCTGTACTGCAGTGACTACACGGATAATACTTTTGGGTCTCCACATAACCCCTTTTAAGAGCAACAATTTCAGCTTTATGATATTCAGTTGGCATATCATACCCTTTAAACATCATTTAGTAGATACAGTCCTTGGAATCAATAGGAAAGCAGGGCACACCACAATTTGCTCAATGAGACAAATACTTTTGCAACCAATTCATGTTACTGATCCAATGCATTTAACATAAAAATATTTTTTTGCAACTTTACAAATGACCTTAATTTAAAAAAATTAAAAAAATCTCCTCCTGTTCATTTGCAGACGTGTCTTCATGGTAACGGAGTCCAAACGTTTTGTGTAGTAATATCTTAGTCCTGTGTTGCTCTTCTTTCTCTGCCCTTCTATTGATAACCTACAGAAATACAGAACGTCAGGCCAATGAAAGGGAGTATGACTGCAGGATCACACTACACAATGCAGCTCTGTAATAAGACTACTGTTCCTTGCAGGGCTCAAGAAAAGCTGGGTGACCACCATTGTCTAAGCTGCAATAATGCGTATACGGGTTGTCTTCCAACTTTCTCAGAAATGTATATAAGTAAGAAAAGACAGAATACAATTTTTATTGAAGAGGACGACACAAGGTCTTCTGTTTACTGGTGAATTGTAAATGCTCTTTAATACTATAACGTCTTTAGCCTCAAGGATTTAATATAATGACATGGTGGCTTAAGACAACATTTAGGAAATAAAACGTCAATCTTCGTGTTTTTCCTGTAGAGTATACCTAGTGGTCGCCATCTGTGTGCACGCAGCGTTACCAGATATAGTTTTATTATAAAAACGGAGCCGTAGTCTTATATTTTATTACTCCGGAAATAACTATTAAACTTTCAGACGGAAGGACAAGGAGGGAAGCTGATGGCGAGATGTAAAGGCTGCGCAGCTCCTGGGGGAGATCTGCTGATGTATGTTCATTTTCTATGGTTGTTATAGCACATAATGAGACAGATGCGTGACATAATCCAACGCCACAAACCCGGGGCATGGAGTGATTGAATCCATCTCCAGAAAATGCCACCAGTACGAGCCGTGCAGTAAGTGGGAGAGGGAGGTGGAAACATTATTTAGTAAGTCCTAGACATGGTGTCATTGTTAGGACATCTCTCTGAGATGACAAAAATCTAAGGTTTCCTGCCAAAAAAAGAAACAGAACATGACCCGTCAGAAATGTTACTTGACTGCAGCTTTTTGCCATCCGTTATAAAGGGACCTTTTGTTGTGTGATATTTTCCGCGCTTCTTTGATGTCAGATTGTTTCCATCATTATTGTGCACAAATTTAAAAGGGGTAGGCTCATGAAGACCACACCGGCGATCAGCCCGGGGGTACTGCTCCTGGACAGACAATGTAGCATTACATTCAGGCTTTTCATATGAATGGCTGTCCTTGTAATGCATGGATGGACCGGCTCCGCCAGAGTGGCTCTTAAAGAGCAGGTATCCGTTCTGGCTCATAGAGGGACAACATAGGACATATGGATTGTTATGAGACACTTCATTTAAAAAGTTGTTTGGTTTAGAACCAATTTTCACATACATGCTTAGGGAATTATCAGTTAACAGGGGTAAGTCACCCAATTCAGGACCCTCATCTATTAGCCAGGTCAGAATGGGGCTTCAAAGAGTGTCTCTCGTTGTGGAGGGACCCGTCCTGTCCATGCATTACAGGAACAGCCCACTTATTTCAATGGGAATTGTGTAATGCTTCATTTTGCCTGCGGTGGCACTATAGAAGAATTGAACACTTGGGCCTTATTCACACGAACGTGTGCGTTTTTTTGCGCGTTGCAGTTGCGTGTGTCATCAGTATGTGCTGCGTGATTTTCACGCATATGCCATGCTTATGACACTCTGTTTTTATGTTTACAAACATAAAAGCAGGAAGTGCTTTTATGTTTTCATTCATTTATTTTACAACTATAGCGCGAATCACGCGCGTCCCACGGAAGTGCTTCCGTGTGCCGTGCGCGAGTTTCACGCACCCATTGACTTCAATCGGTGCATGATGCGCGAAAAACGGCCAAGTATAGGATATGTCGTGAGTTTTACGCAGCGGACATACGCTGCGTGAAAATCAGACTGTCTGAACGGCCCCATAGACTAACATAGGTCCGTGAGACGGACGTAATACACGTTCGTGTGAATAAGGCCTTGTTGCGCGGTTCCTATACAGATTACATCCTGTGATCACCTTGTTTTGGGGGATCTTTCTAACTAACCGGGATTGTCCAGATTGGTCAACTCCTTTTAAGTTGTGTGTATTTTACATAGTAAAGCTCTATTCGTGCCACGTATGGGCCACACGTCTGACATCTACTAAAAAGAAATATCCTAGCAATATGGCATCAATGTTTCTAATGAGAAAACCCTTTTAAGGAAAAGAACATTTCAGGTCAGTCAGCTAATTTTATCTTTTTCATTGCATTGTCTTAGTATATAGAGTGTTTAGTATACACAGTGATGTGCATATCTGTGGTCAAATCTAAAATTAAATTTGGCTTTTTATTCCAGAGTTTAGCTCATAGGGGGCGCTGTTTTGTGGCCATATTTACAAAATGTACACAGTCAGGCCAATGTATGCAATATATGGTGCATACTCCCTCATCTCGTATGTCAGTATATCAATGCTTCCCCGTGAGGGGAGAAAATACGATACAATCCCTCAGTCTTTCCTTTTCATTTCTTCACTTTGTGGTTATGCCTCACTCTTCCTCTGGAGTTTATATTTTTATACGATATTTAGTTTGAACACGTAAAACATTGAGACAATCAACCAGTAAACCCGTTACTTGTGTGTTTAATCGTACAGCAACCTAAACTGTGCACAGAATAAAAACCAATACATCTGGGAGACGGGAGGATTATAACAGCTGCCATTTTCATGGCCGAACAGAAATGATACCATTTGGGTTATTTTTTATTTTTTGCATGCTGCAGCCTGCCGAATGGGTTTTATATCGGCAATATTCGCACGATCAGCTCAACATCTGAGGAAAACAAATTCTGTGTAAGTAAGACTAAACCGGGCTTCCTGGACTGGTCGTGTCGACCTTTTCTGTTCTCGTAGATATTTAAAGCAAAAATCATATAAATCACATGAATAGTAGCAACCAGACAGATTTCAGATTAAAAAAAATTCTGATTGGTTGCCAGTGTCCCTATGATAGCATTGAGCTTCTAGAATGCAAGATCAGTGTGTGTTATCATAGGAACATAGGCAGAGCCTTACAGCTGGCACCAAAAAAAATATAACTCCCAACGTACCCTGACAACCTGCCGCTGTCAGGGCATGCTGAGAGTTGCAGTTTTCGACCAGGGGCGTCATTTAGGGGGTGTAGAGGTTGCCATTGCATCCAGGCCCTGGTGCTTGTGGGAGCCCAGTACTACAAGTGACATGATGGTTAAGGGGCCCTGGTAAATGTTTTGAATTGGGGGCCCAAGCTTCAAGTTACAACTCTATTTACATAAGATGAAGAACCTCAGGTTGGAGACGATTGCTCTAGAACTTAAGGAGAGGGACTGCTCTATGGGTTCTCCGTTAGGCCCTATTGACGTCACACTTTTTGTCTATATTTTATGTTTACGTTAAAAAAAGCACCGGACGTACACGCTCAACGTGTCCTTAGGGTTCCATTGTCAGACAAAGGTAAAAAAAATATGTCCTTTTGGCCGGTAGACTATGCTATTCCATCTTGCGGAGTCCAGTAAAAAACTATATACATTAGACATATAAGTTGTTTTATAACATGGTAGCCTATGGGTGACAGATGCCACTGTATGGCATCTGGCTAAATATATACGTCATGAGCTTTTTTATAGCTTTGCATGATGTATCCATTAAACAAATGTCGTTATAGCCTATGGGTGACTCATTCAGTGGCATCAGTGACCCATAGGCTATAGAGGTATACGTTTAAGGGATATGTCATGAAAAGGGTCATGAGAGTTCATGACGTATCCGTTAAACTGATGCTTTTATAGCTTATGGTGATAGATGTCACTGTTAGGAATGGGTCACAGCCTACGTTTAATGTATACACGTTGGGAGCTTTTCTTGGCTTATACGTCTAATGTTGGCTAAAAAAGGTGATGTGAACAAAGCCCAAATCAGACAGATTATCAGGCGTAGGACATCGTCATAGGAATTGGTAGAGAACTTTCAGGAAGAAATCCCAAAATACAATGTTAACATAAAAAATTACTGCTGTAACTTTTTGTTTTTAATCAGAGGAAGTTCTTGTCAAATTTGTCAATTTTACATTATATTGGAATTCTGAGAATAATTACCGGATGCCGGACTAAAAAAAGTTAATTGTATTACAAATAATTACAGATTTATTTATTTTTCATAATAAATTTCCATAAAGAACATTAACTGCAAGCGGTTTACGGACGTCGGCGATGTGCGCAATTTCTTTTAATGTGACGTCTGACCTAGGAATAATGGACAGGAGAGGGGAAAAAAAAACTTTCTGAAAATAATTATTTTACAGCAGAGCTGCCATAATGAGGATCGCACATTGGCAGGAGCAGTGTCCTCTCATCCTGCTGTCACAATTACAGTGACACATCGCCTGTGGATTGACACGACTCCGCTTATCAAAGAACCCGCATCTGTGGCACGCTTAACCAATTAAGTCTGCGGCCCGGTAATGCTGGACTGGGTTAATGACACAAGAACGCAAGACACATACATCATGTTACTTTGCGTCTTCTTCCCAGTAATAATTTGCTTTTAATAGTATTACATCAGTGCAGCAGTGAGAAAACGCTCACAATCTCCAGCCTTGTTCCAGACCATTTGGGGAATTACTTATTTTCCCTGTCGCTTGGCAGCCAATGATATTTTCTCGGTAAGAAATGATCAATGGTTAACATTAGCTAATGATCTCATACTTAAAGGAACATTACGTGGAAAAACATTTACTATAAAGCACAATTAGGAACTTACAGAATAGGCTCCAGCTGTTTTCCATATGGCACTTGTACTCATATTTTTGCAATGATGGGGGTTATGAACAACTCCCTTTACTTTAATATTCATGGTTTTTCGTGGCTCATTTAGCTTATCCGAGTTGGTCAGTCTCCTTAATAGTTGCCATATTTACACTTCCATACCCCCACATAGTAGTGAGACATAATGAATTGATCACCACTTTGAGTTGTTTGTTTATGGGGTCATTGACTGCACAGACTTTTTATATTGTAGAAGACATTTTCTTATCATTACGCATGTTCCATTAATCATTTAGATGATTTTTACGGTGACAAGATTGCATTGAGGATTGTACATAGTGCTGAATGTCACGATCAGTCACGTTCCCCAGTTGTGAATAGCGTTGTTAAACTCTTCTTTCTTTGAGACTAACCTCCCTCTCCGCGGCCTGTCCTTGAACGTCTCCCTGCTCACAAGAACGTATGACAATCGTGGTGAGGAGGAGTAGATCTTAATCGGTGCTGACGCTGGTCAGAGCTGACTGTGTCTCTACCTGAATTATCCTTTGGAAAACTTTCAGTAACTTCAAATTTATAGAAGTTTTATTGGAAGTAGCTGACTGGAGCCTATTTTCAGGTACCCTATTAGGGACTTCTCAGTTAAAGAGGACCTGTCACTAGGTCAAATAAGTTAAGCTGATTTACTGACCTAAATAGCGCTCCCTGATTCCAGTGCTGTTTTTTTTTCCGGTCCCCCCCCCCTCCCGTTTGAGATATGGCGCACTATGCTTAATTTGCTGTAGTTAGCCAACAGGGCGTGAACTACCCTCAAGCTGCCACATGCTGATTGGTGAGCATCAGAGGCAGGTAAATTAGCACCACCCCATTGGCTAACTACAGCAATAATAGCATATAGGGGGCCAACAAAAACAGTGAGCCATATCTCTGGAACGGGGGGGGGGGGGGTCGGGTTAACCAGTTCAACTTATATGACCTAGTGACAAGACCTCTTCAATAAACCAGATTAGAATGTGGCTACAGAAAGCATCTTTCCCTCTAGATGACCCAACATGTCCATGTATTACATGGTCCATGATTTCAACTGGAGCTTTGCAATACTTTTTATTTCCAGTGGTGGCGCTGCATAGAAATGGAAAACATCATGCTATTACAGCAGATTGCTGGGGGTCCTAACCGCAGGATACCCTCATACCCCTTTAAAGACTAAATAACTTTCTACGTGGTTGGTGGAGCAGCAACACCCTGTACAGCACTAGGGGTCATCTTACAAGAAATTTGTGGCCATTTTTCATGGCTCTAAAATTAAGCTCCCATGATGTACAGTAGGTCTATCCAGCAGTTTTAGGGGTCATGTCTGATCACTCTATTGCTCTATTTGTTACATTAACTTAATACAAATGGATTTAAATAATAACAATGTTGTATGTATCCATTATAGGAAATAGCTCTAGCTTACCACTATTTACAAAGAAGTGTTTAGAAAGTCACCGCTGTGTTATATGGTGATGGTGGGCACTACTGTGAGGGGGTGACTACAGTATGTTGGTAAAATACATTACTTTGCTAAAGTTGTCTCAATCAACCAGAAGAGCAACATAGTTCTCCTCATTGGTTTATTCTTTCCAGCATGTGATTAGTAGAATAAATTATAAGAGCGCTTGTCTCCAAGGTGATGAGTGTGAAAGAGTCGGCGCGTGGAAGACAACTCATTAAACAGTGATAATAAGCACAGCCAGATGCAGATCTAGTATGTGGTAATTATTACAATGCAATCATTAGCTACAAAGTAAAGTGCATGTTCAATAATGACAGCAAAATTCCAAAAGCCAGTGGAACACTGGCAACCCAAAACAAGAGCCCAGAGAATAAAAACGAGTGTCCTAGCTAGAAATCCAAATTCCAACAATCCAGTAAAATCACTTTAATTCCGTTACTCCAGCACTTTGACTGGGTGCATCCCAAAACAATAATCAGGTATTTTAGTTAAATCATCCAGAATCCTGCTGTCCAATCCCACTGGTCTGGCACTTTTACATTCACATTTGAGTCTATTCCAGATTAGCCGCACTTCCAGAATATTGAATGGCAGACTATTGGAATTTTACTTTACTCTTGGTCAAACAAGGATTCTATTTCTTTGGGTGGAAAACAGTTATAGACAAGGGTATGGGGGTGTCGCCCTTGACTTGGTAGCCCTTTTCTTGATACATAGAGCGCCAGACCAAGAGAAAAGTTTATATTAGACTTTGTTGATTGACGTAGGATTTATATATAATGTTTACAGCTGGAACCCCTCATTCTATCAGATTTACCACTAGATCATTGAATAATCTTCCTCCTTCTGGTATATATGGCCTAGGTGTGAGGTCTTGATGCCTTGAGATTCATTTCTTCTCAATAAAAAGCCCTCGCATCCTGCAGAGGGGGGGGGGGGGGGGGGTTGACAGTCCACGGCTGCTTGACTCTTAGAGACACAAACCAGAGCTGGATATATCACTGCTGCTGAGGAGAATTTAACACCGCAATAAAGAGAATAGAACAGATGTCATGGACGCCTGAAATGCTTCAACTTCGTGGAGGAGACAAATGCGGTCACATCGTCCATTTATTTATTATTTCGTTAGTGTCTGCAGCCCGATCACTGGGACATGAGGAGACGGCTCAGTCCAGGCTGCAAGAGATTTTTGTCTGAAATCCTCTTGTAGATCGGCCATGTTTGTAACTGGAATGAAGTGAGCGGAGATATTGTGTGTTACTATTTTTCGGATGCTGTAATAATTTTATAGCAGAGACTGAGAGGTGCAGTTGGCTTATTCTGGACCAAGAAGTGTGACCTCCAGCATTTCATGCAGAGGATTTTTTTTTCCCTATCTGATGGGTACAACAGACCCATTTACGGTGCTCCTACTTCCCACCCAGCAAGACACTGGCCTTATGGTCCCACCTTAAAAAAATCATAGCATGCAAGGTTCCTTCTGGCGGGACAGACACATTTGCAATAAAAACAAAACAAAAAAGAATGGGTTCTGTTGTCATCAGTTTTCCTCCAACTTTTATATAAAGAGCCAGATGGACCCTAAATCTGACCTCTCGACATCTATAAATGCACAATACAAATATCCTTGGATTGGGACCTCCCTTATTATCAAGCGCTGAGAGCCACATCCAGCATGGCCTTTGTCTCTATATAATACCAAAGCCATCCATTCACTTCAATAAGCCCCCTGAAATGCTTAGTGTTCTCTAATGTCCCGTTAACAACTGGTCTTAGGGGGGCCTCCAAACTGAGATCAAGTTGTCCAATCTCAATCTTAGTTGTCCAATCTTAATTGCATATCGATAGTTATTACTACTATGTTTATCATCATCTATTATTTATCTAGAAGTGTGTTTGGCCTCATACCTTCTCTGCACCAGTTTCATGTGATTCTTCCCATTCTCTCCTTCAGCTTTTAGTCTGTGACCTCCTCACATCATATATCCTCACCGCAGTCCTATAATCCTAACATCACATAAGTGGTCAGGTCACTCCTATCTTCTCTGAAATACTCTGTGTAATTGGAAGACCCCACACCCCTCTATCATCACTCTGTGACCTCCCGGTTGTTTGTCGTCACCCCCCCCCCCTTATCCACATCATGATACAACCCCTGTCACATACAGCCCTGTCCACGCTAACCTCACATAAGTGGACAGGTCACTGCCCCCACAAGATCAACACACTCCTCTACTGCTGCTTTGATATTCTTCATGATGTCATTAGATAAAGTGTATCCTATTCCCCATCCACTGTAATGCAGGGGACCCAGACACAACAGTGACAGTTGGCCAAACCTGCCGATTTTGGTGGGATCTGCCGACTATCTGAGGTGCAAGGGGGTGTCCCGACTTTACCCTGATATTATATGTCGAGGGAAAGAAAGATCGGGCTTGTTGGATGTTAACCACTCTGGCAGCGGCTTATTCCCCTCTCGCCATTGAATACACATGCACACATGGCGGAGTTGGGAAGAATAGCTGACGGCAGAATGGACTACAGTAAATGTATCCGCACAATCAATGTGGTGTTCATTATCACTTTTGAGCTCGACACCAGTCTTGCTGACACTCTGTTAGATGGTGGTGGCTTTCAGCTGACGTGCCTTTTATTTCAGTTCATTGACACTTACACAAAGCTTTATCAACAGTTTCCAGTTCTGTTACATTAATTTGCGCCTGTGCAATATGTTGTAATAAATATTTGCATGCCATTCAGCTTTGAGGGGGTTTTCATTTTAAATGTATCATTTTAATTTATTTCCAAATGATTGTGGTTTCTAATGATATAAATGGAGAGAGGGGATGACATGTAACTCCTGAGAAGAACACAAGTGAATGATCAGCGATGTGCCGCCGTCTCCCTGTCATGTAATGATGGTAATTATCCGCATTACGTTTTCCTGGGGTTATTTAGGTTTATATTTATTTCTATTACCTCTTGTGTGAGGAATAATCCGCGTTGCGTTGTTTATCACTGTGAAATGAATGTTCTGCTTCCTTATATTGAAATTACTATTTTTTCCTAAATAATTAATGTGTAACAGCTCAACAACTTATATTGCCAACATTTATCGAGGGCCTGACGACTTTTTACAAGGGGAGATGTCGTTATTTATTGCTTCTCTTCTGCTTTATTTCTAAATGAGTTGTCGCCACTGACTTCGCCACATGGCTCTTCCTGTGGATTAACTAATGCTATCTCCCGAAGTGTGCAGTCACAGGTGGCGTATTTGTCCTTTATTTCCAGTTGGTCCGGAATTTACGTGTATAAAACGGGCAGAGAAATTCACCCGTATTACGCTCCCACAAGAGCGGGTACATTTCTATGCCCGTATTACGCTCTTGTGGGACTGGCATATGATTCCGGAAAATTGACACTAGGGGTTCCAGAGAAATCAAATAGTGACACTTGGGGTTCCAGAGAAATCAAATAGTGGCACTTGGGGTTCCCATAACAATGTAATTCTGGCACTAGATGTTTCAGGAAAGGGGTAATGGATTACGGAGGCGTTGGATCAATGAATAACCACAAACTAACACACTGGAGTCCTATAACACTTAAACAAAAGACACTGAGTAGCCACAAAAATATTAAATGCAATGTGAACCTCATATTTTTATTTTTCAGTCATTTGTTTTATGTAAATACATACTAATGCATGTGAATGCGTCTATGTATTGTGAACAGGGCAAAAAACAAGTCTGTTGGTTATTGTATGCATTGCATGCTCATTTAAAGGGGTTTTCCATAAATAAAGCTTAACCGTTGCATCATGAACAGTTTTGCAAATTTCCAATATATTTTGTATTTCAGTTCCCATCATTTGCAAGATCTGTTTGTGGCAGTGAACAGACTCTGAAAACCTGTATAGATGTCTCACAGCTAAGGGTTTGTTACAATGTATCAAGGCTAGATAATCCTCTGTGAGGTGTAAACATAGCAGCAGAACAAATCTCTCTCCTGTCCTGAGACTTTGTTGCAATGTATCAGTCTGGAGTCCAGAGGTTTGTCTAGAGTCTAGACTGGATACAATTGTAGCAAATTCTCAAATGTAAAATGTTAGGAGGGTGAGTTTTCAGCCTTTGGATGTAAACATGTTTGTTCCCATTCATTCAGTGTCAGCAGAGGACTTAAAAAAATGGTGCAGAATTGAAACACAGAAAGTTGAACTATATAACGGACAAGCTTTATTACATGAAACCCCTTTAAAGGGGTTATCGCATAATCTATATTTATCACCTAGCCACAGGTTAGTTGATAAATATCTGATCGGAGGGGGTCCGACCGCTGGGACCCCCACTGATCACTAGAACAGGCTTACCATGCCGTTCCTGGGAGCCCCATATGAATGGAGCAGGAGTGCGCATGCTCGACCACCGTTCCATTCATTTCTATAGGGCTGCGGAAGATAGCGCTTGGCAGCCCGATAAAAATGAATAGAGCATTACCGATCCATTCCTATGGGGCTTCCAGGATAGGTGATAAAAAACTTATTATGGAAAACCCCTATAAAGATTCAAATTGTGAACATTTTAAAATACGAAAAAGTGAAGCATCTTGATGTCCACAATGACTTATTTTGCATTATTTTTTAGCATTTTGGCAGTCACATGATTATGGGTTTCGCTCACATCTGTGTCTGAGGCACCGTTACACTCGGCTAAAAATGCCCGACAAAATAGCGAAGCATGCTGTTCTATTTTTTGCGGTAAAACGATTGACACCGTGACCGAAATCATTACAGTCAAACGTTCCATCGGGCGCCGTTGTTGTCCGTCTCGCAATGGACCTGGTGCTCTCGGTATTTTTGATCTTCTGCACCTATGACTGAGCAGAACAACAGAAACCTCTAACGCAGATGTGAACAAAGCCTAACTC
This sequence comes from Rhinoderma darwinii, assembly GCF_050947455.1. Lineage (NCBI taxonomy): Eukaryota > Metazoa > Chordata > Amphibia > Anura > Rhinodermatidae > Rhinoderma > Rhinoderma darwinii. Next base: position 90,160,097 of record NC_134695.1, read on the forward strand.
CATGTGTTTGCTTTATTTCACTGTTGTCCTTGTACTTTCTCTAAATAACCTGGTGCTTTGTCTTGTATATATGTAATCGTACATACATGCTGTATACAAAGGATTATGTGGAAGTCTGTTCCTTATTAAACTTTCTTTTTATAGGAAGACACACACAAACCGTATAATAAATGTATATAATATCTAGCAGCAATTAGTGGGTCCGGTGACCTCAAGGCTCTCTCATTCTGTTGTTGCCGGCTTTGTTGACTTTTATATTTCTCTTGTGTTTCTATGCAGTCATGGCGACCATTAACCTTACTTAGTTTAGTCAGAGATCATACACCTCCATTATAACAGAGGTTTAGTTTTATGGCCGTTTTATTATACCATAAAAAACGCAAAGATATAAAATATCTATCTACTTACTTGCATTCACAAACTGAGTGGCGCCCTCTGGGGGCCATAACCGTAGTGCTTATTTTTAAAATTAACCTGTCTGTAACTTATTACTTGTCTTAATTTTGTGATTGGGATTTTTTTTAAAGGGCGTGGGCACGATACTATGTATTGCTGTGTATGTGGGTGTGGGGTGTTGTGTACAGAATGCCTTCTTTTCAGTGGCAAGGGGGTGGAGGGTTGGTTTGTTAAGCTGTTTTGTGGCACATTAGGTGAACCGGAGGGAGAACACCACAAATTATATACCTTCTTTTTTAGAACACCCCCCCTTTACTTTACTTTTAAGTCAACTCAAGTAACGACTTTAACCCTGTCCCCATTCAGCTTTAGAACTTGGCTGTTTTATATTTTGCATTTAGGTTGGTGTGACCCGGGTGGATTAATAAATGTGGTTAAAAACCAATTCAAAGTATTACAAATAAATAAGGCAGTTTTTACATGAACATGCATATCACCAAGAAAAAGAATGCCGAATTTCCCCCATGCAGATGAAAATTAAATGAGGTTTTTTTATTACCAAAATTTACGGTCTAGAGTTCTGGATATAAATGTGTTGTAGTAGAACACAAGCTTCACCCTAATTACCAAACTGCCTGCAATAGTTTCATCTAAAAAGCTTTCATTTCAGCATTTTATGCCCAGACACAAACATGCTGTAGAAAGCTTTGTGTTTATTTATGTAATTCCTCAGCAGAGGGAAAATGAGCCCGTTTTCGAGACGGTTACGTGAAGTCTTTGCGGCGCGGTGTAGCCTTTCCTGTATGAACACAATACTGATTGCATGTAAAGTGGGCACGGTCCGGTCTACTGAGCCAGACGCTGATATGATTGGAGAGGTGCTGCGCTTTAAAAGGGATTTAAACTGAAGATTTTTTTTTTTATATACTAATTGCTATAAATCTATTCGCTTTTTATCCATTTATGAAACTTTGAGCATGTGTCAGATTTTTTCAATTTTATACTCTTAAAGGGGAAGTTTGGTTCAGAAAAAAACCAAACATTTTTACACAACATGTTACGGCATTCACTGTAAACAGAGGGGGATCCCTCATTCGGGACTCCTATCAATTGGTTGTAGCGAAGAGTGGCTATAAATCTGGCACAGCCATTCAGTAGTCAGACAGTTCATTTATTTGAATAGGTACCATGTAATGTTTTATTTCCCCTGCGGTGGCGCTGCATTGGAGTTGAACACTTGCTGCCCGATTCCTCTACAAATAACAGGTGATCGCTGCATTTCCAGCAACAGGACATCCTGTTATCTGGGGCCCCAGACTAAGGCATTTGCGCCGAAACGCGCGTTGGGGTGGACTCTGGTTGTGCCTTTTCCTGCATTCACCATGGGTATGTCTTATCCATTTTTGATATGCTACATAAATGTTCTCATATGTTTCCTCCTTCATTGCATATTTGACCATTTGCATGTTCATTGTGTTCATGTTGCATACCGTTACACTTGTGTATCTATAAAGCGCTGACTATATATATAGTTTACTAAACATTGCTCTGGATCGAGTGCATACATGGTTTAACAGTATTTTGCATACACTAACTGTGTTTATCTAGCTAAGTGCTACATTTATATGTGGTTATTACACCACGTTTACATTATTTTGATGGGTCATATCTGTACTTGCAAATCCATTATCGGATGGCTTATTAGCATTTCTACGCACATTTATTGTGTTTATGTAACATATTGATACATCCACACATGGTCACTTTACTATTCGTATATATTTTTTCTGAAGGGTTATCCTGTATACAAACCGGTTATTCATGATCATTTGGTAAACACACAGCCTAGTGTCCTCTTAACTGTTGGTGTATGGATTTTTCATTTTATTCATTGTTCATTGTCTTGTATCATGTATGGTAATAACGTTTTTTTTCTATTTTTCATAATTTTCTTGTCTCTTAGCTTATCCTTGTAATAGCTTTCTAACAAAAACAGGATTGTCCAAACTAGTTAAACCCCTTGAGTATCTGGTTTATTTCCAAATTCCCCTTCCTGTTGTGTAACTAAAACTCCCAGCATGTCCATTCACACACTGTATACTTCTTTGTAGCCACAGCATGCTTTGCACTCACTTCATACACAGTATAATAAAGCTTTGCAGAATATAAAATAAAATGGCAAACGTCTCTAATAAATCTGACGCATTTTACAGCTCCTCTTAGGCATGCCCCTTTCTCTTAACGCTATTCTAAACTCTCATAGTAGAAATAAAAATGGTAAAAAACATGAATACATTTGGTACATTTTGCTTAGTAACCCCCCCCCCCACCTACCCCGTTAGAAATAGCTTTAAACTGGCGTAAAGGAATGTGAACGTCTCCGTTCAGGGTTAATATATTTTAGCTGTGCACTTGTTGTACATGTTTTTGCATCATTTATAGAGACTGAATGAAGGTAAAGTTCTGCTTGAATTTAGGTTTACATTGCACTCTGTCCAGAATGATAAGGCGGACGACTGCACCAGCTACATGATCTTGACAGCTGGTTGTTAGACTTGGCTGCCTCTAGACAGCTGCACTTACAAAATTTTACTCTTCGTAACATGGGCTCAGAACAAAAAAGTATATATTGTATATGTGCAGCAGGCCTCCCAGCGAGACCCATTACAAGAGCAACAAATCCTCTCTCTCTGGGTATGCATAGGAAGTAGTTCTTAGGTCAGGACCCCGGCTTAAAATCTAAATCTGCCAAAAACTGACATGGCACAGACTGCAAAAACTTTTCTCACAACAAAGGAGATCGGTAAAAGTTTACGGATTTAGGTTGGCTGATGCCGGATTAGTTGTGCAGGCAGCTGTAAATGACGAGCACACATGGCGGTTTTTGGATGATTTTAAAGATAAGAAAATGCATTTTCAGGTCCATTAATTTTACTTCATGAAAATGTATTCTAATAATACTTCTTAGGTCTAGTTCATACAGCGTTTTTTGACCGGCAGAAAAAATCTGCCTTAAAATTCCTGAAAGAAGTTTGAGGCAGATTTTTAATTGCCATCGTTTTTGGCCCATTTTTTCGCGTTTCTTTGTGGTATTTTTTGCCTGTGGCCGTTAAAGCTAATGCATAAACCGGAAAAAAACACTCAAAATGAGTGCTGCAGTTTTTTTGTTCTGCCTCCCATTGATTTTGGTGGGAGATCAGAAGCAGAAAATGCTTGGAGAAAGAGCACCTGTCTCCCATTAATATCAATGTGGATCGATTTGGGCCATTTTTTGGTGCTGATTCCGACGCGGTTTCCGCGTTAAAATCAGCACCAAAGAACACAGGACTTGTGACAACCACAAACCGTATTAACCGGTTCCTGCCCGGTGGTCGGGGTCCTTAAAACCCGCGTCACAGAGTATTTACGGCATGGGTTTTAGCTTGCTGCCCGATTTTGTTATTGCTTTTAGTATGTTATTAAAATACATTTTATTTATTTGTGTTTTTGTGCTGTACTTTTTTCTTTTTCATTACTTTTACTTCACTATGCCATTTTTTTTTTCCATCTCTGTATGTGTCGATTAATGACAGAGATGGAATACGGCACATACATCCTCATAGAGAATGCGAACGGGAGCCGTTCCATTCACTATGGTGTACGCCGTCTGTGTGGGAACGGCGCATGCGCCTCTCCCACACAGTCCAAAAGGAAGGTCTTCGGCCGAGCGACATCCGGCGCCATTTTCATGTGGACTGGAAGTAGCGGCCGGACAGTAAGATGACAACTTCCGGTCGCGGCTTCCGTCCATATGTTCAGAAGCAAGGAGTAGGAGCGGAGGGAGCGGAGGCAGCGGCAGGAGCAGGTAAGTTATGTTTGTGTATGTTCGTGTTATACTGTGTATTTACCACTGTATTTAATCCTCCTACACTGTACATTCGCTCAAAAATGGCGACACACAGTGTAGGAGGTTTGAACATTCAACCCCCTCCTTCTCCTGGCACTAGCCAGGATAAAGGAGGGGGGATTGTGTGAGGACACTAGAGCGAGTGTGTCTTCTCCAATTTTGCAGCATAAAGCAATGAGGTTGCTTTACCACATGCCAATACTGCAATTTTGGGAATTGCTCCCTCTAGTGACCAGCACATGGAAATGTTATAAATTAGAATCTAATTTATAATATTTCCTGACTTGTGAAAAAATTAGAACAATGTTTAATCATTTATATACTAACAGTTTAACTAAAAAAAAAAAAAAATTCTAGCGACACATTCCCTTTACGTTACTCTTATAACCAAGGTTTTGCCAGTCCAGACAGAGCTTTTTCTTTGAATTAATTAGGAAGGGCACCCAAGGCAAATCTTTTTTAATTTTCTTCAATGGATCTGCTTCTAGTTCTGTCAAGATATATTCTATATGGGATCCAATGTCGGTCTAAACTACGGCCGTCTAAGAGCACCCTAAAAGGGTCTTTGACAAAGGATTGGGAAAGGTATTTTTAAATGAGGTTGTCTAATTTTACAAGACGTATTTGTTAGAAAGGTCCCTTTACAATAAGCTGATCACAAATTATCTTCGACCTGGGACACCCAGCGATCAGCTGCCAGAAAGTGTTACATTTCCCTGCAGCACCACCACAGGGGGAATTAAGCATTACACAGTGCCCATGTAAGAAGACTCTAGTAGCCTTGGGATAACCTGGGCATGCTGAACATATACAGGGTTAGGGTTGAGTGACCCTTCGCAAACAAGACATGCAGCAGCTCAGATGTGAGCTCCCAGTGTGTAATCCTGCGAGAATGACAGGAAGGGTCTGTATTACAGGGGTAAGGAAGACTATTCTCCTTTCTAGGTGAGGAGGAGGATGAATGGCAGACTGTGTCATCTCCCTTAACAGTCAGATAATCCCCTGATTTATCGCTGATCCAAACCGTCTGAAATTTTCCATGTTGAACTTCAATATTTTGACAAGGTGGTTTAACCTTTCTTGAAATCCAGAACAAGAGCAATATCCCCTGAAGCTTCTGAGACAGAAAAGGAGATTGTTCAAAGACCTTGAAGTATTTTTATTCCAAAGGACTAGTAGATTCATTTCTCCCCTAAAATTTTTTTTTTAGGTTTCAGCCGCTTTCCATATTACAAAAACAAAATCCTAAAGGCAGGGAAGCGCGTCTTACGGGAGAGAATGTCTTGTGTGAAAATGCCCGCTGAGCTTATCAGTCATAAGAAGTTAACCTTGTCATGTCCTTGAAGTGAGTGAGGATAGAATATCATTTATACAGGGATTATTCTGTACCACAATTCTAAAAATAAAATGAACCAGTGTGAAAAAAATATATCATGTATTTTTTTTTTATATATTATGGTAATTACAGAAGTAACATTAAAAGAATGAGAGGTTGTCACAGACCTGCCCTGATAAGAAGCATGGCTAGCACTGTTGTGACCTTGCTTAGTACTGTTTCTATATGGTTCTGTTCACACTACTTTTGCTTTTCGACCTACTTTTTTATTGACGTCGATGGTAAAAAGAATGAAACATCAAGTTTCCGGGGGTTTTTTAATATTTTTTTTGGTTCTTTTAACGAAGTAGACTACATTGCAGGCTACTATATTCTGCTTGCCCAAAATCGTCAGAACAGAGACTAACTGATTGCAACTTCTCTTAAAAAGAACCTGACCCCATTTATTTATTTTATTTTTTAACCTCTTCCTTCTCATTAAATATCCACAACTGTATTTTCCATGCCTATTGCAAATATACAACGGGCGAGATTTATCATAAAAGGTGCGAAGGAGTTGTTGCTCAGCAACGAATCAGATTACACCTTTCATTTCTCAGAGGCCCATTGAAAAATGAAAGCAGCAACCCAATTGGATGTCATGAGGAACTACTTCATGTCACTTATTACTGCGTCCCCGTCCCCCCCACTTCAAATACATGAATTCTGGACATAAGACAGCCCAGCACCCCTCAGCTTCTTCTCTAGTGCAGTCCCAGTCAATAGAGACAGGGCAAGAATACAAGATAGGCAAAATGTAACGTGGTTTTCAAAGCTTTCCAGAATGTTGGTAACTCCATTGCTCTCATATTTGTTAGTCTACCACTGGTTTAGTCATTACACATTTCATCTTAATGGCTTCTGGTTTAGAAAAACATTTTTTATTAATTATTATTTTTTATATTTTTTTATACCATTTTAGGGATTTCTGAGCCAATAGATGGGAGTCCCACAATTGTAGCCTCCATCAATAAGCAGGAGTGGAGAGTGCTACATTTCTCCTATGTTGGCGCTGCATTAGCTGGCAGATTCCCCTTTCTGATTACAGCTGATCCCTTGGAGTCACAGCAGGAGGACACATTGTAAACAGATTTTCAGGGGGTCCCTTCTAGCCAAAAATAATTATCCTAAGTGGAAAACTCCTTTAATTGTGACCGGCGCTTTCTTTTTCCTTCCAATAGGTAGGAATTGCTAGATAGAAGTATTGGTTTTCTATAGCTAGCCTTTAAAAGGGGTTCTCTCATCAAGATACCCCTTTTTTACAATAGAGACAGCCTGCTGGTCTGAAGCCCCTGATGATCAGCTGTTATCGCTGGTGGAAAGTTGCGACTAGCGTAGATTTCCCCTACAGGATACATCTAGTATTACATGTTGGCTATTCTCGAGCACCCCCCCCCCCCCTCCTCTTTGACATCCATATATACCAATATGGCATATGGAGATATCTGAAATACGTAAAGAAAAATCAGCAGAGACGCAGGTTAATTATAAATAAAATAAACTTGTGGGTACTGGTTGTCCCCAAGATGCATCTTCTTGAGCTACTTGAATGATAGCAGAATAATCCGTGACAGAATAAGGAGTTTTATACTAAAGGAGATTTCCATATATTTGCCTCAGATGTCTTCATACGTATGTATAATGGAGAGGAGGCTGGGACTCTACAGCCAATTGATTTCTGGGTCATTAAGATCAATTTGCTCCCGGACAAAAAGCTCCTAAACTACTGTAGGCTTGAATCTAATCTGATTTCCCTGCTGGACGCCAAGATACATTTAATAATAGAGACGTTCGGTGAAACTTATCAAAACTAGTCTCAGGGAAAATGTGGAGCAATTTCCCATAGCAACCAATCTGCATCTACTATAATATATATATTCTTAAAGTGGACATCCATCTTTGAACACCATTACACAGTTTGTATGTAGTATTAATGAGGTTTTCCAGTCCCTAAAATTTGACGGCTTATCCACAGGATAGGCCATCAATAGCGGATCGCTCGGTGTCCGCCTCGCGAGACCCCCATCGATCAGGTGTTTTGAAGGGGGTGCAGCGCTTGTACGAAAGCTGCTTCCCCTTTTATTTCTACTTGCTCACTGTAAATCATCGACACTTGTAGTGGCGATTCACAGTATTGCAGCCTTCTCCCATTCACTTCAAAAACGCTGATCGGTGGAGGTCCCACGAGTCGGACCCCGAGCGATCAATTTTTAGGGACTGAAAAACTTATTTTTTATCTAGATAATCTTATAAATACATTACATCTCTTACCTGGTACAGATCCTGAGCCAGACTTATGCTCCAGAGCTACATTCACCATTCTGCTGGTTGCTACTGGAAACAGTCAATGGCTTGTTAACAGAAACACCCCTAAAAGTTTAGGTAAGCCATTTTAGGTGTTCCTACATCAGATTACTGTACAGTACCTGCTGTAAAGACTACACAAATAAAAGGCTGGGTGATTTTAGTTCTGAAAAATATGACACTAGCTATGCCTGAGCTATAATACATCAGGTTTAGCATAAAGTAAGGAAAGCAAAGTACTTGAAGTATATTCACAGGTAAAACAGTGCATGCATAAATGAATGTAAAATAGCGCACACCCTGAAATTGAAATACTGTCTCAGCGCGTTACTGCTTGTTTAATTTAAAGCATACAGTTACATTAAAATGAAATACAATTGTCCAACACTGTAATAATTAAAAGGGTTGTCTGCTTTGTATTAGACGGGTCCCTGAATATAATCTGATCCCATGGTATCTTTATGCTGGGACCCCCAGTGATCAGCTGTAATCTGCAATAAGTGGGAAATGAGGCATTGCAAGATGCCCACTGAAATCAATGGGCTATGTAATACACTGACGTGCTAAGTCCTCCAGAGAGCGGGACGGGGTCTGGAAGGAGGGACATTTCTATTCATCCAGAATGGCCTCATAGGGTATTTGAAAATGTGTCTTGTAAACCAGATAACCCTTTTTAGCACTGTGGAAGATACTAGCTTGCTGTGACCCCAGCAGGTAGCTAACTCACCACCATGCCGGTCAGAACCTCGGTCAGGCGTCCAAGCATTCTCAACAAATATCCAGGCAATGATCTGCCCTTGTCAATGTCAGTGTCTGTAACGCTTGTCTATATGCAAATATGAGATGTGACAATAGAGACTAAGTTAAAGGTGTTTAAGTGGAAACCATAAGAATATGCCGACGGCATCTGAAAACTAATGATGTTAATTAATGATATTCCCATGGACGAGTCCGGTAGAGACAGGATGGGAAATGGTGAGAACAGACAAGTTATTTCCGCCTTCCTTACCAGATTCTTGCTGAATTTAAATTAAGAGAAGAAAATGTCAGACACTAATTAGGAAACTAAAATAACTTTGCTTAGACAAATGCATAGCGCCGTCTTTTCTGGACACAATTTCAGGGCATTCGCATTCTACGCCCACACAATTAATGTAACACAAACAATTCATACTGTATAGTAAAAAAAAAAAAAAATAATTACAGAGAGGATTCAAAAGATAGCTTTCCTTTTCATATGGACAATATCCGCTTTTAATTGTTTTCTCTTATTTTTATTGTTACCATAAAGCGCTACGAAATCCAACTTAATCCTGGGGACCAAGGTTTACATAGAATAGATAGATTAGATAAATGGTCCATTTAACCCTATGCAGCTATTGTGCCCATGAAAAAGGGACCCACTCAAAATGACCTCATCCTCCTTTCTTGTTGGTGGTATGACCTTGGGCAGGGCTCCCCTTCTCCACAGGCACCAGACCCCTTTCTTTTTTTAAGGTAAGTAGGTAAATGGGGCAAAAGAGTGTCAGCCCTTCTGTCTGTGGATGAGATTGTGTAAACCAGCAACTCGTTTCCAACTTGTTGCTGGTCCATCCTCTTTTCTGATGAACTTCCCAAGGCATAAATGTAAGAACGGAAGGAAGGAAGCCACCAGTAAAAAAAAAATGAAGGGCACAGCTATTTGCTAGCTGCCCATTACGAACAGAACAAATGATAGTAATGTTTCCCGGAGTGCTTCTTTAAGATTAGGATCAGATCTGTGACAGATCAATCATACTTCGGGTGGTTTGTACCAACAATCTGACAATCAACATGTCAGACAAAACTTGGCAGATCAAGGAGATAGTTTAAAAAAAAGCGTAACACACCTGGAAGTGGTAGCGCAAAGCAGCGAATGATCAGTCGTAATTGGCCGATCATGCCTAGTTTCAGCCAATGACGGCTGATTAATCAGACGTTACAGATCCAACAATCCCCTCTCCGTATGCACTAAACTTCTACATAGAGCTCTATTAACCCGATGGAGACCAAAATCATGTCCTTATGGCCTCCGTCGGGCTGGTATAGTTCCAAAAACTATTTTTAGGTAGCTTATAATAGCTTTTCATGAGGTATACATTAAATAGATACTATTATAGTCCATGGGTGATGGATACGTTAAACAGATGCCTATCAGTGACATCTGGAAAACGAGATGAATGCCACTACAGTCTATGGTGACGGATGCCACTGTTAAGGTATCTGTCAAAGTTTATGTTGAACATATACGTAGGGAGCTTTTCCCGCCGTATACGTCAAACGTTAGGACATTTAACGTGATGTGAACTAGGCCATATGTGTATGGTCGGCATAACAGGCACCTTGCCATAGAGCAGTGGTCTCTAACCTGGGGCTCTCCAGCTGTGGTGAAACTACAACTCCTAACATGGAGCACGTGCAGGGAGTTGTAGTTTCACCACAGCAGGAAAGAGACATGTTGGGGACCACTGCCATAGAAAGTAGCAGAATTTTACGGACCCCAAATCATCTGCCAACAGTTACGTTTTCTTTTCTTGATTGTCAGTAAATTTATAAAGGAACCCTGTTGTGCTTATTGCCCACATCCAACATGAGAAACAATACACAAATGAAATTAGTTTCCTCTTTGAAGCCATCATGAATAATTACTTTGTATAATAGCTCTGCACAGCAAGAACAAGAGATGAATTTCAAAAATGAGACTACGTTCTGACAAAACCGGACATGGCGCCATCAATTTCTGCTTTAAAAAGCTGCAACGGTGAAAAATTGACAAACCGAAGTTGTGGTCTGTTTTTCTTTTCTTGCCGTCTCTATGTAAATATTTAATTCTGTAGGACACCGTCTAAATTGTTATATGCCTGCTTCACCGTGCTGCTGATTTACATATCTAAATTTATAATTAGCCACAGTGCATTATTCAGAGCCGAATACCATATTTATTCAATGACAAATAAAGTGTGGGGGAGATCCATTATTTATAATGAAATGGCACTGGAGCAGTTATTAAAAATCTATGAAATACACGATTCCCCGCAGCGACACCTCCCACAATTTCTTTAATTTGTTTTCCAATTATATTGCAAAACTCTCGGCATGACGTGACTCTCTGCTCTCGGCTCTCAATTAGGCTGGCTGAGTCAAACTTTCGCTGTTTACTAATGCACAGTCAATGCCTTTTCAGCTGATCGACAGGTCGGCAGGACCGGTTAACTAGTGATAATATTTATTATTGTGAATGCTGCGCCTACCACCTGGAGAAATAAAGGGATGGCAGCTTGTTGGTTAGTGTTGAAAAAAATGATCAGATGAGGAGGCTGTTCGGTTAGGTTTTTATTTATTTATTTTTTGGAGGGGGAGGGTTGATTTCATTGATAAACTGCATTGAAATAATGAAAAAAAAAAATGGCATAGTTTTGTAAACCTGAGACTTGGGCCAGGGCTGGCGTTGGGGGGGCGGGGGGGGGGCAAACTGGGCAATTGCCCAGGACCACCATCCCTGAAGGGGCCCCCTCCTTCAGCATTGCTGTTCGGCTGCCTGTCCATGAAAGCAAGCAGGCAGGTAGCTGAAAAGTAGTAACAGTCAGGTAGAGAATCTCTACCATAGAATCAGCACGGAGGATCGCCGATATTATCAGTAATGATATCGATGATCAAGCAGTGCAGCGCTCCTCCGTGTTGATTCAGTGCTAGAGACCTGACTCTAATGCTGGGTTCACACGACCTATTTTCAGGCGTAATGGAGGCGTTTTACTTCATCTACAGCATAGGGGCTACCATTTGTTTGTCTTGGGTTGTCCAGCTTGTGATAATATGGATACTACAGTTGGTTTGTGTTCATGCCATGGCTCCATTGCTTACACTAGGAGAGAGAAACTAAGCAAAATGCACTTTAAAAAAGTGGCATACATGGCGCTGGGCAAATATATTATGTGTTTTTGACACATTTTTTTTTTTTTTTACTACTCCCTTGAATTTTGAAAGTGTCGAAAAAAAAGTGTGGCTAAGGGCAGATACAGACGGACGTTGCGTCTTTGCGCGCGCAAAACATTTGACAGCTGCGTGTGTCATCCGTGTATAATGCGCGGCTGCGTGATTTTCGCGCAGCCGCCATCATAGAAATGAGGCTAGTCGACGCCCGTCACTGTCCAAGGTGCTGAAAGAGCTAACTGATCGGCAGTAACTCTTTCAGCACCCTCGACAGTGAATGCCGAACACAATATACAGCAACCTGTTAAAAAAAAGAAAAAGTTCGTACTTACCGAGAACTTCCCGGCCGTTGCCTTGGTGACGCGCCTTTCTTGACATCGGGCCCCACCTCCCTGGATGACGCGGCAGTCCATGTGACCGCTGCAGCCTGTGCTTGGCCTGTGATTGGCTGGAGCTGTCACTTGGACTGAATTGTCATCCCGGGAGGTCAGACTGGAGGAAGAAGCCGGGAGTTATCGGTAAGTGAGAACTTAGTTTTTTTTTTTACAGGTTCATGTTTATTGGGATCGGTAGTCACTGTCCATGATGCTGAAACAGTTTAACTCTTTCAGCACCCTGGACAGTGACTCTCTCCTGACGTCGCGTACCGGAAATTTTTATGCCGGGTTCGGCCAAAACGAGTTCGGCCGAACCCGGTGAAGTTCGGTTCGATTGTCCGGGTTCGCTCATCTCAAAGACACTCCATTTGGATGTTTGGAAACAGAAAAGCACATGGTGCTTTTCTGTTTACATTCATCCTTTTGACAGCTGGTGCGCTGTTTCAGTCGGTTCGCACGGAAGTGCTTCCGTGCGACCTGCGTGGTTTTCACGCACCCATTGACTTCAATGGGTGCGTGATGCGCGAAATACGCGGAGATATTGAACCTGTCGCATTTTTTGCGCAGCAGACAAATGCTGCGCAAAAAGCACGGACTGTCTGTACTGCCCCATAGACTTGTATTGGTCTTTGCGTGGCGCGTGAAAACCACGCGGCCCGCACGGACCGAATACACGTTCGTGTGAATCCCCCCTAAGGGGAATCATAAAATGCCCCAAATTTATTAATAATGTGCCCCTTTTTTGGTAAACCTTGCAATGGTTCCATCCTCTTGAAGGGGGCTATCTAGCATAAACTCTAATCTAATGGGGACCTGTCCTGGTAACAAGTTGCCTTGAAATAGAACAGCTCAGCCACTGTATTTGTATGTTTCAAAGTTTGCTCTAAGTAATCAGCAAGCAGAAAAAAAATTGACCGCTGTCCTTTAAAAAAATCTTCTTCTGGATCTTTGAGATACTGTTTGTGTCTTGCACCTGTTCAGGCCAGTTAATAATGTGCTTGTTGAGGATGCACATCTCCATAATCAGTTCTGCTCTATGCTCTGACACGTTTCAATAAGGGTCCCGAGCATAAAAGAGCGATTTGATGAGATGCAAATCCTCATGGCACGGACTCTGCGACATAGTAATGGCTTTGTCTTGGAGTCTGTGCTTATTCTAATGTCATTGGTAAAGCCGCCCGCAATGATTTCTGCATTATAGAGTGGCAGTCCTGTGCCCAGTGCATTGAAGATCAGGAACTGTGTTATTGAGAGTTCTACACTCAATCAATAATCACCACTGGATGCATTTATTAGTGGGATTTCTTGCTGCCTGGATACTCTGGATTTTTGATATGACGTTGGGACACAGACTGCAGCGCCTGTGTCTTATGTCTCCCACCTTATTCTAGCTACATGAGCAACTCTTGTATATCGATAACAATTAAAAATGTATTGCATTACCTGACTTACTAATGCGCTGATGACCATTTTCTGTTGTAAATGCATTTAAGAGGTTTTCCCACCAGGGACATTTATGACATATCCACTGGATATGTCATAAATGTCAGATAGATGTGAGTCCCACCTCTGGTGCCCGCACTTATGTCAAGAATGGGACCACCTAAACCACATTCTACTGCCTTCGCTGCCTCCCGGCCACTTCCTGACTTTATGCTCGGGAGTTACGGAAACAGCGCAGCTCGCTGAGCTACACTGTTTCCGTAAGTCCCATAGTAGTGAATGGCAGTTACGGAAGCAGCGTTGCATTCGAGCTACGCTATATTTGTAACTACTATTCAGTTCTGTGGGACTTACGGAAACTGCATTGCTAAGCGAGCTACGCTCTTTCCTTCTTTATGGTCGGAGTTCTCCTGCTTCAGCCGCAACACAGAGCAGTGTTTAGGGGTCCCCATTCTAGAGAAAGATGCAGGTCTCCGAGGTGGGACCTGCATCTATCTGACATTTATGACACATCCTGTGTGTATGTCATAAATGTCCCTGGTGGGAAAACCCAAACATAACTGTTTTCTGTGTATGAAGGTTCCCTGGCACTTTTATGGACACAAATGATAACTTTTGTTTGTGTCACAAGTTGCGCTCTTTTTTTTTTATTTTTATTTTTATTTTTATGCCCACTATGTAAAAGAATATAACTACTATAACACTGCCCCCTATATACAAGAATATAACTACTATAATACTGCCCCTATATACTATAATACTGCCCCCTATATATAAGAATATAACTACTATAATACTGCCCCCTATATACAAGAATATAAATACTATAATACTGCCCCCTATATACAAGAATAGAACTACTATAATACTGCCCCCTATATACAAGAATATAACTACTATAATACTGCCCCCATATACAAGAATATAACTACTATAATACTGCTCCTATATACAAGAATATAACTACTATAATACTGCCCCCTATATACAAGAATATAAATACTATAATACTGCCCCCTATATACAAGAATAGAACTACTATAATACTGCCCCCTATATACAAGAATATAACTACTATAATACTGCCCCCTATATACAAGAATATAACTACTATAATACTGCCCCCATATACAAGAATATAACTACTATAATACTGCTCCTATATACAAGAATATAACTACTATAATACTGCTCCTATATACAAGAATATAACTACTATAATACTGCCCCTATATACAAGAATATAACTACTATAATACTGCCCCCTATATACAAGAAGATAACTACTATAATACTGCCCCCTATATACAAGAATAGAAATACTATAATACTGCCCCCTATATACAAGAATAGAACTACTATAATACTGCCCCCTATATACAAGAATATAACTACTATAATACTGCCCCCTATATACAAGAATATAACTACTATAATACTGCCCCCTATATAGAAGAATATAACTACTATAATACTGCCCCTATATACTATAATACTGCCCCCTATATACAAGAATATAACTACTATAATACTGCCCCCTATATACAAGAATATAAATACTATAATACTGCCCCCTATATACAAGAATATAACTACTATAATACTGCCCCCTATATACTATAATACTGCCCCTATATACAAGAATATAACTACTATAATACTGCCCCTATATACAAGAATATAAATACTATAATACTGCCCCCTATATACAAGAATATAACTACTATAATACTGCCCCCTATATACTATAATACTGCCCCCTATATACAAGAATATAACTACTATAATACTGCCCCCTATATACAAGAATATAAATACTATAATACTGCCCCTATATACAAGAATATAACTACTATAATACTGCCTCCTATATACTATAATACTGCCCCCTATATACAAGAATATAACTACTATAATACTGCCCCCTATATACAAGAATATAAATACTATAATACTGCCCCCTATATACAAGAATATAACTACTATAATACTGCCCGCACGCACCCCACCACGCACGTACACGCACACGCACCACCGCGCATGCGCACACACCACCGCGCACGCACCCCACCACGCGCACACACCACCGCGCATGCGCACACACCACCGCGCACGCACACACACGCAACCCACCCCACACACACGCAACCCACCCCACCGCGCACACACGCAACCCACCCCACCGCACACCCACGCACACACGCAACCCACCCCACCGCACACCCACGCAACCCACCCCACCGCACACCCACACGCAACCCACCCCACCACACACCCACGCACGCACACACGCAACCCACCCCACCACACACCCACGCACACACACCCACCCCACACACACACACCCCCCCTCTATTGCCCACGCGCGCACACACCCCTCCACCACACACGCGCGCACACACCCCCCACCGCGCACACGCGCACCCCCTCACCGCGCACACGCGCACACACAACCCCCCCCCCCCGCGCCACGGGGGTGCAGTGCCTATGGCGTCCAGTAGGGGCTCTGCAACAATAGCTTAGATCTGTCATTGCTTAGTTTATGGTTACAGAAACAGGAAGACTCTCTTCCCCCACCCGTGAATGATTTACAGCAATCAGTCTCTTACTAGTGGTCGGGGGGGGGGGGAAGATTTGGGATAAGAACTAAAAACTCCAACACTCGCCAGTCCTCCCCTCCGCACCGCCACCCTGAGGCATAAAGTCCTCCCCTCCGCAGCGTCACCCTGAGGCTTACAGTCATCTTTGTCTTCAAGCTACTCCCTGAGCAATCTCCACCTAAATCTGAGCTGGTAGAAGCAGTGGTGGTTTACTTGACTGTGGTCACTAAAACATTGAGAAAGCCTCCATAGAGGTTCCTCAATGTATATGACACAGGGGGATGTGAACCGGGAGCCCCTGCACCACAGCAACAACCACCAGCCACCCAAACCCCAGAGCCACCGCAACGCAAAGACCTACACAACCAGTATCATTGCTGTCATTGCTTCGTTTATGGTTACAGAAACAGGAAGACTCTCGTCCCCCACCCGTGAATGATTTACAGCAATCAGTCTCTTACTAGTGATCGGGGGGAAGATTTTTGGCTCATGATTTGGACTAGAATCATGTTCATCACCAGGGCCAGATCTGAAATTCATAGGTGGTTTCTCTAATTATCAGTCTAAAATAAAGGAAAAGTTACACAAAGAAGAATCTAAAAGTTCTAAAACGGGTACATCAGGGGAAGGGACATTGAGAGGCGAAAAAATAAGATCCTAAGAAGTCGTCTCCAACTCCGCCCAGGACTTCAGATGTTCCTGCAGAGAAGACTTTTCATACTTCATAGAACATCTTCCACCCGCCCCGTTCCCAACACTGGAGCTTTAGATTATTTGTGTAGCGCGAGTCATCCCAAGCAAAGAGCAACATGGAGCAGCTGTATCAAGGAGCCAACATCAAGTTCAACCATGGTAATCACCCAAGTTGTCCGACTTCTTACCTCAAACCAAGGATTAATAGTCAATAGTCAATACTGTAAGCAATATTAATACAGTTAAAGAAAAAGCAAGTCCATATTTTCCAACCATTGGCCGCGCCTCATGACCAACCCACTGAGCCATGGCCACCATGGTCACTTCCACATCGGTCGCCACGCTCACTGCTGCCATATTCACATCGGCCACTACGGTCATCCCTGCCACCTCCTCCCATTTTACTCAATTAGATAAATAATAAAGTTCCCTCACGGGGCCAGAACTCCAGGTTCTCACCCCATAGTCTTGTGTTTTGCCCTATACCCTGGACCAAATCATGACTGAGGACACTCGCCAGATAAATACAATGTTCTCATAAATGACTATAATATCCCAAAAAGAGCAGCGGGACTAGAACATGGAACTACATGAAGACAAGGTACAACACACTGGGCCAACACTAAGCGCCACGACAACTTCTAGCATCATTGCAAATACCAGATGAATATAATCTATCAAGAGGAAGAAATGGGATAAGAACCAAAAACTCCAACACTCGCCAGTCCTCCCCTCCGCACCGCCACCCTGAGGCATAAAGTCCTGCCCTCCGCAGCGTCACCCTGAGGCTTACAGTCATCTTTGTCTTCAAGCTACTCCCTGAGCAAACTCCACCTAAATCTGAGCTGGTAGAAGCAGTGGTGGTCTACTTGACTGTGGTCACTAAAACATTGAGAAAGCCTCCATAGAGGTTCCTCAAGAAGTCCTCAACGTATATAAGACACAGGGGGATGGTGCCCCTGCACCACAGCACCAGCCACCCAAACCCCTGAGCCACCGCAAAACACAAAGACCTACACGACCAGTATCATATTCCAGTTTATGCCAACACTAGACCTGAAAAGAAAACTGTAGACTTCCATCTTGGTGGCCGCCATGTTATTCTATTTGTTTTCGGCCTTCAGTTTATACCAGTCATGTAATCCATCCGAGCCGGTGAATAATCAGGGACAAGTCTTTCCATCTATGGTGACTTTTATAGGCACTTTATGAATTGACCTCAATCAGGGTTACTACATGTTTTACCCAAAAATACGGGCCTGATTTTAAATACTGCCTCCTATATACAAGAATAGAACTACTATAATACTGCCCCCTATATACAAGAATATAACTACTATAATATTGCCCCCCTATGCACAAGAATATAACTACTATAATACTAACCCCTATATACAAGAATAGAACTACTATAATACTGCCCCTATATACAAGAATATAACTACTAGAATTCTTCCCCCATCTATACAAGAATATAACTATTATAATACTACTCCTATATACAAGAATATAACTACTATAATACTACTCCTATATACAAGAATATAACTACTATAATACTGCCCCTATATACATGAATATAACTACTGTAATACTGCCCCTATATACAAGAATATAACTACTATAATACTGCCCCCTATATACAAGAATATAACTACTATAATACTGCACCTATATACAAGAATACTGCCCCTATATACAAGAATATAACTATTATAATACTGCTCCTATATACAAGAATATAACTACTGTAATACTGCTCCTATATACAAGAATATAACTACTATAATACTGCCCCCTATGTACAAGAATATAACTACTATAATACTGCCCCTATGTACAAGTATATAACTACTATAATACTGCCCCTATATACAAGAATATAACTATTATAATACTGCTCCTATGTACAAGAATATAACTACTATAATACTGCTCCTATATACAAGAATATAACTACTATAATACTGCTTCTTTACACAAGAATATAACTACTATAATACTGCTACTATACACAAGAATATAACTACTATAATACTGCTCCCTATATACAAGAATATAACTACTATACTGTCTCCTATATACAAGAATATAACTACTATAATACTGCCCCCTATATACAGGAATATAACTACTATAATACTGCCGCCTATGTACAAGAATATAACTACTATAATACTGCTCCTATATACAAGAATATAACTACTATAATACTGCTCCCTATATACAAGAATATAACTACTATAATACTGCTCCTATATACAAGAATATAACTACTATAATACTGCTCCCTATATACAAGAATATAACTACTATAATACTGCTCCTATATACAAGAATATAACTACTATAATACTGCTCCCTATATACAAGAATATAACTACTATACTGCCTCCTATATACAAGAATATAACTACTATAATACTGCTCCTATATACAAGAATATAACTACTATAATACTGCTCCCTATATACAAGAATATAACTACTATAATACTGCTCCTATATACAAGAATATAACTACTATAATACTGCCCCCTATATACAGGAATATAACTACTATAATACTGCTCCTATATACAAGAATATAACTACTATAATACTGCTCCCTATGTATTAGAATAGAAGTACTATAATACTACCCCTATATACAAGAATATAACTACTATAATACTGCCCCCTATATACAAGAGTATAACGACTATAATACTGCCCCCTATATACAAGAATATATCTACTATAATACTACCCCTATATACAAGAATATAACTACTATAATACTGCCCCCTATATACAAGAATATAACTACTATAATACTGCCCCCTATATACAAGAGTATAACTACTATAATACTGCCCCCTATATACAAGAATATAACTACTATAATACTACCCCTATATACAAGAATATAACTACTATAATACTGCCCCCTATATACAAGAGTATAACTACTATAATACTGCCCCCTATATACAACTGTAATAGAAAAAAATCTGAAGACTGTGATTTTCACATTCATTCTGTTAAAGGGGTTTTCCTAATTTAAAAATGTATGGTATTAATGCTGCTCTTCTCCTAATCATTGTTTGCATAATAATAATTTTTTTCATAGGGATCAGTAGTCTCCGTCTCATTGAGCTGCAGAAGCAGTTCTTCTCAGGTCAGAAATACCAATGTGCACATTGTATTTCTGATCCTCCAGACTTAGATCTAATGGTTGGGAGGCAGTGTACCAGTCTGCATTGTGCTCTCTGGAGAGGTCTTCCCACTGATAATTAGCTGCAGGACGCACAATTTACATCACTATTAACACCACTCAATTGCATTTCTGCTCATGTAACATACCTGAGGTTTGCTGGGAAAGCTATTTATTATCTGTCATAATGAATATCGTGCTTCCAGTGCTCTCATATTGTGTTCTGGGTGGTGAAGACACTTGAGAGGTGCAGGGGAAGTGCCTCCAGCTCATGGCAGAGAGGTATAGTCTTGTAACTGGCCGTCGCTGTCCAATGTACTAGTCACCCAGTATAGAGCAGATTCAATGGATCTTTCTATGGAGTGTATTCTCAGTTTAGAGGTAATTTGAGTGGAATATTATCTAATTGCATTATAAGAAATTCTAGAATATGGTAACGTAAATTTCCTTTAACATCCGGCACTCAGGCAAAGGATCAAATGTACAAATCTTTATTCCAACATCCTGTACAGTGAGTGTTAAAGTACAGTTTGTCTGTTCGAAACACGTTGACGTTTGTACTTTATCGTGTGTTATAGTAGTCTGGAGCTTGCATCCTAAAGGCAAGCTATAGCTCACTACAAACCGCGGTCTATAATTTGCTTTTGGTCTGAGGAGCAATAGTAGGAATAACAGGAGACTAAATATACTCTCTGGGTCCCCAAGCACTGAGGTGCTTCAGCTGTGGGCATGAAAGGGGGGGGGGGGGTATTTATTTTATCTATAGACGTGACATATGTCCATAGGGTTCTGTTTGGGTGTATGGATTAGAGGTATGTAAACAAACCATACATCCCCTCCTTTCCTTTATTTGTTCCAGTGGAGATTATTGCGTTGAACGAAGACAAGGGGTAGGCAGGAAAGGCAGCTGCGTAGGGCATGGTTGTCCAACCTTCCCGGGGCAGGGGAGACACACATCACAGTGCATCCAAATTTGATCAAAGCAGTGATCACACAGTGAAGATGCGAAAAAATAGCCACATCCTTGTGTTGCAGGAAATGTGTTGCCAGCCCTGATTCTGTCCTCCGCTGATTATAGAGATCAGGGCAGGAGTAATTGGTTTATGACCTACTCAGTATCAGTGAAGAGGAGCATCTTGGGGGCTGGAGAAAGGTTGGTAGTATATTCCAGTATGGCTTTCATGGAGGACGGAATGGTCTGGTAAATTGGAGGACATCATGGCCAACACTGATGGGAACATTGTAGATGTTATTCTTGGGGGGCATTGTGGCTGATATTTTTGGCTGCACTTTCGCTATCACTTATGGGACGCTGTGAATGCCCCCAAGAATAAATAGAGGCACCCTGGTAATCAGCTGACTGCAGCGGGAAATGTATTTTCTAATTGTGTTGGGTTGGGGGGGGGGGGGGGCGTGGCGTGCATTTTGGCATGTTTTCCCGGAGCACTAAAAGTACCCCCTCCTGCGCTTAGAACCTAGTTTGTAAGCCGTGTATGTCAGGAGTATGTCCGATATTGTAGGTGTGTCTGTGTGTGTGTATGTGTGTGTATATATATATATATATATATATATATATATATATATATATATATATATTTATTTATTCCTGGGCAAGTCCATTAACATTTACTAAAAAGAGCCGAATGTGATGTAATTTGTATCTCACATAAGATGGATAAATTTTACTCTTTCCAATTCTCTGCTGTTTACCAGATCTGTTCCGCAAAATCAATTTTTTTATTAGTGGGACTTGTTAATACAACTGTCCAGCTCACTCGGTGACATTTTAAATCCAGATCTGTGGAACGTGTCCTTTAGCGAGTTTGTTTGCTCCAAGAAATGGGTTTTCTCTGCAAATACCAAACCTGCAAATGTTATATTATGTTCTAATTACTGGGTGACTTGGTTGTAAAAATAATTTACACCGGCCACCTTTAGCAAAGCATGTGCTCTGTGATGTGAGGATGAATTTTATATTCATTATACAACTGCTATTGTAGAAAACCCATGAAAATGAGTGAGGCCTAAAAGGTTCCCTGGAATAAATCAGGTAATAGGGGCATTAAAGGCCCTTCAACTTTTCCCTCCTATTATCTGGAACGCTCCTCCTTGAGAGAGGGAGAGTCAATATATAATATAAATAAGTGCGTGCGTGCGTGTCACATCGTTCATATATAACATTAAAACTACTGACAGGTCAAGTATATAATATTGATGATCTGGTTGCAATGAGGGACATGGGGTGGGATATATTAGGCAGTAGGTGAACAAGTCCATTCCTGAAGTTGATGTGTTGGAAGCAGGAAAAATTAGCAAGGATAAGGATCTGAGCGACTTTGACAAGTGCAAAATTGTGATGGCTAGACGATGGGGTCAGAGCATCTCCAAAACGGCAGGTCTTGTGGGGTTCCCTTGGGCGACAGGGTCATGGGAACCTAAGGTTTATTGACGCACATGTTGAGTGAAGACTAGCGCACCTCGTCCAACCCCTACTGTAGCACAAATTGATAAAAAGTTACTGCTGACTATGATAGAAAGATGTCACGCGCTGAACATCGCAGCTCGGCAACAGTCATCTTGGGCAGACAGAACACCACTGTCAGGTCACATGTCTGACATTGGGTTGGAGCTAAACTGCTGTCTGTTTCCAGGACAACCATAAGAATTTTGAAAAATACATAAAATAACCCAAAGTCCGTTAATAACAATTCAGTCATGATTTAGAAAGCTGAAAGAAAAATGGTGCAGCAGTTCTCCTTCACACACACACTTTTTTTGTTTTTTTTTTATACCTGTTTTTTTTTCAGGTGGTGGTTTTAACATTGCAAATCATGTTATGCAAAGATCATGTGATGAAAAGATTTCTCTTTGCAACGCTTTATTTTTTTTCTGGGAAAAAAAAACCAACCCACTAAAAAGGCCATAAAGAACGCAACAAACATTGACACTTGCATTTTATAAAGAGGAAAAATAAACCTATTGAGGTTTATGGGGATAAAAACGCCACTAAAGAATGCAAAAATTGCTGAGGCCAGGCTGGCTGGCATTTTGGAAAAACAGCACTGAACCAAACAGCGCAAGTTAAAATAAAAACCAAAAGCCACCTTAAAAAAAGCCATGTTTGTAGGGCGTTTGATATTTACCCATTGACTTCAAACTTATATCTTGCCCAGTTTTCTGCGGAAAAAAACATGACAAAGAACGCCAGGAAAAATGGATGTAAATCACAACTGAAAAATGAAATGGTTGTCACAGCCCCGCCCCCTGATATTATTTTTAGATAGACGTATCGTCATCTTCACTACTGGCTTGTTTGGAGATGTGATAGTATAACCCAAAGCACACACTGGGGGAAATTTAGCAAGCGCTCAGATTCCGGTTGTAGAATATGAACACACTGCGCTAATTGGCTTCTATTGACAACTGTTCCACTTCTTTTGGAAGTTTTTATAAACCCATCATTATAGCGTCTCCCCTTTAGAGTAACTAAAGTCAAACATTACAATGCACTCACCCTATTAAATCATAATCAAGTTTACAAGTTGGATATAATTGCTGCGGCATTAAAGGGAATGAGCTTTCTCTGTGCCCAGTGGGGGCATATAGTCCGTACAGCGGATGATAATATAATTTACAATATTCTGCCATGTTGCCAGCTAAATAAAGGATTTAGATGGTGAGAATGTCAAGGATTCTGCAGAATACTAAACGGAGTCTTGATTAGTGGAGATCTCGGCAATGTCATTATACTGTCCGAGTTCAGGCCACTTATGTTCAGCGTGTTGTCAGTAACCTGACGTGATTTGTCTTTGGGGAGCGCTCAGTGGCTGGGGGAAGAGAAAATATTGGTAAGTCATCTAATGCTGCACCAGAGTGCTCTCCAATCAGGGACAACGATGAGAGATGGGAACAACCTGACACTGGTCTACACGGAAGACACAGGGAAATGATCTCCGTTCTCCGTACTGAGTGATTGTGAGGACGTGCTTGTCTGTGCCTTACGTAATTACCAGATACGGGACGTTGCTGCAATCACCGGCAAAGCTGTGCAAAGTGCAGCCCTTATGATGCTCAAGGAGGGGCGTGTAATATGAATCATTTCTGGTGACTTTGAATTCCAGACAAATACAGCTTAAAAGCCTAATAAAATAATGCTACCAATGACACTAACCGCGCTCAGTGGATGGGGTTGTATTGAATATGAATCATTCTGTAGGGAAAGGGTTTGTAGCCTCCTGCACTGAACCCATAGACCTGGGTTTCCCAGAGCACACGGATACTTCAAGGGTATGTAGACTTATGCAACAGTTTTTATTATAATTATTTATGCTCCAATGGATCCAAGATAAAAACGTAAGCCACTTTGCAAATAGTCTTACTAACTTTTGTGTGTACAGCTCCTATACAGGCCTATTTGTCTCCATGGTTATAAATAAACCTTTGTATAGTCCGATCCTGCCGTAACGCATGACTGTTTTCATTGGAGCAATATAAAGGTCACTAGAGTAATGACCCTCTGCCACTGTGGATGACCGATCAATGACACATTAACACTCAGGATACAGGATAATGATACACTGACACTTGGGGTACAGGATAATAATACACGGACACTTGGGGTACAGAATAATAATACACGGACAGTTGGGGTACAGGATAGTGATGCACTGACACTTGGGGTACAGGATAATAATACACTGACACTTGGGGTACAGGATAGTGATGCACTGACACTTGGGGTACAGGATAATACACGGACACTTGGGGTACAGGATAATACACGGACACTTGGGGTACAGGATAATGATACACTGACACTTGGGATACAGGATAATGATACACTGACACTTGGGGTACAGGATAATAATACACGGATACTTGGGGTACAGGATAATACACGGATACTTGGGGTACAGGATAATAATACATGGATACTTGGGGTACAGGATAATGATACACTGATGCATGGGGTACAGGGTAATGATACATTGACGCTTGGGGTACAGGATAATGATACACTGACGCTTGGGGTACAGGATAATACACGGATACTTGGGGTACAGGATAATAATACACAGATACTTGGGGTACAGGATAATAATACACAGACACATGGGGTGTCAGGACAAAAGCTACCATTAGGATCGTAAATCAATACTGCTTACCCCCCCCCCCCCCCAACCTAAAACAAGCCACCGGCTCCTCGGTTCCTGGGCTACGTGGCTCTATTAACTCTGATCTGCTGAATCTGATCTGTATTTGCTATTATTAGACATTTCAGCAGGGATGTTATTAGACTTCCATTTTAACTTTTTTCATGGACCACTGACACTTTGACCCTCCTGGGTAATAATTCCCATATTGCTCTAATTTATAAAGTGTCAATTTCTAATATTTGTGCTCCCCCTATCCACACCGATCACAAGCTGTGAGTATTCACTTCACAAATCACAGGCGACGGACAATGAAGCGGATATTCCCCAGTGTTACTGCTGCGTCTGTGCTCTGCTAAAAATACATTTTGCCTCATTTTCCATGTGAGGTAATCTGATCACAGAGAGCAGAGAAGTGGTAATTTATGTTGTCCCCGCGAATATGCACTGAAGAAATGATGATCTTCGCATGTTACACGAGGTGAAATATTTCCCAGGTAATGAATTCTTTACAGCAGCACTTTCTCTGACTTCACCTCACAATCTGCTTCCGGGAGGGGATAAGGTGGTTGTATCAGACAGCAGAATAAAGATGGTGGAGAACACATTCTCCACCTACCGGGATACGCTGCGTTATACAGGACTTGAAAAAAGATTTACCCCCTTCATGTAATTTCCCTGGGCCTGTCCTACAATATCGGCCGAGCCAGGCCAGACTCCAGTTGATCTGCAACCAATTTTTCTATTGCTCCAATGTATCCAAAGTTTGACCTCACCAGACTTGCACTAGGAAGGTGGGGTGCGATGTTTGGTAAATGGGTACATATGGGTTCTGGCTTTGATATCGTCCCTGGTTTCAATGGAGAGGTGGCCAAATGTGCGCTCAGTCTCTAATGAAATGAATGGGCGTCAGGGCTTATTCAGACAAACGTATATGTAGTCCGTGTGACGAATGATTTTTTATAAAGGCCGTCGCACAGCGACATGCATTTCTATGGGGCTGTTCACAAGGCCATTGTTTTAACGGACCGTGTGAAGAACCCGTGAAAAAATAGGACATGTCCTATTTTTGTCAGTTTTCACGGATCTCTCAATAGACTCAAGTCTATGAGGGATTTGTGAAAACGGGTGCGATTCAGACGTGAAAAACGCTAATTTTTCATGTCCGAGTTTCATTTGTCTGAAAAAGCGCTCTGTGTGAGCACGGAGGACTCATGACCATTTCTTATTCATTTCATTGGAGACTGACCAGTCCACCATTGTCCTCTCATTCCCAGGTCACGGGGGTTTTCCTTTTCCAGTCCCATAAAACAGGCAGTTCAAGATTACCAGTAAACTTTATCCTGCATTACCCAGGCAGCTACGTTCTCCTCCCAGGACGTGGTGTTTGCTCACTTTCCCCTTAATTCATTTAGCCATTTGGTGAAATAATACACATAATTTACATATGTAAATTTCCATCTTGTACATGTTGATGTTCCTGACGGTGAATGTAAATGTCCAGTCCTCGCAGCTGAGCTCACGGGCGTCCTGAAATGAATGACCTGAAATTACAAATATTCTCGGTGGCTCCCAGTCGATTTGGTTTATTTTATTTTGGATGATATTTATAGGAATTGCCCAGGTTCTGCTGTTTACATGTACATAGCAGCCACATAGCGTTCCCTGTTCATTTCTATTACGTTTTTTTAATTGAACGTGTGTATATATTTATATATAATGTGTGGGTGTATGTACATATATCACCATAATCATCAGACAGCCCCCCCTCCTTTTTTTTACATTTAATTAGTCATATTCCATAGTTCACAAAATCCTAGATACATACGGGGGAAATATGGTACTAGTGTTCCTGCCTAACCGTAAATTGGAGCCAGGATCGGTACTTAGGGCCCGGGGTATGGGCAGTACTGTAGCAGTCCCTCCTCAATGAGCCAAGCAGCAGGAACAATGATGGTTACGTGAACGGCTGAGTACATGGCAAGTCTGTGTTGAATCCAGGACGAGAGGTGAACAGAGTAGATGGCCAGCAAGGGCACAATAAGGCCCTGTTCACACAGTTTTTTTCCACCGGAAACCTCAGCAAAAAATGTCCGAAATCGCCTCCCATTGATTTCATTGCTAGGCGGAGGCGGTTTTCCCGCGAGCGGAAAATGAAGCGACATGCCCTTTCTTTAGTCGTTTCAGTCTCTGACCACCCATTGAGATCAATGGAAGGCAGGGAAAACGTTTTTCGCAGCATTTTTTTTTGTTCGCGGTGCTCAATGGCCGCGCCCCAAAAACTCGGCAACCGGCGTGCAGGCAGGTCAAAATCTGCCTCACAAGGATTGTTTCCTAAAAAAAACGTCCGGTAAAAACTGATCCATTGTATTCTATGGGAGCCGTGGGGCCGTCATGACGGCCAAAAATAGGACGTGTTCTATTTTTTGATGCCCAG
Source organism: Rhinoderma darwinii (assembly GCF_050947455.1). Classification (NCBI taxonomy): domain Eukaryota; kingdom Metazoa; phylum Chordata; class Amphibia; order Anura; family Rhinodermatidae; genus Rhinoderma; species Rhinoderma darwinii. The sequence continues at coordinate 90,187,904 of NC_134695.1, forward strand.
TTTTCACGGGCCGTTAAAAAAAACAGCCGTGTGAATACTTCCATGGAACTCTATAGTTCTGAAAAGCCTAATTCTCCCATATTAGCACTGCAGGGAAGTGGTAGTCTGATTTCACAGCGCCATCTGTTGCGATGACCATTAAAAGGCGCCGCCACAATCCTAATGAGGAAAGGAGGTCATGGATAAATATATAAATATACAAAATGACTGACTGGAGGTTGCCTCTACATAGGGAGGTGGTCTGGCATTGACCACTACACATGTGTGAAGCAGAACTACAAGTTCTAAAACCTCCTGCCCAGGAGACACAGAGAAGTAACCCCACCTCTGCTGGAAGCACATGGGCACTTATTCTGGGAGACGACAGGGGTAAAACTTCTGATACTTGCTGCTCCCACTAAATTACAATAGCCTTTTAGCAGTTGATTGGTGTTTTATGATATTGATTAATAATAGACTTAAGTGAGTGGATGCAGTCTGTGTACAGCGCTGTGGAGTAGGTTGATGATATATATAATGTAGACGCGAATAGCATCAATCTTTAGTGTTATACTCTTCCTGCCCTGTGCCATAAATGTACGCTGGTGGGCGCAGCGATTATGCTGCATAATCATCTGAGGGGGCGATTGATATTGACAGCCTGCACCCCGTGGCAACTGCTGGGATTAGTACTCATCTAGGGTATTGGTGCCCTGTTCAATTTCAATCATGCTATCACAATGAAGGGGGGCTCCCTTTGCCCCATATTGACCAGTCTTAAGGGACTGCCTTGGGCCACACAAAGTGCTGTCCTGAGCCTGAGAGTGTCCCTGTTCATGCATAGGCAGTAATACATTGGAATACATGTGTGGGTTCTCCAATGCATTATAATACATATAATATATGGGACAAAAGTATAAATGTAATATAAAAAAAAAAATACACCTCGAAATGCAAAAAAAACAACAACACAAGACTTCACAAAAAAGTTATGGCCTTTGGCATGCAGTGAGGCAAAAATTAAAAAATATGCTGTATCCTAATGGCCAAAATTAGCCTTGTCCTAAATTAAATGGCTGCTGTAATCTGGTGTCTTACTATTCTATACGGTAATTTACATCAGGCAACAAATGCAGATAATGTAACAATATGAATTAATGATTGAAAACGTGAAATAAAAATATTATGACGTTAATTCATCTCTATTTTTACTTGCAGGCATAAAGTTTGAATTTGCATTACACCAACCCAAAAAGGTATGTTTGATGTCTGGCTATAATAGTGTTCTGTATGATGAAGTGTATATGTTTGGCCAGCGTATGATATGCTCAGTAATTCATTTCAGCCAATAGAATGGATTTATCAGTCATTCTGCCACTGCTTTATATCGCTGCTTTTCCTGGGTTTATAAACTGTTTTCAGTTTTAAAAATAAGCACAAGGGAATTTTAAATTTCTGAAAGAATGACTAACCTCTTTGATTTGCAAATTTAATTTTTTTTTTTTGTTGGAGATGGATTATAAAAGTTTATGAAAGAAACACTGCTCCATCTAGTGGCTAAAATACAAACTGCAGCTGTTCGAAATCTCCGCTATGGGAGCAGTTGAGTTTGTGATATTACAGGATTATATAACAATCTTATGTATAACGAGCTACATCGTTGCTTGTATAATAATAATAATAAAGGGATCAATGTAGGTAAATGCCTGTATAGTCTCCTAGTCTATAGCAATGGCATACAATACCTGCACATGTTAATAAGGGGACGCTAAATAAGTGCTACATAGACTATACATTCACGTTGATTAAATAGGTCTTATGGTTTTTCTTTTTGTGTTTCATTTGAAGGCCAATAAGAGAGTTTGTCCTCCAGTATTCTGTAAATAAAGATTTGGGAACTGAACGCTCACACATTTATTGTCCTAATGTCTAGCTCCACCTTTGAGCACCACTGTACAAAATATATATCTACATAGATGTTTGAATCACTTTGTAAATACATCATATTACTTATCTGCTACTAAACTTGAGTTATAGCTTTTATTATACTCCAGAGCTGCATTCACAATTCTGCCAGTTTTTTTCATTGGAAACAATCTTGTCCGTAGACCAGCTTAGCTCGACTTCTATAAAGCAGAGGGACGGTTTTTCTACAGCAGATTACTCTACAGTGGCTGATGTAAAGAGGACACATCCAAATCAACAGAGTGCGCAGACACTAAACCAGCAGGGAACACTGAGATTTCTGCTCTGGAGCTTGCAGAAGTGTGACTATAGGCTGTAACTCAGGATCAGTACAAGATAAGTAATCAAGCTTTTACGTAGATTAGGCTGTATTCACATCGTAGATTGCAACTGAAACCAGGAGATCCAATTAGAAGTCACTGGGGTCCGTTGGGTGGTGCTGGTGTATGACGTGCGATAGATCTGTCACAGCATTGTGGTATTCATTATAAACAGAAGCCGCAACGCAGATGTAAAGAAAGTCTTATACATAGCTGTAAATTATAAGAGGGATGAACATATACTAAGTTATAAACATGTATAATAACTCACACAGAGCATTTATTTTGGACAAGATGTAAAAATGAAAATTTGTATCGTCCTTCAGCCCTCCGAGAAAAAAGGATAATTAAGAAAAGGTCTGATATAAATTCTTTAGTCGTCCTCTTCAAAATTAGATTTAATGATGATTTATGTATTTCTTTCATCAGTACATTTCCGTTTTTTTTTGTTTTTTTTTTACATACGACTTTCCTGTATTTCTGCATTCCCAAGTAGATTAAAGTTTGGTAGTCTCTGAAAATTGAGTGACAACCATAATGGCAGCTGTATTGGTTGTGATCCAGCTTTTCCAGAAACAGATAGAACTGAAGGAAGAATGCGCTAGATAGACTTATATTTGCAGGTGATTTCTTTGTTTTCGGGAGCAATGTCCTGTAAGCCCAGAAACCTTGTGCCCATTGTTCAGCGCAATAGCTAAAAGGGTTGTGGCGTTTGCAGCTGTTCTCCAAATGTGTCTCTGCCACATAAAAAACTGCTGCCCTCTTAGACCGAATTCAGACGACCGTAGTAAACGTCCGTGTGACGGCTGTCACATGGACGCATGTATTTCAATGGGGCTGTTCGCACAGCCCTTGTTTTAATGGACCGTGTGAAGGGTCTGTTGAAAAATAGAACATATCCTATTTTCTTCAGGTTTCACGGATCCCTCGATACTCAAGTCTATGGGGATCCATGAAAACGGGACCCGCATGGGTGCAACTTAGACGTGAAAAATGGCCGTTTTTCACGTCCGGGTTTGCACTCCGTGTGAATCTGGTCCTAAGTGATGGTTATGGGCGGGTGCAAGGTCTCTAGTACAGAGGCTGCCCAGGAGCCTCTACCATCTTTTTTTTTTTTTTTTTTTTTAAATAATCCCGTTCTTTGTGAACATTTGCAAGTCCTGCCTGTTTCTGATTATTCCGTGTTATTAAGAGTCGGCTCGAGGTTTGTCAGCGCTCGATTGTCTGGCTGTACCAGCGCGGATTCTAACATAACAGCTTATTTTGCATGATAACAGATTTTGTAGACATCAGCTGAGTCCCGGCCCAGCTGGAGCACCGCCATCTTTTATCACAGCAAATGTCATTTCCAAGACTGTGCTCAGCTCTGAACTGTACACCAGATGCTCCAAGTGTGGACAGACACGTCTAGAGCAGCAACAATTATACACTGGGCAGCTATTAACCCCTCTCCTCCCGCCACTGTCAGAAGTGGTCTGTACTGAATTTAATATGAAGCTCGACTTTTTTAGAAAATATCAGGGAATAAATAATTTGCTGATAAACTCCTATTAGCAGAGTCCGTTTTGTAAGTGGCACGATTCAGAAAACAACCTATGTGGGGAATTAAAATGTCTTTATATTACCCTGCTGCCATTTATGACAGCCTGTATAATGTCTATGGTCCAAAAGACACAGTCTGTCATAAAACAGCTTGTATCTGCTTATGTTCTGTCAGGAAAGCCATGTAAATATTAAATTCCCTGTGACTTTCTTGCCCCATTAATAGATAATTGCGGTCTTCACAAGTGGAAACTAACACAATATCTATATATTAGATAATTAAAAGGGTTGTCCATCAGGACTAGGCTTGTCTATGTGACTTATTAGCTCCCCCGCTCGGGACGCCCTCTCTGATTTTAATGGGTATCTTCTAATACAACTCCCTTGCAGCATTGCTGTACTTCTAGCTTCCTCTGATAAGAACTGCTGGCTGCCAGGGATTCCAGTAGCCAGTCCACTGCTCATCGTTGGGGGAGCTGCTGAATGGTTTTTCTAGGTGTATAAACCCCTAAAGTCCATATTATAATCGTATAGGATTGCCAATGGTAATCCTACACTTTAACTACCAAGCATAACCCCACATAAACTTTGACATAGATTTTTATCCCTGCTTATTCCTATAAATTGCACCATCAGTTTACAGGGAAACTGATTTTCTTAATATTTATAAAGGGCTATTGTGCTAAGATTTGTGCGGACTCGTCCCATTGACCCCTGTAAATATCAATAGGTTCTTTTTTAAGACGCTGTCCTATTTGAACGACCTCTTTCCATTAGGCTGGATCCTCTGCCATCAGTGACACTACAGGGAAAGTAAAGCATGTAATGTATGGATGCCAGTAACCCTCCAGACTGAGACACATTCTCTGCAAGTGGCTCTTTTCTCTTGCTAATTGAGGGGGGTCATGATCCCTAATCCTCTATTTACCCCCATAAAAATATCCAAAACAGACAACCCATCTGCAAATAGTTCCTATCAATCCAAGCCTCATCCTATCTTCCCATCGAATTGGTTATAGACTAGAGGTCTGCAAACGTATAGAAGCCCACAGGTTGGCGACCTCCATTCTAGACCATAAAGACGACCCTTCTTTCATCTGACCTAATAGGAAGCAGCTGGGTAATCTGCATTGGGTAGATATATGTAATGCAATAAGAAAGGGTTAAACCCAAAAAAGGTGAAGACATCTGTGCAAGACTTTCCAGGCCATGAATCAGTGTCCGTTATATCACTTAGTAAGTGGCTGTAGAGCGCTGCACATATCCAGCTGAACGCAGCAAGTTAAAAGCCTACTCTTGTTAGGGTGACATGAGGGTCACGCAGAAAAGATCAGTCTTCATTTTACAAACCTGCAGAGAAAAATGTTCCGCGGTTACTCGGAGCTGTCGAGCTGGACAATTTCTCCATCCTGCTCTGTGTCTGCAATTTTTTTTTATTTAATATCTTTAGTAATGTAATTTTAGCGACCTCCACATTGGCAATTCACCCGGTTCAGACATTCAATATATCATAGTATAAATAATACAAAAAGCATTTAACCGGAGAAACTGTAGGGACGGGCCCCAAGGTTTTTACATTATTTGGTGCATCTTAAAGCGTACCTAATCTTCTAGGTAATTTTTTTTTTTTTTTTAAGGATAAGCTGTCATAGTGTTATTCCTTATGTACACACTTGTCTGGCCATTATATGACTTGTATTCTGCATTTTTTTTTTAGCAGTTATCCCCACTGCAGGCTCTATCTCTAATTCACCGTTTTCTCTGAGCTAGTGGGCGGAGCCTAATGGCTATCATGTCTTCCATGCACTGCACATAGAAAAACACATTCTGCTCTCCTATCTTTATCACATATCTATATAGAACATTGAGGCGATTACACAGCAGTAATGAGCAGTGTAGCTGAGAATACAGCACTGGGGTGAGATATAACACTAGATGCCGCAGGCATCATGGAGGATATCATACAGCAGTACTGAGCAGTATAGCTGTGAATTCAGCACTGCAGTGAGATAGAACACTAACTAGAAGCTGCTGCAGCAGCATCTGTGTCTCTCTTCCTCTCTCACTCTGCTCCTGCTCCCTCCTCCATAGACTTCTATTGGAAGCTGTGACTAGAATGTCTTGTGCAGACGGATTATATAGCGAGGACTTTGATTCCTCATATGTTGTACTTTACAAATCTGCCTTTTTGAACCCAAATAAAAATTAATATTCATAAAAAGATATATTACAAAGTTTCTTAAATTCACTTGTATGATTTATGCAGACTTTGTTGAAAAATTAGTGACTAATTACTGCCCGTTTACTCCAGGATCCCAATGCTTAAGCAGCAATTTCCAAATGCAAGTTTTACAGTAGTAGAGATTATGTTGTAAAAGCTAGTATTTCCATGGTTATCCCAGTACTCTTACTTCGGGTAGGCCATCAGTGTGATTGGTGCTACTGCTAAGCTGTATTACCAAGTACAGCCTCATGCGCAGATCCGCTGCCATTCAGTTGAATGTTAACTCTGCTCTTATGGATATGTCATGTAACAGTACAGCATCAAAAAAGGAAACCAATAAATATCAAATCCAACCTGTGGGTCACATGGTTGAATCTTCATTATCATCTGAATTAAAGGAGTATTCCAAAGACAAAAAAAATATTGATGACCTAGCAATATCATAGGCCATCAATGTGTGACCGGTGGGGGCTTAACCCCAGAACTCCCACCGACCACAGTACGAAGGAGCCGCTGCAGCCCTTTCCATGTTTATTTAGGTCTGGGGACGAGCGATCGTTACTCTGATCACTCGTCCTCATACATTTCTATCATATCGGCAGCGCATGTCCCTTTTTACACAGGGAGATGTAGTGCTGACAACAATATTTCCTGCAACAAAAACGATACGCTCAGCAGATGAACGAGCGTTAACACAGGGCAATAGTCGGGAACGAGCATTCACATGTGAATGCTTGTTTGCCCGATAAATGGCCCGTGTAAAAGGGCCTTTAACCCCCCCCCCATTCAGAGAGCACTACGGCCGCTTAGCTTTGCTGATTGGTGGGGGTCCTGAGGGTTGCACCATCACCAGTCACACATTTAAAAAGGATAGGCCATCAGTCTTTTTTCCCTGGAAAACGTTAGTAGTTGAGTAGTGCTGATACATATATATGATTATACACTGTGGTTGTCTTTGTCTCAGTGTTACAGGATATTTTTACTACTGGTCTATTTATGCAGTCTTTCCATATTCTGTTATCTGCATCAGTTGTTTAGTTCTGTATGGAAAAAAAAAAGCTATTTGTTTGCCCCGTATCATGAATATACAAATAACACCACAGTGCGCTCTGACACGGAGCTTGCCGGAACACTGTTAAGATTTGTCAGACAAGATGAGCAATGTTCTGTTCTGTATCTTGTAAGCTTTTGTGCTGCCGAGTCCTGAATAATTCTCTATTCTGTTCACAGGACTGTACATCCAACAATCAATATGGGACTTTAATAGAAGCCGCTGCCAAACAGCTCCTGAACATAAACCAAGGCGTGCCGTCGTATCCTCCTTATCAGTACCCGGCTAGTTTACACAGCGCAAGTCGCAGGCAGAAAAAAACTATCTTTCTAAGGCGAGAAAATAATATATATTCGGAGAAAAAGCTTTTGAAGAAGAGGAAGCATTTCCTATTGAAAGAGACTCCGATTCTGATGCCCTTGAACGGTTCCGCCGTGGACCTCATGCCGTCGGATTACGAGGACAGCAACGGGAAATGGAGAAAGTTGTATGAGGTTCAAAGGAAGCGCAAGAAGCTTATGCAAGACGTCTGCTTGAAGTACAAGAGCGGTAGCAGGCGGATTATCACCCCTTATCACGTTTCCCGAATCTTTGTGGAAGACAAGCACAAGATACTGTACTGTGAGGTTCCAAAAGCTGGTTGCTCCAACTGGAAACGGGTATTAATGGTACTTAATGGCTTGGCGTCCTCCACCAAGGATATTCAGCATAATACTGTTCACTATGGGAACTACTTGAAGAGGTTGGACAGTTTTGACCGGAAAGGAATCTTCAACCGTCTAAACACGTACAAGAAGATGATCTTTGTCCGAGAACCTTTTGAGAGGTTGGTCTCCGCTTTCCGGGACAAGTTTGAGCACGCAAATAATTATTATCATCCGGTGTTTGGGAAAGCTATCATTTCTAAATACAGGCGGAATGCCACAAGGGAAGCATTGAGGACAGGCTCTGGGGTACAATTTAAAGAATTTATCCAATACCTGTTGGATGTTCATAGACCAGTAGGCATGGACATTCATTGGGACCATGTTAGCAAACTTTGCAGTCCTTGCTTGATAGACTATGATTTTATTGGGAAATTTGAGAGCATGGAGGAAGATGCTAATTTTCTTCTACACCTAATAGGAGCTCCCCAAAACTTGACTTTTCCCAGATTTAAAGACAGACATTCCAATGAGGAAAGGACCACTAGTAAAATCACACAGCAATATTTTGCACAATTGTCCCCGTTGGAAAGGCAGCGTACCTATGATTTTTATTACATGGATTATCAGATGTTCAATTACTCTAAACCGTTTGAAGATTTGTATTGATCACATGTAAAATGGGGAATGTGTTTTCTAGAAAACGTCCACTTGGGGGGCAGCATTGTGATACAACATGTGAACTGGTCTTCGGATTGAGAGATGACCCTCTTAGATTTCTTTTTACGTCTGAACTTAAGAGCGGTCATAAAAAGATATTTTACTATCACTCTGCAATCAGATTTCACTGAAGCAATTGATGATAAATAACAAAGTGGCATTCACACTTGCTAAATCCCTCAAACTATTCTTTCTATTTTGAGAGTGAAAGAAAATATTTAAGATTCTCTATTGTATAGATCTTATTTTTGCTGGTTAAAAAAAAATACAAAATAAAATTGTTTTTAAAAATACAATAAAAGGGCTAGATTTTTCTATGGAGTTGTGCCATATTGTTTCGTGTATATTGCGTGTTCATGTGAAGTGTTTGTTTCTTGCTGGGAATGTAGTTAAATGCTCAAACATATATCCACTTTTACAACCATTTTTTTTAATGCTCCTAAAAGAAAATTAAAGGGACAAAAGTAAACTTTCCCATGTGCTCTATTATGATATTCCATGTGTCAGTGTCTCACCTGTTATTTTTCTTGCTGCTTCTATGTCTATTTATCAGACTAGGACAGTTGCTTAGCAGCAGTACGAATCGGACTCGGTGACTACTTTCTCTTCTGGAGTCTATGGAGATCTATGTGTCACCCATCTCCGGCTTCAGCAGTTCCTGGACCACACTAGTATTACACATGGGGGGCAGAAACTTCTATCATAAGCTACCACTGATACTTAGAAAGGTTCCTGTCACACCAGTATAATGTAGAAGAATATAGTGCAGCCTCCCTGTCCGTATACTTATGGTTTCTCTGATTATCATTCTCTCTATATTCTATAAATAATCTGTGTCCACCAGCATGCAGAAATGGTATGGTCTTTAGCTGCACACGTGATGCTGTGCTGAAGCATCATGGGATTGATAGCAAAGCAAAGAGGAAGAGAAAGCTGGAGAAATCTAAGAAATCAAGATGGAGGCTTTTTCTAAGCACAGGCAAGGCAGCAGTTCAAAAAGTAAGTACAGTATACATAAAAGAAGTTTAGAGTGTGGTATACAGTTAGGTGGGGTTGGAAACATGGAAAGTTGCTTAAAGAAGACCTCCAGTAGAAACAAATAGTCTAGATTAAAAGTGTCCTACCATTTGTGTATACAATTCCTGTGTGTCTCCATAGTTACAGACTACAAAAAAAAAACAACACACCCTGTGTGTAGTCTGATCCTGCAGTTTTGTAGAAGGCTATGTTCACTCTACCATTCAGGGGTTCAGTCCAGATTTCTGATGAACTTTCCTGACAGCAAGAATAATGCAGTCTATAGCAGTATTCTGTTAAAAGTACCCAGACGAGTCTAGTGTGAACTGCGCCTTACTCTCCTCCTACTCCTTGTACTTTATCAAAATGAGGGGGCTGAGGAAGAAGAGTAAGGATTGACTGCAGGATCAGACTGCAGACAGGTTTTGTTTATAGTCAGTAACCATAACTATAGGTTTGCGTACGAGCTGTGTACTGAAAACGGTAGATTTTATAATTAAGACTATTTGCACAGTTGCTCCATATTTATTTTAGATGTATTGGAGCAATAATAAATGGTCGCAAAAGTGAATATTTCCTTTAAAAGAATGTACTTTTACTACTCTGTCTATAAATAGGTGCCTCAGGAACAGAGACATCATAAATACATTTTAGGATCTGTAGACGAGTGTATCGGGACTCCTATGTGAACATTCTTCTTCTTCTTTTCTTTCTATTAAAATCAAAGCTTGGAAATATTTATATGTGATTTATGTGATAAATATAACTTTTTTTCTTTATAGACATCGATACAAAGATTTCTATGAAGCCTAGGTGACTCTGTGAATAATACCACAGCTGGTAAAATAAATGGCTGCTGTAACATAGCTACTTTCTGGACCATATAGGAGGAAGAAGAGGGCAGGAGCATAACTGGCTGACATTGGAACAAAACAGTGACAAATAATTTGATTTTAAACATTGACCCAAGCGACTTAATTTATTGTGAGTATGGCCAGTTCCTTTAAGCACCAAAGGTGCAGAATTGCCCCATAGGAGTAGGGCTGATAAAGTATAAACACAACCCACAACTTTATAAAAGTCCATCCATAGACTGCTATATTTTTCAACTATTAGTAGAAAATTCATTCATTACAAAACTACAACTACCAGCATGCCCTGACTGCCTGCAGCTGTCGAAAAATGCAGAATAGTAGTAGTTTCACAACCGGTATGAGCTACTGTTTCGGACACCACTGTTCTAATGGAAAGTATTGGATATTCAGTGGGTGGCATGTTTATTGTAAACAGGACATTATGACCATATGATTGACAGACAACTGGTAATAGATCTGTCTTCATAAAAAATTAGAAGTAACACAGTCCATGATTGTATGAAAGCCGCAGTCAGTGCACGGAGGAGTTTTTGTGGGGCTGTGTGCTCTGGCTAATCCTTAATACATTGTATTGATTTCTCGCCCATTGTGAAAGGTGTCTCTCATTCTTCCAGGGCTTGTTCAATATCAATCAGTATTATCTCGCTTCTGTTACACACCCCAGTGAGCAGCGGAAATTGTGTGACTCTCAATGAACAGGTTTGTTACAAGGGGTCGGCCGATACATGACATTCCCTTCCAATAAAAGTAAAGCCAGGAATAGGATAACATTTATATTGTCTTTTTATTCAGTTGTATCATTTTATGTGTTTTGTCTTTTTTCTATCAGGCCAATAGGTTGTTGTTTTTTAAAAAATCCTTTTGTTTTTTTGGTTTTCATTGCTTTGTATTAAAAAGATTTTAAAATAATCTCGTGGACCATGGAGCTGTTGCATCTAAGCCGGCCATGTGTGATACAGTCTGTTGAGCTGGCACTTCTAAGCCTTGCACATGTGACACGACACAGCACTTCACAAGCCCCCCGCCCGCACACATGACATGTTTCTAAATTCTATTATATAATAATCTCCCGGACACAGTGCTGCTTAGCTGGAGTGCAGAGCCACACAGCACTACATCCCCATCATTAAATGTAACTAAACTCCATGATATAATATCCTCCCAGTGACGCTCAGCCAATGTATCGAAGACTTTCATGTGGGATACTATCTCAGGTAGCTATGTAACGCAACATTTCCCATTCTAAAATTATTTAATTAGTGAATTATTTTATATTCTTATTATTGTATTATATTATTATTATTATTTTATATTCTTTAATATTGCCATAGGGGGCCGTATTATAGTAATTATATTCTTGTCCATAGGGGGGCAGTATTATAGTAGTTACATAGTTACATAGTTAGTACGGCTGAAAAAAGACACATGTCCATCAAGTTCAACCAAGGGAAGGGAAAGAAAAATTTCTACACATAGGAGCTAATATTTTTTTGTTCTAGGAAATTATCTAACCCTTTTTTAAAGCCATCTCCTGTCCCTGCTGTGACGGCTCCTGCGGTGACTATTCCATAGATTCACAGTTCTTACTGTAAAGAAGCCTTGTCGCCCCTGAAGCTTGAACCTTTTTTTCTCCAGACGGAGGGAGCGCCCCCTTGTTTTTTGAGGGGGTTTTACAAGGAACAGGATTTAACCATATTTTTTGTATGTGCCATTAATATATTTATATAAGTTAATCATGTCCCCCCTTAGTCGTCTTTTCTCAAGGCTAAATAGGTTTAATTCTTTCAATCTTTCCTCATAACTTAGATTCTCCATGCCCCTAATTAGCTTCGTTGCTCTTCTTTGTATTTTTTCCAACTCCAGGGCATCCTTTCTATGAACTGGAGCCCAGAACTGAACTGCATATTCTAGATGAGGCCTCACTAATGCTTTGTAAAGTGGTGATATTACATCCCTGTCCCGCGAGTCCATGCCTCTTTTAATACACGACAATATCCTGCTGGCCTTTGAAGCAGCTGATTGACACTGCATGCTGTTATTGAGTTTATGATTTACAAGTACACCCAGATCCTTCTCAACAAGTGAATCCGCCAGTGTAGCTCCCCCTAGGACATATGATGCATGCAGGTTGTTGGTACCCAGATGCATAACTTTACATTTATCTACATTAAACTTCATCTGCCAAGTGGACGCCCAAACACTTAGTTTGTTTAAATCTGCCTGCAATTCATGAACATCTTCCATAGACTGAACTATATTACATAGCTTGGTGTCATCTGCAAAAATAGAAATAGTGCTATTAATCCCATCCTCTATATCATTAATAAATAAGTTGAATAATAGTGGTCCCAGCACTGAACCCTGGGGTACACCACTTATAACCGGGGACCATTCAGAGAAGGAATCATTGACCACAACTCTCTGGATACGGTCCTTGAGCCAATTCTCAATCCAATTACAAACTATATTTTCTAAACCTATAGTCCTTAATTTACCCATTAGGCATCTATGGGGGACAGTGTCAAATGCCTTTGCAAAGTCCAAAAACACTAAATCCACAGCGGCCCCTCTGTCTAGACTTCTGCTCACCTCTTCATAAAAACAGATTAGGTTAGTTTGACAACTTCTGTCCTTAGTAAAACCGTGCTGGCTGTCACTTATAATGCTATTTATTGTCACATAATCCTGTATATAGTCCCTCAAACATTTTCCCCACGATGGATGTTAAGCTTACTGGTCTATAATTACCCGGGGAAGACCTAGAGCCCTTTTTGAAAATAGGCACCACATTTGCCCTGCGCCAGTCCCTTGGCACTATACCAGTCACTCGAGATTCTCTGAATATTATGAAAAGGGGGACAGAAATAACAGAACTAAGCTCTTTAAGAATTCTAGGGTGTAACCCATCTGGTCCCGGGGCCTTGTGCACATTTATTTTATTTAATTTAGCTTGGACCATCTCTACATTCATCCAATTCAGTATATCAGCCGATATATTAACAGCACTGGCACCGGCTACATCAGCTGCTCTTTCTTCTGTTGTATATACAGAGCTAAAGAACCCATTTAGTAACTCTGCCTTCTCTTGATCCCCTGTGATCAACTCCCCATTACCATTATCTAGGGGTCCTACATGTTCAGACCTTGGCTTTTTAGCATTTATATACTTGAAGAATTTTTTGGGATTTGTTTTACTATCCCTGGCCACCTGCCTTTCATTTTGTATTTTTGCTAATTTTATTACATTTTTACAGATTTTATTAAGCTCTTTATATTTTACAAAGGCTACAGCTGTACCCTCGGATTTGTATTTTTTAAATGCCCTTTTTTTGTCGTGTATTGCCCCTTTCACAGAAGGTGTAAGCCATGTGGGGTTTAATTTGAGTCGTTTATACTTGTTACCTATAGGAATAAATTTTGCACTATAATAACTCAAAGTAGATTTGAAAATCTCCCATTTATCATTTGTTCCATTATTTGACATTAGTTCTCCCCAGTCCATATCCTGAATTGCAGCCCTCATCCTGGGGAAATTGGCTTTCTTAAAATTAAATGTTTTTGCCCTCCCAGCCTGCGTTTGTTTTTTACAGTATAGGTAAAATGTAACTATATTGTGATCACTGTTACCGAGGTTTTCACGAACATTGACATTCCCAACAAGATCTGCATTATTCTTGTACATAGGGGGCAGTATTATATAGTAGTTATAGTCTTGTATATAAGGGGCAGTATTATATAGTAGTTATAGTCTTGTATATAGGGAGCAGTATTATGATCGTTATATTCTTGTATATAGGAGCAGTATTATAGTAGTTATATTCTTGTATATAGGGAGCAGTATTATAGTAGTTATATTCTTGTATATAGGGAGCAGTATTATAGTAGTTATATTCTTGTATATAGGAGCAGTGTTATAGTAATTATATTCTTGTATATAGGGGGCAGTATTATAGTAGGTATAGTCTTGTATATAGGGAGCAGTATTATGATCGTTATATTCTTGTATATAGGAGTAGTATTATAGTAGTTATATTCTTGTATATAGGGGCAGTATTATTGTAGTTATATTCTTGTATATAGGAGGCAGTATTATAGTAGTTATATTCTTGTATATAGGGGCAGTACTATAGTAGTTATATTCTTGTATATAGGGAGCAGTATTATGATCGTTATATTCTTGTATATAGGGGCAGTACTATAGTAGTTATATTCTTGTATATAGGGGCAGTATTATAGTAGTTATATTCTTGTATATAGGGGCAGTATTATAGTAGTTATATTCTTGTACATAGGGGCAGTATTATAGTAGTTATATTCTTGTATATAGGCGCAGTATTATAGTAGTTATATTCTTGTATATAGGAGCAGTATTATAGTAGTTATATTCTTGTATATAGGAGCAGTATTATAGTAGTTATATTCTTGTATATAGGGGGCAGTATTATAGTAGTTATATTCTTGTATATATGGGGCAGTATTATAGTAGTTATATTCTTGTATATAGGGGGCAGTATTATAGTAGTTATATTCTTGTATATAGGGAGCAGTATTATAGTAGTTATATTCTTGTATATAGGGGCAGTATTATAGTAGTTATATTCTTGTATATAGGGGCAGTATTATAGTTGTTATACTCTTGTACATAGGGGGCAGTATTTAAGTAGTCATTATAATGCCCGTATGGACAAGATTATAATAGTTAAAGGTGGTAATGTAATGTTATTCAGCTTAACTTATTAATCAGGACAGAAAACGTGCTCAGAACAGTTGTCACTTCCCTTCCCTTGTGGAGAGCAACACAAAAATTACTCAGGAGGCAACAATGATTACATGAGAAAGCTCCCCCAAGAGTAAAGAGACTATGAAATGTTTGATCTGCCATTTATGATGGTAGTCAGAATGTACAAGGCCTTTACTATGAAATGTGGGAATGTTTACTGCTCTTGTGACTATTGTAAAATAAACCGTGTACAGGCGCACCCTCAGAATCATTTGTATATGAGAAGCAGGATTGAAATAGAGAGCAATGGCCACAGTGAAACTTAGATGGGGGTCACAGATTTCTACTCGCTTTATCTTCCCAGGAACTCTGCTCACCCTAGCCAAAAATCAGTGGCAGTAGTGGGTCAATAAAAATAAAAATAAGTAAAACCTTTTATGCCATGAAAGAAAACCAAGAAAGGTCTCCCTGCAGCAAGCCTTTGAAATGCGGTGTCTGTGCTTCAAACAGCAGAAAGTGTGCTTTCCTCCAGAGAATCAAAAACACAAAACTGTTTCTGAAGATGAAATAGACAAGATTTTTATGCAGGATTTATAAAAGCACAATACCTAGGTAACCTGTATAAGTAGAATTCTAACTAAAATAACCTGAACTACAGGGATTCCTATGAGGCCTTGTTCACACAGTGCAGAAGGAAACGGAAGCTGAGGTTTCAGTTTGCCTTTCTGTTGAGGGGTTACCCGACGGAAACTTCAGATGGAACCCCTCAACGGAAGGGCTGTGGTGATGTGAACAGGCCCTTGCTAGTGTTTTTTTTTTTTTTTTTACAGGTTCGGTCATTGGACTACGTCGGATTCGAGGACTTCTTAGATGACGGCTTTGTCATTCTCAATAAAAATGGTTGAGGGTTGTGTGTTTTTTTATTTTTATTTCAATAAATCTATTTTTTCTAGCTCTGTATTTTTTTTAAACTTTATCGCTACCGCCTTACTAATGGCCACTGACTGATTGACAGCATCCATTGCTAAGGCGGGGCTTAATATTAGCCGGTGAAAAGGCTACCACTAACCCCCATTATTACCCTGGTACCCACCGCCAACAGGGGTGCCGGGAAGAGCCGGGTACGATCCAGTACCTGACTGACTCTCTCTCTCTCTCTCTCTGTCGTATTCTTTACACCAGACACTGTACAGTAATCTGTAACTCCCAGAATGCATTGCAGCACAGAGCATTGTATCAGTCAAGAATCTGCCAACTGGTTTCAGTAGCAAGCAGCAGAATTGTGAATGCAGCTCCGGACTATAATATAGGCTGTAAGGGCATGTTCACATCACCGTTGCCCTTCCGTTGAGGGGTTCTTTTGGAGGTTTCCGTCGGGTTAATCCCTCAACGGAAAGGTAAATGGAAACCTCAGCTTCCGTTTCCCCCACCATTGAACTCCATGGTGACGGAAACCTAGCTAATGGTTTCCGTCTGTCACCGTTGCGACAGGGTTCCGTCGTTTTGATGGAATCAATAGCGCAGTCGACTGCACTATCGATTCCGTCCGAAACAACGGAACCCTGTCACAGCTGATCACTAAAACGATCAGCCGATCACTAAAACGGGCCCATAGACTTTCTATTGACTCCGTACACTGCTACATCGACTTCCGGAAAAAGCCGAACAGAAACAAAGCGGCACAGCGCAAAGACAAGTGCCTCTGCCGCTTCGTTTTAGTGATCAGAGGGAGTCTCAGTGCTCGGACCCCCACCAATCAAAACTTATGACATGTTAAATGACAGGTCAGAAGTTTGTTGAACGTTTAGTTACCCTAAGGGTATGTTCACACGAGGTCATTACGTCCGTAATTGACGGACGTATTTCGGCCGCAAGTACCGGACCGAACACACTGCAGGGAGCCGGGCTCCTAGCATCATAGTTATGTACGACGCTAGGAGTCCCTGCCTCGCTGCCGGACAACTGTCTCGTACTGAAAACATGATTACAGTACAGGACAGTTGTCCCACAGCGAGGCAGAGACTCCTAGCGTCGTACATAACTATGACGCTAGGAGCCCGGCTCCCTGCACTGTGTTCGGTCCGGTACTTGCGGCCGAAATACGTCCGTCATTTACGGACGTAATGACCTTGTGTGAACATACCCTAATGTATACATCATGAAAAGCTTTTGAAAAGCCCATGATGTATATGTTAAATTTGTTCATTTCTGTTCGGCTTTTTCTGGAAAGCCGATGCATCGGAGTACTGGCTCCTAGACTTTCTATTGAGTCCGTACACCGATAAATTTATTTCCGGAAAAAGCCAAACCGAAACGAAGCGGCTGAGCGCTTCTCCCACTTTGTTTTAGCGATTGAGCACTGAGACCCCCACCAGACACCCCCCAATCAAAACTTCTGACATGTCACTATGACATGTCAGAAGTTTGTTGAACGTTTAGTTATCCTTGAACCTTTGATCTTAATAGAGGCTCAGACTGCTGTGCTGTCATACTTTACACTTCCAACTCTGCTTGTTCATATTACCTGTGGTATAGAAGCACTAGCCCGCCAGGACATCGGTGCATAGAGAACGGTTTTCTCTGATCTGTATAGAATGATTATAAATACACACGTTGAACAGCCAGTGAGGAAAAAAACAAACACTTTTTCAAGAAATTGCTAAATAAAGGAAAATAAGCCTCATCAAGTAGCAGCGCTCTACTTTGGGTGATAGAGGGAGGTCTTGAGTAGTGGACCCCCCCCCCTCTATGATGGTCACATGTCCAAACGGAGCGTGCGGATAAAGTTTGTCCAGTTGGGACATCACTATTTCTGTTGCATTCTGAGTTCTGCTGATTGAAATTTTGAATTCATTAGCACTGGGTTCACAGACAATCAAAGGGGTGGTAAAGGATTAGAAAAACATGTTTCTGGAAGTAAGCAGCCATTGCCACACCTTTCCAAGACTGACGTGAATGGGGCTGAGCTGTAATACCACACACAACCTGCTGTCAGGTGTGGCGCTGGTTTTGGAAGTAGTCCTATTTTTCTAATCTTGACAATCTCCATTAAGCAACAGCTAAGCTCCCATAATGCAATTCATGGATTTTCTGTTCAGTGGTAAATATTTTTAGAAATCCTGCATTACGAGAATCTACATCTAATGGCAAAGGTTTTGGAAATCATCAGTTAGGGCAGCAGTGCGTTTCCCACCAAAGTCAGAAAATGGAAGTGGAATTCCAATTGAACCCAGTATAGAGATTTTCGTGACTCCATGTTTTTGTGTCTATTCCTCTAATCTTTCTTTCCATTAATCTAATAGAACAATGATCTTTCTTCTCGGCTCTGTTGTCAGCACTACTGTGCGCTTATGAGTAATTTGATTTACAAGACATCCAGGTTTCAGCAATAAAACTATCGCCTTAAATAATTAAAGAGAATGAAATTGTAATTTAGCTGGGAGACGCTCTTTGTGCAACTGAACACGCATGCGACGCTTTGCTGGAAATACAAAGTCTATTTCATGACATCCTCGGTGCACACACATAAATCTCAGCTCCTCAGATGGAGCGTCTGTTAATAAGAATTGTGTGCGAGCTGACGAGAGGTGGTTTTCATTAAATGCACTTTGAAAGGCAAAGGAAAAATCACATTTATTACAGCTTTCACCTGTAATAGAATTGCTGCAAAATGACTATATTACACCCTAAAATAGCAATGTCAACCTGATGGGAGTAGTGGTTCCCCAGGATCACATAACAGTTAGGGCTTATTCAGACGAACGGGATATACGTCCGTGCAACGCGCGTGATTTTCACGCGCGGAGCACAGACCTATATTAGTCTATGGGGCCGTGCAGACATGTGCGTGACTTTTAAAAGTCACGACATGTCCATTCTTTGGGCGTATTTCGCGCATCATGCACCCATTGAAGTCAATGGGTGCGTGAAAAGCATGCATGCCACACGGAAGCACTTCCGTGGGACCTGTGTTTTTCACGCAACAGCTGTCAAACTATGAATGAAAACAAAAGCACCACGTGCTTTTCTGTTTACAAACATCCAAACGGAGTGTCATAATGATGGCAGCTGCGCGAAAATCACGCAGCCGCGCATCATACGGGGCTGCCACATGGAGCTGTTAAGTGCCTTTTGCGCACGCAAAACGCTGAATTTTTTGCGTGCCCAAAACTCACACGCTCGTGTGAATCCGGCCTTAGGCTGAGTTCACACAGAGTTTTTTTGCAGGCAGAGAATTCTGCCTCAAAATTCCGAAATACGCTTTCTCTGCCTCCCATTGATGTCAATGGGAGGTCTGAGGCGTAAACACCCGTATATAGGGCCTGTCGCTTTTTACCGCGAGCGGTAAAAAAAAGCGTCCGCCTCCCATTGAAATCAATGGGAGGCATTTTCGACCGTTGTTTCGCGCGTTTTCCAACGCGGTTTCTGAGTCAAACAACGTGTTAAAAATCTCAGTGTGAACAGGGCCTTAAAGAGGATCTGTCACTAGTTTATTAATTCCCTATCTCCTAACTAATCTAATAGGCGCTGTGATGCTTATAACTAGTGTCATATATATATATATATATATGCTAATTTGCTATACTTGCCAAATAGGTGACTCTTTCTTTTCTCTCTGGGCGGTGTAATGTTTTCTGTATGACGCTGGCCAATCAGCATACAGCTTCTCCCCCTTCCTTGCCCAGCAACACAGCGTGATCATATAGTATACAGCTTCCATTCCTGACTGTGTATTTAACTGGTGATATCTCCGTTGGGGTCACAGCTAGAACTGCGATCCTGGTGCCATATAAAAGATTAGAATGTCATCTTTCATATGCCACCACTGTTTTAGGTGGTCCACAGCTGGAGATATGAATATTTGAAGTATCCCCCTTTCCTCCAGCCTTATTCTCTCACACTGTGTGAAGCAGCTTCATGCTGATAGGACAGGTCAGAGGCTGTGAGGTAGCTCCACCTCAGGAGCAGGGTCGGTCTGGCCCACCAGAGTATCAGAGGATCCTCCGGTGGGCCCAGACTCTGACCCAAAAATCGGTCCTAAAAAGTCTAGCAGAAGACAACCACACTGTGAAATGAGCCCCACCGTGAAAATTAAAAAATGTATTAAACAGAAAACACTGAGTCATTATGATAGATATATCTCAGTGTTTGTAACAATATTTGTCTGGAACCAGCATATATCCTGGGCACAACAATAGTACAATCCCCAAAAGAAGCACCAGTGTCCGAAATAAATCACCGGATCTCCTAGCGCTGGGTGTAACACAATGTTACTGTCCCCTATGCAGACATTCCATATACAATAAACGACCCTACGCGTTTCAGATACTCCTCCTCAGGGGTCCGTATCTTGGTAACTCTGGCCTCATCACCAGCGATAATAATATTCAACAGCAGATATTCTGCTGTGCGTCACGGGAAGATGCACGTATCGATGTCAACGGCATCATACGCGTAGGGTCGTTTATTGTATATGGAATGTCTGCATAGGGGACAGGAACATTGTGTTACACCCAGCGCTAGGAGATCCGGTGATTTATTTCGGACACGTGCTTCTTTTGGGGATTGTACTATTGTTGTGCCCAGGATAAATGCTGGTTCCAGACAAATATTGTTACAAACACTGAGATATATCTATCATAATGACTCAGTGTTTTCTGTTTAATACATTTTTTAATTTTCACGGTGGGGCTCATTTCGCAGTGGTGTGTTACCCCTGTTTTTAAAACGAGTTACTATTAAAAGGTATATTTTACTCAGTTGTCACTTCAGTGAACCTTCTAATTTTTTCATATTGTGGGAGCACAATTATATTTATATCAATTTATACAGTGAATTTACAGAAGACAACCACATTTGGAGCAGACTTGGCTGGCAAGTACTTGCCACTAGGGTCTGTTACTTATGGTTGATTCACAAATAACCTATTAGATCTTACTAACGATATGTCCTATGTGTACAAGCAGGGGCGTAGCTAAAGGCTCATGGGCCCCGATGCAAAAATTCTTACTGGCCCCCCCCCCCCGCAAACTTCTCATGGCCGACGGTCCGCAGCTTTCAGCTGCATCGCTGGGTCTCCTAAGTGACCCAACAATACAGCACTAGCAGCCGGGGGGCGTCACTAAGGCTGGGTTCACACACCCTATTTACAGACGTAATTCGGGCGTTTTAGCATTGAATTACGTCCGAAACTGCGGCTCAAAAGCGTTGCCCATTCACTTGAATGGGTCTTACGATGTTTTGTGCCGACGGTCAAAAGGCGGCGTGTAAAAAAGACGCCCGCGTCAAAGAAATGCCTGTCACTTCTTCAGACGTAAATGGAGCCGTTTTCCATGGACTCCATAGAAAAACAGCACCGTAATTTCAGCCGTAACAGACGCTGCCGTGTGAACATACCCTCAGGGCTTAAAATGTCAGGGAAATAGCCCCAATACATATGTGTCCGCCCAAAAAAAAAAGTGTGTATATGAGACAGCATAGCATATCTATAGCACTACGACCCTATAAACTATGGATAGGATTAGATACAGTGGCTCAGCTGACAGTATCACACATGATAGGATTAGATACAGTGGCTCAGAAGGCAGTATCACACATGATAGGATTAGATACAGTGGCTCAGCAGACAGTATCACACATGATAGGATTAGATACAGTGGCTCAGCAGACAGTATCACACATGATAGGATTAGATACAGTGGCTCAGCAGACAGTACCACACGATAGGATTAGATACAGTGGCTCAGAAGGCAGTATCACACATGATAGGATTAGATACAGTGGCTCAGCAGGCAGTATCACACATGATAGGATTAGATAGTGGCTCAGCAGACAGTATCACACATGATCGGATTAGATATAGGGCCCAGCAGACAGTATCACACAAGATACGATTAGATACAGGGCCCAGCAGACAGTATCACACATGATTGGATTAGATACACAGCTCAGCAGACAGTATCACACATGATTGGATTAGATACAGGGCCCAGCTCGCTGACATTGCGTCTCCAGCGCTGGACCCAGGATAGGTAAGGATAATAATTTTGCTTCTTTATGTGTTACTGATTATTTTTGTGTGTTTGTGTTTTTTTTTTACAGGTTCGGTTGTTGGACTTCGGATTCGAGGACTTCAATGACAGCGTTTTTTTTATTCTCAATAAAATGGTTTATGAGGGTTGTGTTTTTTTATTTCAATAAAATATTTTTTCTATGTGCTTGTATCTTTTTAAACTTTATTATCACCGCCTTAGTAATGGCCGCTGGCTCATTGACAACCTCCATTACTAAGGCGAGGCTTAATGTTAGCAGGTGCAGAGGCCAACACTAACCCCCATTATTACCCCGGTACCCACCGCCACCAGGAGTACTGGGAAGAGCTGGGTACGAACCAGTACCCGACCATCTGTAGTGACGGGCAGGCACCGGGGTGGCCGCAGGCTGGTAGTATTAGGCTGGGGAAGGCCAAAAACAGTGGCCCCTACCACCCTGGTAATGCTGCCTGCTGCTGCTGTGTTGTATCTGGCTGGTTATGAAAATTGGGGGGGACCCCACATCGTTCTTTCCAATTATTTTATATATTTTTTTTTTAAATGACGTGGGGTCCCCCCCATTTTTCATAACCAGCCAGATACAATAAAGCAGCAGCAGCCTAGCATTACCAGGGTAGGAAGGGCCACTGTATCTGGCCTTTCCCCTCCTGATAATACCAGCCTGCGGCCACCCCAGTGGCCGACCATCACTACAGATGGTCAGGTACTGGATCGTACCCGGCTCTTCCCAGCACCCCTGGTGGCGGTGGGTACCGGGGTAATAATGGGGGTTAGTGTTAGCCTCTGCATCGGCAAACACTAAGCCCCGCCTTAGCAATGGATGCTGTCAATCAGCCGGCGGCCATTACTAAGGCGGTAGTAATATAGTTTAAAAAAAAAACACAAAGACATAGAAAAAATATTTTATTGAAATAAAAAAAAAACCCACACAACCCTCATTAACCATTTTATTGATAATTAAAAAAAAGCCGTCGTCCAAAGTAGTCCTGGAATCCGACGTAGTCCAACGACCGAACCTGTAAGAAAACACACAAAAAAAACGATTAGTAACACATGTGTTAGGCTTAGATACAGGGTCCAGCAGATAGTAATCTTATACAGTATAAGATTACTGTGTGCTGGGGCCCTGTATCTAAACCTACAGTGTGGTAGGCTTATATACAGGGCCCAGCAGACAGGATCACGCATGGGCCATGTATCTAAGCCTACCATGTGATTGGCTTAGATACAGGGCCCAGCAGACAGGATCACACAATCTGTGATCCTGTCTCATGGGCCCCCTAAGCCTGCTATATCGTAGGCTTAGGGGTTGTACAGTCCCTAAACATTGATGGCCTATCCTCAGGATAGGCCATCAATAGCTGATGTGTCTCTCGGGACCCGCCAATCAGCTGTTTTGAAGGGGCCGCAGCACTCGTACGAGAGCTGCTTCCCCTTCATTTCACTACTCGCTCACACTGTGAATCGCCGACATGGATTCACAGAGTGACAGGAATGAAGGGGAGCAGCTCTCGTACGAGTGCTGCGGCCCCTTCAAAACAGCTGATTGGCGGGTCCCGGGAGTCGGACCCCGCCAGTCAGGGCTAACCTTACCTTCCTCTTCGGCCGCGGCGGGAGTTCTGTTGTCTCGATGCTGTGCACGGCGCATAGCGCTGTGACGTCATGCGCTGCGCACAGCGCTTGACGTCAGGACCTCCGCTGCGATCCGGAACCAGGAAGGTAAGTAAAGTATGTTACTATAGTAACAGGGGCCCGCGGCCCGAGTTACTATAGTAACTTTTTATGGATGTGGTGCGGGGGGCCGTGGGCCCCCCTGGCTTCGGGGCCCTGTCGCAATTGCGACCGCTGCGACCCCTATAGCTACGCCAGTGTGTACAATGATAACAACAAGTGGATGTTCACATATTCTGCAGAGTGGTAGGGGGGCCCTCAAAATCATTCCCTCTGGTGGGCCCAAGGGACCCTAGTGTGACGCTGCTCAGGGGAATCGCTGATGTTGATGCCCACTTGTCTAGCATAGCCTCATTTGAATATTTAGAAAAAAAAGCTCATAACTTTTAAAATAATAAAAGTTTTGGGACACAATTCTCACTAGCATTATCTGTGTGACAGCGCCTATTAGATTAGCTAGTAAACTAGTGACAGATCCTCTTAAACAGCTTGGTGAAATTATTTTTTTTATTATACTTATGTCTTCAGCCATTGAGCGAGCCCCTACAGATACTGCAGCCCAGGTATGCGCATATACAACTATAGGGCTTGTCCACACATAACGGATTTGCTGCTGAAAATTTCTGCAGCATTTCCGAATAAACTAGCAGAAAATCTGCACCATTTCATGTGTTTTTTACTGTGAAAAATAGTGCCAATTTTGCGGCGTTTTTTTCAAGGCGGTGTGATGGTGATAATTCTTTAGAAAAACGCAGGAAATCAGTCCACTTTCCGCAGCAGTAATTGACATGCTGCGGAACTAAAATGACGCACCGCAGGTGAATTTCTGGACTGAATTTTTACGCCACGTGTGGGTTACATTTGTTCAATCACACTCATTTTGCTGCTACTGTATTCTGCTGCGTATTTTCTGTCTGCAATTCCGGACGTAAAATACGCAGCAAATCCATTACGTGTGGACAAGCCCTTACTGTATGGCTTCTGAAAGATTTCTCACTATAATAAATTCTTATTGCTGCAGCCATTGGGCTCTTGTATGAGATGAAATATTGGTGGACATAGTAACATAGTAACATAGTAACATCGGCACCAGAGGCTACAGTTGATTCTGCAGCAGCATCAGCGTTTGCAGGTAAGTAGCTACATCGACTTACCTGCAAACGCTGATGCTGCTGCAGAATCAACTGTAGCCTCTGGTGCCGATGTGGCCGACACGATGCAGGACCTGTGAGTGACGTCACAGTGCTGCACTGCCAGAAGCTGGGCGTTCTGAAGAGAAGTGGATGATACTTCTATACACAACGCCCAGCTAGTAAAAGAAGTAAACACGCCCCGATGTACGCACATAATACACGCCCAGTTGGACTTTTACTTTAAACACGCCCAGTTGGACTTTTGCAAGCCTCATTTGCATAAATACAAAAATGGTCATAACTTGGCCAAAAATGCTCGTTTTTTAAAAATAAAAACGTTACTGTAATCTACATTGCAGCGCCGATCACATGCAATAGCAGATAGGGGTTGCAAAATCTGGTGACAGAGCCTCTTTAAGTCCCTTTTACACGAGCCAATGGTCGTATGAATGAACGCTCATTCCCAATCATTACCCTGTGTAAATAAGGCAAGGATCAGCCGATGAACGAGCGAGCGCTCTTTCATCGGTTGATTGTATCATTGTCAGCAGCAACAGGGGAGATGTGATGCCAACGTGATAGAAATGTATGGGGACGAATGATTGTGGTAATGATCGCTCGTCCCCATACATAACCAATCATAGCTCATTGTGAAAGGAGCAAACCAGCGCTAATCAATTAGCTATCTCTTTGATTGGCGCTCATTTTCACGGCCCATATTGGCCGGTGTAAAAGGACCTTTACTTGCGTTAGGGCGATTTAAGTGATTATTGCTTATTAACTACCAAAATTAACAATGGACGTTGAAAAAAATGTCATGAATGGGTCTCACAGGTTATTCCGGGACCCCACAGACCATTTTTCGAACATGATCCCTTTATGTCTCTTTACAAACTGAAATACATTTGACAACCAGAACAGACTTTGTATTACACGCCGGCTGAAGCAACACGTTGCATTTCTATGATTTTGTTTTTTTTTAAAGGGGTTGATAGTTAATCAATACTCCGCTTTGTAATGTATTCTCCGTAATGGAAATGGAGCTAAAACTTTTCCTGAAGTCAGCCATATGAAACCATTCAGTCAGCTGTAACAAGGCAAATCATTGATAATGAAAAAGAACTCTAATTGAAAGATTTATGCTGAATGTCTAATCTGATAAAGAGAATTGAAATTTCAGATTTGTCTTTAATTGCGTGACTATTTTATCATCCATCACGGTTAGTTCTTAATTAATTCCGGCTCCTGAGTAATGTAATCGCCATTGATATGTCATCTGTGCTCAGTCTCCGGGCCCTGTTTAGAGGAGATCAGAATGGACCTTCTGTACAGTTCTCACCGTGATAAAGCAATTTGCCATTAATCGCCTATTTAAAAATAATAATGGATTGCAGTTTGCGCTGTGAAAAATGTCCGATTTACTGATTGTTGTAAGAACAGCTTAACAGCATTAGGGTATGTTCAGACCAGCAGATTTATTGCAGAAACTTCTGCCATTCAAAATGAGTTCCATACAACTGAATGGGGTTGTTTCTGCCGCATGTGCAAGGATTACTGCAAGCAGATATGCAGCTATGTTGCAGAAATTTCTGCAACAATTCTGCCGCGTGTGAATATAACCACAGTTGAGTCAGTGGAGATGGTGGTTACTGCCTTACTAGCAGACTGCGCGGGTGAGCCACAGGTCAGGACATCCACGCGGTGAAGGGCAGGCTCGGTGCTCCCCTTTCTTGAGCCTTGCCCATCCACCCTCTACACAGAACAGCGGCGGCACAGGGGGAGGTCACAGTGAGTACTGACTGGACTGTGGCACTAATATCCTTGCTCTCCCTATAACCACCCCAACCCCCAACTTACACACGATGTCTATTCAAGGCTGCCCACACATGACTATGCTGCATCTCTGAGTCTCTTAAGTGACCCATGGATGCAGTACTAGGAGCCCAGTCCGTGTTAGGCCAGGTTCCCACAGGACTTATACGCTGCGTATCAGACCTGGAACCCACACCACATTCGTGCCTAATGGACCCTCTAGCTTAAACGGAGTCTCCAGAAATGTACCTATCAAACTAGCAGCAGAGTAATATAGTATAGACATGAATGGAACGTTATTTTTCTTGACTCCTTTGCAGAGAAAATCACTTTAGTCAATATATCCAAATGAGCATTTTGGAGCAACGAGGGTGTCACCGTTGCTCCAAAATGCTCTGTCTTCTTTCCCCAGTCCATCGCTCACTTCTTCCATTGATTGACAGGGGCCAGGCAGTGTAATAGCCGAGTTCACGACTGACCCCGTAGTCTCCTGAACGCACGCGCGACTCTGCTTCATAATCGGTGCATGCGCAGTACACCCTTGACGTTTCACCGGGCTAATCGGCATTACTGCTCATACGCCAATTACATCAGACTACCCGAGAGAGACGGACCTCGGCAGAGCAGAAGAGCATGTAGTCTGATGGAATCGGCGCATGCGCCGTACTGACCCCATCAATCGCTAGACTTGCATGAGATCACATCCCACTATTGCATTACAATTTTATGTGAAATTGCAGTGCAGAAAACTGTATTTGTGAAATTTCATGCAAAAATCAAAATCCCATTGCAATATCGCATAAAAGTGTAATCGTGTTATATCGCATGCAATGTTAACAGAACCCTATGGTGGGGAAAAAAAATATTTTATACATTCCATGCGATATTGCACTGCGCTGTGAGGCCAGATTCACACGAACAAGTGCAAACTCGTACGTTAAAAAACGGCCAGTTTTCACGTCCGAGTTGAACCCGTGAGGGATCTGTGAAAACGGAAAAAAATAGGACATGTTCTGTTTTTCAACGGACCCTTCACATGGTCTGTTAAAACAACGGCCGCGTGAACGGCCCCATTGAAATACATTCCTCTGTGTGAATAAGCCCTAACACGATCTGAATAGTGCGATAATCTTGTATGATCTTGTATGATTTACCTCCGTGGAGCTTGGGTTCTGAAGATTTGCTCCTTTTAGACTGAGGCTATAGGACGAATTGACTTGGGAGATAATATTGGAATAATTTAGTTAATGAAAGTATATTAGAGAATTGCCCATAATGCAATTCTCTAATATTTAAAGCTAGATTCCTCCAAACCAGGGGAACACTTTAGTGATAATAATAAATATAGGGACTTTCACTGTTCTAATTATTATTTCGGAGCTTTTTTACTGTAAGTAATACAAGCATCATTGAGCCGGGCTCCTGCCAAGCAGTGCTAAAAAAAAAGAAAGAAGCCATTTATCCATTTATTAGGAAATGTGGCTTTAATGAGCACATAAGCGGCACTTCTGAGGACATCAGCATGCGCTATGCTTTTATCAGCCAGCCAGAGATGTGTGTGTTTAGTATTACCTCTCCGCCTGGCGCTGCGGGGTTCCTGGAACTATCAGCAACATCTCTAATTACTCTATGTTAATTCGGATCTATGGAAGTTAATGTTTGTCAAATCCCTTAGCACTGCAAGGTGTAAAAGAACAAGTACCAGATTTAATGCCAGTTGCTGAGATCGATGGACCTGCAAATCTGAAATGGGCTCTGTAAAAAAGAATACACAAAATCACCCTGTTTATATCCATCAAAGAGACTCACAAAAAAAGTTTAAAACAAGTTTCAAAGTTTTGCAGGAAGCAGAGAATTTATTACTGGTAATATAGACAGTAAAGAACAGCAGTGCAGAGGCTTTTGCACTACTTATAGTTGCCGACCGTCACCAGGGGTTAGCCCCAGGTTTACTAATGTTTTTATTGTAATTTGCCACCACATTTTTATCTAATCTAATCTAATCTATCTATCTATCTAAGTGTAGATTAACATACCTCCCAGCTTTGAAGTATCACAAAGAGGAACAACCGATGTGGCTCGCGTAGCCACGCCTCTAATCCCATCCAATCCCCGCCCATACACACCCGGTTAAGCCCACACAGTATAATGCCCTCTAGCTGCCACCCTACAGTATAATGCCCCCATAGATGCACCCATACAGTATAAAGCCAACACATATGCCCCCATACAGTATAATGCCCACAGATTCCCCCACACAGTATAATCTACACAGATGCCCCAATGCAGTATAATGCCCAAACAAATTCCCCCATACAGCATATTTCCCCATAGCTGCCCCATGCAGCATAATGCCCCCATATCTACCCATACAGTATAATGCCCATACAGTATAATGCCCCCCTGGCTGCCCTTATACAATATAATGCCCCCAAAGCTGATGTAGATTGTGGCACTATATAGGGGCACTGTATCCAAGCTGATAGTGCCACCCCCTTGGATATAGCGCCACCCCCCCCATTCCTTTAGATAGCGCCATTGGGACTCTCTCTAGGAGCAGAATCCCCAGCCAAAGTATGGGCCGTGAATTCCGCTCCTAGAGGGAAGCCCTGATGTCACTGTCCATATATGGACAGTGACGTCACTGGCTACTCCTTGAGCTGAATCCCCGTTGCGGACTCTGGCCAGGGATTCCGCTCCAGGAGGAGCCCCCACGTCAATGTCCATATATGGACAGTGACCTCATCGGTTTCCTCTATGAGCGGAACCCCCAGCCAGATCATCGGCAACTGGGATTCCGCTCAACCAGTAGTCACTACATCAGGGCTTCCCCGAGCATAGCGCTTAAAGTAGCGCTGTACCCGGGGAGTCCTCGGCGAGCGGAGGAGCTCCTTCTGCTCTGAACTCATTCTGAAGCAAGGAGTTGATGGTTCCCTGCTTCAGTATTGGGTTCAACTGTATCTGCGTCCTGAGGACGCAAATAGAGTTGACAGCGGGACATACCCCCTGTCGCCCAGGACAGCGGGACACCTGGACTGTCCTGCTGAATCCAGGATGGTTGGCTCAGGTATGGATTAAGTGGCTACAAAACATCTGTCACGGCTTATCTCAAGAGAAACAAAACAAAAGGTCGGGCACAAGAAATTTCAACCTGTCGGAACGTTGTTTACCGCGATTGCAGATGTCAGTGGAGTGTCTACCAGGCCCCATAAATATTAGATTATGTTAATCATCAATACATGTTCCCTGGCGGATTCTAGGTCATCATTCCAGGCAACAACGATAACCTGGGGCAGATTTACAGATATTGTCTAGGTTTTAGACATTGTAAACTTTGATAAATTTTGCATTTGCAGACTGCCTTGTCTGGGTGGTGCATGCTGTATGATAAATTTGGCGCATCTCGCTAGACATGCTGGACACTTTTCTCTTCCTTATACCACCTATTAGTTGGCTTAGTTTACACCAATTTTTTGTGCCAAAATTTTGCCGCACAATGTCACATTTTAAGCCACACCCTTTTCTTGCTAAGCCACACCCCCTTGTCAGGCGTGTTGGTGTTCCTGAATAATGCGCCGCCCCCTTAGACCCTGCAGTAGGCATAATAAAGTAGGGCAGATTTACTATTAAAATTGTGCCAGAATCCTGGTGCACATGCTGTGCACCACTTAACTGTTTAGACACTTTTTGTGCCTCGCTGAACAATGGTGCGTAACCTCAGGTAAACAGAGGCATGGCATGGTTTGGCATTGCAGCTCTGCTCCATTCAAGTGTATGAGGCTGAGATGCAATACCAAACACTGCCTATTGACAGGAATGGCGCTATTTCTGGAAGAAACCAGCCATGTTTTTCTAATCACATGCAACCCCTTTAAGCTTGCAAAGGACACTAGGTCGCCATTAATAAATAAATCCAAAATCAGTAGCATTCACCAAAAGTCGTCTTATGTTTATGGCCAGCTAAAATGCCCTAGCACCCCCCCAGGGATCATGAACTGATGATCAGTATAATCTAATGTTTATGAAGACTGGTAGAGACATTTGCTGTTGTGGGAGCAAGGATCCCACAGTTTGGATTTTTGACCTGTCCGAGCCTTTCTTTGCTTTGAGATAAGCGGCATCAGAGGTCTTTGGCAACTCCTCTGCTCTGCTAAAATTATTTGCATGTTCGATACAGCCAAAATTTTGTGCAAATCTTTATAAAATGTAAACATAACATCCCAAAAAAACCTGTCAATGATAACAGCATGTGTGTTGTTGTTTGGCCTAGCAAGCAGGGTAGCCCGCTCTATGAATTATCAAGGCGTCACAAATAGGCTTCTACCTGGCTAGTCACGTTGCGCCTCATGACTTACACACTATTCCTCCATGTTTCACACACTTGCATCCCATTATTCATTTATTTTTTAGGCACTTCACTCATTACTGCCCCCTATATTTCACTCACATTATTACACTTGCACATACACTATTCATTTATTATTTCTTACTACACATCCCATGCACCACATACCACTCCCCTCAAGACTAGTGGGAGTGGCTATTATTATTTAAAGCACCTGCTCACTCGCCTTCATCTGCGTTTCAGACCTGGCTGTGTCCATTTGTAAGTATGGCCTTTTTCGGTGTTTTTGAATAAATGTCCTTGTTTTTATCTGTAATGATAACAGCATGCAACAAAGAAAGCGGACTATTTAGATGGACTTTGTCCCCTTTAATTGCTTATATCGCTGCAATTTACTGACTATAAACAGGGACTTCTAGGATCAGGCCAGGCTGGTGCTTCCACCTAGTGGACAATAGGAAGATTCGCTTCACAGCACATTCTATTGTGTGGGTAGCATAAAGATTGTCCCTGGAGAGCAGCTTCTAAACTAATTAGAGGAAGTTTGTAAGTCTCCAGATGGAAGGGGTTGATCAGCAACAGACTAATTAATAGTTCTTTCTGCATCGCTCACTAATATGTCTTTCCGTCTGGCGACACAAAATTATTATACAATACTAGAATGGGGAAAAGTTTAGAATTATATTAATTAGGCAACTTCCTAAAACGACGCTCATTCACGCAATCGCAGCCTTGTCAAAATTACAATTTTGGTGGTTTGGAGAACTCAAAAACAACATTAATTACAAAAACTTTACGTCCCCGTAGAGCAGGCGATTGGGTTCAGAAGGCAGAAAAATTGGCCGCACACATCAGATAACCAACCACTGCTTCAGAGCTGAACTTCATCCATGTGCTGTCCACTGTACTCCCATCGAAATAAAAATTTATTTATATACGTAAAGTCTTTTTCTCCAATCACACCAAATCTGCATTCAGAACTCTGCTGGTTTCCTATTATCATTGAGCAGTATGATGTCAGAGATCATGTACCACAATTAGAGACCAGCTGTTAGATCACATATTTGAAACAGATCATAGTTTACCTCCCTTTGCTTTCTGCTGTCAAAGGGCAGCCAGCAGAATTCTGAATGCAGCTCTGGATGTGACCATGTCACGAAATATAAAATAAGGCAAAAGATAAGTAAAAGTATTTGCAAAGCTGCTGAAGCGCAGGTCCCTTAATAGAGCCTCAGACGTCTTTATAATGTTTCCATTCTTCAGAATGTTATCACTTAGTTATATTCCCAGACTTCAGCTTTCTTTCCATCTTTACGCTCTTAAAGGGATTCACTAAGAATATCTAAATATTTTATATAATTATATATTCTAAAATTAAGCTTGCCCTGCATACAAACGCATAGAGGAA
Organism: Rhinoderma darwinii; assembly: GCF_050947455.1. NCBI lineage: Eukaryota > Metazoa > Chordata > Amphibia > Anura > Rhinodermatidae > Rhinoderma > Rhinoderma darwinii. Next base: position 90,220,382 of record NC_134695.1, read on the forward strand.
AACTGTCAATCACTGTGTGTGGGAAAAGCAGGACTCACATGCTTTCTCTATAAGTAGGCAGGAGAAGCAGGACTCACAGGCTCTCTCTATGAGTGGGTGGGAGAAGCAGGACTCACAGGCTTTCTTTAGAAGTCCTAAAGAATTTAAAGAGGTTCTGACACTAGTTTAGTAATGCCCTATCTCCTAGCTAATCTAATAGGCGCTGTCACACTGATAATGATAGTGAAAATTGTGTCCCAAAACGTTTATTATTTTAAAAGTTATGAGCTTTTTTCTAAATATGTAAATGAGCCTTTATTAGACAACTGGGAGGTAACACCAGCGATTCTCCTGAGGTGGAGCTCCTCACAGCCTCCTGTCCTATCAGCATAAGGGTATGTGCACACACACTAATTACGTCCGTAATTGACGGACGTATTTCGGCCGCAAGTCCCGGACCGAACACAGTGCAAGGAGCGGGGCTCCTAGCATCATACTTATGTACGACGCTAGGAGTCCCTGCCTTGCTGCAGGACAACTGTCCCGTAGTATAATCATGTTTACAGTACGGGACAGTTGTCCTGCAGCGAGGCAGGGACTTCTAGCATCGTACATAAGTATGATGCTAGGAGCCCGGCTCCTTGCACTGTGTTCGGTCCGGGACTTGCGGCCGAAATACGTCCGTCAATTACGGACGTAATTAGTGTGTGTGCACATACCCTAAAGCTGCTTCACACAGTGTGAGAGACTGAGGCTGGAGGTAAGGGGGATCACTTCAAACAGCCATATCTCGGGCTGTGGACCACCTAGAACAGCGGTTCTGGTGGCATATGAAAGAGGCCATTCTAATCTTTCATATGACTCCAGGCAGTTCTAGTTGTGACACAAACTGAAATATCGCCAGTTGAAAACACAGTCAGGAATGGAAGCTGTATACTACATGATCACGCTGTGTTGCTGAGCAGGGAAGGGGGAGAAGCTGTATGCTGATTGGACAGCATCATACAGAATACATTACACCGCCCAGAGAGAAAAGAAAGAGTCACCTCCTATTTGGCTATTAGAGCCACATTAGAATATTTAGAAAAATGCTCCGAACTTTGCAAATAATAAACTTTCTTTAAAACAAATCACACTGTAATTATCAGCATCACAGCACCTATTAGATTAATTAGGAGATCGGAAATTAATAAACTAGTGACAGATCCTCTGTAAACAGCTTTTTACACGAAAATAAGGAATCAGATAATGAAAAACTATATATATATATTCCAGCCCTGCATCTCTATCCTGTGTTCCCCTCTGATGGTGTAGTATAGGAGCCATTTTAATGATAATCATTGCACCTATGGTTCTAAAAGCGATTGATTTCAATCAATGAAAACATACAGCCTACATCGGTTGGAATACTAATCGTTCTTGCTTCAAAAGTATTTCTTGTTGTTGGCGGTAAATATTACAATTGTAGCAGTTCGTTTACCATCACCCAAGAAACATACATGTGCAAGAAGGCAAAATGCAAAATATATCCCACAATATGAATGACTTTCCATGCTTTTTGTGAATTCCGCTTTCCTGACGAGGATTCTAAAAAAATAAATGGATTGCTCATCGTTATATTGCAGCCAAATCTTTACGTCTAGGCCAGCTTTAGTTATGTAATATTAGAATGAAAGGACAGTCTAGAGGTTGGGGGACGAGGAATATGTATAGAACCCCATTTGATCGTGATTCAACAGCTTGACGGGTTTGTTTCCAATAATTGTTCGTACCCATTCCCTTGCAGGGAACTGGAGAGTAACTGGTAACGAAAAGCTGATTCAACATTGCCCTTTCCCACTTCCTGCCCTCTGTCCGCACAACGTCTCAATGCTGGTCACACAAGAGTCTGAATAGATCCCATATAAAAGTAACTAATCCTATTAGGGTGTATATCTAAACTATTGCTAGAGTGCCAAATTTATCCTGAACATATGGTGGTGTCTTAAAAACCCTTTAAAGTGTAGCTAAACGTTTGACAAACTTCTGACATGTCAGAAGTTTGTATTGGTGGGGGTCCGAGCACTGAGACCCCCACCAATCGCTAGAACGAAGCAGCTGAAGCGCTCGTGTGAGCGCTCAGCTGATTCGTGTCTGTTCGGCTTTTTCCGGAAATAAATGTATCGTGTACGGACTCTATAGAAAGTCTATGAGCCCGTACTCGGATACATCGGCTTTCCGGAAAAAGCCGAACAGACACAAAGTAGCTGAGCGCTCACGCGAGTGCTTAAGCTGCTTCGTTCTAGCGATTGGTGGGGGTCTCAGTGCTCGGACCCCCACCAATCCAAACTTCTGACATGTCAGAAGTTTGTCAAACGTTTAGCTACACTTTAAATCCAAGTTACAGGATCACGTGACCTGGATTATAGTCAGTGATGTAGTAATAGACGACACTGAGGACCATCATTGTAGATGAGCTACCTACTGACAACCATACTAAGGGTACTTTTACGCCTGAAGATATATTGGTACAAACGATCTACGATATATTGAGTCGTTACCCACAGAAAGACATGCATTTACATGTAACAATAATCGAAGTTTTTTTTCGGAAGTCTGATTGCTTTTGGGATCGCTTGTCTTTTGCCCTGTCTCATCTGATTATGACTAGCGGAAACCTGTATACAAGAGCAGATAGAACGCCGACAATCGATAATTTTTAGACCATCAAAAAAGATTCGATCTCTGCGAGTGATCTCTGATCGCTGATCTTGCAATCGTTTACACGGACCAATGATTGCAGACTTTTACGCAATCCTACAATATTTTACGAGATAATCGCCTGGCATGTTCTATTGCATGTTGTATTTTGATAGTATTTTCCTCTAGAAACACTGCTGTATGGAGGCACCATACGGTAACACACAGAGTGCTTACGGCTCTGTAATACAGACTTTGTGCACACAGCTTTGCCGTGAACACGATGCCTAAAGGGGTATTTCTATTATACTAAGTGATAGTAATAACACACTATACATATGCGATCTGATTTATGGGACCCCACATATCATAAATTAGTTAGAGAACCCCTTTTCGTAATGTCCGGGTTACAAATAAATAACTCCATGAAGTTGCTCCTTTGGTTCAGAGTAATTGAGGTAATGTTGTCTACTCCCTGGCATCAGCACGCAGCCACCAAATTCAAGTATCTATTAAGTGTCACATCAGCTTAAGAGTCACATCAATTATCCAGTCAATTAAAAGCTAATGGAAAACGGTAGGCTTAATTATTGGACTACACTAAAGTCACAGTCATGATTTAACCCCTGCCTTGACATAATGGCACGCTTCCCATAATGATAAGTTATGGCTGCGTCCTGACACTCTGCACAGTAATTCATGAGTTTGAATACTATAATTATGTGAATATTTGCATTACGCTCTAGCACATAATTACCTTCTGAAAAAGACACCAGGCTCTCCTTGGCGAACTCGCTGAATTACAAATTCCATATGTCGCTTCATTAGAAGGGTAAATGAGGCAGCATGAATATTTTAATATGCTTAATTTGAAAGCACAGTCCTAGCAGTTTATTTTAGGATTTTGTGGCTAAAGAGAATCTACCAGTGACATAAAATGTATATGAAAACACAGCTACCTATAAAGGGAAGGGCAGTAGCAGACTGAGGCTGCCCTGGGACCCTGTATCCATGACTAGTGATGTCACTCTAGCTGGCATGATGATGTCACTTTTAATAGAAGACATTTAGCCAATCAATGAGCTTGACATCAAAAGTGCTGCAAAGTCAATCATTCCACTGACAGCTTTCTTCAGTCAGAGACCAGCACCAGGCCCTTGGACAGAGCTCCATTGCCAGTCACTCCTTGGAAAAGGGTCTGAATCAATAATTGGCCCCAACGGTCCAGCAGAAGACAGCACATTAAGAGTTCACTCTGGAGCCACTAGGGTCTACTTCTTATGGGATGGTTTACAAATAACTTATTGAACTTATCAATGCTACGTCGTGTGTCTACAATGATAAAAAATAAGACGATTATAAGTAAGTGAGCACATGCTCTGTATGTTCATGAACAAATACGCCATTTAGTGTGAGATCCCTGATGATCTGGCTACGAGCATCAACGCTGTATTAAACTTTGTCATCATTAATTCAGTGCTGGAAAGCAGCAGTGGAAGTGTTAATAAACTGATTGTAAATGGAAATTACATTTCTTTTAATTTTAGCAAGTGGATTAAAGTATATCCAGCTTTGAACATCATTTTACGGTATATTATATATATATATATATATATATATATATATATATATATATATATTTATTATCTACATAATAAGTTGAGTCACTTTGTAAAAACTTTACCTATACTGTACTGATCCTGAGTTACAGCCTCTTTTATACTCCAGAGCTGCACTCACAATTCTGCTGGTTGGAATCAATCAACAAGCTTGACAGACGCACTTTAAAATATAGGGGGCAGTTCGTTTTGCCTACATCAGATTACTGCACATTTTCTGGTGTAAAGACTGCACATCCCAGAATGCAAATTACCAGAGTAAGCTCTGTGCAGACCTAAAACCAGCAGGAAATCCTGGGAGATTTTAGCTCTGAAGCCTCTGTAAAGGCAGCACTGGACTATAATACAGTCATTTACACAGTTACTCAACTTAATCCTATATGTAAATTGTAAAATGGTGTACTATGGTGACGTCAGCCATATCCACATTGCTGGAGCTGCACAGGTTTTGGTGACCTAAGCCTTGCTCCATTCAATGGCCACATCTTTATATGCATGGTATATTGAAGATGTTCTAGCTGTTTATGGATGCAGAATATGAAGCTACTACTCAACACCATTGATCCAAACCCATTTACACTGACATCATTCATTGCATCTTATTTCTCACGTGATAATCTCTCAATTTGAGCCACTTACTTTGTCGTGACGCTTTTCTGGTGACATCAGCAATGTGAGCTTTTCACCCTGACTTCTAGTCAACTCGACATCCAAGCTTTACATGGTCCACTCCGATCCACGTGGCAACATCTTAAAAAGGGAAGAGAGGTTAAAATGAGAATGTCAATTCACACTAACATTTAAGACAAAAAAAGTTGTTATAATGCACAATAATATTCAGTGGCATAGCAATAGGTGGGTGAGGCGAATGGCACCAATGCTTGAAACATGCAGTTGTATAAGGGGACCGAGAAGAGACGTAATGATATATGACGATAATTGCATGATGATGTAGTTACAATGGATGCAGCAGTCTCACTGTACAGATACGTCATTCTTGCAGAGAGTCAGTATTCAGATGTTTCTACAGAGTAGATATGCTACATTTTGGGGTCATTTGGTTCTTAGTCAGCCCCATATGTACACCTTCGAAAGCTTCTTTTTTTTCTTAAATAAAATGGTCAATCAGTGTGTTTTGTGCAACTTTATAATTAGTTTTTATTAAAAATTATTTTTACTTTTTGTGATAAAGCTGCTCTGTATCCTGACACGCAGGATCCACCTGTTATCCATCACATCTAAATAATCCATCACATCTTAGTTATGAACTTCAATGTGATGGATAACAGGTGGATCCTGCGAGTCTCTGAACGTGGACCTAACGGGTACGGGATTCAGCATATGATACAGCTGCTCTGTATACAGGATACAGAGCAGCTGTATCTCAAAAACTAAAAATAATTTTTAATAAAAACAAATTATAAAGTTGCACAAAACACACTGATGGACCTTTTTTAAAAAAACAAACAAAAAAAAACAAATCCTTTCACAGGTTCACATAGCCTTCAATGTTATTACATATAAAGAAGTTATGCAACATTATAATTAATATGCTTAGTCCTTCAATTTATCACTAATTTCACTATATCTAATTGCTGCCAGTTAAATGGTTTGTCCCTTCTGGACAATCCCTTCTAAAGCCGTGTTCACACAGTATATTTTAAGGTGGATTTCAGTATGAAAAAGACTCATTACACGCCGAAATATACTTGAAATACGCCTGAAAACAACTTCCCATTGAATTGAATGGGAAATACGCTGTGTAGTTCGTATGGTGCGAAAAGCTCCTGACATATATGTTAAAAGTAGGATGTGACGCATGCCTAACAGTGGCATCTGTCACCCATAGGCTATAATGGCAACTATTTAAAGGGTAACTAAACGTTCCACAAACTTCTGACATGTCATAGTGACATGTCAGTAGTTATGATTGGTGGGGGTCCGATCACTGAGACCCCCACCAAAAGCTAAAACAAAGTGGCAGAAGCGCTTTTTCCGGAAAGCCAATGTAGCAGGGTACGGGCCCATAGACTTTCTATTGACTTCGTACACAGCTACATCGATTTCCTGAAAAAGCCGAACAGAAACAAAGTGGCTCAGCGCTCACACAAGTGCTTCTGCCTCTTCGTTTTAGTGATCGGTGGGAGTCTCAGTGCTCGGACCCCCACCAATAAAACTTCTGACATGTCAGAAGTTTGTTGAACATTTAGTTACCCTTTAATTTATAAATCATGAAAAGCTATTGAAAAGCCACTGATGTAAATATTAAACAGATGCCTGTGACGTGTGACATACTTCACCCATAGGCTCCCAGGTTTTTTTTTTTGTTTTTTTTTGCAGGACTTCGCTTTTCCATACCTAATAAAAAAATAAAAAACAACAGCCTGATTGAAGCCAAAAGGGCACTCTTTCTGGCTCTGTTGGTCTAATGGAGCCCTTCGGATACATATAGCCTATGCAAAAGAAGCTTTCCCATACATGCTAATCGTACATTAAAAATGTGATATGAATGGGGCCTAAGAACCATCAGTTTTGACAGAAGAAAAACTTGTGCCGCTGCAGTGACAACTAAGTCTATTCTGGTTTTCAGCTTCGGAATACAAACAAGAAATCAGTGACCGCAAACAAAAACTTTTTTGAAAACAGTGAGGACACAAAGTAAAAAAGTTCCATAATTTTCTTATACAATAATTAAGCTTTATTCACATAACACTAAAACAATCAATTCCTCACGATTTTCAAGACCTCTGCCTGCTGTCATTCGATATTAACAACTTTTATTGTTTACTCCCAGGATATAAAAATTGGTCCTGAATATGTAATAAAAGACACAGCTCAATAACTACTGTAATAAACCAAGCACCTGTGTCTCCATCAAGTTTTCTTATTCAATGACAGGAAGCAGAGATCTTGAAAACCACAGAGAATCGACACAGTAAGTATATTGAAAAATGTTAAAACTTTCCATTATACAATTAATACGTTTTTTTTGTGTGTTTTTTTTGAGGAGGGGTGTGCTGAAACTGTATTACCCTTTTAAGGTTTGGAAATCAGTAGGATGAAATACTCTGGTAGATAGTTGTGTATTGTGGAGAAAATTTAGGTGTCTTTTCCTGCTAATTAAGTGTTCCTTAAGGCCCTTTTACACCGTCCGACATTCGGCAGGTGCAGCGAGCGCTCACTTGCTTCTGTCACAATGAGCTATGGATGGGGACGAGCGGTCGTTCTGCCCATACATTATCATCATGTCGGCAGCGCTTCTCCATTTTTACACAGGGAGATGCGCTGCCGGCAACGATAATGTTTTACTTTTTTAAAACGATAAGACCAGCAGTTGATCGAGTATTTGCTCGTTCATCTGCTGATTGTTCCCCTGTGTACACAGGGCAATTATTGGCAACGAGCGTTATATTAATGCTCGTCTGCCCGATAATCGTCCTGTCTAAAAACCCCTTTAGAAATAAAGTAAACATTCATTATCTATCGCTTCTCATGGGACTGCTGGACAAGAATTAGAAATAGATATTATGTATTTCACATTAAGTCCACTAGATGGCAGTAAATACAATGACACTGACCACAAATCCATTAGATCAGTGTTTACAGATTATTTTATTGAATTATTATTGTATTATAGTCTTATTATTTAATATAAGGTATTGGAACGTGATAGATGCTATAGTATCTGAGACATATTTCTATCACATGCTCCCTAACCCAATCTTATTTTATTGCACATATAAACACATACCACTTATTCTTTGGAGGGCTTACCAATCCTAATGCTAGGATTGGTATTATTAATGAGCATGCCTGCTGGGGGGTATTTGTTGCAGAAATTCCAAACAAACTGTTCAAAACAGAAAACTATTGTGCACAACATACTAAATAGAAACACACAAAAAAAATACAGATCTGTCAACAGCAGCTTATTGGTGGTTTCCATACAGCAACAGTAATTTTCCACATTGCACAGAGTAAAAACAAACTGAAAAACTAAAAGAGCAGATATTAATTACATTATGTGCCCGAGGTTATAGTAAGAATATGCACACGTGCTGTTTTTATGGCATTTTTTGCGGCAGTTTTGTAAAATGGTGACTATAATCAGGTTAAAAAGGTAGCACAAAACCGTGATACATCGCTAGATATAATGATTCTCGTTTATCATAGCTTCACAGAAATTACATAGAAAAACAGGCACCCGGCATATTTCCAATGAATTCTCCTATCTTGATATAGTAGGACATACGGTCAATGAATCAGAAACTTCTAGTGGAGTATTACAATTATACCACCAGGTGGCAGTCTCCCCCTTTATGATGGTATTATTTATTCTACAATACTGTTCAGCACAGAGTTTAGGCAGGGAAGGACTCACATATAGCTTTGACTAATGAACAAAGTCCCTATAGATGTGGAGAACAGGCTGCCTACAACTTTCAGCGAGTGAGTAAACACATGATCTGTACAGTGCTGGGGTGCTATATAAATGATGATTCTAGTGATCCTAATGCACACAATGGGTATTACCAATTGCCTATCACATGCTTGCACCAAACCAAAACCCCTGTCCAAAATGTGATTTTTTTTAAAAGTGGAGATCGATTTATGCAACCATTTTTATTGCTGAAATATATCTAACATAAAAAAAGCAACTTTGTAAATAGTTTTGATTAAAAATATGCTGACATTTTGTGTATACAGCTACTATGCAGACCTATGTGTTTCCATTATTACAAACTACAAACAAACCCTTCGCGTAGATCCGGCAGTCATGCGTCACTCCCTTCTGTCTCCTATTTCTTACTTACATTTGGTAGGTTAGCAAGTAGGGTACAGATGGAAGGGACTGATATGTAATGACAGGATCAGACTACACAAGGTTTGTTTGTAGTCTGTAACCATGGAGACACATAGGCCTGTAAAGAAGCTGTAGACACAAAACGGTAGAATATTTTGAATCAAGACTATTTGCAAAGTTGCTTCATTTCTCATTTTATATGCATTGGAGCAATAGAAATGCTTGTGAAAGCGTACAGGCGCCTTTTATTTCCACAAAAGTACATGATTCAGTATTACATCCAGGCCAGACATGCTTTAGTATAATATACATATAGATTAGATTAGATTAGATTAGATAGACTTATCCATACGGAAACATATTACAAATTATGCATACATCGGGTGACTTCTTACATATTACAGCACGCCTGGGTCCTCTCATTCTGTATTTTAGGCCCATGTTCCACTGAATGAACAGATCATTTGATGGACGCCCATGCTGATGTGAGCCTGTCATCAGTGGATATGTGCGTCAGGCTGGTACACGATCACTGCCTCTGAGACCTGCTTTCAACTACAATCCTGCACAGTGGTGAATACATATCATGTCAGATGAATGTCTGCAGGTCTCTGCCATGTTCTCTTGGATGGCGCGGAGAACTGTGAAACCCATCCTGAGTGTTTCCAGACATGCATATGACAAACATGGGGAGAGCGATGGAGGGAGCATTAACACAATGTGATAGGTCATGGTATCAACCAAGGCTGTCCAGCTGGTGGCCCTCAAATGCATCTCGGACAATTCACTAAACTATACGTGTAATATTTCTACACACTCCTATTAGCTGCTGCACAGTCTGGTTTTTACGCAGTAAAGTAACCCTTTCAGGACCAAGGCCTTTAGAGGCTTGAATGGCCACAGCAAAACTTCCACCTATTGGAATTACGCATCCTAAGAGCAGATATATATTAAAAATATATATTATTTTCATAAATATATATATATATATACACGCACATTTTTTAAATTATAATAACAAATTTATTTTTACTTATTTTATACCTTGGACAAAATAATCCTCACATTCTCCAGTATATAATGATACCAAATTGACAGCCTATATGATTGTTATAGCCCCCGAGAACACAGGTCTCCATTGTTTTCTAGCATGCCACCTGCCCTTAAGTGGTATGTGGGAAATGTAAAGCACCCATGTGTTAATTACTGGCCACTGCAATGTTGCCACTATGGAAGACATGTCAACGGTGCAGCCAGGGATTGTCGATTTTTTTAATTTCTTTTTTTAACATTTGGACCCCACTTTAAAAGTGAATGTCTACGTTTTAATACCATATAATTTTTTTGTATTTAAAGTTTTTATTACATTTTCAAACATAGAAAAATTAGGGATACAAAAGAAAGAATTGCGGATAGGGATACAATATATTCCTCTCACGTCAGATCACACAAAGTATAGTCACAGCAGAATAATGCAGTCATTTAAATATAACCATGTCGTGTGAATACCATAAACTCACATTGGAAATTGGGAGAGATAAATATGGACACACACCTATTGGCACACATTCACCTGACCTGTAGCTACACTAACAGTAGGTAAACAACCGATCCAGAGAAGAAAAGAACAGGCAGAAGAAAGAGAATAATACCATATAATTTTAAGGTTTAACATGTGGTCATTTTTAATATAGCGTTACAGTGATTATAGCTCAATTTTTCTGATTCAGATCTCCAAATCCTCTGAATAAACAGGGATAAATCCTAACATTCTGGATGCCTACAGCCACCACTAGGGGGAGCTTACAGCATGCTATTTATGCATTGAACCAGGGCTGGCCTTAGGCGATAGATGGCGCCCCGTGCGAAATGATCTTTCGGCGCCCCATCCCCAGCATTCCAAAAAAAAAAGCCCCATAAAAATATTAGAATGCCTCCTTTAGTGCCCCCATACAGTATAATAATAATATTTAATAATATAATATATTACAACCCCTTCAAGGACACAGTATTTTGTCCTCTAATTGTGCCAACAGTATTATGCCCCCTGTAGTACCCCTACACGGTATAATCTCCGCTTAGTGGCCCCCACACAGTATAGTGCCCTTCTGTAGATTTTGCCATAACCAGCCACCTCCTCCTCTATATCGTGCCATACAGCCCCCCACCTCGCCCTTGTAGACAGTGCCATACAGTCCCCCACCTCCCCCTTGTAGACAGTGCCATACAGTCCCCCACCTCCCCCTTGTAGACAGTGCCATACAGTCCCCCACCTCCCTCTTGTAGACAGTGCCATACAGTACCCCACCTCCCTCTTGTAGACAGTGCCATACATTACCCCACCTCCCCCTTGTAGAGAGTGCCATACAGTCCCCCACCTCCCCCTTGTAGACAGTGCCTACAGTCCCCCACCTCCCCCTTGTAGAGAGTGCCATACAGTCCCCCACCTCCCCCTTGTAGACAGTGCCATACAGTCCCCCACCTCCCCCTTGTAGACAGTGCCAAACAGTCCCCCACCTCCTCCTTGTAGACAGTGCCATCAGCCTATCACCTCCCCCTTGTAGACAGTGCCCCCAAACAAAAACAAAAATTGTACTCACTTAGGCACCGTTCACATGACGAACTGAGCTGCTCCACGACGGGATCCTTGCGTAGGCCGGCGTGATCCTGTAGCCTAGTACAGAATTTCTCAACCTTTTCTGACTCGAGGCAGCATTGAAAAAATAAAATTTCCTCAGGGAACCCCTACAAAAAAAATTCCGCAAAAGAAAGAAAACGGAAAAAACAAGCACTACACTCGTAGGGTATGCACACACACATTTTTTGCAAGGCAAAAGAAACCTGCCTCAAAATTCCTTCCGGAATTTTGAAGCAGATTTAGTATTGGCAGCATTGTTTGACCTTTTTTTTTTTCTTTTTTTTCTTAAGCCGTTGAAGCAAATGCAAAAGACGCAGGCAAAAAAGCACCAAACGAGCACAGCAGGTATTTTCGGCCGCCTATTACTTTCAATTGGAGGTCAAAGGCGGAAACCACTTGAAGACCATCAGCCCACCAATCACAGATTCCCCCTGTAGGTAGCGCCACACAGCCCCCTGGTAGGTAGCACCACACAGTCCCCTGGTAGGGAGCGCCACACCGCCCCCTGGTAGGGAGCCCCACACCGCCCCCTGGTAGGGAGCGCCACACCGCCCCCTGGTAGGGAGCGCCACACCGCCCCCTGGTAGGGAGCGCCACACCGCCCACTTGTTGGTAGTACCACACAGCCCACAGCCTCCTTGTAGGTAGTGCCCCACAACCCAATGCCCCCTTGTAGGTAGTGCCACACAGCCCACATCCCCCTTGTAAGTAGTGCCACACAGCCCACATCCCCCTTGTAGGTAGCACCCCCCCCTTCCTGTAGATAGCGCCACTATAGCTCCCTGAAAAAGCGGAATCCCCGTGTGGCCGGGGATTCCGCTCGTGGAGCGCTCCGCTAGATTTCTCTGTCCATATATGGACAGTGACATCAGGGGAAACTCCTGAAGTGGAATCCCCGTCCACAGCGTTGCCGACGCTGTGACCAGGGATTCCACTCCAGGAGTAGCTCCTGTTATCTATGTCCATTTATGGACAGTGACGTCATTCACTTCTCCTGGAGTGGAATCCCCGATCACAGAGTCTGCAACGCTGTGGACGGGGATTCCGCTTCAGGAGTTTCCCCTGATGTCACTGTCCATATATGGACAGACATCAAGCTCTGCTATAGTGCCGTGGCTACCACTGTAGCAGCCGCAGCGGCTGCTAGCGGCGCCACCGCCCTCATGCCCAGTGTCGCCACTAGCAGCCGCTATGGTACAGCGGTAGCGAAGGCACTGAGTTAAGAAGCGTCTGGCCGGAAAGGCGACTGCTGAGTCGCCGGGCCCGGGCGCTTCTGAAACAAACAGGGGAAGGGAGACAGTGCAGCGCCCCCTTCCACCTGCTGGATTGATGCGCCCTGTCTTGAAGACACAGGTCGCACACCCCTAAGGCCGGCCCTGCATTGAACTCAATGATGTATGCTGTAAACTCATAATCTCCCCCTAGTGGTGGCTGCAGGCAGCCAGAAATTTGTTGTTTAACTTTGTTTATTCACATAATTTCGAGATCTGTAACGGAAAATGGAGATTCGACTGCTATAAACATATTTTAGAAATTAATCAGCACAGCATTTTGGACCAATTTATATTTAAAAAACAAAATAATGTTCTAGGGTGGACATTCACTTGAAGTCTTATAAATCTGCATTTAATTTCCTCTTTCAGTTCTCTTTGACCAGCAGAATACTCTACCTTTCTTGTTCATTGACATCCTAGACAGAACATGTATGAAGAGTGACTTTTTCTACCAATCTTAACTGTTAAATTAAATAACTTTGTTAAATTACACATTTTCAATATTAAATGACTACAGAGAGATATATATTTAATATGAGGACATTTCCACTGAAGTCACAGCCTGTGATTAACAAGACAAACTTCAGCAATGTAATTTTCCTAGATTCACAAGGTTTTTTTTTTCCACATAAAGCAGGGTCCTTCTTCCAATACCCAGTGCCCCAGGGCTCTGATGAATACTAAAATAAATTCAATTAAACATCTGTAAGTAGAGCTGGGGTCTACCTATTATAGGTTTTTCTGATTGTAAAAAGAGGAAGAAATTGATGGTGGTTCTTGAAAAGTGTCTCAAAAAGCAACAATTCTGGAAAACACCTGAAATTACCATGGACAGAAATCTTTCGATCAATCTGTAGATTAGAATATGAAGCCTTCAAGAGGGACAAGATTTAGTAATCAAATATTCAGCACAAACTTCCTCATTGATCCCCAACATTTAAAAGGGATAATTTCAAAGAGCTGCCATAACACACATTAACAAGATTGATGCCAAAGATAATTTTACTCTACAACACTGCCCCTAATGGACAAAAATATTAGAACTATAATACTGATCCTATGTACAAGAATATAACTACTATAATACTGCTCCCTATATACAAGAATATAACTACTATAATACTGCCCCTATATACAAGAATTGAACTACTATAATACTGCCCCAATACACAAGAATATAACTACTATAATACTGCTCCTATATACAAGAATATAACTACTATAATACTGCTCCTATATACAAGAATATAACTACTATAATACTGCCCTCTATATACAAGAATATAACTACTATAATACTGCCCTCTATATACCAGAATATAACTACTATAATACTGCTCCTATATACAAGAATATAACTACTATAATACTGCTCCCTATATACAAGAATATAACTACTATAATACTGCTCCCTATATACAAGAATATAACTACTATAATACTGCTCCCTATATACAAGAATATAACTACTATAATACTGCTACTATATACAAGAATATAACTACTATAATACTGCCCCCTATATACAAGAATATAACTACTATAATACTGCTCCTATATACAAGAATATAACTACTATAATGCTGCCCCTATATACAAGAATATAACTACTATAATACTGCTCACTATATACAAGAATATAACTACTATAATACTACCGCCTATATACAAGAATATAACTACTATAATACTGCTCCTATATACAAGAAAATAACTACTATAATACTGCCCCCTATATACAAGAATATAACTACTATAATACTGCCCCCTTTATACAATATAACTACTATAATACTGCTCCCATATACAAGAATATAACTACTATAATACTGCCCCCTATATACAAGAATATAACTACTATAATACTGCCCCCTATATACAAGAATATAACTACTATAATACTGCCCCCTTTATACAATATAACTACTATAATACTGCTCCCATATACAAGAATATAACTACTATAATACTGCCCCCTTTATACAATATAACTACTATAATACTGCTCCCATATACAAGAATATAACTACTATAATACTGCCCCCTATATACAAGAATATAACTACTATAATACAGCCCCCTATATACAAGAATATAACTACTATAATACTGCCCCCTTTATACAAGAATATAACTACTATAATACTGCCCCCTATATACAAGAATATAACTACTATAATACTGCCACCTATATGCAAGAATATAACTACTATAATACTGCCCCCTTTATACAAGAATATAACTACTATAATACTGCTCCCATATACAAGAATATAACTACTATAATACTGCCTCCTATATACAAGAATATAACTACTATAATACTGCCCCCTTTATACAATATAACTACTATAATACTGCTCCCATATACAAGAATATAACTACTATAATACTGCCCCTATATACAAGAATATAACTACTATAATACTGCCCCCTATATACAAGAATATAACTACTATAATACTGCCCCCTTTATACAATATAACTACTATAATACTGCCCCCTATATACAAGAATATAACTACTATAATACTGCCCCCTTTATACAATATAACTACTATAATACTGCTCCCATATACAAGAATATAACTACTATAATACTGCCCTCTATATACAAGAATATAACTACTATACTACTGCCCCCTATATACAAGAATATAACTACTATAATACTGCCCCCTTTATACAAGAATATAACTACTATAATACTGCCCCCCTATATACAAGAATATAACTACTATAATACTGCCACCTATATGCAAGAATATAACTACTATAATACTGCCCCCTTTATACAAGAATATAACTACTATAATACTGCTCCCATATACAAGAATATAACTACTATAATACTACCTCCTATATACAAGAATATAACTACTATAATACTGGCCCCTATATACAAGAATATAACTACTATAATACTGCTCCGTATGAACAAGAATATAACTACTATAATACTGCTCTATATACAAGAATATAACCACTATAATACTACCCCTATATACAAGAATATAACTACTATAACACTGCCCCCTTTATACAAGAATATAACTACTATAACACTGCCCCCTTTATACAAGAATAGAACTGCTATCACTACCCCCTATGTACAGTACAAGAATATAACTACTATAATACTGCTCCCTATATACAAGAATATAACTACTATAATACTGCTGTGTACAAGAATATAACTACTATAATACTGCCCCCTATATACTAGAATATAACTACTATAATACTGCTCCTATATACAAGAATATAACTACTATAATATTGCCCCCTATATACAGGAATATAACTACTATAATACTGCTCCCAATGTACAAGAATAAAACTACTATAATACTGCCACCTATATACAAGAATATAACTACTATAATACTGCCACCTATATACAAGAATATAACTACTATAATACTGCCCCTATATACAAGAATATAACTACTATAATACTGCCCCCTATATACAAGAATATAACTACTATAATACTGCCCCTATATACAAGAATATAACTACTATAATACTGCCCCCTATATACAAGGATATAGCTACTATAATACTGCCCCTATATACAAGAATATAACTACTATAATACTGCTCCTATATACAAGAATAGAACTACTATAATACTGCCCCCTATGTACAAAAATATAACTACTACAATACTGCCCCTATATACAAGAATATAACTACTATAATACTGCCCCTATATACAAGAATATAACTACTATAAAACTGTCCCCCATGCACAAAAATATAACAGCTATAAAGTAAATAAATAATGAATATATAGATCATTATTTTACTTTTAGAACATAAGAGGATCTGTATAATGGATCACCTTTACATGCCACAGACTGCCACTAACCGTAACCATCCAAACTGCACTGATGAGGCCAAACAAAGTAGCAACAGTCTTTGTATCTTTATTCTGGATCAGCACAAGCAAATGTGTAGGCTATTACTCCTCATTGCCTCCCCCCCCCCCCCGAACAAAGTGAAGAGCTTTAATAGAGCAGCGGTTGAGAATGTGGCCTTTGCACCATTCAATGTCTATGGGTCTGACGGAAACAGCAGTGTAGTCGGCGGTTTCCATCATTACCATAAACTTTTAATGGAGCAGCAGCACCCATGCTCGACTACCGCTCCATTAAAAGTCCTACTCACTGCAGTTGAGCAGTGGAGGAGGAACGGGCAGTTCGGGACCCCCATACGATCGTTGGTGGTCCTAGCGGTGGAGCCCCTAGCCTTCAGACAATTATCACTTATCCTGTGGATAAGTGAGAATTGTCGTTTCTGGGACAACCCCTTTAAGTGCTGCTCTGAAAATGACATAACCCAGAAGTCTATTCTGCTGCTAGATTGCTTCATTAGCATACTTGGCATTAGAAATTGGAAATCTCCCTAATTCTTCTCATTGTTTTAGCGAGACCAATATGGCTTAACGATTTAAGAAAAACCTAACAAACAATGAATACATCAAATAAAAATAAGAATAAAATAAGCAATTAAGCAGAAGGCTGGGCTATTTGTCTGGTTAGGTGGTAAATTAAACTTTCATTATAGTTTGTATGGATTATGTGTATCGCAGGGGATATATAGTTTTAATTCTGGATTAGATCACATTGCTTTCCATGTGCTTAGACTAGGGAAAAAAAAACGTTATGTGCAAGAATTTTCCCTGCTGTCTGAACAAATACGATCTCGACACAGCAGGAAACGGAGGAGAATTGTTTGCTAATGCACATTACGCGTTTTGTTACCTCCAAATTGAACGTGTGTAATGTCCTCGAACACAAGCGGAAATAAGCTTTAGTCGCAGAGCAATTCAGCAGAAATTGTGCCTATAAAACGTTTATTAAGTATTCTAATGTTACATTACTCTGTTCCCAATATATTTATAATTACAGTAAACTACGTGTAGGGATCCTGGCTGCGCTGGAGCCATTTTGCTGCGACGCTGCCTGCATCGAGACAGCTTTGGCGTATTCTGAAATCACAGCAGTCAAGCTTTCCTCCATATAAATGTGCTCGCCATGGGAGAGTGCTGGCACAGCAACCAGCAGAATATCCCTATAAAGCCATTTTACGGGAGAAACTTAATTTTATGGAAGACATTTGGAAAGGGGTTTAAAACGCGCACAGCCTATTGCGGCTGGTAGAAGAGCTTTGGCAAATTTCCAGTGAGTTTGTGACTAACATATATGATACATCATGTCCTCGGCAATGTGTCTGGAGCTAGAGGGAACCGTCGACACCCTGCTTTGCTTCCAGCTGCTGAATAGCGTTTTATGAAGGCGGCCATTCTGAGAATGTCTGCAATCCAAGATAGCTGCGCCAATCTCGACATAAAAAAGCTGATTGCACAAGGAATTGTTTGAGCAAAGGAACAGGAGACAACTTTTTATTTTTCGTGTAATGCTCTTTCCCTTTAGCTATAATATGTGCGTCATTGCCAGGTATAAATATTTTGGAATGTATAGTCCAGTATGTAACACAAAAATTGTAGTGCAATCTCAAACTTATAAAAGGAAAAACTACAAACGGCAAAATTTCAATGTGCAAATTTCGAATATTTATAGGATACTAAAGAGTTCTTCTCATCTTAAGCATTCATGTCATATCCGCAGGATGTGCCCAGCTCTGTCTGTAACTTCTATAGACTTCAAAGGAGAGGGCAAGCTTAGCCACCTTTCCATTGAAATCTATGGAGACTACGGCGATTATGGAGACCACGGTCATCGAACCCCTATTCTCCCAATAGGTAAGGGTCCCAGAGGTGAGACCTGCATCTATCAGGCATTTATGGCATATGCCATAAATGCTCGAGATGGGAATACCAGTTTAGGTGATCAAAAGTGAAGCCCATATGTCAGCCGTGAGTCAATGGTTTCGTTTTTGTGTCATGCGGTTACAGTTTTAAATGAGTTTTCAGTTTTATCTAAATAAAGCTTAAATGGACACGAACTTTTCAAACAACTTATTGCTAATCTAATAGTATACCTGATATAGATCAACTTTGTAATTTACTTACTGTAAAAATGAAGGTTTTTTTCCATACAAATTCTGTGTGTAGCTACTGCCACTAGGTTTCTACCTTTCTGTAATTTGCTGTCCACCTCCTGTTGTCAAGCAAAGTCCGTCCCTGGTTACAGACAGACTGCAGAAGGTGGTGGTGTGTCACTTCACTGCCTGCCTATACAAGTCTATGGAGACTGGAGGAGGAGCAGAGTAAGAAATAAAGATTTGCTGGTAAGATTTCTATGTCACCCCAGTGCTGGATTCTCAGCTACACTGCTCAATACTGCTGTATAGTCTCACCCATGCTGCTGCTTTTATATATATATATATATATATATATATATATATATATACACATGTGTGATAGATAAAGATAGGAAAGCAGGATTCTGCTAAATAATGCATAATACAAGTCATATTATGGCCAGAAATAGTGTTATTCCTCATGTACGCACATATGGATTATTCTAAAAAGTCACCTGAAAAGTTAGGTACGCTTTAATCCTTGTATAATGAAAAGTCCTAGAACTTTCTTATTCGCTTTGTATTTTAAAATCCTCATCAGTATATCTGTATCTCTGCTTTTTGTCATTGAACGTGAACATTCTAGTTTACCTCCAGAGGCTAATAAAGTGCCTTGGTAATGTCCAATTGACACAAGTGCAGGGTTTGTTACAAGAGGCAGAGCTCAAATACACTGTAACAAGTCCTGCATCTGTCAGTTGGACATTATCAGAATGTTTCCATTCTCCGCCATGTAAAAATATTGGGAATGCTTAGAAATTGAACCACAATGCATATTAGAAAGTTACAGAACTTTTCATTATTCCATGATAAAAGGGGTTGGTCAAGGAGGACAATGAAAGATAATATTGATTACACCTCACAGATCCTATTTAGAAAGAAACAATTAAAAAACAACACAAACAACATATTTTGTAAACACAAATTACACAATAAGGCCCTGTTCACACTGAGTATTTTGTAGGCATAAAAATCTGCTTCAAAAGTCCTTACTCCGTGTGAACTAGCCCTAATTGGTTACAGTACAATGACACCCATCCCTCTTGTCAATTCTAGCTATCTAGGACCGGCCTTATGTTAAAAGATGCCCTGTTTAGTACTTTGTTGACACCTCTTCCATATGATGTACAAATAACCATACAAAACTGTACATAACTATAAGTGACAGTATGGTGCCCAAATTACAGTGCTACATTGGTCAAACAGTTGCCTAAATAACAACGCTATACAGTGCCGCACCACTATACACTGCAAAAATAATATACTGTACAGTGCCAATGTAGCAGTGCCACACAAAGCCTAAGTAAATACCGCCATATAGTGCTCAACTAATACCACCATAGTGTGTCCAAATAACATCTCCATCCATACAGTAATCCAACAATACTGCCATACAATATTGAAAGGGTTTTGCCATAATCAATATTTATTACCCATCTACAGGATAGGTGATAAATATCTGGCCGATGGGGGTCCAATCACATGCTCGCCCACCACTCCATTCATTTCTGTGGGGCTGCCAAGCGCTATCTTCGGCAGCCCCATAGAAATGAATGGAGTGGTGGTCGAGCATGGTCAGTACCGGTCCATTTATATGAGGCTCCCAGGAACGGCAAAGTAAACCCGTTCTCGTGATTGGTGGGGGTCCCAGTGGTCTGTCCCCCACCAATTATGAAAAATCCCCTTTAAGATTTGTGGTGGTCACAAGTCTTAGGTGCCAGGCCATCTATGGTGCCCCCTTATTCAGGGCAACTATTGGGCCCTACGCGACCGCACAGGTCGCACAACCTTGGGGCCGTCCCTGTGGCTATCACTGGGCATTTATTAAAGTTTCACAGCATTGAAAATGTATTCTATGCCATGAGATGCAATGCCAATGCGCCTTAGCATCAATCAGCGATATTCCACATATTGCTTTCGAAAGTGCAAATTATTTACGTTTTTTTGGGTTCATCGCACTAACTTTCAGATCTTCATCAAATGATGATATCCATCCAAAAGAAAAAGAGGATAAACTGTATTTGATACAGATTTCAATCTACGTAAAAGGAACTAATAACCATAAATACAAGACGCAGTCCTTAAATTCTACAATTTTAATTGTTGCCTTTCATTAGATTAGAATACATTTCACCTTCAAGGTACGGCTGAATATTAAAACAAAGCACTGATAAACATTTTCACATCACTCAATAAAATAGATTTTTCATTTCAGGGTCACAAATATCATATTGAGATTTTTTTTCCCCTCTTAAACAATAACACTTACTATCTCTGTACTTCTATGCATACTTTTGAAGTGCCATATTAAAACCAATCTCTAGGCCTTCGGGCAAAGTGAAGCAATTAGTCTTGCAGTTGTGAATAAATAAGAATTCCTTTTATATAGCCGTCCTTGACACGTACCTTGCAAATCATGGAACTTTCATCTGGTGGAATAAAATGTTAAATAATGAACATCAATACTAAAAACTTTGACTGCTTTTCAGATGAGATTTCTACATATTTCTGTTATTATATTCATTTATATTTACATTTAAAACACATTTTTCTAAGGAAAGATGTAGGCAAGACCTCAGGTGCTGCCAATGCATATGTATTACAGATATGCAAAAACTCATTTTTTTATTTTTTTATTATATATTTTAGTATTTTTGAAGGAGGGTGAGCTGAACTTTAGATTTTCTAAAATCTTTTCACTGTAATTAGTTAAGACATTTTTAAAATACATTCATTTTCTTGAAAATCAATACTGTGATGTAGAATTCTTGCTATATTATAGACTTTAGTCACAACATAAATGTTTCAAATAGAACAACATTTTACTTCTCTAAAATATTTTTAAAGGTTGTAAAGTTTTTTTTTTTTTTTAAATAAGGGAATAAAAAAAACAAAAAATACCTCTCTGGATGTGGTGTGGTGGATGTTATGTAGAACTGTTTTTTCCTGTCTCATAAAGTGATGGCATATTGCTAGGATACACAATCACTTTCTGATCGGTGTGGGTACAACCTCTGGGAGCCGTATCGATGCGGAGAGTAAAGGGGCTGTAGCGCTGCTTTAATGCTGTGACCCCTTTACTATTTTTCCCTGCACAGCGGCGCTCCTGGACACCTGGGTTGTATAAAACTGCTGCACAGCTGCATTAACTGAGCAGCGCTGCAGCCCCTTCAATCTAAAGATCCCAGAGATTGGACCCCCACTCATTCAGGACCATCATCTATTAGCCAGCACGGAGAGCTGTTACAAAGAGTGTCTCTTACTCTGGCGGACCCGGCATGTTCATGCATTACACAGACAGCCCATGGATTACAATAGACACCATGAAATGATTAATTTCCCCTGTGGTGGTGCTGCAGGGAAAATGAACACTAACTGCCTTCTTCCTTCACATAGTAAAGCTGATCACTGAGGGTCTAAGCAATGGTGCAATCTGTGATCGGCTTACTATCAGGGAACCCTTCTAAGAAAAAGGGATTGTCCAGAGCGGAGAACCTCTTTAAAGAGCATCTTGACCTAACATAAATTTTTACATAATTGCAACAAGCAGGGTCAAGCTATGACAATCCTTAATAGACGAAGGGGCCCAGCAATGGTTAAAATGTTTCAGGGCTCTCATGTTCCATTTCCTTGGAAGAAAATATTGGATCAGATCTGACCATTAACCTAAGTGTTCATGTTTTTTAATTTGTACGTTAGAATATTTTCCAATTCATTTATTACTACATGTTTTATTTTATTTTTACATTTAATTTAATTAATTAGTTTGTACAGGAGTTAATTTCTTAGGCCCAACGCCCATGACCGTGAGAGCCGCATACAGCAGCCCGCTCTCTCCCACTTATGGGGCTTATTCACACGGACAATGTCAAATCGGCCGTGAAACGCGTCTGTTTTTCACGCTGTTTTGCATCCGTGTGATACCCAATTTCGCAGATCCCTTATAGACTTTAATCAACTGAGAGATCCGTGAAAATGGGCAAAAATATGTGATACTCTATTTTTCCCGGGTCGTTCACGCGGTCCGTTAAAAAAAACAAAAACGGCCGTGTGAATAGCCCCGTAGAAGTACCATGTAATGCAGCCGGGTGACGGCCACTAAAAAAACGGCTGTACAAAAAAAGTCTGTCATACTGTCCATTATGCCATTTGTGTGAATAACCTCATACACTTCCACTAAAACCCTGAGCGAGATGCTGCAGCTGCATCCCCCTCCTCCCTGTCGACAGTTTACTGTTTTACACTAGATATTTCTTTGGTGACAGAGGAGGTTTCTGTACATTGACAGAGAGCCTGCATGCAGGAAGGGGGGGGGGGATCTACATGTGGCTGGAAAGTTAGGAAGATACCACTAACCCCAAATAAGATATATTACAAAGTTTTGTATATTTGCATGTATTACTTACTGACTTATTTATCATAAATACATTCTAAAGATAGGTACAGTTTAATACTTTGTGGTTACCAAGAAACTGACCATAACAGAACTCAGTGTTAAGACCCACTCCAAAAGAAGCGCCATGTAATAGCATATCTGAAAATCATGGGCTCTCTCTACTGTGGGACCTGACCCTCTTTGGATTGCACACCACTGGTGATAAAAGACAACCTGCATTGAAATAAGTTTGCAAGGAGATACTAGTAAAATTATAGTATGTAAATTTGGAATTAGGTCATCCTTCCCTGGCAATTTCTACAAAACTAGCATTGTAGGCATATGTAATTTCTGTATCTATAAGCTAACCATAAGAATAAAGTCATTTTACTCCATATACATATTTATAGATCAATTCCACCTTAAAACAAAATCACCTGTAAATATAAATCAGTTTCTTAGTTATAATCTGTTTCTGAAATCCATTAGGGTTGTTGACTTTTGAAAAGTAAGGGCCATTTCACACAGTCTTTTGGCGCTGATTCTGAAGCGGAAACCGGTTCGTGAATAAGCGCTGAAGAATGTCCAAAACTGCCTCCCATTGACTTCAATGGGAGGCAGAGGCATTTTTTTTCCGCGGTGGCTTTCAGCCGTTTGCGGGGAAAAAAAGCGTCATGTTCTTTCTTGCCACTGCTCCGCCTATGACCTCCCATTGAAATCAATGGAAGGCAGAGAAAGCGTTTTTCACTGCATTTTTTGTCAGCGGCATCAATGGCTGTGGGCAAAAAGCGCCTGTAATGTCGGGGTAGGGAAACAGACAAGTGAGCCCTAATCTACCTGCCACTCAGTCCCTGCCTACTTGCAACGACCCGCCCTAGGCGACGGGGTACAACTGGGCGACGGTCCCTACACTCAATAGGTGCACGACAGACAAACAGACAAGGGTACAAAGAAGCCAGGGAAATGGGGAAGTTGCCCACGGGAACACCGTGAGCAACAAGCGAGGTGAACGAGCCGAGTCAAACCAGGAGAAGAGCGAGGTACAAAAACGCAGAGCAGAAGAGTGGTCAGAAAAGCCAAGGTCAATCACAAGCAGAGGATCAATAGTTCAAGAAGCTGCAGCAGGGCCAGGAAACCAACAGAGAAGAATCACAAGCAAAGGAGGAACAGGAAAGGCAGGTATAAATAGACAGAGGGCGGGAGCTAGCTCCGTCTGGCCAGGCTGTGATAGGCTCTCCCACTCCTAAGCCTGCCATCCTGGGTGGTGGAAGATTGAGTCAGTCTCACAGACATAGAAGGAGATAGAAAAACACAAAGCGCACAATAGTGCATGACACTGTGGTAAGCAGCGTGTGAACAAAGACTGAAATTGGCTCACCTGGTGCAGTTATGCTGGGAGCATAACATCCAGTATAACAAATTCCAAAATACGATAGCCTCCACGATGTGGGCAGCTTCACAATGCAGGTGTCAGGATCAGATTTGCAGCATAGGACCCGATTTGAGAACTTAGACTATGAAGTCTCAATAAGGAAATGAAGGAATAAAAACAAAAAAACGGGTATCTTCCATGCGCTACTGATCGAGGTAGTCATCCATATCATCCAATATGTGAAAAGTCGGAGATTAGTCCGTGGAAAAAGGATTTATTTGAATATAACACGACTGTTTGACAATGAACAGTTTCAAAACCGGACCGGTTTCTTCCTCAGGTAACAATACAGATACGTAACAGGGTGGAGTGTCGGTTAAATAACCGATTAAAAGGTCAAGTGAGGACAAGAACTACCGGGTCGGGTACATAGATTAAACAGAGTTACATATCGAATAATACATATGATTACAAAACAATTTAAAATAAGTAAAACGATTAAAAGTGTGAGTTTGTGTAATGGTTAAAAACATAGTTACTTTTCATATTTTATAAAAGGGAAATATCTGATCATTATATAAAAACACTAAACAAAATAAAATCTATATGCACATATATATATAAATGTCATATACACTAAACAATGTCCGATAAAATACATGTGTATATGACATTTATATATATATGTGCATATAGATTTTATTTTGTTTAGTGTTTTTATATAATGATCAGATATTTCCCTTTTATAAAATATGAAAAGTAACTATGTTTTTAACCATTACACAAACTCACACTTTTAATCGTTTTACTTATTTTAAATTGTTTTGTAATCATATGTATTATTCGATATGTAACTCTGTTTAATCTATGTACCCGACCCGGTAGTTCTTGTCCTCACTTGACCTTTTAATCGGTTATTTAACCGACACTCCACCCTGTTACGTATCTGTATTGTTACCTGAGGAAGAAACCGGTCCGGTTTTGAAACTGTTCATTGTCAAACAGTCGTGTTATATTCAAATAAATCCTTTTTCCACGGACTAATCTCCGACTTTTCACATATTGGATGATATGGATGACTACCTCGATCAGTAGCGCATGGAAGATACCCGTTTTTTTGTTTTTATTCCTTCACAGACATAGAAGCAGGTGCAGACTGATTACCTATGGGCGTCGACACAGAAGTTGTGTCTGGCAGATCCTTTACAGTACCCCCCCTTTTATGAGGGGCCACCGGACCCTTTCTAGGTGTACCTGGTTTATTGGGGAAACTAAGGTGGAACCTCCTGAGCAATACCCCAGCGTGAACATCCCGGGCGGGTACCCAAGTCCTCTCCTCAGGGCCGTATCCCCTCCAATGGACCAGGTACTGGAGGGAGCCTTGGACCATCCTGCTGTCCACAATCTTGGCCACCTCGAATTCTACCCCCTCAGGGGTGAGAACAGGGACCGGAGGTTTCCTCGAGGGAGCCAAGGACGGGGAGCAGTGTTTAAGGAGGGAGACATGAAACACGTTGTGTACTCAAAAAGACGGGGGCAACTCCAGTCGAAAGGAGAAAGGGTTAAGGACTTCAATGACCTTGTATGGCCCTATAAGCCGGGGAGCAAACTTCTTGGACGGGACTTTAAGGCGCAAATTTTTTGACGATAGCCACACCAGATCCCCGACCACAAACAAGGGGTTAGCAGAACGTCTTCTATCTGCCTGAGTCTTTTGTATGCTCTGGGACTCCTCTAGGTTCTTCTGAACCTGGGCCCAGACAGTGCACAGTTCCCGATGAACGACATCTACCTCGGGATTGTTGGAACTACCAGGTGAAACGGAGGAGAACGGTGGATTAAACCCAAAATTACAGAAAAAGGGGGAGACCCCTGACGAGTTACTGACCCGGTTATTAAGGGAAAATTTGGCGAGGGGAATGAATGAGACCCAATCATATTGACAGTCAGAGATAAAACACCTTAAATATTGTTCTAGAGACTGATTAGTCCTCTCGGTTTGGCCATTAGTTTCAGGATGGAAGGCAGAGGAGAATGACAGATCAATCTCCAACTTTTTACAGAAGGCTCTCCAAAACAATGAAACAAATTGTACCCCTCTGTCAGAAACAATATTGACAGGGACCCCATGGAGACGCAGGATGTGTTTGACAAACAAGGTAGCTAACGTCTTAGCATTGGGTAGTTTCTTGAGGGGCACAAAGTGGCACATCTTACTGAAGCGGTCTACTACAACCCACACCACCGACTTGCCTTGAGGGCTTGTGATTATGTAATGTCGGGGTAGGGAAACAGACAAGTGAGCCCTAATCTACCCGCCACTCAGTCCCTGCCTACTTGCAACGACCCGCCCTAGGCGACGGGGTACAACTGGGCGACGGTCCCTACACTCAATAGGTGCACAACAGACAAACAGACAAGGGTACAAAGAAGCCAGGGAAATGGGGAAGTTGCCCACGGGAACACCGTGAGCAACAAGCGAGGTGAACGAGCCGAGTCAAACCAGGAGAAGAGCGAGGTACAAAAACGCAGAGCAGAAGAGTGGTCAGAAAAGCCAAGGTCAATCACAAGCAGAGGATCAGTAGTTCAAGAAGCTGCAGCAGGGCCAGGAAACCAACAGAGAAGAATCACAAGCAAAGGCGGAACAGGAAAGGCAGGTATAAATAGACAGAGGGCGGGAGCTAGCTCCGTCTGGCCAGGCTGTGATAGGCTCTCCCACTCCTAAGCCTGCCATCCTGGGTGGTGGAAGATGGAGTCAGTCTCGCAGACATAGAAGCAGGTGCAGACTGATTACCTATGGGCGTCGACACAGAAGTTGTGTCTGGCAGATCCTTTATTCTACCTGAAAATAAACCTGTGTGAACTAGGCCTTAATCTGCCTAGACATACCGGTATACATCCTGCACTCCTGCATCACTGTATAAGTAGACATATTTAGCATTAGGACCCTGGAAGAGCTAGGTGACAACCCCTGCAATAGATATATTAATTAAATAACAATATATAACTTAAAGGAACACTAGGCAAAACTGAACACTGTGTTCTACCTAGTGCAGGGCCTGAGGGGGCGGAGCATGACGCATACAAAAGGTCAAAAAAAGAATCGGTCATGCTCCGACCCCTCAGGCCCTGCACTTGAAATAACACTGTGTATGAGTTTTGTCCTGAGTGTCAACTGAATGGATTTCAGGGGGAAAGAAATCTCTTTAATAGATGCCTCCCCTCTTACTGCTTTACAGGAAACCCTTTTTATTTCAGTATAGACGTCATTTTATGCAACAGTTACCGGTGAATAGTAAGTTTCCATTCTCCGAGCTCTACAAGTCGCAATCACACAATACTTTGAATTTTCTTCACACCCTCCAGAGCTCAAACAGAATAAGTAATGAAGATTTTAGCTACAATGTCAGCGTGCAGGTGTTACATTAAACTATGCCGGCGTCCAATCTCACTATATACCGGAATCTACTAATAAATACAATCATCCCTGACCAACGCCTCCCAGTCTCTGGGGAGAATCACCTGTACGGTTTACCTGTCCTGTATAATAACTGCGCCTGAAAACAACGTGTTGGCGGGTGGGATGCTAATCATTAAGATGACCTACTTCTCATTTTCCTTTTCATTTTCAAAAGCCGCGTTAAAAATCCATAAATTAAGGAAATTAACTGATGGAGCCCCTGGCATCTTTGTAAGCTATTTAAATCTTTAAATTTACAACATCTTCTGCATATATCAAGTAATTGAACTAACTGCGGGGATGTAACTTTAATGAGAAAATTTCCCTTTTCTGCTGGAGTTCGTACTCCAAAAACAAAAAAAAAAGCGCCCCAGGAAAAAAAAGTTGTTTATTCCTGCCAAGGGGATAGGAAGAACTGTATGAAGTTTCTTTGTAGCTTTGTGATACGCCGGAACAAAAGGCATATGGAATATTAAATTCATTATACTAATCCCAGCACCCAGTCATTCCAAACAAAAGTGACAACTGGGACGTTGTCTCCTGCTAACCTTAAAACAAAAGCACTTGACCTTTCTGAGAGAGGTGAACGCAGAACGGTTGCACTTGCAAGGTTTTGACACTAGTTGGTGCTGACGATCTAGAAATTTGGGAATGGGATGTTCATAGTTTTATGATGTTACTATTGCTACAAGCTTAAAAAGTGAAAACTGTACATATCAAAGCCACATCCCCAGATGTTAAATGGAGATTAGTGATGTAAGTGACATAGAATGCAACCACTCCTCAATATGAAATCCCTGAAAGCATAGTCTGGCTAGCAGGATGGTTGGAGGCCATGACCCCCCTTAGTCTGTCGTGTTTGCGGTCATTGTAGCGACTACCAAAAAGCCTTAGCTAGCACGGTAATATTACCCCCATCCAAAATCACAATGACTGGCAGCTCAGCTTTAAAGGGACACTAAACCTCAAGTCAATGCCGGTTTGCTAGTAATGTGATCTACTGTTCCTGGTTATCAGCCTTTTTAGGCTCGTGGAGGCTGACTTTGAGGCTTTTCAATGAGATGACAGGACAGACGGTCCAAAAAAATCCCTGCCCCCATGATCACTACTTGACTTCATATGTTTCTAGTTATAAGACCCTCCAGAAAGATTTACAGGGATTTATATGAATGTTAATAGCAGCTCATTTTATAAATTTTACCATTATGAAATGCAGAGTTCTCCTTTAAAAGAGGTTCTGCAGCATCAGATTTCCTTTTAGGATAGTAATATTATTTATTAGGGTGATGAATGCTATAGTGTTGTGGCCGGTGGCACAAATGTCCCCAAACTGACACTTTGACCCTGTGCAAAAGTTTGGGCTTTAATTGAAACTTATTTTTATTTTTTTTGTTATGTCTTGTCAAAAGAACAGAGGCTACAAAGCCTGTCAAAGATGCCGGGGATGGAGGGTGGGGGGATGTGAAGTATCTGCATGGGAGATCTTCATAGCAGACATCTCCAGCTAGCCGTGCTCTATAATTGAAATGGCGCGTTTAGCCAGGGGCTAGTACAGAGGGTGCATTTTGCAATAGCACAAAGCCTGTCTATAGACGTCATTTGCTATTAATGGCCTGGAGGAAGTCTAATGCCAACCATTAGCAGAAGAGAGGCTGAATAAGAGAACTTGGGGAGGGGGGGGGGAGTGCGTGTGGTGGGGGGGAAATTAGCTTAGGGGTGGAAGGGAAAAGGGTAATTTGGGGGGGACTGGAATGTAAATATAGACCTCTTAAAATTAAGCTGAGGGAATGAGGCTAATAAAGTCACATGAGGAAATGGAAGAATGGTTAACGCCCTTGAGGGATTGATGTATCAGATTAAGGGGAGCCTAAAAAAGGTTCAGGTTGCAAAGCGTTAAACGGCCCAAAATGTAAATAAACAAAACTGGATTTTTTGAGGGGTCAATGATGGGGCTATAAATGGGGTGAACGAGACATTTATTTATTTTACTTATATAGCGCCAACATATTCCGCAGTGCTGTACAGAAGCGACCATCACTCACTGTCCCCAGTGGGGCCCACAATCTAAATTCTGTAGGTTTTTGGAGTGTGGGAGGTAACCCCTGCAAACACAGGGAGAACATACAAACTCCATGCAGATGTTGTCCTTGGTCGGATTCGTACCCAGGACCCCAGTGCTGACCATGGAGCCACCCTGCTGCATGAATATATCATAGGGTTAATCCGGACAAATGTTTCAATATGTATTCGTTATTATGTTCATCTTTAAATGTACACAGTCAGATATTTTGCTACTATCTCAAGTTTCCTACATAAAATTGCTTTCAATGACCTTTTAATGCGCCAAATTATCCTATCGGCCTCATTTTTGGTACTTTGATGGCAAGCTTAAAAGGTGACTATAGCGCTAAAGACTCTTGTTACCCAAACGATAATTGGCCCCACTTCGATAACATGTATAATTAATATGTATACAATCTGATCCAACCGACTAAAATCATTTAAACCGTTTAGAAAACGTATCGGCCGAGTTTTAATATTTCCCCAGTCGCTATCTTGTAACCTATGCGTCAAAGTCGTGAGTATTGAATGTAGAAGCGATGAAGCCATTACTATACTGGGTGTGAATTTTACGGCAGATGACCATCAAGAGTGCGCAAAATTGTTTGCATCATTCCAAGGAATTGTGATGGCGCACCGATAATATAGTAACGTTTATTTATTGCGTTTACGGTCGGCTTTAGGTTAAAGGCAAAAAGAAAGAGCAAGACAGCACAACCCCCCTCCCCCCAAACATTAAGTTTTGCAGCAAGTTCTAGTGTAGCTGTAGCAATTGTAACACACAAAGTCAAAGGATGTGAGAAACGTGCCCTGTGTTACTTATTTGGGAACTGAAAATTTATGCCTCGCTGAAAGTGCCCGGGGAAAAATTACATCAGACGAAATGACAATGATTAAAATCAGCTTTTTCTCTCCCTCTCTCTGCCTGTGCCTTGTCTGCTGCTGCTGAAGCTGAAGCCCTGGCAGGAGCCCGGTGATCTCTGCACACACACACACCGTTATCCCACAGCTGGCACCGGAGGGGGGCACCTCTCAGAGAAGGCAGGAAGGGGGGGCAGAGCTGGGCCACTTCATTGGAGCTGATCCTTGCCCTGGAGGCGTTTGGAAGCCCAGAGCTAGGAGTGTGCAGCGCAATCTCTCTCCTCCTCTCCATTCTCCTGCAGCTCAGGCTCCTTCCTCTCTAGTCTCCAGGCTGCACAAGGGGTTTGAGGGGATTGTGGAACCAGAGACCAGGGGGTGCCCAGGAGAGACAGAGGGGGCACTGTTCCGGGGACTAGACAAGGCACACAGGGAAGAAGAGGAGGAGGAGGAAAAGATCTGGCCGGGATCAAGGTAAGAGAGGAGGAAGGGCTTGCTGAAAAAAGTGACTTGGAAGCGAAGGGGCACAGGAGCACCCCGATTCCTGCTGCAGGCTCCCCAGCAACATGCGCGGGGTCTCTAAACCTCGCAGGATGGATGTGGGGTATATCGCTAATACTATAATGCATTGTACTTGTATGTTGGGGAGGTGGAGGTGGTATGGCAGGAGATTAAGGGGAGGGGGAGACCCCTAATCATAGCTGGGTGTCATGTGGGGGTATCCTGGTGTCTTGTGTATGCATTGATCCTGCATTGGGTATAGCAGTCAGTCTGTGTGTGTGATGCCTGCAGTAAGTACTATCCGCTTTCATGTATTGTATTATATTTTATGTATTGTTTTCAATTGTATTGGAGGTTGGGGGGTGCTGGTGGCTTTATTTGAGGCATGGGATTTTCTGGTGGTGTCGATGTTTAGGACAGTAGGGGTAAGAATATGGATAAGTGCTTTGACTGGTCCAGGTTTTTCTGTTGTGAAACACAAGGGGGACAAGTGGAGCTGAGAGTTTTCATCCACTTCCTCCTGTCCAAAAGTTTCCTGCAAAGACTTGTGTCATTGGGTCCCCTGCTGTTTGGTTGATCTCAAGGGCTGAAGTGGTTACTTGGATAGTTATAATGTGTGGATAGATAGATAGATAGATAGATAGATAGATAGATAGATAGATAGATAGATAGATAGATAGATAGATAGATAGATAGATAGATAGATAGATAGATAGATAGATAGAATTGTTTTATATATGCAATTTATTATGTACACAGATGTAAAAATGTTGCATCTATCAGAAGAATATAACACAATGTATTACATATTTCAAAATTGTTTTAATTGTAACCAAAATAATCTATTGACTTTTAAACTTTGGTGATAATGACTAGTGACATTTAGCATGTCTGAGAAAATTTCGAGATTTCAAAAGGTTGAAAGCATTTATCTTCCAGCCACATACAGACCAACCGTCACTATGGTTGTGTATTATTGACTACATCTAGGGAATTATGACAATTTTTAAGACGATGTCATACATTTTTGTATTTCAAAAACATAAAAATTGCATATTTATCTTCCCCTCTTACATACCCTGGGAAAGTTGTCTTAGGACAACCGCTCACAAAACTTATTAAACATCTTCAGGTCACCATTACCATTTCTCCTGTGGACAGAGAAACCTCCTATGTGGCAGTGTAAGGGTCAATCCCAACACTTCTCCAATAGATGGGACAATTTTCCATTGGTCCACAAAAAACAGATTGTCACTACAGACGGTAGGATTGGCAGAATTGCACTTGCATCTCTGGCTGGCCTTACGATTTCCAAAAAGTAGGGGTGTGGCATCACCCCTGACCCTTCAAACTTTGCGCTACTCATGTAGTGAGAAACCCTCTTAAGGCAATGTAGAGGTTAAACCCATTCATGCTCCCGCTTTCATTATTCAAAAATATTTTGCAATCATGTTAATAATATTTAGCAACTGTGAACTTGATGTTGCCACATTTATCTCTCTCTGCCTGGTCTTACTACTAGGTTTGTGCAATCCACAGTTATTCATAGATTCTGGGGGTATTTCAGAAACCCTTCACCCCCAGCCAGTCCCTTTGTATGGTTTCCACAGACTGTAGAAGTATGAGTTACCAGGGTCCTGCAGCCGTGTACAGAGGTGGGAACAAACTTCATACGCCCAGTAATACTTCTTAGACTTTTGAAGTGGGATCTAAATGCATCATCCATTTGTGTGGAGTAAATGAGGAGTATTCCTGTAGGCTTTTGTGCTATGAAGACAACACCCTGGACTATTCTCTCTATTTCGCTCTTCTTTCAACATTCCTTGCTGTAGGGCTTTTGCCCCAGGCACGAAGCCTTGAATGGAGCGCTCTCTCCCTCCGACAAAAAAAAATAAAAAAAAATTGCCTTCTGTTTACCTTTTATGGTTAAAATAACAGCTTAAGCAAAGAGGCAACTTCATGGAGAAACGATTTCTTGAAATCTTCTCAAGCTGCAGCGACATAGCAAGTTTAATCACCCCTAGAGAGCGAAACAACTGTGTGCACAATGGGACACAGAGTCATTTTGTGTGTAAATGAGCGTGCTATGGCTTCACTTTACATGGGCAAATAGCTTTTACAAGCAACATTTGTGCAGCTACTTCCACAAAGACAGGGGGAAGATAATCTGGCTTTTCATAAAACTCAATGTGCTGGAGGAGGGAAAAACAAGACCCAGAAATAAAAAAACATCATTATTTGAAGACCTGGTATTGGTTTTGCCCCCAGCGAGTTCAGCCGTCACCCAATTTGTGCATAAGACCACCCTCCTTTTTATACAATTAAGGCTGCTGGTTCCTAATGCAATTGTGTTTAACCCACTCTAAGCCAGGGAGGTGGGGGCCCTTGACTCCCGGGGGCAAGTAAGCAAGCATCTGTGTTTGACTCAATGACATGTTATTATAGGTGGGAGATTCTTTTGGTCAGTCCTGGCATATCCCCCCCTAGGATGAGCATCAGTTAGGACGGTCCACTCAAAGGCACAACTACCTGCACACAGTCACTCTAGGCAGAAACACTGGCACTGCCAACAATCCCCTTTTTCTTTCCCCAAATGGTCTACAAGATGCATGGGATGCCCAATTTCGCAATGTCTTCTGGAAGAGGAAGAGGAAAAGTGGGTAACATGATCTTTTTAATTTAGATTTATTTTAGTTATTGTTTAATCATTTGTAATATTACAACATTCAAGGGGGGGAGTGTCGATACTTTTGCTCATTAATTCTCTATTTAACCATGTAAGTCTCTTGCATGTTGCACCCAAATTTTAGAGGTGAATAGTAAGGCCCTATAGCAGTGCAGCCTACAGGTGGAGTAGCAGATGACCCATTAGTTGTACATGGCCTTATCCATTTCTAATCTAGATTGGTGAATTATTTAGGTAAATGACCTTTCCAGAGTAATGAGCAACATGTGATATAGTATGGAGTCTCTTTAGTATAACGTGCACTGTGGCAGTCAGTTTATCTATCAATCATTTGAAATATTCATGATTGATGGATTGTATGAATTCATGGATTGATTTAGAACGTCTGATTGTACTTTTAATGGGTCACAACAGGTCAAAATGATATAAATGGAAGGTGGAGGTGGCCCTGACCAGAAGAGCAATCTAAAATATCAACGTTGTATCAATATATTGCTCATATATGTGGGATATCAGATTCTGCAAAGCAGATTATGTCATTTGGTATCGTCATGATGTGTAATCTGAGATTTTACATAGGACTGCAGGCTAACCTACAGAATAACTTTAACATTTGGAAGCTGCATTGTTTGTCAGTTAAACTCAGCTCTGCTACATCAGTATGTATGCACTTCTCGATAAACTATATATTTTCAGTGAATAAATGACTGCGTAACTATAACACTGTATCTCATCTCACATTACATAGCGAGTGTGTATCCACTGGGTAATAATGTGACACACAAAAGCCCTGCGGCTGCTGCTATTGTGTCTGGACTTTGAGTATTTTATTTCACACTGTAGTCCATATTGATCTTATTACACACTACTGCCAATTATTGTGTGTAAAATATAAGTGACTAGGAAACACATCATATCACATACCATTTGAAATATTCATTTGTATTTAGCAGGACACAGCACACTAAACTACATAGTTGTATGTACCGTGACCTTACAACTTTAACAGGAAAGTGCAGATGTAGCAGAGCTGATTTTCTCAATATACGCACTTACTTCTATATCACAAGGTATTATTCCACAAGGGACTGTAGAGAGACCTAGTACATTATCCTAACAAAGTTCCCAAAAGCAACAATGAAATAACATATTCAGCTCTGCTACAACTGTATTTGAAATGTTTAAGGATAACAAAAATAACACTACAACTGATGAGAGAGATGTTGGATGGTGATGCCACTTACTGGCCTCTTTAATATATGTCCTCACCCCTCCCTGTGTATATAGGAAACACCTGTAACAGGTACAGCACTGAAACGCTTCTCGGAACCTACATACTAGGGGTCATGTATTAAAAAATAGGTGCAGCTAATATTTTGGAGTAAGAGGGGGCATAAAATGAAAAACGTGCGCTATAACTATATAACATTTTGCCAGTCTAAACTTGCCAAACAGTTTTCTGCACGTTGCCGTTGTACAAAATGGTGCAGAAGTGTGTCTCATTCACGAAGCTCGTGCAACATTTTCTATCCCAAAATTCCTTTGGCAAACTATCAGTAGATCAGATCTGTCGTCCCATGTAAAAGATGCGCTATTTCATTTATTTGGTGATTTTACATTATTATACACAAAGTTACTATAGATGGAAATGTCCACACACCTGTCCTACCTGCTGCAACATTTCTGTCATTGCTTTTCATGTTACTGCTGCTCATTGTGTCTTGTACCCCAATGAATGAGTGTGTATGGGTAGGTGTCAATGTATAGTACTTGTTTCAAGTTCACGTAGTCTATTCGCCATTTCTGCAAATATGGCGCAATTGCAATAAAATGTGCAGCTGCCAAAACAAGAATTTTTAATAAAATTGTTCCCCATTTTTTGTTAGCGGTGTGAAGATTTAAAGTGGGCTCAATGAGGCTCCAAGTTGATAAGACTGTACAATGAATGTAATAAGATGCTTTTGAGAGTTTATACAGATGTAGTAGAGCCCTATTGAATGTATATGCAGATGTAGCAGAGGCCAGTTTAGCAGTCAATTAGTATATCCATCTGTCAATCCATTTATTTATTATTGACAGAGTGTGCACATTTTCATTGATCACCTCTTAATTTAAATAGCAATTTCTTATTGTAATTTTAGGAGGTCACAATAGGTCAAAAATATATGAAAGGAAGTTTAAAGGTGTCCCTAACCAGAGAAGCTTTCACTCAAGCTAGTATTGTTAGCGCAATCTAAAATATCAATGCTGTATAAATATATTGATCATGTGTCATATACCCTCAAGTATAGTAGAGCTGAGTTTGTCATATGGTACAGCTTATCCTGATATCACGATGTGTTATCTGAGGTTTTCCATAGGATCACAGTTAAACCTACTGTGTTTTACTCATTGTGCGTAAAAGAAACAGTTAATTGACAAATTCAGCTATGCTTCATCTATATACTGTAACTGGTAACACCCTATCTCTCCAAGGGTTAACCTTTTCATACTATATACAGGTCACGGATAACTTTAGTGTCTTGTACTTTAAATCAAGCAGCTGGTAACAATTTACATTTTTATGCATACATCAAAGGACTGGAGTCTTGGGTTTTCTTAGTATTAACCTCTGCCAATTGGCGCTGGCAGGTAGATTCATCAAACATTCTCAATACTTTCCTCCAACTTTTCTCCTCCAAATTGTAATGTCGTACTTAGCTTGGCGTTGTTTTCATGTTGTGCCCAGGTACAGTAGGTAAAGGCTGCGAGATGTTACAGTAGGTGAATGGATATGAAATGTACCCCGGTGTATAAAATAAATGCCTCGGGTACCAAGGAAGTCACTAATTTAGAGGTGTCTTGTTATTGAGACGCACTTGCAAAAAACCCCTGAATCTCAATTCACAAATTGGTTCTTCGTTTGTCAGGGGATATTTCACATCTAACACATAAGCCCACGACCTCTAATTAGAATTTTGCAGTTTGTTTTGTGCCCCTTGAGGCTGACACCTTGGAAAGGAAGAAGAAGAAGAAGAAGGAGAAAAAAAAAAAAAAACGTTCCTGATTTCTTATTGCTAATAAGCATATTCCACCTACCCTCTGGTATTTAAAAAAACGATGCAAATACGTTTAATTGCGTCCGTGGTTGTAATTTGTAAGCTAGATGTATGATCAGGAGGATGCAGGAATGATCTGATTAGATCTGTGATCACATCAATAACATAATAGTGATTGTACTGAAGGAGGACTTTTTTTTTTGCCTTTGCTATCAAGGAGGAAAGCAGCATGTCCCGTCTGTCTCTCACCCGCTCACCGGTCTCTCCTTTGGCTTCTCAAGGAATACCTCTACCAGCTCAGCTCACCAAATCCAATGCACCTGTGCATATCGACGTAGGGGGACACATGTACACGAGCAGCCTGGCCACCCTGACCAAGTATCCAGACTCAAGGTAAGGGCAGATCTCTTCATTTGCATGTTTAAATTAATGATAATATTCCATTGTGCCAAGATCAGACTGTTCTCTTAGTATCACTCTTTGTCCTCCTTTAACTCCCAGACAGTGGAATATGTCATCTACTTGCTCTATATCCATTGACTCCCCCAAAGGATTTTAAAGCACCATTAGAGAGTTTGGGGGGTTGGATATCTTTACATCAAGAAGAAAAAATGATGTTTGTTTCTGTAGTCTTTAGGAATTCTTTATATATGATATACTGATGTAGCAAAGCCGATGTGATATCTGTGCTTTTACATGGACATTTATGCACAAACCATGTCTAAAACTCAGCTCTGCTGCCTCCATATCATAGACCTATTCTGCAGCACCTTGTACTCACAACGGACGGACGCTGATCATGCTGGGCCTCACATACTGGACTCGCATCAGTCCCTGTTTGGCTCACCGGCCCATTTTCGCAAGCTACCACACACAGTCAGGTGATGAGGCCATTTGACTTCATAATAAATTATAATTTTCTTTTACAGAATTCTCTCCATTCGTACAAATTTGAAGCGATGCAAATAATCTACGATTTTTCTTCGTTAAATTTCAGTCTTAAATTTCAGTGAAAATTATTAATATTTTCCAGGCATTTAAACAG
Source organism: Rhinoderma darwinii (assembly GCF_050947455.1). Lineage (NCBI taxonomy): Eukaryota > Metazoa > Chordata > Amphibia > Anura > Rhinodermatidae > Rhinoderma > Rhinoderma darwinii. The sequence goes on from NC_134695.1 coordinate 90,258,822, forward strand.
ATTTAAAGAGACTTTTGAGCAAAATATATATGTAAAATGAATGGTACGAAGACGGCTTTGTTATGTGAATCATTTTGCAGCGTTAACGTGGGGCACAGAAATCAATTCCATTGGCTAATTATGACTTCCACTGTATAGGAAATAGAAGTTAAGCGAGTTAAAGGGCCACTACACCTAAAGTCAGCAGCTTAAAAAAAGCCTGTAATGTCAATCACACCTCTGTATGTAAATGCTTCTGGAAGTTCTCGCATACGAGAGATGAAGAAATGTTCATAGAAGCAGGGAATTTTCTGCACTTATGATTCATGCCATTGAAGAACACTACAGCCAACATATCCATTGCCTAAAATAACATGTAGTGTCCCCTGCTGGGGAACCCATAGTAGTAGGTCCCTGGCCAGTCTCCAAAACTTTTAACCCGCAAGTCATGCCTAACACCCCCCCCCCCTCCTCCTGAATCACATCTGTATGACCGTACACAGGCTTTTTTCATTAGCTCTTTGCTTCCAATTAGTTTTCTAATTAGCAGCATTTCAGATTATGGCAGTGGAGACAGGAGGGTGACTTTGCTGTGTTTTCCGGTTATGTCTGACACGCCTGTACACAAACTTATTAAGATACGGCCCGGCCAGGTTACTCACTGGTTGTAATTGGGTTCTTTGAATAACATTCCTTCTAGTTAAACTGTAACCATTTTTTTCCATTAAGCAAGGTCAGACTTAGACGCTGGTTTTTTTTTTTTGTTTTACCTTGGGATCCCGAAAAACAACAAAAATAATATAGAGGAAAATCCGCAGCAGCCCTGGAGGAGATCGCAGTTCAGTGTATGCAGCATACTTTCTGCATGGTAATTAGGAACATAACTTCATTGCCAGATGTTTGGCGAGACTTGCAGACATTACAACCCCTTTCACTGAGTTGTGAGAATTGCGCTGTCCGCGCTATGGCGTGCCTCTTGATTTGCAACTATATGAAAGCTTTATAGTAGTAGTGTCCAACCTGTGGCCGTCTAGTTGTCGCAAAACTACAACTCCCTCCCCAATAGCCTGCGGCGGTCAGGCCTTGCTGGGGGTTGTAGTTAGACAGGGCAACAAGCCAGAGCCAGGGCTGCTCCCAACTTTGGCTACTAGAGGGGAACGCCAAGCATGGGACCCACCTCTATGACATCCATAGGACATATTGAAAGAGGTTGTCATCCTGAAACAGTCCCTTTAAATGCTCCTATAAAGGCTAAAATTGGAATGAGGTGAAGCTGTCGAATATACATCCGATCCTGATTCTACCTCTGATCCAAGATTAGGATGATTGCAGGAGTCTATGTTAGGGCTTGTCCACGCGTAGCGGAATTGCTGCGTGTTTTCCGTCCGGAATTGCGGATGGAAAATACGCAGCAGAATACAGTAGTAGCTAAGCGGGTGAGATTTAACAAATCTCATCCACACGCTGCGTAAAGTTTCGGAACAAAAATTCACCTGCGGTGCGTATATTTTGTACTGCAGCATGTCAATTCCTGCTGCGGAAAGTGGACCGAATTGCTGCGTTTTTCACAGATGTCACCATCTCCCAGCATTGAGAAAAACGCAACAAATTCCGCACCATTTTCTGCAGTAAAACCCGCAGGAAATTATGCATTAATTTCTGCTAGTTTCTGCGGAATCGCTGTAGAAATTTTCTGCAGCAATTCCGTTATATGTGGACAACCCCTTACACTCCTTTACTTCATGCCCAGACACTCTGACGCAGATTGTATTGAATTGGCTCTTACCAATACAGCTCCCGTAAAGGTTGCCACACAGCTTTCCCGGATCCCTGAAAGGTAGTGTGTATCACTACATGACTATGTAGATTTTCCGCTGAGTGGGAAATGGCTTAGAAGAAGCAAGAACTTCAAGAACTTTTATTTAGTGTTTCTTGCTCTTTCAATGTCGTCACCCTGACACTGCTTTTCATGTAGCTCCAGTCAATCTGTGATGATGACGGTTACGCAAGCGTCTCTATATGTTTACAAATCACTGCTGACTGCGCCGAGCCGGGTAACAATTGTACTCTCGTTAGGGAGAGGCAGAAACCAGTTTCCTAAGTCAATTGATGATCCGGTCCTAATTACAGGTACTGTGTTCATAACTTTGACCTGCAATTAAAGGGATAGCGCGTTCTAACCTCCCTACTGGGTTGGTTCAATGACACGTGTTTCTATTTCAGGGGAGTGTTTACTTAAAAGCTAAATGTTAATAATACATGAGCATCAGTACGGGGAAGTAGGAGGACATTTTTAACATTTATTTTGCAAAACAAACAAATCTGCCTCCTTATTCATTATTTAGGAGCAAAGGACATGTGTCTGTATAACTAGTAAGGTTTTTCAATATGGAGTCTGGAAACGCTGAGTGCAATCCCTGTAGGAGATGTGATGGCAGCCATATTGGTTGTCACCCAGTTTTTCCTAAGGTGTAACTAAGGAACAGCTGAATAGCATGTGCAGCAACTTGACAGAGAAGCAGGACTCAAGTAATAGAAATTTCTTAGTTTTGTTTTAAGGGATCACTTTTTTTTTTTTTTTAAAGGGCTATTCCTACTTCAGACATTTCTGGCATATCTGCAGAATTTACCATGAATCTCTGATAGGACTCCCACCTATAGTGAAAACTGGGGACCCATCACTCCCTTTGGCCACCAGGGGAGAGATGGGTCCAGCAGTGGCTGCATATTGGAGGAGATAAGGTGAAGAAATGACCACGCATGTGAGTGGCTCTCTCCATTGATGTCTATGAGAGTCCGTAGACCTACCTCCACCTCCGGGACCCTAAACTATCAGACATTTGTGGTCTAATGCCATAAAATGTCCGAAGTAGGTATACCACTTTAACTTTCCTGAATACAAATCAAATAAAGGGCCAACGTGTTAGTGGCCCTTTAAAATAGTCATCCTTTATCCTTTTTTTCCCAGAATAGGTGTAATATATCTTTTATATAAACCTTAGCACTGTTTTATGAAACTTTGCAACCACCGACATCCTCCAGCCTTTAAAATCTTGTCTTCTGCACAAAGTCCTTCAGGCATTCCTGATACTAAGAGGTAATTATTCCTCCCCCGGACTCTCTTGCTTGCTTCCTTGTTGAGTTAAATATTAATTTTAGGAAGATATATATTAGAAAAAGTATGAAAAATTAGATTGCTGCTGCACTTCTCAGGTCTGATGACCCAGTCAGTGTATTTATGTGAGGGGAAAAAGGCAAAGGCCTTGAGAAATTTGTGAAAGCTCCAACCTTCTCTGCTCAACATCGCCTTCTGTATTTTGCTTCAAGCAAAAACCCTTAAGGGGGTTGTTCCAGAATTGAGAATTATAAGGATCGCTGGGGTCCCGAACCCCTACTCTTGCAGTGAGAAGGAGGTTGAACGTAGCATTGATCGACCATGTGCCCATCGCTCTATTCAATGTCTATGGGACTGATGAAAACAGCCGAGCAGTTTTCCTAGCTGTTTCTGTCATTCCCATATACTTGAAATAAAAGTAAAACCGGCGCTTTATTCAATGTCCTCCTTACTGCAATTAAGCAGTAAGGAAAAACAGCATGTTTGGGACCCCATTTTCACGATCGCTGAGGATCCCAGCGATCAAACAATTATCACCTATCCTGTGATTCTGGGAATACCCCTTTAATAGTGTTCAACAGATAACCACAGCGGAAAACCAAGGAGAGCATTGCAGGATTACTGAGTATTTGCAGGAATGGCGCCTTCTTTTTAGGGCATCAATAACGGAAGTTAGTTTGTGCATCTGCAACCACTAATTGTATTTATCCCCTATGGACCAAGGGTCCCATTACACGGCCTGATCAGGGCCATGTAAACAAGCGCCGATCAACGAGACATCTCTTTAATCAGCGCTCGTTTGCTCCGTTCACAATGAGCAATGCTTGGTTATGTGTGGGGATGAGCGATCGTTCCTATGATTGTTCATCCCATATATTTTCATTATTTCGGCAGCACATCTACCTGATTACACAGGGAGATTTGCTGCGGACAACGATAATATTTAATGCTGCATTAACGATATGATTAGCCGACAAAGGAGCGCTTCCTCGTTCATCTATGGCAGTGATCAGAAATTAGTGTTCATATGAAGGCTCGTTTGCCCAATAATTGGCCCATCTAAACATTAGGCTTATCATATAGGTCAAGGATAGGCCAAGCTTTATATCCTTTAGGAGCCTGGAGCCAATTTTAATTTCTTAGTGGCCAGACAATAGAACTTTTTCAGACATCAACAGAAAACAAATCCAAAAGCTTGATGGCTACTTGGCTCCTGGGATTTGTCCAGCTGTGATTTAGGCCTCATGCACATTGAGTCCCTACAGTTCTGTACTATGGAGCTGTAGTCACTCCGTATGGCGCCTCCATATGGCACCGCATTCTCCTGCTTCTTGGGGAGAATACCTTCGTAATACGACATACAATAAAACATGCCACAAATTTTGAGATATCAAAGGCGCACAGAGGTACAGTATGGGTCTATAGATTTCTATGGGTTCCGTATTGAATCAGATCTGTAATACGGCCATGTGCATGAGTAAGTCCTATTAGATAGTTCAGCTTAAAAAGTACATCAACAATATAAAAAATTAAGCAACTTAGTCTTCAAATAGTCTTCATTAAAAATCTACTGTTTTGTAGCCTTAGCACTTAAGAAGACCTATGTGTTTCCAAGGTTACAGACTACGAACAAACCCTGTGTAGTCACACCATGTCATTCCTAATTTCAGTCTGCTTTCCTTATCACCATTAGTAAAAGTTTAGGAGGAGAACCCATTAAACTTTATTTATTGTATGTCAGAATTCAGCCTCAGAATTGGGCGGTTGTATAGGTAGGCATATCCACAGTGCAGCCTATAGGGGCACAAGACATTCATAGAGGTTAGATTAATATGGACTATCATATTCCAGACATAGGAAATTCTTAGCTGATTATCATTAAACCCTGTTCAAATTTCTGACCGTAGATTGGAAGCCATACACACAGTATTCTCACAAATTCTAAAATTGTTGATCTAACTGTGGATATGGAGCCTGTTTCACATTTGGAAATGTGATAGGTGACATTGCCATCTAATCACACAGACTGTATAGATTATGGTGTAGGATGGGTAGGTGCAGGGTGACATCCTCATTACCATGTTCACATATCAGGATGTCATAGAGTTGGCCTGTCCCTGTGAATCTCATACTGAATGTTCAGAGATGAATACTTTATACTCTGCTCACTGGGTCTATAGAAAACACGGGCAGCAGATTGCCCAAGGCCCGATGAGATTCAGAGCCAGAGGCTATTGACCTAGTGTTACAGCTGTAACATGTGTATCATGTGTAGAGAAAATCTGCACACGAGAGGGGGGAGGGGAGGGAGACCTCTCTACAGTGCTAAAATTATCATCAGAAATCAGGGGCTTCACTGCTTAATACTCAAATGAGTGACGTGAAAGATGCAACTCCTGCTGCTCTGTGCCTTACAACTCAATACGATTACTATGAAGTAATGACTGACCGGGAGATTGATAGAGGACCTGGAAATGTGACCATTAAGGGTCATTATATATTTTATAACCTGTATTACCTGTATACAAATGTCTCACATTACATTTTTCTGTCTGTAAACCTTTTGTATCTGCTCTGCATTTATCACATTTGAAAGGGCAATTCCACTCTTCAATAATATCACAAGACTATAACTACAATAATACTGCCCTATGTACAAGAATATAACTACTACAAAGCTGCCCCCTATGTACAAGAATATAACTACTATAATACTGCCCCCTATGTACAAGAATATAAGTACTATAATACTGCCCCCCTATATACAAGAATATAACTACTATAATACTGCCCCCTTAATACAAGAATATAACTACTATAATACTGCCCCTATATACAAGAATATAACTACTATAATACTGCCCCGTATGTACAAGAATATAACTACTATAATACTGCCCCCTACGTAAAAGAATATGACTACTATAATACTGCCCCCTTAATACAAGAATATAACTACTATAATACTGCCCCCTATATACAAGAATATAACTATTATAATACTGCTCCTACGTACAAGAATATAACTACTATAATACTGCCCCTATATACAAGAATATAACTACTATAATACTGCCTCCTATATACAAGAATATAACTACTATAATACTGCCCCTATATACAAGAATATAACTATTATAATACTGCCCCTATATACAAGAATATAACTAGTATAATACTGCCCTATGTACAAGAATATAACTACTACAAAGCTGCCCCCTATGTACAAGAATATAACTACTATAATACTGCCCCCTATGTACAAGAATATAAGTACTATAATACTGCCCCCCTATATACAAGAATATAACTACTATAATACTGCCCCCTTAATACAAGAATATAACTACTATAATACTGCCCCTATATACAAGAATATAACTACTATAATACTGCCCCGTATGTGTAACGGCAGGGGGTAGGGAGACGGACAAGTGAGCCCTAATCTACCCGCCACTCTGTCCCTGCCTACTTGCAACGACCCGCCCTAGGCGACGGGGTACAACTGGGCGGCGGTCCCTGCGCTAAGTAAGTGCACGACAAACACGACAAACATACAAGGAACACAAGCAAGGAAAAGGGGCCGTTGCCCACGGCAACACCGTGAGCAACCAGAGTGGTGAACGAGCCGAGTCAAGCCAGGAGTGTGCGAGGTACAAAACGAAAAGCAGAAGAGTAGTCGGTAAGCCAGGGTCGGTATGGAGCAGGATCAAAAATAGCAGGAGCTGTAGCTGGGCCAGGAACCACAAGGAAGGAAACAAAAGCAATAACAAGCACCGAGGGACAGGAAGTGCAGGCTTAAATAGACCGAGGGCGGGAGCTAGCTGAGTCTGGCCAGGTTACGATAGGCTCTCCCACTCCTAAGCCTGCCAGCCTGAATGGTGGAAGCAGGAGTCAGTCTCAGGGATGTATTCTCAGGTGCTGACTGATTAGTTCTGGGAGTTAACCCCGCAGTGCCTGGCAGATCCTTTACAGTATGTACAAGAATATAACTACTATAATACTGCCCCCTACGTAAAAGAATATGACTACTATAATACTGCCCCCTTAATACAAGAATATAACTACTATAATACTGCCCCCTATATACAAGAATATAACTATTATAATACTGCTCCTACGTACAAGAATATAACTACTATAATACTGCCCCTATATACAAGAATATAACTACTATAATACTGCCTCCTATATACAAGAATATAACTACTATAATACTGCCCCTATATACAAGAATATAACTATTATAATACTGCCCCTATATACAAGAATATAACTAGTATAATACTGCCCCTATGTACAAGAATATAACTACTATAACACTGTCCCCTATGTACAAGAATATAACTACTATAATACTGCCCCTATATACAAGAATATAACTACTATAATACTGCTCCTATATACAAGAATATAACTACTATAATACTGCTCCTATATACAAGAATATAACTACTATAATACTGCACCTATATACAAGAATATAACTACTATAATACTGCCTCCTATATACAAGAATATAACTACTATAATACTGCCTCCTATGTACAAGAATATAACTACTATAATACTGCTCCCTACATACAAGAATATAACTACTATAATACTGCTCCTATATACAAGAATATAACTACTATAATACTGTCCCCTATATACAAGAATATAACTCCTATAATACTGCCCTCTATATACAAGAATATAACTACTATAATATTGCCTCCTATATACAAGAATATAACTACTATAATAATGCCTCCTATATACAAGAATATAACTACTATAATATTGCCTCCTATATACAAGAATATAACTACTATAATAATGCCTCCTATATACAAGAATATAACTACTATATTATTGCCTCCTATATACAAGAATATAACTACTATAATACTGCCCTCTATATACAAGAATATAACTGCTATAATACTGCCCCCTATATACAAGAATATAACTACTATAATACTGCTTCTATATACAAGAATATAACTGCTATAATACTGCTCCTATATACAAGAATATAACTACTATAATACTGCCCCCTATATAGAAGAATATATCTTCTATAATACTGCCACCTATGTACAAGAAAAAAATACTAAAACACTGCCCCGTATATACAAGAATAATATTTTAAAGGCCATGACCACACCGCCATGACAATGTGCTGATTAACTGTTATATATCTATGGAAGTTGCTGATGAGTTTTCGTTTCTCCTACACAGTGGCCTTTGAAATCAATGGGTGATATGGTTCCTCGTGAGGGAGAGATGTTCTTTGTTGCAGCTATCTGCTTCTCTGGATAATAGAGGAGCTGCCAAGTGCGGAAGCCCCTCTATTACATTCATATGCCCTAAAAACCAAATGTAAAGGGGCTGTCTTATGCAGACAACCCTTTACGGCTTTGTGCACATCACATTTTTGACCGACATTGAAAGGCCATGTACACCTTTGGAAGAAATGTTATTTTTTTATTAAATCAATCAATCTGTTATGTGTTTTTAAGCAATTTTCAAATTGATTTATTAAAAATTGTTTTACTTTTTATTATACAGCTTATATGTATACTGTATACATAGAAGCTGTAACGTTCTCTCAGCCGATTCGGTCAGTTCAGTTATGAAGTCAAAGACACGCAAGACCCACTCTCAGCCGAGCTGTAAGTTCAGCTGAATTGATGAATTCGGCTGAGAGAGAACGATACAGCTTCTGTGCATACAGGATACAAAGAAGCTGTATCTAAAAAAAAGTTAAAAAAATGAATACATTTATACAAAAGTCAATTTGAAAATTGCTTAATAACACATTGATTTAATAATAATAATTTTTTTTAAAAAAAATTCCTTCCATGAGGTGTACATAGCGTTTAAAGCGGTTTTCCCATCAGGGACATTTATGGCATATCCACAGGATATGCCATAAATCTTAGATAGATGCGAGTCCCACCTCTGGGACCCGCACCTATCTTTAGAACGGGGCCCCCTAAACCCCAGTCTACCTCTCTGTGCTCCGGCTGACTCGAGTGATTCCCAACCATGAAGAAGTAAACAACGTAGCTCGCTGAGCTACGCTGTTTCCGTAAGTCCTTTAGAACTGAATGGTAGTTACAGAAATAGCGTAAGCTCACCAAGCCATGCGTTTTTCTTCTTCATGGTTGGAAATCACACAAGTCAGCCGGAGCACAGAGATGTAGGACGAGGTTTAGGGGACACCGTTAGAGAGATAGGTGCGGGTCCCAGAGGTGGGACCCGCATCTATCTGACATTTATGACATATCCTGTGGATATGCCAGAAATGTCCCTAATGGGAAAACCCCTTTAACGTATACGCTGGGAAAAGCACCTGACATATACATTAAACGTAGACTGTGACAGATGCCTTAATAGTGGCATCCATCACCATACAGTATATATCAAACGTATAAGTCATGAACGCTCATGACACTTTTCATGACAAATACGTTAAACCTATACCATTATCATTATGGGTGATGGATTCCAATTTTAGGAATCCGTTTAATACATACATTGCCCATAGATTATAATGATATCCGCTTAACATATATGTAATGAAAAGATATTGAAAAGCCCATGGCGCATGTGTTAAAATTATACCTGTGAGGTACGACATACTGTGGCGTACGCAACCCATAGACTCCTAAGTTAAGAAAAAGTATACCACGCGGTATACTTTTTTCTGCGGGATCTTTCGGGATGGAAAAGTGTGGTCTACTACACTATTCCATCCTTCCCCAAAAAAAGTTTACTGTCAAATACCAGCCCAACAGAGGGCAAAAGTCTTTTTGCCTCCATTGGACTAATGGAGCCCTATGGACACGTTTAGAGTGTACCTCAGGAGATTACCCAACATACATGCTAAACGTAGGGCCAAAACATAATGTGTACAGAGCCTAAGGACCTTATGTTTACCTGTCTTGTCTGTTTTATGCTCTGTAAAATCATGTTTACAAACAAGAGATGTTGCTAAATTAGCTTCCATTATTAGGATTTGTCCACATTTGCGTTGAAGCCTCCATCACAGATTCCGTCACATGATACAAAGAAAAGAACGCTTCATGCAGCTTTATTTTTCCGTTAAAAAGACAGACACCTCAGCAAAATTGTGCGAAAGATCCAGCCAGCACAGCGTTGTTTATAAACGGTAGCCGCAACGCTGATGTGAACAAAGCCTAAGTAAAAAACAAACCGTAAGGTTACAAAGGTACATCTCCTGTACCATTAGAGGTTTGTAAATATTGTTGAAAAGAAAAAAAAATCAAAATAAAGACAATTTTCCAATTTAAAATAAATTAGATAAAGAAAATGAGTGAAATCTGAGTGGCCATTGTATCAAAATGTATTTCTTTTTCTTTGCTCTTCAGAATAAGTCGTTTGTTTAATGGTACAGAACCCATCGTCCTGGACAGTTTAAAACAGCATTACTTCATCGACCGGGATGGGGAAATTTTCCGCTATATCTTAAGTTTTCTACGAACCTCAAAGTTGCTGCTTCCTGAAGATTTTAAGGTAGGATGCAGATGAAAATTCTATCTTTATAAAAATTTGAAATAACACATTTATAGGTCTCTATGTGTTATCTGTCTTTATATGTCTCTATGTGAATTTCCTGACAAAATACCTATGATGTGTCAAACAGATGTTTATTATCAGATAAGTGGGGATCCGGCAAATGGAATCAAAGGTATAGTGGCCGAGCAGACACTCTTTTGTATTGATGATCGCCTTATAAGTTAGTTAGCTCATTAAATTTTGCAATGCACTGGCCAGCTATAGGTTTATCCAAAGCCATCCTCATACATTAGATGCCTGTTAGTGGATCCCACGGTTTCTGTTGGATTTAGCCAATGATTGAATGTGTATAGGGAATGGCTGAAAGACACTGCTTGGGAGTAATTAACACTCCTGTCTGCTCCCGGGGGGTAGTTAATATGGCCATATTGAAATTTTAATGCCCTATTGCCGTAACACCCCTTTCTTTTGCAAGTGTCTGCTATCTGGCCCTCTTCTCCCATCTGCACAGTAGTTAGCACTGCTGAGATGACAGGAGTGATAACTGCTGGCCGCTACCTAGTGATCGGTTTTACCTTCTGAATCTTCAGAGTGGTTATTTATGGTCCTGTAAACATTTTTTATTCTGCAGGTTTGTCTAGCACGGCAATTGTGGTTACTGGTTGACAAGTGAGAACTGGGTGATATGGTGGCTGGGAAGTGCCTGAGGTCAAGCAGCCTAGAGGGCCATGGGTTCCACACCAGATGGCCGGCAGAGAGTTGGATTCCTGTATGAAGATGATTGGTTAAAAAACTAACATTATGTGACATCACTGTGTTGGTGGTGCCCAGGGCAGTTTCAGCTTGCCCCTATCGGTTGTGCAGTGATTCTTATGCCATCTGTCTAGATGTGACTATATAAATGTTGTACTTTATTTGAGCAGGGGGGGCCATGGTTAATTTCAGGGCGAGATACATCACTTTCTCTTCCCAGGTGTATTATATCCCATAGAAATGTGTATTATACATACTTCAAAATCTCAGTGTATGCTTTACATGGCATTCATCTCTTTTCCTTGTATCTGAATAGATTATAAATTAAAAAGAACAGAAGAGGGAGACAAATTTACTGCTTCTTTATTTTAGGCTCTGTTAACATTATCTTTGGGCCAGACATATCAAAAGTTACTATAGGTTTTGAAGAGTCGTACGTCTTCATATACGTTTTTAGAAGGTACTCATGAGCAGCCCGCTACATTACTTGGCACCGCAAAAAAACTTGTATGATATTATACAGTTAAAAGGGAAAAAAAAAAAGTATACCTCAGCTGTACAGCCAGCTGGTTTGACACACATAGAGCATGTTTACCAAGATCGCCATGGGCCTTTCAAGAGAAATGTGTGAGGGACCCTATTGCTCTCATGTTCAATGCATATGAACAATATTTGCAACTGTGGTTGCAGATATGTTGCATCCTATGCCCCTTTAAGAATCAGAATCCAGACAGCTACGTTGACAATACACAGAGCGGTAGCCGCGCAAGGCCAAAACCACGCCCACATGTGGTGGCGAACGGCCACACAATTTTTCTGATAACACCACAGTTTTATCCTAGAAAATTATGTGGCCATTTCCTACTCGGGGTGCTGTGGTTTCGGCTGTGTGTGGCTGCCACTCCGTGTCTTCTCTTTCTTAAAAACATCAGAACTCGGTTGGGATCTAAGAGAATTTGTCAAATATTTGTCCTGTCTTAGTAAGGACTGGGCTACTTGTGACATGGGCAGAGTCTTGATGTGAGGAAGGGCATGGAGATGAATAGCAGTATAGAGAATGATAGTAAAAGAAGCACAGAGTGTTTCAGGAGGGGAGGTCATCATCCTGTGGGATACAATGGAACCCCCCGTGCTGCAGGTCCATCTGTTGAAGGGCAGCAGCTGCAGGAGAAATAAAAACAACCACTGCATGCACACTTCCGTCGGCCGTTGTACAGCCCTAATGACTGTTCCGTAAAACACGGACCGCACACAGATGGCTTCCGTGTGCAGTCCGTTGTTTCACGGACCAAATCAATGAAAAGGTCGAGATTGTTCCGTCAAAAACGGACAGGAGTAGGACCTGTCCTATTTTTGACGGAACGGCCACACGGTTCCGTTAAAACAACAGAAGTGTGCATGCCCCATTGAAATGTATCTGTCAGGGTGCTATCAGTTAAAACAACGAATAGCACCTGAAGTGGGCATGAGGCCTTAGTAGAAGGGTGTTGGGTAATTGTATACAGAAGATAAATATAGTATTTGTGTTTTTCGAATTAGCAAACACTTTGGAGAGTGTAAAACACATGCAGTTTTCTTCTCTCCCTTATCCTGAGCCGCGTCTTATGTTAAAGAAATCATTACAACGGGCTGCTGAATATTTATCAGTTTTCACCTTTGTTTAATCAAATAGAAGAAAGTGCCGTTGGGTTAAATCGTGTTTCGTTTCACCCCGGCAGTTGTGAAAGTTGTTAAAAGTTTTGGAATATTTAGTGTTGAACAATTTGAGATCCCTGTTCATTTCTGCCAAGCTTACATGAAGCCACCATTGTGTGGGAGGTGAAACTAGAGGAGAGGGCCGTCTGTACGACTTGTGGTGCTTAGGGAAGGGGTGTGAAATTGCAGTATATATGTGAAGTGTTGTACTTGAACCTCTCAGGCTTTAGAGAGTCGGGATCATTGTATAAATTTCATTTGCATTTTCTAATCTTTGTGCATAGATAGATAGGATACGAGAGAGATAGATGCAAGAGAGATAGATACGAGACAGATACATACGAGACGGATACATACGAGACGGATACATACGAGACGGATACATACGAGACAGATACATACGAGACAGATAGATCGATCGATCGATCGATCGATCGATAGATAGATAGATAGATATGAGATAGATAGATAGATAGATAGATCGATAGAATCCAGCAGCACAGGCTTAAAGGGGGTGCAAGCCTTAGGGAACTGACCACTGTCCCTCTAGACAAAAAGCAGTAAATAGACAGCACTCACAAAGGCTTATAGTGAAAAGAGAGGGTGCTTTATTGACCCCAAAAGTGCGACATTTCGGCTCACACAACCTGAGCCTTTCTCAAGCAGTTTTTAGTGCTTGAGAAAAGCTCAGGTTGTGTGATAGATAGATGATTGATTTTGTTTTTCATGGAGAATCCGCAATCATTTATGTAAATCCTTTTAATGGCAACAGTATTTTGGTTGAAGGGGTTTGCAGGTACATTTATATTGATGGCCTATCCACAGGATAGGGCATCAATATCAGATCAGTGCGGGTCTGACTGCCGGTACCCGCACCGATAAGCTGACTGAACGGGCAGCAGCGATGGATGTGGCTGCGTCTTCTTTATAGTTTACCAGAAACAACGTCGTACACATCAGTAGCGGCTGTGCCTGGGATTGCAGTTTTCTGTAGCCCGGTCCCATTCAAGTAGCGGATGTGTACCGTGCTGTACCTGGTAAACTATGAAGAGGCCGCAGCGTTCGTCATTGCAGCCCCTTTAGTCAGCTGATTGGTGGAGGTGCTGGGAGTCAGACCCCCAAAAATCGGATATTGATGCTCTATCCTAAATATAGACCATCAATATAAAAGTCCCGGAAAACCCCTTTAATTCCGATATCTTTATTATAGGGAATTTATTTTTATGCAGTTTTCTAATAAAAAATTCCACCATATATCTACACATTTTTCACATTATAAATCCATATCTTATATATATTCACATGCATTGTGGTATCTTTGGTGAAAATTTTGGGTTCTGTAACATGTGAACCTAGCCAGTGGTGACTAGAGATATGTAAAACAATTTGCCGAATTCGCCAGTCTATTAAATACAATGGGAGATTCGATTTACCAATGTATCCTAATGACCAGAAAATCGGTAATACTCTAAACAAAAGTTTTCATTACCTAGAGCCCACGCACAAACGTATTACAAATCTGTATGGTATGGATCGGTTATGACCCATACTGCACCACCATGTGCCTTTGATTTTATAAGGAGGCACACAGATTTTTTTTTTCTCAGTGGCATATGCCATGGGATGCCGAATTACAGAGGTATTCTCCAACCTGCTTCTAAGGAAGAGTATGGTGCCTCATGGAGGCATCGTATGGCATCACACAGAGTGCCTACAGCTTTGTAGTATAGAGGCATTGGGATTCTGCACAGCTTAGCCATGTACCTGGACCCTCGTACGGAGGATTCCAGGGAGATAAGACTTTTTTTTATCCATAAGGACTGAGCATAGTACTTTTCATTTTCACACTGGTTTTTGCTGAACACTTGTATCCCAACAATGGTACCATTAGGTGCTGTTATTCAGCAGACGGCCTGGCCTCAGCAATTGAGCAACTTTTAAATCTGGCTGTGTTGGTTGTTAATACCCCTCAATGTTGTAGACAGCTCAACCTTTCACGCCCAAGAGACAGCGTTACGACAGGGTTTTTACTATGATCTCTAAAAATAACCTAGGGCTTCTCGTAACCTTTGATGTGTTACTTGTAGTAAGGCTGGCAAAAATACAGCCTGAAATAGGTTGCCTTCAATATGGAACTTTTAGTATTTTAATGGTTGATACCTTGCTTCACTCGAAACTAGAAAGTCAAAGGCTATGTACACCTTAGACGTTTTTATTTTTTAAAAAAATTCTATCAGTGTGTTTTTTGCAGCTTTCTAAATATTTTTTATTAAATTATTTTTACTTTTTTGAGATACAGCTGCTTTGTATCCTGTATACAGAGCAGCTGTATATTGTGCTGAGACCTAAATCTGTCATTTCAGCGGCATTGACTGGTTCAGTGATAGTGGGTCCTGCGTTATTCCGTCACGCAGTATTCCCCTTTTATTGATCACATCTAAGATATATATATATATATATTCCACATGTAGGCACTTCTAGAAGAGTGGACACAGCCCAAATATAGATTATAAAGGGCTTACATGACAATGTTGTTTGTGTGTACTAGTTGTGGTGATTAAACCAACCATTTAGAAAATGGCTGATTAATATATTGGCAAAAGAAGAAATTGAGAATTCTGATTGGTTGATTATAGGGGTTGTATAAGATTGGAAAAAAGGCCCCCCCCCCCCAGAGACAGCACCACTCTTGTTCATGGGCTATGTCCGGTATTGCAGCAGCTCAGCCCCATGCATTGCGATGCTCATACTATGGTGCAGTAAAATACAGTATTACAAATTATTACAAGAAGATTGTATGTTTCTAGGATAGTAATAGGACATATGTACAGGACAGTCTTACTAAACAGACTCTCAGTATGGCCGATAACACCAATACAAACAGGTGCATCTCCTGCAACAAAAAAATATAATCTGTTCCATTGGACATGTTTCTTTACCTATGGTGGTTATTACTACAGTAGTAGGTTTTAAGGCTCTGTTCACACTATCATCATTGCTTCTGGTATTACCAAAGCCATGATAGTTATAATAAATCTGCTTTTTAGCAGATCCTGATGGATCTCACGGACTTGAAATCCATCAGGTTTAAAAAAAAAAAATCAGGAAAGAAAAGCGCAATTGACTGTTAGGGTGGAAATTACCCCAACAGTAGTGTGTTGCCAAAGCATCACTGTTAGCAAGTTACCATTGGCTTTTGCAGATTTATTCATTCTGTCCTAAATTTAGGATAAAATTAGACCAGACATGCACCAAATTTATCACAGTGGTGACTGTTGTAGAATAAATTTGTCACTTCTTGCTAGACATAAGACACTTTTCTCTTCCTTATGCCGCTCTTGGCTGGCATACTTTATATCATTATTTTGCTCCAAAAAATGTCGCACACCGGTTATAATTCAGGCGCATTTTATGACTCCTCTGAATGACACTCCTTTTCCAGACATTTCAGAACTGTTTAAGGTGCAAAAAGTGTCTAAAACCCAATAAATTTGGCAAACACCATGAATGCCACTTTTTTGGTGCCTTTTGCTTAGTTACTCTTCCCCCCCCCCCCCACCACCACATTGTCCCAAGAATTCTGCTTGAGGATGAATACTCCAATAACAAAACCCCAAAAAAATTCACATTATTCATCATATTGTGAGCCACAAACAGATATTCTGCCCATTAAATGAGCAACTATCAACAATACAGCATGTCGATCGGCGCTCGTTTGCTTTATTCAAACCGAACAATGGTAGTATGGGGACGATTGATAGTTAATGCTGTTATTCGTGTCCATGCATCTTGTCGTTCACACATTCCCTATTTACAAGGCTTTTTTTGGTCGCATAGAATATGCATTTGCTCGTTCATTGGCTGATCGCTGCCTTGTTTACTCTGAGCAGTTATCGGGAACAAGCGCTCGTTCGCCCGATCATTGGTCTGTGTAAAATGGCCTTTAGCAGCTCTCCTCTGTGGCTGATAAAGGGGGCGCTCCTCTTTGTGTTTATTTGCCCCATTAACGCATATAAAAACCCCTACAAGTCTCTGCTATGGTAAAGATCCAAAACTATTTTTTTTTTTACTGAAAACAAAAACATCAATAAATATTAGATTTACGTAGGTTAATAAAGTCTCTGTAGAAAATAACTATAATGTAATTGACCTTTCCTAACGAAACCCCAACTTTCCAATTTTTTTTTAATTATTTTATTTTTTTTGGGTGGGAAGGGATAGGTGCAAACGGATCAGGGGTATGATTTAATTAATACTTATTCTTGGACTACACACATTGAATTTGAAGGTATAATGTTTTAATGACAACGATGGATCAAAGGACAGAGATGGCGCATATGAAATTAGTGTTAACAGCTTGTCCTCAGCATGCGGCCTATCGATCTGGGTGCCAGTTAATCTCAAACCTGTGTTTTCGGTATTTTGTATAAGAGGGACGAAAAGTTATTGGGGCTCTTGGGCGACTGTAATTACGTTTGCCAGAGGCTGTGCTGTGTCGGTAGCTAATTAGCTCCCGGTAACTATGTAAATGGAAATTCACTATTAAAAAGTTCAATCCTCACTTCTAGCATGACTAATTTTTTGAAAATTATATTTTTTGTATACGTTCATTTGATTTTCAGGTGCGGAGAATTTTAATGTATGTTAAATTCAGGGACTTTTTACCAACGAGAATGGGACTGCAGATATCAGCTGCTTCCAGCTCATTTCTTCTATATTTTTTAAATGGGAAATAATTTCTCTCTCTTACTCAACTGGTAGAAGAATTTACTGAAAGTTCATAAAAAATGTTCTTAATTCTCAATAATAGTTAATAATCTGGTGTATTGTACACAACTGCTGAGAACTGCGGCAGTCCTATTTTCAGGATTTAGAAGTTACAGCTCATTGTCAGGTATAGATCGGACTCATCTCTTCCATTCACAAATCCATAGTTGTGTGGGCATTATTGAAATGTGTTGTCATCTGAAGCCGGTTTCGTGTTCTAGAGAGATGTTCTAAAAAACATGTTCACGGAGTTTATAATAATAATAATAATAATAAAAAAAAACAACATATAAAAAAAATATGTATTTTTGCATCGAGTTGGACTGGCCTATTCACGTTTGTTCCAAGATGAATAATAATTTCTGTTGGTGTGTGTGTGGCAGGTGAACCCTCTTCTGTGTTTCCAGGGGTAATTTAGCCAAAGAGAAAACACCTTGTTTTGGGTGAACCATTATTGCCTTTAATGTTTTTCTCCTAAATTCGCATGGGTTCCAAATTTCTGTGCCATGCGCATTAGAGTTTAGTCATATCTCGGCTCTTTTTCACCTGGGGCAAGAATTTAGTTTGCTGCCTTATTCTTGCACCTAAATACGCTGGCCAAATCCCAACTGGCACCTAATACAAAAGGGGGTACATGTCCTGACAGCCTCCCCTAGAATGCTCTCTTATAATTTTGAGATTTCTGTCCCAAAACGGTCAACATTATTCAAAACTTTCATCCAATGTCTATTGCCAGATTAACAGACACATTGTTCTGTCTTTGCACTGCTCAGCCACATCAAGTTTAAATTTTTTTTTACAATGCAATAAAATAGCAGTAGTGATATTCACCTTACCAATCCCCCGACGCTTCCCGGGCCCTCCGCCAGTCTTTGTTCTTCCTGTTCCAATGATGGCTCATCGACACGACATTTGACCGCAGAAGCAATCACAGTGTCGACACCACTGTGGTCAGTCATTGGCTGCAGTGGTCACACGTCATTTCGACATGTCATCGCTGGATCAGGAAGAACAGAGACCGGCAGGGGACCCGGGAAGCATTGGCATGGGAGCGGCAGGGGATTGGTAGGGTATTACTTCGGTTATTTTATAGCATTGTAAACTTTTTGTAAAGAAAAGTTACGCGGCTGGACAAGCCCTTTAAGAGTGATTGTCATCGTTTCTCCAAGACTGTTTCAATAGAAGTTTTGCAGGGGAGAAGCTTGTCATCCACTCAACCTCATTCCAAAAAGGAAAAGAACCGTGAGGACTGGGGCTGTCAATGTTTTGTAATACTATTGTCCCACATGAACTGCATAATATCATGGAATCAGTTGGGTTTCTGCTTTGACTGGAATAAAGCTGGCCAAAGAGGGGAATATTCTGCTTCTCAATCCAATGCAATGCTCAATCAATGATGCTCAATCTATTAGTCACATGTACTACAGTTTTGGCACATTATATACAATAAGTTTTCTGTCCAAAAGCTTTTTGAAATTCTAATTGGCTTGGAAGGTTGTTTGGCAGGTGCCATTGACTTACTTTTCCTTTCATGTGGTCTTAGGAATTAAATCTATTATATGAAGAAGCAAAATACTATCAACTCCATCCTATGGTGAAGGAACTGGAGAGGTGGAAACAGGATAAGGAGCATCGGAAGCATTTCCAGCCATGTGACTGTCTAGTAGTGCGGGTGACTCCAGATCTTGGAGAGAGGATTGCACTGAGTGGAGAGAAAGCATTAATAGAGGAGATCTTTCCTGAGACAGGAGATGTCATGTGCAACTCTGTAAATGCCGGATGGAACCAAGACCCAACTCACGTCATCAGGTTTCCACTCAATGGCTACTGCAGATTAAATTCTGTGCAGGTAGGCTTTGGCTATAAATGCCATTTTAATTTGTTCTAGTATTGTCCCTGTATTCCAGGTCATAAGATAAGAAACATATTAAAGTGTAGCTTTGGTTTGACCCAACACTTATTTCAGAAAACTGCTTAAAAGGGGATTGCCAATGAAAAGCGTTTTTTTGCCAGCGACCCTTAATGGTTGCGGGTGAAAAACGCAGCGAAAACTGCAGCAAGAATGTGCAAGCAGGTCAAAATCTGCCTCAAAATTCCTGAAGGATTGTTGAGATTTTTCTCTGCCTGCAAATTCCTCCATGTGAACAGGGCCCAACTATTATGTGAGACCAATCTGAGATTACCATAGGTGACTTGGCGCTATAAAAAAAAAAAAGAAAGTATAGAGAACTGTAACGTATAGGAATAAATGTATAGCTTGTGTCTCCTTACATTGACTGAATTTGATCAGCCTCCCATATGCCCAATAACCCAAAAAAAGAGATTAATAAAAAAAAAAAAACATTCTGCCATTTCGGAGAATGCAACAATGTATTAATGCATAATTTATGTCTTGCTCATAATTAAATGATGGAGCCTGCGGTATGGACTATAAAAAAAAAAATTGATCTGTTATGTTTTTTTTTTTCAAAAGGAAAGTTCCTCTAAAAATTGCCCATGGACTGTTAACAAGTATATGTTCCTTACATAACAGGAATACAGGATTTACAGTACTTTTCAACTAGAAAAATAAGTACCACATTTATAGGCTGCTAGGTGAATGTACGAAAGGAATATATTATGATGTTGCTCTGAGAGGGGACACATATCTGTTGTGCTTTTTGCACTGGGAGTAGTAATATACGATAATCAACTTTGTGTCATATCCCAAACCAATCAAAATAAAGACAGACAAGTAAACGTTCTTTAAAATAACAACAAAAAAAATAAATAAATAACCAGAATATGTTTCAAGCAAAATAGAAATAAAAAAACTTATTCACATGTGTTTTTTTGCTGTGGTTTTGAAGTGCAGTAGTGGCCTTGTGCTGCACTGTAATCTCCATGTGTGAATGATGCCTTATGGCTGTGGACAATGGCGTTGAATCCCCCATGTTCAAGCATCCCCTGGTCATTGCCTGAGGTATCCCTTGCTGTAGTTAGAGTGGATTGTCACATATAGACAACATAACTATGATACTAGGAGCCCAGCTCCCTGAACTGTGTTTGGTCCGGCCGTGTGAATACGGCCTAAAAGAAATGCCACCAAAAAAAGCACCATAATTGTAGCGCGCTATATATTTTCCCGTTGATTTTAAGCGAACCTAAAAACACGGCGAGAAACACCACTTAATACGTGGCTTTTTTTCCCTAAAAACACTGTGGTTGAATCCACCCTATGGGTATGTGCACACACAAAACCAAAAACGTCTGAAAATACGGAGCTATGTTCAAGGGAAAACATCTCCTGATTTTCAACCTTTTTTTCAAAGCCACTTGCGTTTTTTACGGCCGTTTTTGGAGCTGTTTTTCCATAGAGTCTATGAAAAACGGCTCCAAAAATGGCTGAAGAAGTGACAAGCACTTTTTTTTGACAAACAGCCACGTAAAAAACGCCCCTCGGAACAGAATGCCGTTTTCCCATTGAAATCAATGGGCAGATGTTCTGCCTCCGATTTTTCGGCCGTGTGAATAAATGCAGTCCCACTGATGTTCATCTAATCACCACAGGTCCAGCTGCTGTAACCCCAGGCAATGAACTGCAACCGCCCAGATATTACACCGCATTCAAATCCAGAGGGGTAACTTCAAGCCCCTGGACCCCACATCAAAATCTGTACCAGAGCCCAAACAATCACACATCCTTTATAGCACTGGTCTCCTACGGGATAGACAGAGGGACCTTTTGGGCCCCTTCAGGCTCCAGGTGCATCCCGTAAAGATATCCCCCTGTGGGTTACCATGTAATAAATGTTTGCAGAGTAGGACTTGCTCTTAGCAGTAGCTCTCCACTCTAGAGAAGAGTACCAAGTGGAAATTAATAGGCCGTATGGATCGGGGTCATCTTGATGCTATAGTTGCCTTACACAATATTGGCCACATCATGTTCCACACCGTAAATTTTGTTCCAAGGTGGCCATCACTTTAAATAAATTTGATGTATACGATTATGCGATCTAAAATGACTTCATTTGTAAGTAATGTTCTTTAACACCTCTTGGCCATGGGTACATCCTGCTGATAACCTCTTTTTTTCAGGCTGCCAACTTTCTTGCAGAAAATGTGATAAAGTTATAAATATTGGTTATAGTAAGAGAAATATTCCAGCAGGTGTAGTTACAGGGTTTCCAGTATTTGGATGAATAAAGCTCAGAGGGTTTCCATTATGGCGAAGTTTTTCTAGATCTTAAGACAGAAATTTTAAATTTTTGACAGATATGGAAATGACCCTGGAGGATGAATCTGTTTTTGTAAAAATAATATAATTTAGTATAGAAAGTCTAATATGGAACAATTACATGTGCACAGTGCATTATTGAGTTTTTACTATATTGCGCTAAGACGACTGGAGTATTTTCTCCATAACCCTTATTCCAAAATCATAGTGTTGTAAATTTCCTTTCTGTGCTGATAGAGGACTTTTTTGTCCACTGACCCTTATTGCTTTCCTTACATCATAAAACAGTTCTTGTCATATGCAGCCCTGTCCTTACAAACAATCACTTGATAGGACAGGTCACTGCTCCAACAAAATCATCACACTGCTTGTAACATGTTGATGATCTGATGTCTACAGGCGGTTAGATTTTTGGGGCGAAAAAATGTACAATTTTCTAATAGACTGGGATACTCAGAATTCATGAACTTCCAACTTCCAGTCCATTCACAAACTTTCTCCCAGTCCTAGATTGTTGTGGTGCCATCGTTGCAATATTTAAACGTTTCAACCACCATGTGAATTTTAAATTACAATGAAAAAGTCTCTGTAAACGACTTCTATCTTCTCCATACAGGTTCTCGAAAGACTCTTTCAAAAAGGATTTCACGTTGCAGCCTCTTGTGGGGGTGGAGTTGACTCCTCACAGTTTAGCGAATATGTACTGTGCCGAGAGGATAGACGGGTGCAGCCGAACACAATGAGGATAAAACAGGAGCCTCTGGACTGATGGTTCCTGAAACGTTTTCGTCACCATTGAAGTGTTCACTAGTCCTTGATGTGAAGAACCTCAGGACCTGCAAACCAGTATTATTAGACTTCATATGACTTTTTGTTGCCAGTTTGTGATATTTTTGAAAGGTAACTTTTGACATAGCCAAGTGAACAGCCCGGTTCTCTCAACGGATGAGGCCCTCACCAATGCAAGTTCTTCTCGACAGCTGCGCTGTAAAAATTACAACCTTGGTAACGTGGATCCGTTTACCCATTTCGGATTTCTGCAATATAACCAAGTCGCCAATCAAAAATAAAAACAAAAACATTCGGCTGGTATAGTCCAATGAACACGTCCCCCGATAATGAAGATATTATAGACACTTGGAGTAAGCTGCATTGTCTTTTTATAGATTTTATGCGTCACGCAGATTGCTAGTCGCAATCATCTGATTATTCGAACGTCTGTTCCCTTGAAATGAGAAAAGGGATTACTTTTATAGCCGCTCAGATGGATAATGTGGATATATGGGACTAAGCAACAATAAAATGTTTGACAAATGTAAAACTAAAAACCAGTGAGAAGCCAGCACAGAGGCCCTTGCGGATTTTAGGGTGTCCTACAAAATATTGCAGTTTGGATTTTTGAAGGAATTTCACTAGAAAATAGAATTGTCATCCATTTGTGGTGGGGTGGGGGCTTTGTGCATTATTCTCCTTTTATGAACATGTAGAAGTGAAGAGCAGACTCATTATCACAATCCAGAGTGTATCCGTCATAATCCTATGGCCCTACCCTAATGCAAGGAAATGATATAGAATTGATGGGGTGGTATAATACACTCAGGGCTAGGACAGTAATAAGGAATACGAATGATGTTTATTGACAAATAACCTTTCTAATTCAAAATTGTCACTGTGGATGAAACTTCAGTAGGACTATCATAAGTCCCTTATTTTAGAACAATGGTAGATTTTAGACAAATTCTAAGTAAAACAAAATTTAATTTTCAATTCTGATTTGTAATTGTAAAAATTGGGAAGTATAAGATCCTATGCATGTTAATTATGTATCTGTTGTCCCCAAAATAGACCGTTAAAAGTAGGGCATATATAAAATGCCCCGATAACTGTATCCTAGTGGGCGCAGTTGCACCCAGTAAACGGTTCCTGGAAGGTCTGTGGTGGTCAATATAAGACACTCCACATGCTAATGAGCATATATTGTGGCTTTCCCTTCCTCGCTGATCTTTCATAGGCCACGGCTCTACAGTGACATATCATACGTGTTGCATGCTGGCCGTTATTGTAAAAATTTAGGGGAGGGTACCCAAATCAAATTCTGCAATAATTTCAAAATATCCAATACAGCACTGTATTTTTTTGAAATCACTAACTCACAGATGCATGAAATTGCATTTTCAAATGCGATGTCCTACTTGGTCATAGAGTAAGATTGCATAAGATATCGCAATGCAATTTATCTTGCACGCCGAATATCACGTGCATCCTCTGCTTTAGTCAGCAGCACCAAGAAGAATCCTGTAACTCTTTACAACTTTGAGTCCACAATTGTAGGAGTTGTGAAGGCATATCAAGTAATTGCCCTAAATTACAGGGGGTTCTGCCTTGACAACAGTTTCATTGAAAGGGATCCCTACCAAGCGATGAAATACATATGCTACATGTAAGTGTTTATATTTCCAATTAAGTAGGAACATGTGCATAGATTTTATTTTTTTGCCACTTTTTTTGTGATATTTACACCTGGCTCTACTTTAAGTCTTACAAATCCTTTTCAGCCTGGCAGTTCTCATCACTTATAATTTAAATAGCATTCTGCTATATCCTGTTTCCGCAGGAAATTATTTGGTTCCAATCAATAATCATAGTGTAAATTAAATATATATTTTTTTCTTATCACCCACCTCCTACCCTCTTTAGTGTATGACTTGATGAATATGGACTTCCGGTTGCCCCAATAATACCACACAAATATACAAAGCTAGGGTACTCGAACATGGCTTGTACAAGGGATCGAGAAGGGTAACAATGTGTCGAGTAGGGTACAAGGGATCGAGAAGGGTATCAATGTTTAGTAGTGAAGGATTTTGAAGAGTAATATTATAGATTTCAGCCACACAAGGGTTAAACGCACTATATATGCGGGGCCATTAACACTATATAAAATATACAAATGGCCGCAGGTAAAAGTTTCTAGAAAAAAAAATACAAAAAATTATAATAATTATTCAACGTTTTTATATCTGTATGAGTCCGGTGCTGCATTCAGATCTGTATATAAATTATATGTAGAATTGTATATTATACATTATTGTAAAAAAAACTATTGTCATGTACTTGTGTATACATATTTCTAATATAGTAATTCATGCCATAAACATTTCTGTATAGTAAATGATAAAAAAACAACTAAATCTCAAAGCTTCGATTTGTTTTGTTTACTTTTGGTCTTCTTTCTGGTATTTGTTAGAGAACTATATAGCAGAAGACAGTTCCTGTTGATAGGGGGATATGTTGTGAACTTGTATTGGATTGGCGCTTGTTTCTGTTTTTAAAAGAGATTTTGGTTTTCCAAATTTTACATTAATTCTTTAGACTCAAAAGGCATCTTCCTTTGCTAAAACCCATTTGCTGACAATATTTAGTTTTCTGTGTTGCTCTGTGGGTGAGCATAGACCCTGTGCCCACTTGATTGCTCCTGTCCACAGCGGATTGGCGCAATGTGCTAGACGAAAAAGCGAGTATGTCCTTACTACTTCAGGCTGCCTTTTTCTGTCCACACATGTGCCAAGTATAAAATTGGAGGTTGTGGCTTACGTACAGATAAGCCTACAGAATAAGAAGCATGGGGTGACAAAAATAGCTGTCACCGCTGACAATGACCTATAAGCAGAGATGAGCGAATCCCTTCCCCTTGTTTGCCAATTTGCATATTGACCAGTACAATGAGATTATTAATTCGCTTTTGATTCTGCTAAATTCGCCAAAAGTGATACTCAAACATGTCAAAATCTAGTGCCCGAGGCCAGCGAATGGCGAGACTGTTTCCAGAACACTGAAATTCGAATCACACAAAAATTTAGCTTCTCTCTACCTGTAAACTATCCCATAAGCGGTTTTATAACTATAAGGCCTTATTCACACGAACGTGTTAAATGTCCGTGGGACGGCCGTTGAAACACCGGTCGTCCCACGGACCTATGTAATTCAATGTGGCCGTTCACACAGCCGTTGTTTCAACGGACCGTGTGAAGGGTCCGTGGGAAAATAGGACATGTCCTATCTTATCACGCATCCCTCCATAAACTCTCATCTATGGGGGATGCGAGACATCGCGTCCCGCAGCGCCGGGCACAGATGCACCTTGGCCGTGAAAAATTTTAGTTTTTCATGGCCGTGGTGCGCAACGCTCGTGTAAATAAGGCCTAACAACTATAATTATAGTCACTAGAATACCCCATTACAGATGCCGCAACAGTGACAAAACTCTGATAGAAAGTGGAACTGCAGTCAACTAAATACAAGGTTTACAGGTCTGTGCATTAAACATGTGATTTAATTTTTAGGAGGTTTTAAAAGGTTTTCTGGTGGTGCGCCGATAACATCTATTAATAAAGAGGACACAGGACAGGACATAACTTCGCTCAGGGCGTGCCATGGTCTTGGAGATCAGAGCTTTATCATGTAACTGTAAATAAGGAGAAAAGACCCCTTTATGGGACAAGGGTGTTGAGCATTTCTATTTGGAAAAAGCAATATCTATTCCCAGTCACTGTATTAAGCTGGATAATTGGGCCTCTTATTAATTCTTCCAGGCACCAGATGGGGATCCTCTGATCAAGACCCCCTCTATCAGCCAGAACGGAGAATGGCTACAAGAGCATCTAACTTTCTGAAGGACCCAGCATGTTTGTGCATTATACAGACAGCCCATTGATTTGAGCGTAAACTGTGTAATAAATAATTTCTCCTATGGTGGCGCTGCAAGGAAATTGAACACTTTTCACCAAGTTCGCTAACAGATTACCGCTGATCACTGGTGTCCCAGCAGTAGGATACCCTGTGGTCTGTATTTAGCCAGGAACCCTTATAACAAAAGTGGTCCCTGCCCAGTCGATCCACAACTGGGGGATTCATTATTATTATTATTTTTTATTATTATTATTATTATGATAAAACTGGATGTCCACAAGAGCATGGTGATCCGGCATGGACATCAGCAGGTTGAGTCCTTTTTTGCTAATCAGTGGCCTGAAGACATACAGGCAGCTTCTTAACAAACAGCAGGGCTGAAAAATGATTTCTTTGGTAGTCTGTCAGTCTAAAGTTGCTTCTGCAGCTTAGTTTTAGCTATTGGTGGGGGTCTCAGTGCTCGGACCCCCACTGATCAAAACTTCTGACATGCCACGAAGACATTTCAAAAGTTTTATAAAAGTACAAGTTCACCATTTATTCATATCCATCCATTACCAATACACAACTGTAAGTGGTTTCTATGGACCAAGGAAGGGTAATTTTGTCTGCAAACCTTGTTGGTAATTGAAAGAGGTCATAATGGATCTCGCCTGAAACCACTTATGCCACCTCTGCATCTCTGGCACAGAGGTAATGAGAACACTCACAGCCCCGCGTGCTTACATTGAAAATGATTGCTTCCCATAAAAAAGGGTGTATGCTGCTTTTAAGCTGATGTACTGTATAATGAGGAGGCAGCAAAAAGCAAATTTAGAGTTTTCCATCTAAAGTTCTTATTTTATTGACAGGACAAGCATGACATTACTGAGATGTGTCATCTTAGTAGTTAAAGTCGATCCTAAAAGCATTCCTAAAATGCAATCTTTATAATTTTCTTTAAACTATTGACAATTACATGGTAATAACTGATGGAAAGCTTTATTATGGGGAGCAGGGACCTAGTGTCAATCTAAAAGGATAACTTATGTTTGGATTCTTTTGCAGGGTGTGGATGGAAACATGTCTACAGAACGCCTCTAAAAGCCCCGCTGTATTTGATGTCGGGGGAGATTTTCCTAGTCTAGATATAATGTTTTAGCCTTTAATTTCTTAGCCTAGGGGTGTTCTTTATACAGCAGATTAATAAAAGTAGGGATATTTGTGTTAAACCTTTTTTTCATACTTTTGTAAAAGGCAATTATACAAGTAAAGACTCTAATAACATGCATACATATAAATAGTGAAATAGTTCTGGTGTCCACAGATTTCCTATCTAGTAATCCCTCACTAAAACCAGCATCTCCCCAGCCTGAAAGGAATAATAAAGTAGAACAATGGTTTGCACTTGGGAAACTACCGAAAGATAGAACTGTGCACTTCTGTACCATTCCTATAATAACTACTATTACTACAGAGTCTCTTGTACTGAATACATGAAGCTATGAGCGTGCAGCATGGACCACAGGAGGCGCTGATATTTTCATAAACCGACAGATTTGAGTGGGAACTTTAATCAACCATAAAATATTCTCCTAGTATTCTCGCAGTATTATAGTAGTTATATTCCTGTATATAGGGGGCAGTATTATAGTAGTTATATTCTTGTATATAGGAGCAGTATTATAGTAGTTATATTCTTGTACATAGGAGGCAGTATTATAGTAGTTATATTCTTGTATATCGGGGACAGTATTATAGTAGTTATATTCTTGTACATAGGAGGCAGTATTATAGCAGTTATATTCTTGTACATAGGGGGCAGTATTATAGTAGTTATATTCTTGTACATAGGAGGCAGTATTATAGTAGTTATATTCTTGTACATAGGGGGCAGTATTATAGTAGTTATATTCTTGTATATCGGGGACAGTATTATAGTAGTTATATTCTTGTATATCGGGGACAGTATTATAGTAGTTATATTCTTGTACATAGGAGGCAGTATTATAGCAGTTATATTCTTGTACATAGGGGGCAGTATTATAGTAGTTATATTCTTGTATATCGGGGACAGTATTATAGTAGTTATATTCTTGTACATAGGAGGCAGTATTATAGTAGTTATATTCTTGTATAGAGGGGGCAGTATTATAGTAGTTATATTCTTTTATATAGGGGGCAGTATTATAGTAGTTATATTCTTGTATATAAGAGCAGTATTATAGTAGTTATATTCTTGTTTATAGGAGCAGTATTATAGTAGTTATATTCTTGTACATAGGAGGCAGTATTATAGTAGTTATATTCGTTTACATAGGGGCAGTATTATAGTAGTTATATTCTTGTATATAGGAGGCAGTATTATAGTAGTTATATTCTTGTATATAGGAGGCAGTATTATAGTAGTTATATTCTTGTATATAGGGGCAGTATTATAGTCGTTATATTCTTGTATATAGAGGGCAGTATTATAGTAGTTATATTCTTTTATATAGGAGGCAGTATTATAGTAGTTATATTCTTGTATATAGTAGGCAGTATTATAGTAGTTATATTTTTGTATATAGGGGCAGTATTATAGTAGTTATATTCTTGTATATAGGTGGCAGTATTATAGTAGTTATATTATTGTATATAGGGGGCAGTATTATAGTAGTTATATTCTTGTATATAGGGGCAGTATTATAGTAGTTATATTCTTGTATATAGGGGGCAGTATTATAGTAGTTCTATTCTTGTATATAGACTGTAGTATTATAGTAGTTCTATTCTTGTATATAGGAGCAGTATTCTAGTAGTTATATTGTTATATTCTTGTATATAGAAGGCAGTATTATAGTAGTTCTATTCTTGTATATAGGGGGCAGTATTATAGTAGTTATATTCTTGTATATAGGGGCTGTATTATAGTAGTTATATTCTTGTATATAGGAGGCAGTATTATAGTAGTTATATTCCTGTATATAGGGGCAGTATTATAGTAGTTATATTCTTGTATATAGGGGCAGTATTATAGCTGTTATATTCTTGTATATAGGGGGCAGTATTATAGTAGTTATATTCTTGTATATAGGGGGCAGTATTATAGTAGTTCTATTCTTGTTTATAGACTGTAGTATTATAGTAGTTCTATTCTTGTATATAGGAGCAGTATTATAGTAGTTATATTCTTGTATATAGGGGGCAGTATTATAGTAGTTCTATTCTTGTATATAGACTGTAGTATTATAGTAGTTCTATTCTTGTATATAGGAGCAGTATTATAGTAGTTATATTGTTATATTCTTGTATATAAGGGCAGTATTATAGTAGTTCTATTCTTGTATATAGGGGGCAGTATTATAGTAGTTATATTCTTGTATATAGGGGCTGTATTATAGTAGTTATATTCTTGTATATAGGAGGCAGTATTATAGTAGTTATATTTCTGTATATAGGGGCAGTATTATAGCGGTTATATTCTTGTATATAGGGGGCAGTATTATAGTAGTTATATTCTTGTATATAGGGGGCAGTATTATAGTAGTTCTATTCTTGTATATAGACTGTAGTATTATAGTAGTTCTATTCTTGTATATAGAAGCAGTATTATAGTAGTTATATTGTTATATTCTTGTATATAGGGGCAGTATTATAGTAGTTCTATTCTTGTATATAGGGGGCAGTATTATAGTAGCTATATTCTTGTATATAGGGGCTGTATTATAGTAGTTATATTCTTGTATATAGGGGGCAGTATTATAGTAGTTATATTCTTGTATATAGGGGCAGTATTATAGCAGTTATATTCTTGTATATAGGGGGCAGTATTATAGTAGTTATATTCTTGTATATAGGGGCTGTATTATAGTAGTTATATTCTTGTATATAGGAGGCAGTATTATAGTCGTTATATTCTTGTATATAGAGGGCAGTATGATAGTAGTTATATTCTTGTATATAGGAGGCAGTATTATAGTAGTTATATTCTTGTATATAGTAGGCAGTATTATAGTAGTTATATTTTTGTATATAGGGGCAGTATTATAGTAGTTATATTCTTGTATATAGGTGGCAGTATTATAGTAGTTATATTATTGTATATAGGGGCAGTATTATAGCAGTTATATTCTTGTATATAGGGGGCAGTATTATAGTAGTTATATTCTTGTATATTGGAGCTGTATTATAGTAGTTATATTCTTGTATATAGGGGGCAGTATTATAGTAGTTATATTCTTGTATATAGTAGGCAGTATTATAGTAGTTATATTATTGTATATAGGGGCAGTATTATAGCAGTTATATTCTTGTATATAGGGGGCAGTATTATAGTAGTTATATTCTTGTATATAGGGGGCAGTATTATAGTAGTTATATTCTTGTATATTGGAGCTGTATTATAGTAGTTATATTCTTGTATATAGGGGGCAGTATTATAGTAGTCATATTCTTGTATATTGGAGCTGTATTATAGTAGTTATATTCTTGTATATAGGGAGCAGTATTATAGTAGTTATATTCTTGTATATAGGGGCAGTATTATAGTAGTTATATTCTTGTATATAGGAGCAGTATTATAGTAGTTATATTCTTGTATATAGGGGGCAGTATTATAGTAGTTATATTCTTGTATATAGGGGCAGTATTATAGTAGTTATATTCTTGTATGTAGGAGCAGTATTATAGTAGTTATATTCTTGTATATAGGGGCAGTATTATAGTAGTTATATTCTTGTATATAGGGGGCAGTATTATAGTAGTTATATTATTGTACATAGGATTGCATATTAAAACAATTTTAGCATGCGTGTAAATGTTTCCTAAAAGAACATGTAGTTTTTCGGATTGTATTTGCATTTGTTATGTTACTCACACCTACATTCACAGCCATTCGAGGCAGGACAAATGCTGACTGAAGTCTACGTTTCCCACAATTTTGTCAACTGACAAGTGGTTTAAATATTATCATATATATATATATATATATATATATATATATATATGTACATAAGTAGATATGCAGGGGGAGATTTTTGTGAGGCAATTTTGAAAGAAGAGACACAACAGAAAAATAACTTGGACCGATGAAGCCAACTTCAAACTTTCAGCTGTTGGTAATAAGCACAACTGTGTTTAGTACTCGACAGAAAACTCCCTTGCAACAATTGAAGAACAGTTGAATCAACCTGAGGTTACAGATTAGGCGGCCCTTTCATGTAAAGTGGTAATTGGACCTGTCTTCTACGATACAACGGTTACCTCAGACCTGTAGCTTAACATGCTCCAAGAAAATGTAATACCACAATTGTAGTTGGGGCATGAAAATGAAGACTTCTATTTTCAGCAAGATGGCGCCCCTCCTCACTTTGCGTAATGTTCTGGACGAAAAATGACCTAATAGGTGGATAGATAGACGAGGCCTGGTTGAATGGCCACCACAATCACCAGACTTTTCCCCTATGGACTTTTTCTTTTG
This sequence comes from Rhinoderma darwinii, assembly GCF_050947455.1. Classification (NCBI taxonomy): domain Eukaryota; kingdom Metazoa; phylum Chordata; class Amphibia; order Anura; family Rhinodermatidae; genus Rhinoderma; species Rhinoderma darwinii. Next base: position 90,291,006 of record NC_134695.1, read on the forward strand.
GGGAGTTATCAAAGATAAGGTATATTCAAGAAAACCACGCACGGTTGAGAACATGGATTCAGTTAATAAAAGAAGCATGCCAAGAAATTAATGCCAATAAAGTACTTTGTGCCAAAGAGTGAGTGGAAAAAAAAGTTTACAGCAATGTGTAAATAGTGGGGGCCGCCAATTTGAGCATATAAGATATTGTACTTAATTGTTTTGTTATTCTATAAAATACTATGTAAACTGTATACCTATTATTATATTTACCTATTATTTAAACTGTATACCTACTTATGCATCCCTATATATATTTTTATTATAACAACAATCTGTTATACTGCCTTATCTAGAAATTCCCTTGTGCCGTTTATATAGAGTTTATTGAGGAGGGCACCAACATAATACGGTCTTCATTTTATGTCAATATATAAAAGCAATCTTCAGAGACGGAAACAAAATTCTCCCATCAACGCCATAAACGCGCCCGTGTGCAGCTATGGAATGTCCAACAGTACATGACCAGCTCTGATGAATTGTTTGGCTGTTGTGCATGTCACAGTCCACGTCTCTTGTTGCATAGTTGGGAGTCCAATCTCTTTTGCCCCCCAGCAGAACAGACATAAAAGGTGGCTTTCCCCCCCCCCCAGGCAATGTTTGACCCATGGCGGGGCCATTTTCTGAGAAAAAGATGCTGCAGGCTCCAGTGCTTATTGTGTTCAGTGAGAAAGCCCCGGGCAAACTAGTCATGTTTGTGCTGCCTTCCTTCCAAGTCAGATTATTAATTTTTTTCTTTAACTGAAGGACATTCTTCTTCACATTTTACCTATATATGTATTATACCAAGCAGAAGGTTATGTTGTGTTCTTGCAATGTTGAGGAGTGATGGAGACACACAGGGCCGGCCTTATGTTGGATATTGCCCTATGCGGTACCCTCCGTTGGCGCCCCCTTTCCCAATGTAGTGTTTTGTCATACAGTGCACAATTAACCATGCTACACAGTGCCTAACAATATATGTATCATACAGTGCTATATGTTCCTAGACAGCACATGTACTTTGATCAGAAAATGATTTTTTTTTAGTGATCGTCATTCAGCATAATCGATTGGCGTTACAGCAGTAAGATGTCATTACTTAAAGGAGTTGTCCAACTATTTACCAAGCACAGTGCCATACCCATCCGTATCGGCTGTGCCTGCGATTGCAGCTCAGTCTCATTCGCTTCAATGGGACCGGAACTACAATCCCAGGCACTTCAATTATGGAAGTGAAGGGCGCTGTGCCTGTAAACTGGGGAAGGGCTAGAGCGACGATCGCTTTGACCCATCAATCAGCTGATCGACGGGGCTGCTGAGAGTTGGACCCCCACCGATCTGATATTGATGGCCTATCCTAAAAATAGGCCATCAATATAAAAATGCCTAGAGAACTCCTTTAACATCCAAGTTGTCTAGGTCTAGTGAGTTAGTTCCTGAAATGTACCCTACTGTCTGCCAGAGGTGTAACGTGAAGCTCTTTGTCACCAGACCAAGAAATGTAACAGGTACCCCAACTATCATGTGCCATTAAGAGTACGGCATTCCTCTCATGTCGCCAGATGGGTTATTGCAGGGGCGTAGCAATAGGGGGTGCAGAGGTAGTGATTATAACAGGGATATAGTGCCTGAGAAGACACCAGTATTATAAATGCCACATTATGCATCGGGGTGCCAGAGCTTCAAGTTATGCCGCTGGGTCATTGGACCTCCCAGGCACCAGACTACAACCTCCACACCCCGTTACATCTGCCCAGTTATACTACAATAATAAACATTTTATGTTGAGCTATTGATCTATATGACTGTTCTTTCTTTTTTAATTTAATATGTTATTGCATTGATACCACTTGCAAGAACTTTGCATGCTCACCACATTAATCAAATCAGCAGGTTCACTGTATACTCTGTGCCTCCTGCCAAAAGAGCAACATATTGTGCCATATGCAGACCAGGCCAAATACAATGTACCATACAAAAAAGTAATACAGACTCTTAACTCACAAGTACAGTAACACATGTTTAATCTGGCATTCATGGTAATATTTGTGATTATCGGACTGCAATGGTATAGTATAAACTTTATTTATAAGGTTAGGCAACATTTAGGCAAACAGCCTAAAATAATATGCTATCATCGCTTTGTTAAAAAAAATCTTATGATTGGCCATCTCTGCTCAATGTTCTGGTCTTTTTCTTTTGAGATTACAGATTATCCTCTATGTCATCTATGTGTTTATGGATATTCTCCTCTAGGTTATGGCTACACAAGGACAATCTGTAAGTGGACAAAGATGGTGCTCTGTTGTCGGAGTAGTCTACCATTACTTAGATGTCCAGCCTGCAATGGTTGCCCGGATTTTCAGCACGCTGCAAATCTTTATGACAGTTTTGTCTCTTGTGGATACAAATTGCCTGTGCACCCATAGGGCAAAACGTAGCAGCAAGTGACAACTTGTTAATATAGCCCCACAGAAAATCAATTCCATTGCTTAGAATATCCAAAGCAATGCATTGTACCCATTTGTAAAAAGATGCAACGCAATAGTCCTAGGTCGCTTCAGACAGAAGGAAGGTCCTGAGATATCTCAAGTATTAAAACCAGGGGCCATCCTGCAGGAGATCTCACCCTGTAGCCATGGCCCTAAGGCCCCATGCACACGACCGTGAAATCGCACCGTAATTACGGACCATAGTTACGGTCCGTAATTACAGACCCATTCATTTCTATGGGGGACTGACACCTTTCCGTATATTTACTGGAAGGTGTCCGTGCCGTAGAAACTTGCCGAAAAAAATAGGACATATCCTACTATTTTATTTTACGGACCGTGCTCCCATACTTCATAATGGGTCGTAATTATGGGCACGGTCGTGTGCATGGGGCCTAAAAGACTATGTTTACAAACAACAAGAAATCAACCTAAGTTAACATTTAGCGGATGGTGCGGCCTATCATAACAGAACAGAATACAATATATTGAAGAGTTGGCCTCCCTTGTAAACAGTAGCTAAGAGCAATGTCATGAGTTTAGTATTTTGCAATTGGTTGATGAGTTTTGTGGCAACGCAGGAGTTAATATGGAAGTTCCTCTTCTCTCTCCTGACATGACGGCTTTGAACAGCATCTACAGCTGAGGCTATTGCTTCTTTGTGACCCAGAGAGACAAGGCGAAAATGATGAAACGGATACACTGTCTCAACTGAAACGAGGTGGTGGACTGGAACTTCAAAGAATTTACAAGACCTGAAACAGGCAAGACCTGATCTTGATAAGTAAAAACATTGAGATTCACTAGGAGACACACAGGTCCTCGGGGTACTACAACCTACTGAGATTTTGGTGGATTTAATATTTTCCTGGAGACTAAGTTGTAATTTCACTGAAGCCCACGCAGCTCACTCCCTATGTCTGGTGTAAGACTCAGGTAAAAAATGTTAACCAGAGGGAGTCTTGGGGGTAAAGCAATTGAGTAGCGTTCTAGTGTACAGGCAGCGGCCAATAGGCGCCCATTCCACCCCAATCAAATGACAGAAAGCACGGGTAAATCCCTGTCTGTATTTGTCATTCGAATAGATCACTTAACACAACACAACTTTTGGATTTGCAAATTTTCTTTCATTAAAGAGGTTGTATCATATTAGAAAAACACTGCTGTCTTCATCCAGAAACAGCTCCATTGTTGTCTATGGGCTGTATCTGTAATTGCAGCTCAGTCCTATTCTAATATCATATAACTACTTACAGTGACATCACCGTGCCTTAGTGGTGATGTCATCAACCCTTATTTAAAAGCCTAGGGACTTGAAAGTTTGCCTCTATTATTAACTTCCCACATCACCCCCAACCCACCTAATAAAAAAAATCAAACAAGACAGAATAACAAAAAATAAGGTATAAAAATATTTACAAAATCTCATTGCAAGAGTCAGGTTAACCGCTATCAACCTAGGCAGATGTACAGGGCTCTTGTTTCATAGACTAAAGTTTGTCAACATCTCTAAGGCCTCATTCACACGGCAGGGTTTCCCGGCCGGGTGCCGGCCGTTCATAAATCGGCCGGCACCCGGCTGCATTAGGAATAATAGACCCCTAATGGGGCTATTCACACGGCCGATTTTTTGACGGCCGGGAAAACCGCCCGTCAAAAAATAGGACATGCTCTATTTTCGGCCGGGTACCCGGCCGCCCGGCTCCCATAGAAGTCTATGGGGCCGGGTAATACCCGGCCATCACCGGGATGTGTCCCGAGTGACGGCCGGGTTTTCCGGCTCTTGCGCTCTATCTCCTCCTCCTCACAGCGCAGAGTGCATGTGAGGAGGAGGAGTTGATGCCATTCTGACGAATGGCATCGCTGTACACGGTGTGGCAGGGCCGGGGTGTACAGCAGGTGGAAGGGAGCGCTGCGCTGGCTCCCTTCCCCTGCTTGTTAAAAGCGCCCTGGCCCGGCGACACCTTTGATGGCGCCGCTAGCAGCTGCAGCAGCTGCTGCTGCTGCTACTACTGTAGCGACGCCACTATAGCAGAGCGGGGAGGTATCTCCCCGCTCTGCTATGTGCTAGCCGCACTTTAGCTCCTTGAAGGAGCGGAATCCCCGTGTGTTCGGGGATTCCGCTCCTGGACAGAGCGCTTGATGTCTCTGTCCATATCTGGGCAGTGACATCAGGGGAAACTCCTGAAGCGGAATCCCCGAACACATGGAGATTCCCCTTCAGGAGTTGCCGATGATGTCACTGTCCGGATCTGCCCGGCCCGGCACGGATGCATAACTTTATGCAAACCGGCCGGGCAGAATGGCCGATTTTACCGGCCGGCACTCGGGCTCGGACGCGACCCGGTCGTGTGAATCCCGCCTTAGACAAGTACCCCCCACAAAAAATATATTACATCCCCAAGGCTCTGATTATACACTGTACTGCACCTTCTACATGCACAGAATGAGGACAGCGCAAGTACCCCATCATAGAGACATAATTCGTACACCCTTTGTATAGAAGCGCAGCTAGTAATTAAACCCAGCAAACAATTATATTGGCCTGTCTTTCATAACCTGGCAAACTGCATAAGCTGTATTTATAGTTGGCCCTATGCTAGGCCCAGAGAAGGGAAAGGCCACTGGCAAAGATCAATTTCCCCTCCCTTCCTAAACAATTACATTTTTTTTATTAGGAAATATAGTCAGCTGATAAAGCGAAAACTCAAGCATACCCTTAGTTTGCATATATGATAAATGCAGCTGGGTCTTGTATACGGTAATTTATGGACATTTGTTATCATTTGGAGGGGTTTTCCACTTTTGCAATCAATACAGGACCCATTTAAAAAAGATCACACAATTGTACAGAAGTCAGTGTACCGGTCAACATTTTTTCAGCACTCTCTGTGCTTATCACCCAAGTCACGTGAAAAAATAAGTTCCAGTCAACCTCACGATGTTTACAGATCCTAAATCTACAAGTTTAATGATTTCTATGCTTCTCTGGCTGACTTTGCCAGTGTTTCCTCTTGGTCTCATCCTATTGTCTTTTCACATATAGAGAATACAGAGAATACAGAGAATAAGGCCCCATGCACACGACCGTAAAATCGCCCTTAATTACGGACCCAAGTTTTTATGGCCGACGGACACCATACCGTATATTTATGGGAAGGTGTCCGTGCCGTAGAAACGTGCCGACAAAAATAGGACATGTCCTATTTTTTTATTTTACGGACTGTGCTCTCATACTTTATAATGGGAGCACAGACCGTAAATACGGATGGCTGTCCGCGGACGGCCGTGCCCGTAATTACGGGTACGGTCGTGTGCATGGAGCCGAAGACATCTTAGAATTAAAAAGTAATACAAGATAAGTAAAGCAAAGTATTTACAAAGATATTCGACATTTTATGTAGATTTAAACCATGTAATGTTGTAAATATCTTGTAAAAAAGTTTTCCTTTAAATACTGGGCCCAATTGTTTTCAATAAGTTGACTGTGAAGTGCCAATTAAGAGGCTAGAAGAAATAAGTCCTGTGCCCCGATTCCTTAGAAACCGTTTCATTCTTTTTCTTAGAAGTCAGGCCTGCAGGGAATTATATCATATTACCCTCTCAGCCCTGCTGAATGGCTACAAGGGAGCAAAGAGGGAAGGGGTGTGTGTTAAATCTTGTTTGCAGTCCCTGACGCAGTACTTTGGAGTCTAGGAAAACTGTCTGACAACCCACTTAGTTGCTATAAATGAGGGCCATACTGGTTGTCGTTCAGTTCCAGAGGATTTTCTTTTATTTGTGTACCCTACCACGTTTCTCTGGAGTATTCGATGTCTGCATGTGTTTGTACCAGGGTGAGAGGACCATCCTGGATCTTTGCTCCTATCCTGGCCATGGTTGCATACAGGATAGGAGACATCTATGCATTATAAACCCTCTGTGCCTGCCGGAGACACACTTTAATCCTAGATGATTGCATACAGACCATTAACAATCATATCCTCTGACTCTTTAAAAAACTCTAGTGATGAGACGGATCATTTTTTCCTCTCGTACTTGAAATCCGACACAATAGCCCAGTTTGTGCTCTAACAAAAGCAGAATTTATTCAGTCTTTCCCTGGTGTTTTCCTGAGCTGGAAGGTTTAGCCCAAACTAGTTAAGGCAAACCGCCTGGAACCATTCAGATCTGGCATATTCTTGCACGCTACACCCTCTTTGGATGTAATTGCATCCCATTTTCCCCAGGCATTTAAAAAGAAACACGCCCTGCCCTGCAGCTAAACATCAGGAGAGCTTGATTTGCACGAGTATTTACAAGCATCTAAAATACCAACACAATTGCAACATATGACTGCGAAACACACAGAACAATGGCAAGGCCGGTCCTGAATGTCATATGACTCACAGACATGGGTTTGTAAAACTGACCAGTGTATCACTCCCAGGAGTAGAGAACCATGGCAGCGTCTCGGTTCTGCCAACATTATGTATACGAATTGCCTCTCTCTATTCATATGTTTTTATCCCTGGTTACAGACGTTTCTTAAAGGGACATTAAACCTAAAGTTGTTCGTTTGTAAGAAAGGATATGTCAATATCATCTAGAATAAACAATCCCGGAGGCTCTCAATTGAGATGTATGTGAAAGTAGTGACCAAATTGAAACGGAGGATTAGGGGTAGTAGTTGGGGGAAGTTAGATTTCGTAGAGCATATGGTGCTGGGGGAAAGTAAAGAGGGTGGAATAGTAGGTGGAGGGGGTTTTGTTAGAAATAATTTTTTTAAGCAAAAAATAGTGGGCCGGGTGTGAAAATGTGACGGGTTACCTGTGTATAAGAGGTAGCCAGGTGAGGAAGCAGCAGAGCGTTTTTTTGTTTAAAAAAAACTTTGCCTGTAGAAACAGTGTCTATGGTTTTTGGCAGTGGTATTAGCAGGTCTGCTCATTATAGATTGCATTAAACCACACAAATGGAAACAAATAAGTCATAGCTATGGCTAAGAACATTTACGGTTTGAAACGCGTAAGCATACTTTCTGGGAATATTTTTACCTTATTTTTAAGTTATGAATTAAAGTGTGGGATTTTATCGGATTGAGTGCTGGACATCACCCTTTTTAACATAACCGCTTATGGGAAGACCCTTTTAACGGAACACTCCGGTACAAAGTTTTATCTCTTCCCCCCGTTTGGAAAGTACATCCAGTAAAAGGTAGGGCAGGTAATCCTCTTACCGGGAGCTTTATTGCCAAACTATCGTCTCCTTTATGGACCGCCGTTATGTCACGTTACGTGCACTTTGACTGTCCAAATCCCACAGCATCTACTGTGTGGACTGGAAATAATTTTCTCTATGCATTCCCATGAGACTCACATTGAGCGTCTCATAGGAATGCATTGAGAAAGTGACTTCTGGTCCAAACGCAGACGCTGTAGGGTTCGGGAAGTCACAGTGCTCATCACGGGATGTAACGGCAGCCCGAAACAAAGGAGATCGTACAGCAATAAGGTGCCCGATAAGAGTATTACCTGCCCTATCTTTTACCGAATTTACTTTTCAAACGGTGGTAAAGATAAAAAAAAATTACCGCAGTGTTCCTTCAATGGTCATATATGACTTTTCCTTTAAATGAATGAGCCGTCAGCAGTTACATCAGAAATAGAAGGGATTTATGCAAAAAATTACTTTAAGGGATCATAGAAGTCCTTTTAGGTCAAGTCTTTTAGTGCCTGTAACATAAGAAATGTACGAGGCACTTTGATTTATACAGGTACGGTTCCCCCGTCAATTGGCAGTTTACAGTTCCCTTCTCAGCAGGGAATTGGGAAGCAAGGAACTGGAATTTCAGCTTCACGGGGGACACCTATTGTAATACAAATATGAATAAGTTCCAAATTCCGCTCATAGCTCAAAAATGTTTGCAGTGTAAGAGTAAAGAAAAAAATTTTTTTCTGTATAATTCAGTGCAGATGGTGAAATTTCACACATGTTGCACTTTGACCCACTCACCCAAGTAATGGTTAGGGACCTGGAAAGTGAAAACAATGCCAAGTACCCCTTTATGGTGCGGTAACTTCCTTTCCAGCATAAGGTAATGGCAGATAAGAAGCACAATTAAGAAGTTTTGCTCCTGGATGCGGCTATTTACCTGCCCTTTCCTAGACTGTTGTATGGAATTTTGGACCAGCCGAGCTCTAGACCTGTGAGATGACATTGGACATAAGGCTTAGTTCACATCTGCGTCAGGGTCCCGCTCTGTTGTTCCGTTGGAGCTTTCCGTCAGAACAGGACCCTGATTGAAACAAACGGAAACCACAGGTTTGCATCATCATTGATTTCAGCGGTGACGGATCCGGTGCCAACGGTTTCCATTTATCTGAGTTGTGTAAGGGTTCCGTCGTTTTGACGGAATCAATACCGTAGTCGACTGCGCTATGTATTCCCTCAAAACGACGGAATTCTTGCCCAACTGAGACAAACGGAAATCATTGGCACCGGATCTGTCACCATTGAAATCAATGGGGATGCAAACGGAAACCTACGGTTTCCTTTTGTTTCAGTCAGGGTCCCGTTCTGACAGAAAGCCCCAACGGAGCGTCAGAACGGGACCCTGACGCAGATGTGAACGAAGCCTTACATGGAGTTTTTGCTAAAAACTATTTATGGTTCAATAAAAATTTATTATAACAGGTGCAAAGTATAAAATAGCAATTCCAATGAAACAACAAAATGTTTCATACAGGAATGTACACCAGGTTTACAAAAAAAACAAAAAAAAAAAAATTGGTTAATATAAATCAGCACATACAAATGATAGAATCCAACCCAATAAGGAGTGGGGGGAAAAGGAAATAATAAAGACAGATTGAGGGAGGGAAGGTACAAGAGGAGAGGGGAAGGGGATATACCATTTATGTCTACCACAGGGTATGTGGGCTCTTGGGCGACAGACTTAGTGGGCCCCTTTGCGGGGGAACTCACGGCGGCAGTAAAATGGCAGAAAACTTTATTCCCCCTATATAAAAGTTAGGCCCTGTTTATGCCCCCATATAGAAATTAGGCCCCCAGAAGGGCAAAAAATTATTGGAGAGGACACAAAGTAACAAGTCATCTGCACTGACAGTTTGTGTGTAAGTGTACTATCCGTTATGCCATGTATTGACGGTTTAGCTCGCAGGGCATTGTCCAGGGGCTCCATCGCTAGAAGATATAGGCGGGGAAATCCCTGTCTAGTCCTGTTAGCGATAGCAAAGGGAGCAGATGGGGAGTCATTTACACGTATCCTTGACATGGGGTCTTTAAAGAGTGCCATAATTACATTATAACATGCAAGAACCCAGGCCGACAGTGCGAAAAGTCGCCTCTAGGAACCTCCAGCTCACCCTATAAAAGGCTTTCTCTGCATCCACAGAAAGCAAACCGAGTGGGAACCCAGAGATACAAGCCCTCAATCAGGGAAAAAGTTGTAATGGTGTTATCCCAGGCTTCCAAGCTAGGAACAAAACCTACTTCTTCCCTGTGGATCAGTGTAGAAATGAGCGATTGCAGTCTTAAAGCTATAATTTTGGCGTATAGTTTTATATCCACATTGAGTGGAGATATTAGCCTGATGTTCCCGCATGTGTTTGGGTCTTTGCCGGGTTTGGGCAATACAGTTATATGGACTTGCAGGGCTTAGGGTGGGAAATGACCATCCTGAGAAATAGCATTGGAGGTGGACTTGAAGAACATTTTGACCTAGTGCTTTGTAAAACCGTGGGGTAAACCCATTAGGCCCTGGACTCTTTCTTGTTTTAAGATATTTTATACTGCTAAAAACTATTTAAACGTGGTGCCTTGCTCCAAAGCATCATCAGTTCAGAATGTAGAATGTGACAATTTTTTTTTTTTTATTGGCCCCTACTGCTTTATTTATACGTGAATACTGATTGCATTCATATATAAATGCCTGAAGGGCGAAAATGCTTACAATAGAAAAAATAAATGCACATAGTTCATACACACCTCACTTACTTGCTGGCTGTCTATCAGCCTGGTGTGCTAGCCTAAGCTTGTTGTCTTCATGTAAACCACATTATATATATTGAAATACTTTCATTCACAGTACATAGTGTTAATGTGTAATGCTAGAACAGCTGAGAAGGGTATCAGTCAACCCGAAAGAAAGTCAGTAAATGAATAAATCGGGAAGTGAATGGCCTTTTATACAGGATGATAATCGCCCGAAGAGATTGTTGGATCGAACGAGCGTTCCCAATCATTGTCCAGTGTAAACATGTGCAGGGAGCGATCCATCAGCGATAATTCGCTTGTTTGATTGCATCTTTTATACGGACTTAAAAATAATCCTTTGACTGCAATATATCCACTTGTGTCAACAGGCGTCTGCCTGTCATTTGTAATGGAAACAGCATATGGTCATGCCCATGGCCGGGGGCCGGCAGGTTCACTCACCTCCTAACGCCCGCAGCCATGGATCTGTTTGCGCTGGCCCCCCATCTCCTCCTCAGGAGACGCCAGCGCTCACTTCTGCTTTTCCCAGCAGGGTCCCGTAGGGTGTGCGCGCTCGCTCGTGCTCGCTCGCTCGTGCCCGCTCTTAAAGGCCCAGCGCGCACACCTGAATTCAAGTACAAAATTAGCCCATGAGCACCCTGGACTATAAGAGGAACCCAGCCCCTTCCTGCCTTGCCTGAGCCTTGTTGTCGTTATCCTAGTATGTCTATACAAATGGTTTCCTATGTGTTTTCCAGTTCCCAGTGATCCCCGTTCCTGCTACCTTTAACCTGTATCCCGTGCTATCCTGAAGTCATGCTGTGCTGTGTACCACGCATGTCCTGCTACACCACACCTGGCGCCTGCCTGCTGCCTAGTCCCAGCCGAGCCTGTCTTGCTACTATCTGAGTTACCACAGGTACATTATACGAACTATAGACCGTGACCTGTGTTCTGTTGGCCAGCTGCCATACCGTCAAGGCGGTACGGCCCAGTGGGTCCACATACCCAACGTGACACATACAATGAAGACAGACAAGTGATCACACAAATTATCGCAGTTACAAAAAAAAAAATTTAAAAAAAATACCCGATTATCGTAACATATAAAACACTAATGATTTGCTAATATCGGAGATGGTTTTAGCAACCTGTCTTTTTGTGTAAAAGGACCCTTAGAGAAGTGTCTTTTCAGTACTTTCTATTGGCGGTAGATATGATTTAGAGAAATGGTGGTCAACGCAACCTATTCGTGGGGGCCTCAAATGCGGCCCTTTATTCCATTACATTCTGCCAAAGACCTGGATAACCAAACACCCTTATTTTTTTCTTTTTAATCAGCTGTAATTGTGACCAGCATTTTCTCCATATATTTAGCTAAAAAACTTGCTAGGGGAAAAATAAAAATAAAATAAAAGACCTTTCGAAAACAGATCTTCCGAGATTGTTTTTTGTTTTTGGAAGTTAGCATATGGAGGGAACACAGAATACAGGAATTTAAAAAAGCCTATACATATAAACATACACAACACAACTTTATCAAATGGGAATATACTACAGTGCCCCCATAACTGTGGAGAAAACAGTAGATCTATTGTTCCTTATGGTTAGGCAGCACTCATGCGTGATCATTATCCTGATAAAGGCAGCAGTGTGAATATGCCTTCCCTTGGGGGCTGCACATCAGGCAAAAGAGAGCTGCATGTGACCCCAGCAGGCAGTTGGGCATCACTGTTATAGGGGTTGGGAACAGATTGGTTTTGCATTTGGTTGGATTATATGAGAATGGTGAATGACATTAAACAGGGTTTTGCCACCTTAGAGATTTATGGCATAGCTGTTGCATTAACTTCCATAGACCGTGTGGCCTTGCAGAAGAGAGATGAAGTGACCCCTGCTTTCTTGATAGCTAGGCACCTATCCAGTGTAGCCTGTGGATATGATGGAAACACTCCATTATAAGCTATGCAGCAGATCACAGCCAGTTGTGAGCCTACTCAGATACCTCATACAATTCAGAGAAAGATTTGTACCAACATCGAGACAAGTGGGAAAACTCTGAGGTAGAGCCTTACGCAACAAGCATAGGTGAAGACAATTCTAACCACATACGGCCAGGTTGTCCACCACTGCTTTAGTAAGAGGAAAATAATACATGGAAATGCACTGCATTATATAGCAGATAAAACTTTCTGTGACAACTTGAGTACATATACCGTTGGGTCCAAAATTATTTGGACAGTGACACAAGTTAGGGCACTTTAGCTGTTTACCAAAACATATTGAATATACAGTTATATAATGAATAAGGGCTTAAAGTGCAGACTCTCCTCTTTAATTTGAGGGTATTCACATCCTAATTTGAGGAAGGGTTTGGGAATTACAGCTCTTTAATATGTAGCTGCCTCTTTTTCAAGGGACCAAAGATAATTGGACAATTATCTCAAAAGCTATTTAATGGGCTGCATGGGCTATCCATCATCAATAAAGCAGGTAAAAGGTCTGGAGTTGTTTCCAGGTGTGGCAATTGCATTTGGAAGCTGTTGCTGTGAACCCACAACATGAGGTCAAAGGAGCTCTCAATGCAAGTGAAACAGACCATCGATAGGCTGAAAAAAATGAAGAAATCCATCAGGGGGATCGCACAAATGTTAGGAGTGGCCAAATCAACAGTTTGGTACATTCTTGAAAAAAAAATAAAAAGAGCGCACTGGTAATCTCATGAACTCCAAAAGGCCTGGTCGTCCACGGAAGACAACAGTGGTGGATGATCGCAGAATCCTTTCCATGGTGAAGAAAAATACCCTTCACAGCATCTACCCAAGTGAAGAACACAATCCTGGAAGTAGGCGTATCAGTATCTAAGTCTACAATAAAGAGAAGACTTCATGAGAGCAAATACAGAGGAGTTAACCACAAGGTGCAAACCATTAATCAGCCTTAAAAATAGAAAGGCCAGATTAGACTTTGCCAAACATCATGTAAAAAAGCCGCCCAGTTCTGGAACAGCATGAAACTAAGATCAACCTGGACCAGAATGATGGGAGGAACAAAGTATGGAGAAGTCTTGGAACGGCTCATGACCCAAAGCACACCATATCTTCTGTAAAACATGGTGGAGGCAGTGTGATGGCATGGGCATGCATGGCTACCAAAGGCACTGGGTCACTAATGTTGTTTATTGATGATGTAACTAAAGACAGAAGCAGCCGGATGAATTCTGAAGTGTTCAGGGATATACTTTCTGCTCAGATTCGACCAAATTCAGCAAGGTTGATTGGACGTCACTTCACAGTACAGATGGACAATGACCTAAAACCTACTGCGAAAGCAACCCAGGAGTTTAAGGCAAAGAAGTGGAATATTCTGCAATGGCCAAGTCAATCACCAGATCTTAACCCGATCGACCATTTCACTTGCTTAAGACAAAACTTAAGGCAGAAAGACCCACAAACAAGCAACAACTGAAGACAGCTGCAGTAAAGGCCGGGCAAAGCAACACAAAGGAGGAAACCCAGCGTTAGGCGAGGTCCATGGGTTCCAAACTTCAGGCAGTCATTGCCGGCAAAGAATTCTCTACAAAGTATTAAAAAAAAACATTTTATTTATGGTAATGTTAATTTCTCCAATTACTTTTGAGCCCCTGAAATGAGGAGGCTGTGTAGAAAAATAGTGGCAATTCCTAAACGTTTCACAGGATATTTTTGTTCAACCCCTTGAATTAAACCTGAAAGTCTACACTTCAATTGCATCTCAGTTGTTTCATTTCAAATCCAATGTGGTGGCAGCAGAGCCCTAATCATGAAGATTGTGTCACTGTCCCAATAATTCTGACCCTAACTGTAGCTAGATAATCGCAGATGGTGATCACCCATCATCAGGTCAATTAGTTGCTAGGCAATGCGAATACATAAACCATTTAGAATACACTAAGCTGGAAAGAGTTTAAATAAATATAGATTCCGCAAAGGTATGCGATACAAATTATACTATAATATGAAGTTATACTGGTGGAGTAAGGCTTTAATAGTAATATTGTAAGTACTTTTTAATTGCTTTAACAAAGCATGAAGGCTTTGGCAATCAAATAAATGGAGCAGGACAGGTAATACTGTACATTTCTACGACAAATTACTTGGGATGCTTATGACATACCACCGAAATTTCAGAAGATCAGAAATCAAAAGGTCAATTGTAAATTCAGATTTCTGGAGTTTCTGAAATTAAATCAAGGTGTGAGCATTAGATGCTTTCTAAATTCTATCAATATGTAAAGGTTTCCAGGTAGTTAAAGCCTGCGATATGTTTGTAGATTAAAAGATTAAATGGTCACTAACTTGGCAACAAACTTTGCATAAATCTATAGTACAACCAAATATCACACTTTGTAACATATCCTATTAGAGAAAAATGCCTCTTTCTCCACATTTCAGGATCCTTTCTTTCCCCCTAACTGTTCACTCTGAATTTACTGCTAAATCTGTCTCCTCAAGACAAGACGTATAATCAGCTCACTGAGGGATCAGGTCACAGCTGCCCATAGAAGTCTATAGGGAGAGGAGAGAGCAGGAGCAGAGTGAAAGAGAGGCAGAGACACAGAAATGCTGCTATTGCCTCTAGTAAGTGTTTTATCTCACCCCAGTGCTGGATTCTCAGCTACACTGCTCATTATTGCTGTATAATGTCTGCCATGCCGCAACAGCTTACACACACACACACACGCACACACGCACACACGCACACACGTGTGTGTGTGTGTATATATATATATATATATATATATATATATATATATATATATATATATATGATAGATAGAGATAGGGGAGCACGATTCTGATCATTTATGTGTGCAGTGTATAGAAGACATGATAGAAGTTAGGCTCCACTTGCTAGCTCAGAGACCACGGAGAATTAGAGATAGAGCCTGCAGAGGGGAAAATTGCTAAGAAATGCAGGATACGAGTCATATAATGGCTAGTTATCGGGTTATTCCTCTTGTACACACACACACACACACACACACACACGTTATTCTGAAATGTCACCTGAAGGTTAGGTACACTTCGATATGGATTGTTCCAGTAACGGGACATGTGGCCTGTGATATAACTTACAGTAGATAAGAAGTTATAAAGCAGCCGTTATGTATGTAATGTGGACATCTGCCTTTGTTTGAAAGATCTGGATAAGCAGAGCCAACACACAACCTCATTTGAAGGTGGGTCCAGCTCTTGGCACTATCAGCAAACAGCTGATTTTCTCAGGAGAAGGCTTGTCTGGCCAGATGGTCATTCAGTTGAATAGACATTCATGTAATACATGGACGGCTCATTGTCCACCAGAACAGGGTCCCCTTTTAATGAATAGCTCTTCATTCTGGCTTATAGAGAGGGTCCGTATCACCGGACTCCCCCTAAGACATCCATATGCCATAATAATTGTCTTTATGAGACAATGCCTTGATCTGACCTGTGTGCATAACAGCATAATTTAGAAAGTAATTTAAAGTAAACATAAACGTGTTCTGTATAGAGGACTGGGGCTCTCAGAAATGTTTTCTATGGTGGGCCAAGGCACTTCAATCTGGTTCTGTTAGCTATACAAAAGATGATGATATTCTGATCCAACTGAAAAGGTTTACTTGGCTCAGTTTTTATTTTACATTTAAAGAAACATCTTAATTTTTTTTACACAAATTAAAATCTCTTCAACTTCTATGCAGTGCAAAAAAATGATAACTACTCTGACTGCCAAAAAATGGTGCATAAAATGAGGGACATTTATTAATACTGGGGCATCGTACAAGGGTTCATAACTCTAGGATGAGCAAAAAATGCCAGGTTGACCATCCTAGTAGACGAGTGTTGGAAAATGTTCATAAATAAGTTGTGCTCTGCGTTATTCTGACGCCCCACCTATTTTTCTCAACACATTGTAAAGTGCTAAATAAAAAGTGGCGTAAGGGGTTTAGATGTGGACACTACAACAGGAAATCAAATCCCCTCATTTCTCCTACAAGTCAGTCAGCAGAATTCAAGCGGCTGTTGATGGCAGCCTGCATTCTGCCTATGTCACAGCAGTCTGCCATAAAACATGTTGCCCCTGCTGACAGGCTGCAAGGAAACTATGGGAAAAGTAGATGTTACTGGGGATTTCCTGCTTTATTAGCAGAATTTTAAAGTATATAAGAGATTGATTCCAATAAAAAGTGCTACTTATGAGTGTGAGAGGGCATGGCCAGCCATGCATGATTGAGGACGCACGTTTCGGAGCTCCTCCGGTAACCAGCACTAAAGCAGGCTTATAACTACCATAATTAACCATGGGACTAACTAAAAAAAGCAAGTCAAGACCCCCGTCGCCTCAACCTGCACCAGGTGACATACAAACAGACTTTCAACGGCAGGGGACGCAGGAATCCTCAGCCCCATACTCGCATCAAGATCGCCGACATAGTCGAGTACTAATGGAGGTGAGAGATGACCTCCCATCCAAAGATGACCCCGTGGAGGCCCTGAGACACCCGGCCCCACTCTCTATTCCTGCTGGGGCAGTGAAGTCTGTTGCCTGGAGTGGATCTTATACCCTGCGCCCTAGACCGGAAACTGCGCCATCTTCCCACCTGGGTGTGGTTCACGAGCGATGCAGACAAGCAGTGGAGAAGCTCTTAGTCAGCCGCCATTAATGGAGTCCCCGGCATCATCTCCACGCACGTACAGCTGGGCAACCCTGTGTTCCACTCTGGCCTGCAACTACGGACCTCTCCAGGACCACGCGGCCAGACACCGGACTGCCACTCCGCTAATATCTTGGGACAAACAGGGTCTGTAACATTGCCCACATCACCCCAGGTACGTAGTACGGTATTGTGAGAAAGACTGGTGAGAAGCACTGAAGCACGTATATGGGACCAAAGCTTACCAGTTGGGGACTCTGCTCCTCTAAACTAAGACTCTATTGTGGACCCTATGGTCATACCACCATCTACCCCTATATCTAACGATGGGATTGCTCCCATGGACCACCTGTCAGGGTTCTCGAGCCTATTGACCACACTGGTTCCTGCACCTGACCACTCTCTGGAGTCCTTTGACCCTGTGACTGGTCCTCAACCCATAGAGCACATTTCTCTGTTAGAACAGCAGAACACTATTGCCTCTTCCAGACAAGGAAATACTAGGCCAGCTATGCTGGCGGATATTCAGTTGTTGTTACCTAATACTCTGTCCAGAGCGGATATGGAGGAATACGCCAGAATTATCATTGCTGAATGCAAACAAGAAATCGCCAAATTTTAATCAGACCTTTCCGCCTTGTAGTCTCGTGTAGAAGTTGTGGAACAAACCATGAGGGTAACTTCCCAAACTACTACTACAGCTCTACAGGACACTGTTCAAACTCACACCATGCATATTGTGGCTTTACAATCCCAATTTGATGATTTGGAAAGCCGCAACAAGCGTAACAATCTTCGCATCAGGGGCCTACCAGAAACAGTGGCCACTCAAGACCTTGCTCCAACGTTAATTCGCACCTTTAATGGCATTTTAAATTCTCAACCTACCTCTAAAATTAAACTTGATAGGACACACAGGGTTCTCCATCCTCGAGACCCTGACCCTGACCCCAACAAACCAAGACCCATCATATGTCGAGTACATTACTACAAAATAAAAGAGGAGATTCTCCTAAAAGCCAGAGACCATCCTGCAGCGGTCTTTGAGGGTCACTCAATCCAGATTCTTACGGATCTCTCCAGGCGCACATTAATGATGATAGCAGCTCTCCGCCCTCTCACTACCATGCTCAAGGACCGAAACATCCCATTTCATTTGAGCTTTCCCTTCGCACTTACGGTGCGACATGATGGTCGCTTTTCCACTCTTCGTGCACCGGGAGACTTACCCTCCTTTTTGGATTGCCTAGGACGACGTCCTATCCAATTACGTCACTGGTCATATATATATCTTCTCCTTGAGCAGAAAGCCTGCCCAATTCTACAGAGACCGGCCTCAAATCCCTTCATCCTCCTCTGGTTTACCTCAGCGACAGTCCAGATGACAATATTCCCAAGGCTTCCGACCTCCTAACCCGAGGTCACCGCCTCTGGAGAGCCCGGTGTCTGCTTAATTTATCAACGACTGGTTGTCTCTCCGTAACCGTTTTTTCTCCACTTGACCTAGGCGATTTGAATTATTATCTTGCACTTGCTAATATTTGACTTATTAACTGTTCAGGTCCTGCCCGACTAGGCTCGTTGGGGGGGGCTGGTACCTCTCCCGCAGTGACCCGACGATCGTGCTTTATCGGGACTTACAGTACCGTTCAAAAGTTTAGGGTCACTTAGAAATTTCCTTATTTTTGCAAAAAAAAAGCACAGTTTTTTTCAATGAAGATAACATTAAAATTAATCAGAAATACACTCTATACATTGTTAATGTGCTAAATGACTATTCTAGCTGCAAACGTCTGGTTTTTAATGCAATATCTACATAGGTGTATAGAGGCCCATTTCCAGCAACCATCACTCCAGTGTTCTAATGGTACATTGTGTTTGCTAACTGTGTTAGAAGGCTAATGGATGATTAGAAAACACTTGAAAACCCTTGTGCAATTATGTTAGCACCGCTGTAAACAGTTTTTCTGTTTAGAGGAGCTATAAAACGGACCTTCCTTTGAGCTAGTTGAGAATCTGGAGCATTAAATTTGTGGGTTCGATTAAACTCTCAAAATGGCTAGAAAAAGAGAGCTTTCATGTGAAACTCGACAGTCTATTCTTGTTCTTAGAAATTAACGCTATTCCATGCGAGAAATTGCCAAGAAACTGAAGATTTCCTACAACGGTGTGTACTACTCAGTTCAGAGGACAGCACAAACAGGCTCTAACCAGAGTAGAAAGAGAAGTGGGAGGCCCCGCTGCACAACTGAGCAACAAGACAAGTACATTAGAGTCTCTAGTTTGAGAAATAGACGCCTCACAGGTCCTCAACTGGCAGCTTCATTAAATAGTACCCACAAAACGCCAGTGTCAACGTCTACAGTGAAGAGGCGACTCCGGGATGCTGGCCTTCAGGGCAGAGTGGCAAAGAAAAAGCCATATCTGACACTGGCTAATAAAAGGAAAAGATTAATATGGGCAAAAGCACACAGACATTGGACAGAGGAAGATTGGAAAAAAGTATTATGGACAGACGAATCGACGTTTGAGGTGTTTGAATCACACAGAAGAACATTTGCGAGACGCAGAACAACTGAAAAGATGCTGGAAGAGTGCCTGACGCCATCTCTCAAGCATGGTGGAGGTAATGTGATGGTCTGGGGTTGATTTGGTTCTGGTAAAGTGGGAGATTTGTACAAGGTAAAAGGGATTTTGAATAAGGAAGGCTATCACTCCATTTTGCAACGCCATGCAATACCCTGTGGACAGCGCTTGAATGGAGCCAATTTCATCCTACAACAGGACAATGAGCCAAAGCACACCTCCAAATTATGCAAGAACTATTTAGGGAAGAAGCAGGCAGCTGGTATTCTATCTGTAATGGAGTGGCCAGCGCAGTCACCAGATCTCAACCCCATAGAGCTGTTGTGGGAGCAGCTTGACCGTATGGTACTAACACATTAACAATACTGAAGTGTTTAGCCAGTGAATAGACATTCCATGGGATGTCTATTCACAATCTCTGCACTTCGTTACTCTGTCTGTGGCAGTTACAGCAGAGGCCGCGTAATCTCGCGACATTACGCGGTAAATGACAGGTTACAACGAGATCACGCTTCCTCGGCTGTAACTACCATAGAAACAGTAACTAAGTACAGAGATTGTGAATAGACATCCCGTGGAATGCCTATTCACTGTCTAAACACTTCAGTATTGTTAATGTGTTAGTAGAAAACAGCACATAAGGATCTAACAGGATCCCTATGCGCTGTGTAAATGAATGGAGAGGAGGGCATGACACTGATTGGTCACTGATTGGTCAGCGTCATACACTCCCCTGTACAACGCCCCCTTGGTCTAAAGTAAAAATACGCCCAGTTGGGCATTAAGCAACTCATTAGCATAAATCTAAAAACGCTAATAAAGTGGTAAAAATAGATAGTTTATTTAAATAAAAAGCATTACTGTCACCTACATTATAGCGCCCATCTCCTTATGTAGGAGATAGGGCAGTACAGAAAAAATATAAAAAAAATCCTCCAGCTCACCTTGTCACAAGAAGGGTATGGGAATCAGCACACGGATCCTCGTGTCGGCGCACGCAAAGAGATACAGCAGAAACAGGGGAGTTGGAACCAGCGCTGAGAGTGCTAGGTCCTTAGTCATGGCTTATGATAAGCCATGACTAAGGACCTAGCGAGGGTCTGAAACGCGTAGGCTACCGCCTATCCTCTCTTTCTCTCTGTACTTTGGACTATACCTACCCGTCACTAACTTTTGTTCGTAGCTTCTTTGCTTCGATTTTAACCAAGACAAAATAAAACTTGGAAATAGATTCCCGTTTTAACAGAATTTGCACTCTCAGCGCTGGTTCCAACTCCCCTGTTTCTGCTGTAGGAGATAGGGCACTTATAATGTGGTGACAGAGCCTCTTTAAGTAGACTTTGTTGTTTTTACTCTTACAATGGTTAGTAGTTTGGTCATGCTTAATGTGCCTATATGTAAGTAATCACTGTAAATAGGAGCTGAGTAACTCTCCATGTACGTTTGCCATTTACCTCACGTAGGTAGACAGCTGGCAGTTTGGAACATTCCCCCAACTCGACTGAATATGTTTTTGTGTGCTCAATACTCAATAGTAGGATTCCTACTGTCTTTTTTGTTGTTTTTCTTTAATGTTCCTTTGTTGTATTTCCCTTAGAGCATTTTCGAGTTAACTATTGTATGGCAGTTGGCAGTTGAACAGACTGGACCTCATGGGGCCTTGATTATATGGCGACACTCAAGTTGGCCTCCATCAACGTGAAGGGGCTGAACATCCTGGAGAAGAGATCTCATGTACTTCGACTGCTGCACAAACACAAGGTACATATAGCCTGTTTGCAGGAAACACACTTTAGCGATAAACACCTTCCGTCACTTTAAAACAGATACTACACTCTTTGGCACCTCAGTAACAACCCTTCTTCCAAATCCAAGGGGGTGGCCATCATAATACATAAATCCCTCCCACACCAAGTTCTGGAATGCATGGTGGATCCAGAGGCCAGGTACATTATTCTCGTCCTTAAAATAGAAGATAGCATTTTCACTATTGTCAATGTTTATACTCCTAACCAAGGCCAGGCACAATCTCTTACAAGCTTAGTTAATCAGATCGCTCCACAGATTAAGGGAACTGTTCTCCTATGTGGAGATTTCAATCTGACCCTGGACCCCACACAAAATAATTCCACGGGGCATGCATTGCTCTCCTACCAAAAAATCTGTAAGACGGGCTATTCAAAAGTTACGGCTGTGTGATGTTTGGCAACTCACCCATCCGTCTTGTAAACATTATACATTCTATTCGGCCCCTCATGAATCTTACAGTCGCATCGACTACATCCTAGTACAGCATGAAGCGCTCTCGTGTTCACCTGCCAACGATATTGGTAACATTTTGTGGTCGGACCATGCTTCAATATTCTGCTTCCTCACTATTCCTTCCATGTCCAGGCCGGTGTGGTCACGGCAATTGAACGAGTCTCTGTTGCTGGATAGTGTTTGTGCAAAGGATGTGGTTGATTCGATTGGACACTTTATTGGAGATCATAGTGAAGACTCCACATTGTCCCCCATCAAGTGGGAAATGTTAAAATGTGTGCTCCGAGGTACCCTTATCAAACACTGTTCTCGCATAAAGCGAGAACGGCCCATGCACTTCCACAAGTCCTACGTAAAATAGAATCTTTAGAATTCGCTCATAAACGTGCACTTCCTCCGTCTACACTACGAGAGCTTTTGGTTGCTAGGCAAGATGCTAGACAATTGCTGGAGCAGGCTCATAAACGTCTCTTACAAGTGTGTCGCAGTAAATTTTATGAATATGGAAACAAAAGTGGACCAATGTTGGCCAGTGCCTTTAGAGCCCAGAAATCACAGAACTATATCCCACTTATTAAAACCCGAACGAACCAGACCCTACATACAACTCAAGATATTACCGGAGAATTTCATTCTTACTACTCCAGATTATACAATCTGGATGGCCCTCATTCTCAAACCATACAGATGACCTACTACGCATTCCAGCACTCCTGCACATGCCTCTCCTGCCTCTTCCTCTCAATCCCCAGTTTCTGTACCCCATTTGGATGACCCCTTCTTGGAGGAAGAGCTCCAATTGGCGATCCGCTCCCTACCAGTGGGTAAAAGCCCAGGCCCAGACGGCTTCACAGCTAAATTCTACAAAATGTTCTCAACCCAACTCTTCCCTTTACTTCGTCAGGCTTTCAATGATGTTATTCCCAAACCGGGTAAGGATCCTCATCTATGCCCGAATTACCGACCTACATCTCTGCTGAAGGTAGATCTGAAATCGTATGCGAAAATATTAGCCAACAGGCTCCAGCCCATAATTTCAGACCACATTCACCTTTATCAGGTGGGATTTGTCCCGGGGAGGGAAGCCTGTGACAATACTCTGAAAACTCTGGACATCATTCAGTACGCCCAATTTAAAGGTGATCCTCAAACTATTTATTTAAATCACTATGTATTCGCAATCCCAAATAACGAATACCCGTGGATGGTCAGGCAAAAGGATAATTTTCCTGGAGTAGGGTTTGTGGTTACTTGGGAAGCAAGACATTAAGTGCCTCTGATTTGGCCATATTAACTTTAAAGTTTGACCAAGAACCAAAATGGCCAAGTTCCGCCATTAGTGATGGCAAGGATGTGTGAGGTTAGGTAATGTAGAGTAATAGATCATCTGAAAACGCTGCACATTTTTTATTCGGCACACCGAATGGAGATGCCCTTAATATCCTAGTAACTACGAATAGAAGTCAAAAGATGTTCCATTACTATTATGTACAAAAGGGGGGATAGGGGGCAACCCTGTTTCGTACCAATGGTGATCGAGAAAGGAGCAGAAAGAGTTCCATTTATTTTCAATTTAGCTAAAGGAGTGCAATACAAGGCCATGATTTCAGATATGAAGGACTCCCCAATCCCTAACTTCCTTTGGGAATAGTATATTGCTGACCAGGAAACGCGATTGAAGGCCTTCTCGGCATCAAGAGAGGGAACCATGAGAGCTTAACTTCCGCCCATTTCTACTATAGATCCACAAGGACTTCGAATTCTGGACTGTGGGTTATTTCTCCTGGTTTGGTCGCATTAACATTCTAAAAATGAATGTACTTCCCAGATTGCTGTACCTTTTCCAGATCATACCAATCCGTATCCCTGCCCCATTTTGCTATCCCTGTGCCGTCTCTTCCGAGACTTTGTGTGGTCTGGTAAACACTCACGTCTGCGATGGGATGTTCTCACTAGGACCAAATCTAGGGGAGGTCTAGGCCTTCCCAACTTTAAGAAATATTATCTCTCTTTTGTCCATTCCCGTGTACTAGATTTCTTCCATGGACACAAACACAAACTTTGAGTATAGATTGCACAAACAATATGCCCCAAGGCTCCGTCCACACTCTCATGGTCCAGAAAATTGTCCGACCTCTCCTTGCAAACCTTGTCGTTTAGTTCATATCACACTCTCATAACTTTAAAATATGCACGCCGGACAGATACTTTACTAGATCTGAACGTCCCTATGCTCCCGGTGACTGACAATTCAGATTTCCCTCCAGGATTCTCCTCCAATCGTTTCCTGGGAGGACAAATTTTGCCCCTTTGCATTTCACACACGTTTTATCGGGTAATACCTTAGCCCCCTACGGTCTTTGATCCCGGAGGAAGGAGGCTTGCCAAGGGCACCGTATGACTATGCTCAGCTTACGCATTTTTTACGCACAGGAAACACCATTCAAAATTATCTCATGATGGTACAGAGTTCCGACTTTGTTGCATCGCTGGCATCCTAATGTCCCTGACACCTGCTGGAGGTGCGAAACGGGAGAGGGGGGACAATGCCCCACAATAAAAAAAACTTCTGGTCTAGGGTCCTTTTGTTACTCACAAAAATAACGGATATCTCTATACCAAATACGCCAGAGGCCCCCCTTCTTTCTAGGATACCTACAGGTTTCTCTTAATACAAAAGGTCCATGGCACGTTTCCTCCAAGCGGCAAAAAATGTAATTCCAAGACGATGGAAGGGCCGAGAACCTCCTACAATGGAGGAGTGGTACACAGAGGTTTCACACCTTTATAGAATGGAAGACCTTATAGCACACACTTCTGACCTAATGGAAAAGTTTGTTCATACTTGTGAGGCTTGGGTTGAGGCTTTTAGGTACTTGACACTTCCTGTTTGATTTAGGTGGGGCCTTCTAGCAGCTTCGCACATAACGATGAGCTCTTTTCCGGGAATCTCCTCCTTTCTCGACTGCCCCATGATATGAAGTTTCAGCTTTCACCGCCACCTGTTCGGTATGTACCTTTAGACTTTGATTGAATAGTCCTTCAGAAATATAGTGAAATGCAATACTGTGTACCCATTTTTCCTTCCCTCTCTCCTGCCCCCTCCCTTTCCTGGTTCTCCCTACCCCCTTGCCTTCCCGTGCTAATTGTTTGAAGATCTATTATGCTGTTGTATACAATGTTGTGCCAGGTGATTCTCGCCTGATTGTCTGTTATATCCTTATTTTGATAAAATCAATAAAACCTTGAATTTGAAAAAAAAAAAAAAAGTGCTAATTATGAAATTCCTTAAAACATAAGAGCAGCTTCAGATTAATATCCACAAGTGATTTACACTTTCAGGTTTCTACAAATACTTTAAAGCTCATATCCGGATTCATCTCACTTGTGTTATTTAGGTCTGTACGCTCAGTACCTGTAAGGAAAGCAGTGAGCAGCCCCTTTGAAGTGCATTTATAGAACGTATTTTACATACACAGATGATGAATACAGGATGCTGTGTACACATGTTCTCCATGTCTGACAACCTCGGATTTGGTGCCTAATATTTATGCTTTAGGGGACAGAATCTTTTTTTTTTCTTCTTCTTTCCTGATTGCGGTACCATTCCTTTATAACCAGCCGACAGTACGTTAATGGCATTTGTACAGAATCTGCTGGGCCGTAGGGCAGTCAGATGATCCTTAACCTTTTATACTGAATGCCATCTGGAGACGTCTTCCATTGTCTGACTACTTAACATAATGGCAGTTAAGGTCATCTCTCTGCATCTTTATGAATCTGTTTATCATCACCAGGTACAGAGAATTAAATAGCCCATGACCTGGTGTATTAGATGTATGATTGCACCGGACACATAATCCTACCTTTGCCAGCAGACAGATGGGGTATAGCGCTGCAAAATTAAATGAAAGCCATGTCATGAAGCCAGGTACCGGGGGAGCGTAGACCGGTTTAAAGTTCTGTAACCTCTTAATCACTGCAAGCCAATGAAAGTACCCCCCCCCTCCAGCTTTTATTTTTATAAGATTTAAACATGGTTGCAAATGAATGCTTTAATGTCCCTTGTGCACCACCTTAAAAGTTATCTCCACTCATTATGTGACATGATCATCTATACTTATTAATCACCTGTCATAAAAAGCTATGAAAATCAAGCAGGAATAAAGCGACCAATGAGCATTTGTTAGCGGATCCCACCAGACCCTCCCTTGAGGTCTTATGTTAAAGAGGACTAGTTAAACTAGTGCAATGTATTAGAGAAAAAAGCAGACAGTTGGACCTTCAAGTCCCCTAGTGGGGCTTAAAAAAAAGCGTAAAAAAAGTATATAAAAAAAGTGGGAAAAAAGTTTTAACACATATAATAAAAGTTTCAATAAATACTTTAAAACACAATCGCCCTTTTGCCTTATCAAGTCCTTTATTATTGAAAAAAACAGATAAACCATACATATTTGGTATCACCGCAACTGTAACGGCCTGAACTTTAAAAATGTTATGTTATTTATTCCACGTGGTGGACGGCGTAAGAAAAAAAACTGTAAAAAATCTATACCAGAATTTCAGTTTTTTGGTCACTTTGCCCTACAAATATTGGAATAAAAAGTGATCAAAAAGTCGCAAGCCCTCATACAGCTCTGTCGACTAAAAAATGTAAACGTTATGGTTCTCACAACATGGTGACAAAAAAAAATACATTCTTTTTACAAAAGTAATTTTATAAAAAAAGTGCTATAAATTTGGTATCGCCGGAATCGGACTGACAAAAAAACTAAAAAACTATGCCAGAATTGCAGTTTTTCGGTCATCTGGCCTCCCAAACATGACCTGCCTAGGTAGAGTCGTGTGTTAACCTTAAACCATACTATCCCCCACCCCCCTTTAGTAACGACACATGACACCGAGGTTGGATGTGAAATGGCCACAGCAGCCGTTTATTAATTTCACAGTTTTATAAAAACAATTTAAATCCGAAACATTCGGATAACTAGTTAGGAATCCACCAGAGAATTCCTCCTAATAATTCACATGACCCAACATGGGTCAGAATCATAAATAACAATTAAACGTTAACATTAACCCGAGCAGAGGAAGTCCTTGAAGCCCCTTCAGATGTTCCTTTCAAGAACACACCGAATTAGCCATCTGCAAACCACTAATTACCTCCAGCCGTAAACCAGCTCGGAAGCACCGTTCACCTCTGCAGATGGCTCCAACCACTAGAAGTCCACTTCAAGGGGATAACACCCGATGAAGCCCTCAAGTGATATACCGACCACTAGAAGTCCACTTCAAAGGGATAACACCCGATGAAGCCTTCAAGTGACATACCTTCTACCAGAAGACCACTTCAAAGGGATAACACCCGATGAAGTCTTCAACCATGTACCTTTTTTGGGGGACGCATACCCCCGATGCGACCCCCCCACCATTTTGTACTGACTGGCCTCAAGGACTCCCCCCGCCAGCTGCCATGACAACAGAACCTACTCCGGAAAAAAGAAAAACATGTTAAATAAGCACACAAAATAAAACAAAACGCTCATAGACAGACGTACATAAGACCTAAGGAGTAACAAAACAAGGGTGGGAGGGTGGGAGCTTTGCTTAATGTGTGTTACTCCTCCCGCTGCTTCCGGCTCAATGCCGAGAAACAGCGGGAAGCGCAGTAACGGCCCCCCCGCCCCCCTTAACTCCTCCCCGTCCCTCCTTCAGCTCCTTCAACTTTCCCTGACCTCGTAACATTAACCCTTTCCCTACCAGGACGGTCATGTCGGCTTCCCTTAAGCCTGCAGCTGCGTCCAGCCTCTTCTTGACCTGCCTAGGTAGAGTCGTGTGTTAACCTTAAACCATACTATCCCCCACCCCCCTTTAGTAACGACACATGACACCGAGGTTGGATGTGAAATGGCCACAGCAGCCGTTTATTAATTTCACAGTTTTATAAAAACAATTTAAATCCGAAACATTCGGATAACTAGTTAGGAATCCACCAGAGAATTCCTCCTAATAATTCACATGACCCAACATGGGTCAGAATCATAAATAACAATTAAACGTTAACATTAACCCGAGCAGAGGAAGTCCTTGAAGCCCCTTCAGATGTTCCTTTCAAGAACACACCGAATTAGCCATCTGCAAACCACTAATTACCTCCAGCCGTAAACCAGCTCGGAAGCACCGTTCACCTCTGCAGATGGCTCCAACCACTAGAAGTCCACTTCAAGGGGATAACACCCGATGAAGCCCTCAAGTGATATACCGACCACTAGAAGTCCACTTCAAAGGGATAACACCCGATGAAGCCTTCAAGTGACATACCTTCTACCAGAAGACCACTTCAAAGGGATAACACCCGATGAAGTCTTCAACCATGTACCTTTTTTGGGGGACGCATACCCCCGATGCGACCCCCCCACCATTTTGTACTGACTGGCCTCAAGGACTCCCCCCGCCACCGCGAAACAGGCCTTGACCACCTTAAGCCTGTGAGTTCCTCCACACCACCACCGCCCTTTCTATGCCTTCTGCTATAGCCAAGCTCCAAATATCAATGCCAACCTCAGTCAGATGAACCCCGTCACTCCTCCAGAAATTCCCCAATCCTGACTCCAAATCCCTATGCCTCACGCAAATGCCCCCGTTCTTTGCCACAAAACGGGACACCGCCCGGTTAACTTTTATCCGAGCCTTATTGACTCTCTCCACCGATCTAGCTAACCGCCAATGCTTCCTTGGGACTATGTCCGACCACACTACCACCAACTTGGGATAAGATACCCACAAACACAACAAATCATGTTTGATATCCCGCACCAACTCACGAAAAGGGCGGACTCCTAAGTCATTCCCACCCACGTGCAACACTAAAACCTCCGGAACCCTATCAAGCCGCACATATGTCTGGAATTCCGCCAACACCCTGTTCCACGACATACCTCTAAACCCCAGCCAATGCACAACCGCATCCTGTCGCGGAATGCGCAACTGGCGACCATCCGGGCGGACGTCCGCCCTCAAAGCCCCCCAGTGCACGTACGAATGACCCATCAACCACACCAGACAAGGAGGCGAATCTGAAACGGAAAACACAGTTAGGCACCACCATATAACATTTGCAAGCATAAACAACAAAATTACAACATATGGGGGCGGACATAGGACTTAAACCTTTTAGACTCCCAACGACCAATACGCCTCACCCCCTCATCATCCAACCCCCAGCGCCCTGCTTCCGTTGCTGCGCCAATCCGGAAGGAATGAGATGAATATGAGCCTGCCGCAACCCCAACCGCCGTCAAACATTTTTTAAAAACAGCTCCAAACTGAAACCTGGACAAGAACGACCCGTCCACATGACGTAACAAAGGCAAATCTGGAGACCCCCTGTTTTTTGTAAAACCCCGCATGCACTCTACTGGGCACATGACCGACCCCGGGAGAGCGAACAAAACTATCAGTTTTCCCTTCCCTAATTGGTCAGTTTTTGATCTACGCAACCATACCTCCAACCGATCTGCAAAAAGGCTCACCTCCCCAGATCTCAGCCCCCCTGCCTGTTTAGTACTTGGCGACACCAACTCACCTATTCTAAATGCTCCGAAGAACGCCAACGAGAAAGCCAACCGAAACAAATCCATTTCATCTGAAGAACGACATACCGATGCCAATGAACCGCCCAACAAGCCCAGCAAAGCAAACGACACCGGCCTTCTACTATCCGCCTCCACCCTACCTCTGCGCAACCCCTTCAAAGCCTGCGATACCAGAAATTCCTTCGATACATCCCGCAAGCCCCGCAACTTAAGCCCAAACGCCACCGCGGATATAAACCGGTTCACCTTCGCTACTGAAAACCCCCCCTCCCAGGCATCCCCTAACCAATACAAAAGTGCCACCAACCTGTCTCTATCCGTATTGACATCACCCAACTCTCTTACCCACTCCTCCCACTGCCTCCAGCAAGCAGCATAAGCCCTCCACGTCGTGCGCGCCAAAGACCTTTGTAACAGCTGCTCTACGGGACCGATACCAGATCCCATAGATGATCCGGACACGCCAAACCGAGACGTTCCGCTCCCGGGGCCAATTGCCGAAACCGGTCCCACTGCGAGCGAGAAAGAGCATCAGCAACACAATTCCGTACACCCGGTACATGCACCGCCACCACCCACGCGTTCAGCGACAAACACACCAACACTAAATGTCGCAACAATTGAACTACCGGAGGAGAGGACGCCGTGATGTTATTAATGGCAAGCACCACCCCCATGTTGTCGCAGTAAAAACGGACCTTCTTATCCCTGAGCCTGTCCCCCCAAATGGTAGCCGCCACCACGATGGGAAACAGCTCGAGCAGGGCCAGATTCCGCGTCAATCCACTGGACACCCAGCTAGCCGGCCATTGACCTGCGCACCACGGACCTCCCCCGTAAGCTCCAAAGCCACCCGCCCCAGCCGCATCCGTGAAAATATTCAGATCACTCGTATCCTGCGCTGGGGCCATCCATAGCGAGCGACCATTGTACTGGCCCAAGAAGTCATCCCAAACCTGAAGATCAGCTCGGTGCTCCTCCTTGAGCCTCACAAAATGATGCGGCGCCCGCACTCCCGCCGTTGCCGCCGCCAACCTTCTACCAAACACCCTCCCCATCGGCATAATCCGGCAGGCGAAATTCAACTTCCCCAGCAGCGACTGAAGCTCCCTCAGCGACATTTTCTTCCTTCTACAAGCCCGTCGCACCTCCAGCCTCAAAGCACCCAACTTATCCGCCGGGAGCCGACACTCCATTGCCACCGAGTCAATTTCGATTCCCAAGAAAGAAATCGTCGCTACCGGGCCCTCCGTTTTTTCCGGCGCCAAAGGGATCCCAAAATCCCTCGCCACCTTCTGCAGGGCATGAAGCAAGTTACCGCAAACCGGCGAACCCCCCGGGCCAACGCACAAAAAATCATCTAAGTAATGGATCAACGAATCGACCCCGGATACTCCCCTCGTTACCCACTCCACGAAGCTACTAAACGCCTCGAAGTATGCACAAGAAAGAGAACACCCCATCGGAAGGCACCGATCCACGTAAAAGGCCCCATTCCAAAAACAACCCAACAGCCGTTGGCTTTCTGGATGGACCGGCAACAACCTGAACGCCGCCTCGATGTCGGTTTTTGCTAGCAGCGCCCCCGGACCCGCAGCCCGCACTAACCCCCACCGCCTTATCGAATGAGGTATAAACTACGGAACACAACTCGTGATCAATCCCGTCATTTACCGACGAACCTTTGGGATACGATAAATGTTGAATCAAACGAAACTTTCCGGGCTCGCGTTTAGGGACAATACCCAAAGGGGACACAACTAAATCTTTCACCGGCGACTCCAAAAATGGCCCCGACATGCGCCCCAACGAAACTTCTTTTAACAACTTTTCCGACACGACTTCCGCATGCAAGTAAGCCGATTTTAAATTTCTCCGCGTAACCGGAACCTCATAAGGAGGCGGAGGAATAACAAAACCAACACTAAACCCTTCATAAAGCAACTTAGCTGCCGCCCTATCCGGATACTCATTTAGATAAGGGGCCATCCTTTCCACCCTCACCGGCGACACCCCCTTGACCAGCCCCGTGCTGGTTCCCGGACCTCTTTTTCCGCAGACATTTTGCCGCCCCGTGTGATGCACCATTACACTCGGAGCACACGTGCTTGAACTTGCACGTGGCCCCAAACTTGCACTGGCCTTCATTGAATTGCCAGCAAAACCCCGCCTTTCCCCCGCCGCTTGGTCCACTCTGACTAGTCTGGCCTCCCTGGCCACCGCTCCCGGGAAAGGGCTGCCTAACCGGAGCCGTAACCCGTAACCAGAGAGCAATATCCTTCTGGTCCCACCGAATCGCCGGCCGAACCGCCTTCCGCTGACGGAATTGCTCATCATATCGCAGCCACGCCTGACCCCCATACGCCCTATGAGCCTCCCCAATAGCATCAAAATAACAAAATAACGCCGAACAATTTTCCGGCGCCTTTTCCCCTATCACACTAGCCAATATGGCGAACGCCTGCGACCAATTAACGAACGTCTGCGGGATAAGCCTATACCGCCGCCGTTCCTCCTCGTCCTTTTTACTCTCATCCCGCTTGCTCTTATCCAAATTGAATTTAGCCAGTGGCAAGAGAGAAAAAATTTCAACATATTCATCTTTCCAGATCCGATCACGCACCTCCTGCTTTAAATGCGCCCCCAACGGACCCTCAAAACAAACATACACCTCCCCCCGAGCACGATCGTCCATGCGCACTCGATCGCCGTCCTTCTGCGCCTCAGTCTGCACCGACACCGCGACCGCCTCTCTAACCGCCACCACAGGACGCGCCTGCAACGATCCCACTTCCCTGGGGCCTTCCCAAACTACCGCAGGGGACACTTCCGTTACTACCGGCGCCGCGGCCCTATCCAGGCGCCCCACCAGCTCCCGTAAGCAACCCACTAAATCTGCCAAACCCGCTCCGTCGCGTCCGCCCGCGCCACTACCGGCCCCCGATGCTATGCTAGCAGCCCCCCCGCCGACACCCGACATAAAAATCGCTGGATAAGACAATAATGGAGTTATACACTCACCGGGCTGCACAGGCGCTGTGTTCCCGTCAGCCGGACCATCCTGACCTCGACGATAGACGTCCAGTTCACCTTCCTCCAGTTCTTCTCTCGCCGACGACTGTCCCTCCCAACGACCTCTTCGGAAAGGGGATGAGGACGCGCTGACCGATGGGCCGGCAACCTGCCGCCCGACCGCCGGGACCCAGACTTCCGACCGGACCTGTTGCCTCGACGTCGCTGCAGATCTAGTCGTCCGTCTAGACGATCCTGACGAAGCCTGCCCCCTGGCCGGAACATCACCATGCGGGGCGGCCGTACCTTGCTCTCGACATCTTCCATCTGATGGGGGAGGGGTGACAGGGAGCCCAGCCTGCGACTCCCTGCTTACCGCCGGACCCCGTCGCGGCCTGGGATTCCTGCCAGGACGCAGGGCCTGGGAAGGGGCGGTCCTCCCAGCTGCCTGGCCTGCAGCGTCCGGGATCGGGCTCCCTCTGCGACGCCGTGTCCGCGGGACTACCTCCGGACTCAGGCGCTCTGGAGGTCGGGACCGCCGAGAGGGACGGGTCGACACAGCCTGCATCGCCGTCACCCCTGCCACCGCTCTCTGCCTGCCCAGCGCAGGAGCGGTTGTTGCCGACTCCCCCCCCGCCGCCATAGCCATGCTCGTAGGGGGGCCGGGGGAGGGGAGCCTGTCCCTTACAACAGACCCCGAACGCCGTGCCCGACGTGGCGAAACGGCGTCCGGGATCCGCGTTAATGCAGCCACGGTCTCCTCCAGCCATCCGGGACCGTGGTGCACAGCAGCGGCGCGCAGCCGCTCTAAAATCAGGGCCTCTGCCATTACTAAAACACCGGGCAACGGGGAGCTTTGCGTGTTACTCCTCCCGCTGCTTCCGGCTCAATGCCGAGAAACAGCGGGAAGCGCAGTAACGGCCCCCCCGCCCCCCTTAACTCCTCCCCGTCCCTCCTTCAGCTCCTTCAACTTTCCCTGACCTCGTAACATTAACCCTTTCCCTACCAGGACGGTCATGTCGGCTTCCCTTAAGCCTGCAGCTGCGTCCAGCCTCTTCTATAGGATAAAAAGCGATCAAAAAGTCGCACGTACCAAAAAATGGTACCAATAAAAACTACAGTTTTTGCCGCAAAAAAGAAACAGGCCTCATTCCACTACGTCTATCAAAAAATAAAATTAGTTAAGGCTCCAATAAGTCAGGAAATAAAAAATATGCAGTTGTGCAGGCCCGAGGGGAACATTTTGTTTCAAGAGGGAAATTATCAAGGCCCTAAAATTAGGGAACCAGGAAAGGCCCAAACATATCTGCTAGGGTGAGGGTGCCCTTATTATACCAGGACAGCACTTCCCAGCAAAATTCGCCAAACTACAAAAGGTGCGGAGTGTGGACCAAAAGGGGCATAAGAAAGGACATTTATCAGTGAGACACTGGCCTGTGCAGAAAAGATTGCTTCACAGAGTAACACACATCTATGAATTCTTTTGTTGTTTTTTTTACCCCATTATTATACCACCTGAATATGCCCCTGATGTACTCCGCACAGCTTAGATGTACCCCCACATTATAAACTAAAATACTAGTAAGACTCCAAACAAAACTACTACCAAGCAAATCCACGCTCCAAAAGCCAAATGGCGCTCCCTCCCCTCTGAACCCTACAGTGTGCCTAAACAGCAGTTTACTTCCACATATATGGCATCGCCATACCCGGGAGAACCCTTTTAACAATTTTTGGGATGTGTGTCTCCAGTGGCATAAGCTGGGCACGACATATTTGCCACTGAAATGTCACACCTAGGGAAAAATTAAATTTTTTACTTTGCACCATCCGCAGCGCTATCATTTATGAAAAAGACCTGTGGGGTGAAAATGCTCAATACACCCCTTAATAAATGCCTTGAGGGGTGCAATTTCCAAAATGGGGTCACTTCCCAAGGGTTTCTTTTATTACTTCACATCAGAGCCTCTGCAATTGTGAACCAATACTGTGTAAATCACAAAATTAGGCCTCAGTTTTACATGGTACTCTTTCATTCCTGAGCCCTGTCAAATGTCCAGGTAAAAGTTTAGGGCCACATGTAGGGTAATTCTAAAACCGGGAAACACAGCATAGTAACTAGAGAGCTGTCTTGTTATGGTGGCACAAGCTGGACACCACGTATTGGCATATCTATGGAAAAAAATCCCATTTTCACTCTGCAACATCGAGTGCACACTAATTTCTGCAAGATACCTGCTGGGTTAACATGCTCGCTACACCGCTAGGTGAATACCTTGAGGGTGTAGTTTCCAAAATGGGGTCACTTCTGGGGTTTCCGCTGTTTTGGTCCCACAGGGACTTTGCAAATGCGACATAGGGACCAGAAACCAATCCAGCAAAATGTGCACTCCAAAAGCCAAATGCCGCTCCTTCCTTATTTCTGAGCCCTACTGTGTGCCCAAACAGCAGTTTATGACCACATATGGGGTATTGCCGTACTCGGTAGAACTTGTTTTACAAATGTTGGGTTTCTTTTTTTTTCCTTTATTTGTTGAGAAAATGAAAAATTTTGAGCTAAAACTACGTCAAAAGGGATTGTTTTTATTTTCACTGCCCAATTCTAATAAATTCTATCAAACACCTCTATGGTCAAAATGCTCACTACACCCCTAGATGAATTCCTCAAGGTGTGTCGTTTCCTACATGGAGTAAATTTAGGGGTGTTTTCACTGTTTTGGTCCCTGAGGGGCTTTGCAAATGTGACATGGCCTCCGCAAACCATTCCTGCTAAATTTGAACTCCAAAAGCCATATGGCGCTCTTTCCCTTCTAAGCCCTGCTGTGTCTCCAAACAGCCATTTATTACCACATGTGGGGTATTGTTTTACTTGGGAGAAATTGCTTTACAAATTTTGCTTTTTCTCCTTTAGTCCTTGTGAAAATGAGAAAAAATTAACTAAACCTACATTTTCTTTGAAAAAATGAAGATTTTAATTTTCACGGCCTACTTCCAATAATTTCTGCAAAAAACCTGTGGGTTAAAAATGCTCACTATACCCCTAGATAATTTCCTCAATGGGTGTTGTTTCCAAAATAGGGGAACTTGTGGCGGGTTTCCACTGTTTTGTCCCCTCAGGGGCTTTGCAAATGCGACATGGCCTCCGCAAACCATTCCTACTCAATTTGAGCACCAAAAGCCAGATGGCGCTCTCTTTCCCTTCTAAGCCCTGCTGTGTGTCCAAACAGCCGTTTATTACCACATATGGGGTATTGTTTTACTTGGGAGAAATTGCCTTATAAATGTCGCATGCTTTTTCCCCTTTAGCCCTTGTGGAAATTAGCTAAACCTACATTTTCTTTGAAAAAATGTAGATTTTAATTTTCACGGCCTACTCCCAATAATTCTGCAATAAACCTGTGGGGTCAAAATGCTCACTATTCCTCTAGATAATTTCATTGAGGGGTGTAGTTTCCCTAATGGGGTCACTTTTGGGGGATTTTTAATGTTTTGGCACCGCAAGAGCCTTTCAAACCTGACATTGTGCCTAAAATATATCCTAATAAAAAGGAGGCCCAAAATCCTCTAGGTGCTCCTTTGCTCCCGAGTCCGGTGGTTCAGTCCATTAGCACACTAGGGCCACATGTGGGATATTTCCTAAAACTGCAAAACCTGGGCAATAAATATGGAGTTGCATTTCTCTGGTAAAACTCTGTGTTACAAAAAAAATGGATTAAAATGAATTTCTGCAAAAAAAGTAATGAAATTTGTAAAGGGTTAAGAAACTTTCAAAATTCTGTTTTGAATACTTTGAGGAGTGAAGTTTTTAAAATGGGGTGACTTTTTGGGGGTTTCTAATATATAAGTCTCTTAAAGCCACTTCACAACTGAACTGGCCCCTGTAAAAATAGCCTTTTGAAATTTTCTTGAAAATGTGAGAAATTTCTGCTAAAGTTCTAAGCCTTGTAACGTCCTAGAAAAATAAAAGGGTGTCCAAAGAAATTATGCCAATCTAAAGTAGACATATGGGGGATGTTAACTAGCAACAATTTTGTGTGGTATAACTATCTGTCTTACAAGCAGATACATTTAAATTTAGAAAAATGCAAATTTTTGCAATTTTTCGCTAAATAACATAAGATTATTGCAACAAGTACTTATGTGTATATATTTACTTGCTTAGGCCTCATGCACACGACCGTGCTCGTAATTACGACTCATAATTACAAGCACGGCCGGCCACGGGCAGCCGGCTGCTTTTGCGAGCCGTGCTCCCATTATAAAGCATAGCAGCACGGCCCGTAAAATGAAAAAATAGAACATGTTCTATTTTTTTAACGCCACGGGCACCTTCCCGTGAGAAAACGGGAAGGTACCCGTGACTAACAGAAGTCTATGGGCCCGTTATTGCGTGTCGTAATTACGACCCGCAATAACGGGTGTTTTTACGGTCGTGTGCATGGGGCCTTAGGGTTGTTTAACACTAACCCTAACCTTACAGTGAATTTCCACCTTTATTTAACATAGGCTCTAAAATCAACAAATGTGAAGCTTAGCATCTCTGTAATATACCTTCATTACTAATTGTGATCTTTTCACTTATCAGTTTGCAGTTACTAAATGCAATGTTGAAATAAAAAAATGTTTTTTTCTGGAGACTGTCAACTAACTGATATATATCTATCTGTGAGTGAGCTGTAGGCCTGATTGTTTCAGTTGTTTCACTAACATAGAGCATAGATAATGGATAACCTTCCCTATAAAGGCTATGTTTACGTTTGCGTCTTTTCACATTGGAAGCCATGACTCCATGCTGTATTTGTCGCATGACTTATAATGGGGTTTGTTAAGAATCTTTTAAAGGTTTCCGTCATTTTGACAGAGGTGGCGAATGTCCGTATGAACAGAGCATAGACAAACATAGGCATTGAGCATTGAGCCGTTGTTAGATGTCTTTGGCGCCAGTTATTTCAGGAAGAAACAATAGGATTGGACAGGAAAAATTTGACCTGTCTGATCTATGATTACCAACAGGAGACATCCCCATAGATGTGTACATCCATAACATGTCCGAAGCCTAAGGCCTAATTCACACTTAGTTTTTTGCTGGTGAAAAAAATCCAGATTTTGACCTGCCGGCAGAACACTTGCCGCGTTTTTTTCTCCACGTTTTCAGCGGTGCTCATTGAGTACCGCGGGCAGAAAATGCTGCGAATACCGCTTTGCTGCCTCCCATTGATGTCAATAGGAGATCAGACAGAAACAGCTGAAGGGCATGACGCTTCTTTTTCCCGCGGGTAAATCAATGGGAAGAGTTTTCATCTGTTTCTTAGTGCAGTTTCAGACGCGGTTTCCACGTCAAAAACAGCGCCAAAAAACTAAGTATGAACATGCCATTAAAAATAAAAACAACAACTGGAATCTATAAAGACTTGAAGGCTTATACCCATTACAGAAAGTGATGGCAAATCGCTAAAATATGCCGTCACTTTCTGATCGCTGGGGGTCCGACTACCAGGACCCCTACGAATCCTGAATTGATGGGGGTGGCACAGCGGCGCTCCCAGCCACTCAATAATTGCGTATTAACACTAACTAAAGTCTACTATTTTAGAGAACCATTCACCATGCATTACAGGTCAGGACATTTAACTGTAACAGGGCGGAGCTGTGACAACTGTTCATTTAAGAGAGATGATCACTATTGTTACATTAGTATATTCATTCACTTTATGAGCAAGATAAATCCCATAAGGAATGAACGAAAATCTCATAATCTCAGGCATTGAGGGTTTCTGCAAATTACAAAACTGCTCCTTAATGACACCACTGGTCCATAGTGAAGCTTACAATTTGATGGATATGAAATAAATAAATAAAACTAAATTGGACAGATCAGCTTCACTGTAGAAAATATATAACTGCATATTTAACCTTTAAAGCGCCAAAATAGAATTGCCTGAGACGCTGGTGCGCACACTATCCTCCATAGACTTTCTTTGGAGCACCAGCCTGAAGAAATATATATATACACATATACACATCTATAGATTAACCCAAGAAAATAACGGGGGCTACGCAATTTAAAATGTAGCGTGATCAATAGAAATGGAATAAAGCCTGGGGTCTATTTGCACCATGGGCAATAATAAAAGAACAGTAAGACGGCTCTTGTTGGCTCTGGGGATTCTGGAGTATTATGATATGACAGAACACAAGCAATATATGTACTGAAACCTGCAACCCGCAGGCTGCTCCGAAACGGAATTTTCTTCATTTTTGTCTTTTTTTTGGATCTATCTGTGTCAAAGCATTTCTGATATTTTTTTGTTGTGGTCTCTTTGCAAGTTTCTGTGATGTGTGCAGGCGAAAAGATATAACCATCTTCATCTATGTTCCGTATCTAACAATTTATTATAACATGGTGTATAAAACAGTTCCTCTAATTCTGTTGTAATCAATGAAACAGGGGTGGCAAATAAGGAAATCAACTTCATGAACTTCCTCGTCAATAAATGTATATTGATTTCTTAATTTGTTGTGACATTCTGCTGTAGCTTGGTTATAAAAATAATAATTTTTACCTGAATTTGTAACATATTGTATACATTGTAAGAGGTTGTAGCGAGAGATTTTGAGGCAGCCATGCTGTACTTGGGTTTTAGTTTTGTCCCAAAGTATTAAAGGATAGCTAGCCACATCCAATTGATGGCCCTCAAATGGATTTTATGGGATCCACTATTTCTTTTGACTCAAATTCTCAAATTATTCACACAATTTAGTTTTTATCCCCATTATCTCGATCACCTACTGTACATCAGAGCTGTAGCAAGGCTTTATTCAACTTGGGGCAAAGATTCAGTTTGCTGCCCTAGCCCTGTATCTAAATATTTAGACCAAGGCAAAGTGGCTTGTTCTCCCCCCGGCACTTAGCACTTAGGTTGGCCCCCCAGCCACGCCCACCCCTGCCTTACACAGTCTCCACTGAATGACATCTTGATTTTTGGGTCTTAAACTACCTTTGAAGTCCTCCTTGGCCTCAGCTGCAAGGATACACACAGCCTTTCTTTCCCTTTGACCCAGCCTCCTCCTCAGAAACATCTAAAATAACACCATCTCAACGAATATGAACTCCAACACCATATTGCATGATCATCAAGTTCAAGTCTTCAAGCAATCTGTGCCAAGAAAATAACAAAAAATTCTGTAAGGTCAAAATATTTTTTTTTCAAATGGACAAATTAAAGTCTGATCTTACTATTCTTACTACTTAATTTTTAACCTCTATTGGGACCTCCAAGGAGAGGTGATCCCATTGGAATATTGGTGGATTGAGAAGACCATGGTTTGGGTTAAAACTTGGCTCCATATTGACTTTGGAATTCCAATAAAATGCACATACAGTAGTTTTAGTTATAATAGGAGTTGTAGTTTCGCAATACCTGGAGAGCCACATGCTGTAGGGTCACAGAAGTCGATTAAAAAAAAACTTGTAAAAAACAACAAAACACAAGTCAGGCCTGATTCACATGAACGAGTGCAAACTTGTACATGAAAAATGGCCGTTTTTTGTGTCCGAGTCGCACCCGCGTGGGACCCGTTTTCATTGATCCCTCAGACTCGAGTCTATTGAGAGATCCGTGAAAACGGATGAAAAAAATAGGACTTGTCCTATTTTTTTTACGGGGCCCCTTTACATGGTCCGTTAAAACAACAGGTGTGTGAACGGCCCCATTGAAATACATGCGTCCCAAAATATGTGAAGTATGGATATCAAACGGTTACAACTTCTCCAACATTGGGGGGATGTATTACTATATATTTTGGAAAGTTTATATGGAGTGAGATACCATCTATAGAATATTTTATAATATAATTCTTGATAATTAGTACAGGAAGAGGACTTAAGAGATGGAGAATGCTCTTAACCACTGGTCTCTTGAAAATTGGCCATTCAGATCTCTATGCCATTTAGATATATGTGTTTGATTTTCAAAAGTAAGTGATTGGGAACCAATCTTATAAAATGTGTTAATACCTTTGGGAATATACTTTATTTAAAGAGAAAAATGTATTACAGAAAGTTCGCTCACCGCGTTTCCAATGCATTTCCAGTGCGTTATTTGATGCAAGTAAATTTCTTCCAAATGCTGCTGGTGCTTAAAAATACCCCCAACGTAGTCCT
Source organism: Rhinoderma darwinii (assembly GCF_050947455.1). Lineage (NCBI taxonomy): Eukaryota > Metazoa > Chordata > Amphibia > Anura > Rhinodermatidae > Rhinoderma > Rhinoderma darwinii. The sequence goes on from NC_134695.1 coordinate 90,331,791, forward strand.
GTGTCGACAGAAGGTATACAAGGTAGTGGAAGTGAACAATGATGGTGTATCCAGCACTCGGTATAAAAGTTAAATGGTTTATTCGGTCATGTTAAAACCAAAGATTAAAAAAAAAATCCAGGGAGCACGCTTACGCGTTGTTTTAACATGACCGAATAAACCATTTAACTTTTATACGGTCTGAAACGCGTAAGCGTGGTCCCTGGATTTTTGTTTTAATCTTTTGTTTTAACACGACCGAATAAACCATTTAACTTTTATACCGAGTGCTGGATACACCATCATTGTTCACTTCCACTAGAATGTGCTTTATTATTAACTTTTTGGCAATCAATTAGCGCACTACTAAATGAGATTACAACTCAAAATATTAACCTCACGCCGGAACTTGGGTTACTACGGCTTGGAATTGATGCTATTCCCAAACAATTCCAAATTGTAATATGTCATATTTTAATATCTGCCACATCAGCAGTAGCGTTCAGATAGAAAACATGTAACATCCCGACCATCACAGACATCATTAAAAAAAGTCAATACAAACTATCAATATGAATATATTTATGCCCGTAGCATACAAAGACATGACCGGTTCTGTAGAGATTGGATGTGTTGGAATAAATCTGTATATGCCGTACCACTCCATCTCTAGTGGGAGCTCATACATTGTCTGTATTATTTTTTCTTGATTATGATCTGTATATGTTCTTCACAACATTTATTTTATTTAGCTTTCTTTTATTATCCATATTATTTTGAATCCCATTTTCTCAAAATGTTAAAACTCATAGGAATTAACGATTTATTTATTATTTGAAACTTTAACTATTTACTTCTCCCTGCGAGTAGAACTGTTCACATATATTTTCTGATATCTCAACGGTTTAATAAAGACAAATTGAAACACAAATACATGCATCCGTGTGACGGCAGTAAAAATAAAAACGGCCGTCACAAGGACGAGATATACGCTCGTCTGAATTCGGCCTGTTAGTCTTTTATAGTCAGTTGTTCCAGTAATGTACATATGTTGATAGTCACCTGTACGGCTGTACCAAGTCTTCAAACATTAAGAGACATCTCAGTCTTTCACACAAATGTTTAGGCGTATCTGTGCCTTTAAATCCAGGATAAAGTTCAGTTCCTTAATTTGCATGTGCAGAATTTGATCAGAAACCAAAACTCACAGTTCTCAGAGCTAAGCAGAAGTTTATTGAAAACAGATGGACAATGTTTCAGTGCCCTAGCACTGAGGTGATGAGTGTTGACTTTAAGCAAGAGTATAGACCTCATGTATGCAAGAAGTAAGACCTCATGTGAGTACATCCGTGGCAGGTTCGGGGCCTAAACATGTCTATGATTAAAATCAAAACAACAGCTGGAATCTATAAAGCTTAAAGGGTTATTCCTATCACAAAAAGTGATGGCATGTCGCTAGGAAATGCTGTCACTTTGTGATCGCTGGGGGTCCGACTGCCAGGACTCCCACCAATCCTGAGATTAAAGGGGCCGCAGAGCTAGCTTAGCGCTGTAGCCCCTGCACGGCTCTGGTAGGAAAAACTTTGAAGGCGACGCAACGTTAAGCAGTTAAATCCCCAGCGATCAAAAATTAATGGCATAGTCTAGCAAAATGACATCACTTTGTGTGATGGAAATAACTCTTTAAAGAATATTAACCTCCCAAAATAAAAAATTTGCCCTCTTCTGTCAGATTTTGTTGAACTGTTTTTAGGAAGATAAATTATATTAAAAAAAGAGTGACACAGGCCTCACCCCATAAGGGGTTGTCATCTAGACTTCTTTAAAGTATGGAGTAATTCCAAAGATGTGCCACTGCAGAGCTAGGCATATTTACTATTCAGGAGTCTGGGTAATCTAAGGGACAGTCCCTGTGGGAGCACAAATGTCAGCTACATCGGCTGTCATTTAGGGCCTGTTCACATCGGTGTTTTGGTTCCGTTCAACCATTCCGTCAGAGGAACGGACGAACGGAAACTATCGCTTCCGTTTGCATTACCATTGATTTCAAAAAAACAAACTTTATGGAATGGAAACACACTGAAATGGAAGCATTACCATTGAAATCAATGGTAATGCAAACGGAAGCGATAGTTTCCGTTCGGCTTTCTGTTCCTTTGACGGAAAGTTTGAACGGAACAGGTGAACAGAACATGAACGCTGATGTGAACAGGCCCTTCGCTTTAATGAAATTGAAATAGGTTAAGGAGTTGTGTAGGATTAGAAAGAAAAAAAAAAATCTAAGCTAAGCTGCAATACCAGGCATGCCCATGCACATGAGAGGTGCTGTTTCTGGGATAAAATTTTGGGGAAAAAGTTAAGAAATTAGGTGACTGATCTTTGTAAGGAAGTTTCTCCTGCTAGCATTTCAACATTTTTTGGAAGGTATAGGAAAGTTCTGTTAGCAGAACCCTATGTATGTATGTATGACTCTTTCCGAATGCAAGGAAACAAAAAGAAAAAAGAATCACATTGATCTAGCTAATCTTACTTTGCATAAATTTTACACACCATTGGCAGTGGTGTAATGTTGATGAAGTGCTATGTAAATTCACACTATTGAGAGCTCTTTTAATGTAGCACAGCAAGACAGCATCTTATTACCAGTCTGTAGAAGCAGGTTATCTTATCACTTAAACATCCGATCTGCTTCTTACATTCTATAATCATTTTAATTGTGATTGGAAGATAAAAAAAATAAAAATAAAAACACTAATTATTCGTATCTCTAATTTTTACTGTTCCGTTAAACGTCATTATTACCATGGAACATGACTAAGCTGCATAACAGAATAGGGGAATAGAGAACTATAAGGGCTTATCCACACGTAACGGATTTGCTGCAGAAAATTTCCAGAGCATTTATGCATCCACTAGCAGAAATCCGCACCATTTCATGCATTTTTTACTGCGGAAAGTAGTGCAGATTTTTGCTGCGTTTTATTCAAGGGCTGTGTGATGGTGATATTTCTTCTTCCTGTGATGTCATTTCCACGCGCTGCAAGAATTTCCACAGCGTTTCTGCAGCAAATTACGCAGTACAGCAGAAATACGCAGGAAATCAGTCCACTTTCCGCAGCAATATTTGACATGCTGCGGAACTAAAATGACGCACCGCAGGTGAATTTCTGGACTGTTTTTTTCCGCAGCGTGTGAATGACATTTGTTACATCACACCCACTTTGCTGCTACTGTATTCTGCTGCGGATTTTCCGTCCGAAATGCCGTTATGTGTGGACAAGTCCTAAGACTAGACATTTGATATATATTCTTGGGCGCTTATATTGTCTAAGCACTAGAAAGGAGACCTACCAGAAGATCTTTATTAAAAACCATGTGAAAATTGATAAATGTTACTCCTTAGCCAAATTATAAGGTTGTCTATGCCTGCATCCCCATGGCAACACTTCCTGACCCTTAGCTGTCATAGGACAGTTTTATGACATGAACACTGAGCCTCACAACCAATCAAATTTCTCCTTTCATTTTCTTTAAAGCTGGACTCTAATTGGGTGCTAAAAGGCCCAGTGTCTCTATGATAAGATTGAGCTGCCAATGCACTGAAGATCTTCGCAAACGAGACCTTCTTGCTATGATAAAAAAAATCAGAACATTTTGAAAAACTTTTCTGACTTTGAAAACACTCTAAGGCCCTGGTCACATCTGTTTTTTTGCCGGTGGAAAAATCTGCCTCAAAATTCCTTTGACCTGCCTGCACTCTCATTGCTTCATTTTTTCGCGGCGTCTTTCGCAGTGTTTTTTTGGCCGCAGCCATTGATGCCGTGGGCAAAAAACGCAGCGAAAACACACCGCTTTCTTTGCCTCCTATTGATGTCAATGGGAGGTCAGAGACTGAAACCCCCGATGAAAGGGCATAACTCTTCTTTTTCCGGCTCGCGGGAAAAAAAAACCTCCACCTCCCATTAAAATCAATGGGAGGCGTTTTCGCAGGTTTTTTGGCACGCTTTCCTCGTCAAAAAACTCTGTATGAACAGGGCCTAAGGCTGGGATCTCACGGGGTGGTTTTAAATGCATCTTGCCTCGAATCGTGGCAAAATAGTGCACTTTTGAAGTAATTCACGGCATTTAACCGTGACGTTAGATCCCAGCCTAAAGTGGTTTTACTGTACACCATCCGACAGTTTGTTACCAATTATTTGGACCTTTCTTTAGCTAAACCCAAGTACAGACGACTCCACTTCATTTGGACCAACAAAAACTACACCAAGGGGAGCCGCAGCACATGGACTGCCACCATTGTCCTCTAATGACATGTCCTTATGGGTTTTCTTAATAATAAATGGAGGTTACATTTTGAAAGACGTCTAGAAGATTATGGGCAGATCCTCCAGTGTGCCAAGGCTCTGAAACATGAATGAGTCCCATGAGGTTCAGCATACACAACACTACTTCCAGATTGCTTGCTTTGTATTGTTTTGTTTGCGGTTTATGTTTTTCCTAGTTATTCATTCATTGCTTGTTAATGTTATTTTGTAAATAAAATATCAGTCCCGATCCTGAATAATCTTAGTTCTGAAAGAACATTTTTGTAATCGAACATCAGCTCCATATGTTCTTCTGAAAATCACCCACAGCTGTAAGTCTCCCCAAATTAAAGCATATAAAACATGTGGGGTGCTATGTTGTAACCCATAAAGTTAGTTGGGGCCTTGCATACAAACAAATAATGAGTTTTGAGCATTTCATTTCCAGAACGGTGTACAGGTACTCTAGACATTGCTAGGGAGTCCAACTATTGCTTCCGCTGCCGATGAAACATCTGCTCGAAGAAGTGCTCAGCAAACAGCTAATGCCAGTACTAGTCATATTATGTGTGGACACCAATGACCTACAAGGAACCCTGCTTACCAATGTATCTTAGTACTAAAGTACCCCTAATGGGTCACGATTTGAGGCTCAGTCATAGGGAAAACACTTGTGGCAATTCCTAATGCACTGAAAAAAAAATGATATAACCTGTGCAATCCTAAGGCTACATTCACACGAGCGTGACAGATAAACGTGCGTACATCTGGTCCATGTGCGTTGCGTTCTGCATCAGTGTGCTTTGCGAGTGGCATGTGTTTTTCACGCACTCGCAAAGCACTTTTTTTCAATGCAATTGATGCGCAAATCACGCACAGCACACGGATGTGCATCTGTGTGCTGTCCGTGGTTTTCACGTACCCATTGACTTCAATTGGCGCGTAGGCATGTGAAAACGCACCAATATATGACATGCTGTGAGTTTCACGCAACGGACTCTTGCTGCGTGAAAACTCACACATTCAAATCAATGGGGCCGTGGTGCTGTGAGTGTGAATGAGCCGTAAGGAAACGCTGAAAACTTGACCTGTTGGAGGTACTTGGGGACAGGCGATAGAAAACACTGATCTAGACTGTACACAGCTCAATGTTTATTTCACACAGGGATAAATGGCGACAGGTTCTCTTTAAAAGAGCACTACTTACAGAGTCACCCAGTCTCAGTTGACACCCAAATTGACTTTGGATGCAAGTTCCCAAAATGCAAGTTTGGGCCAACTTAATTTGCACCACATGGGCACCCTACAATGGGATGCAGAGAAAGGCAGGCAGAGGAAAACCTAATTTATAAAAAGTTATCCCTTTAAAAATAGGCAACAGTCTTCATGTCTATGGGCACCATCAGACAACCTCAGTTCTTATTGGAACTAGTGATCATTTGATTTGCATTTGTACATCTGATTGCTATTATTTTCTCTGATATAAACAGGCATTGAAAACTTCTTTCGGCACACTCTTCGTCTGCCTACTGGTAACTCTGGTGACCTGACCATGCACGGATATGAAAAGATCAATAGTCGGACAGTCATGTTATGTTGTTAGTTTGAAGAGAATTTTCCTATACAACAAAAAAAAAGAAAAAACATATGAAAGTATAAATCCTTGATGAGCCATGCTTGTGTTTCTAGACCCTTTAATATCCTATTCAACAGTTTCTTGGTCTAAAAAAAAGATGCTGTATTTATAAAAGGTGTTAACCATTAATGGCAGCCACTACAGTGTCACCATTGAAGTGGACCCCAACCATTTGCAGGTCATGAGCCACTTCAAAGGGGTTATGTCGGGACCAAAGATTATTATTAGTGTACTTACTGCAGTGTGTGAGAACACTCGGTAATATACATTCCGATTCCCCGGCGCGCTGATTCTGAGAATGTGAATCATTGTTTTTGGTGCAACTTTCTAATTACTTTTTATGAAATATTTTCACTTTTTGAGATACAGCCGCTTTTTATTCCGTATATAGAGCAGCTGTATCCAGCGATGAGACCTGAATACGTCAGGTCAGCGGGACTGACTGGTTCATTGACAGCGTGTCCTGCATGACTCTGAAATGTAGGATCGATAACAGGTGGATCCTGAATGCCCACTGCCACTGAACCAGTCAGTGCCGCTGATCTGACGGATTCAGGTCTTAGCGCAAGATACAGCTGCTCTGAATACAGGATACAAAGCAGCTGTATCTCAAAAAATAGAAATAATTTTTAATAAAAAGTAATTAGAAATTTGCGCCAAACACACTCATAGACATTTTTATTTAAAAAAACAAAACAAAAAAATAACATGTTTTCAAAAGGTGTACATAGGCTTTAAAATAGCACAGATGTTGATTAGCTGCATTTAATATAAAAGAGAAAAAGTCTATCAACAGATCTGGCCGATTGATATGGGTTTTACCCTAGTGTTACCTAACAGTGATGTGATTTTTTGACTTCTAGTAATGCCAAGACGTCCCTGGTGCAACTAGTGCACAATAGTATCTGCAGCTGCCCATAAGAGTCACATGCAGGGTGCCCCAGGAAACACTGCATTAGAGGTGGTCACCCAGCCTCCTACCAATTCTGAATGATCCACTCTCTACTACCGCTCTGCTTGTGTAAGTGTCAGAGTAGTAAGTAATACAATATATTTATTTATTCATATTTAAGAATTTCTTGATAAAAAGTTCCTCTCCGATAGGATAGGTCTGAAGCAAGAAATTGTGGGAAGACACAGAAAAGGGGAAGATGGCTCTGTTCACACTCGCGTTGTGGTTTCCGTCTATAACGCAAACCACAATGCATAGCGGGATCTTCGCACAATAGATACCACCGTCCGATTCCGCTAAAGTGTCTGTCGTTTTGACAGGAAAAACAGTGCTGCATTCTGCGCTATTTTTTCATCAAGTATGACGGGATCTGTGACGGAGCCTTTGAGGCAGATGTGAACATAGCCTTAAACGGTATGATGTGCATTTTAATAACAAATACGGTCATCATGAATAAGCAATGCTGCATTTGCAGGATCTCCTGGAATAGCTCTCTAAATCTAATAGTATATCCGGATCAAATGTGACAGTCTCTTTGGATCATACATCCAGCAATCTATTCACACTCTGCGTTTTGTGAGAAAACTAGTAGATACACCGCTCTTACATCCAGTTTCACACCAAATGTCACAGCCCCTCTCATTAGAAGTCACCACTGTATTTATGCAAAGAGAGAATAATCTAAAATAATACCAGTTAAAAAACAAAAACACTATGAATTCCAAAGCTTTCCACATCATCTTTACCCTATCGAGAGAATAGGGGGGGGGGGGGAATTAATAATTCAACTCTAAACAAACATCTGTGATTTGACATCATGCTACAACATAACCATTGTACAGAATACCACGTCAATAATAGATCTTAATACTCAGATTAAAAAAATAAAAAAAAGGCAACACAAAAAGACGCTTCCATTGTTTCAGTAGAAATGCTTAGAACCTCACAGAATTTCAGTCAAGGAGAAAGAAAAGGAAAAAAAAAAAAACACCTTATTACTTCTAACTCCTGCGAGCCATTTTGGTCTCCAAAGGTTTTAGACCGCCCGAGGACATGTGTCTGCAGTGTTTTCGGGAAATGACTTTCCTTCTCACGAAACACTGCTATGTTCTGAAGCGCTGCTGCCCTGGAGCGTACCCACTCAATTTTCTGATTAACCCCTGTGCTGCTGGAAAGCCTGAAACACATTATCAGGCGATGGAAGGGATTTAACGGCCTCCTCTGTTTAACATTAATCAGATTTTTAATTCCACATGATATTGTTTTTTTGCGCCTGGAGATGGTGTGATGGTCTAAAGCGTTATGTATAGATTGCATATTCTGGTGGTTAGGAAAGCAGAGCAAAGTAACAAGAGAAGCCTCTCGATTTTCTAGTTTTCGACTCGAAGTACAAGATGATGAGCGCTGAATTTTAACACAATTGGGGCCCTTCAATGAGACAGATATTGTATTTTTTAAACCAGACTACTACATTTTTTGGGAATTTAGCCTCAGGTAGAAGGATGGGGTATGAATATCAGCCAGCACCTGATTATATTACTAATCACCAAGTTCAATATGCTAAAAAAAATTAGAAAAAGGAGACACGGCGCCACAAAAGGACAAATAAAGTTCTTATAGGATGATGAAAGGAGGATGGATGCGACAATTCCGCTCACCTCGGGTGGTGGACACCATAGGTGTCAGAAAGGCTTGACAAGCTGCAGCCAGGTCCACATCACAGCCAAACAAAGTTTGCTGTTGATCTGTAGTGCGATTGAAAGTGAAGAAAAACGGGACCACCGGCGCTGCTTGGATAAAGATATTACACGACCATCTTGGTAGGTAAGGTAGATAGAGGACTCTATTGTTAACAGGGCTACGCGTTTCGACGCCGAACTGACGTCTTCCTCAGGCCAATGCAGACTGTGCGGTTCCTGCTTCATTTATACATCAGGGCAAGGAAAAAGACCGCCAGAAGAAACGGGTCAAAGGTCACATAAACAACGGATACAAAACGATATTGTAAATTTTAAAAACATACACATATAGTGATTCGGCATAAGAGGGACAGAAGTAGAAACTTAACATTTTGATCACAAGAAATTCTTTTGTGGAATTCCGTAATGACCTGTCAGACCTGACACAAGCAGTATATATTTTTAATACACAAAACATCTTCCAAACCCTTTCTACTTCTGTCCCTCTTATACCGAATCACTATATGTGTATGTTTTTAAAATTTACAATATCGTTTTGTATCCGTTGTTTATGTGACCTTTGACCCGGTTTCTTCTGGCGGTCTTTTTCCTTGCCCTGATGTATAAATGAAGCAGGAACCGCACAGTCTGCATTGGCCTGAGGAAGACGTCAGTTCGGCGTCGAAACGCGTAGCCCTGTTAACAATAAAGTCCTCTATCTACCTTACCTACCAAGATGGTCGTGTAATATCTTTATCCAAGCAGCGCCGGTGGTCCCGTTTTTCTTCACTTTCAATCGCACAATATGATATAAGGTAGACTAGCAGAAATGAAATATGAGGCAAGGTGAGCAGCGGATCCTTTGCATTCTGCCTAGTTCCCAATACTGGGACAGGAGTCCCGAAAATTGTTTACCTAATCCATCTAATCCCTGGTCCCTTATGTGCCCTTTGCCTATTTTCCCCAGGAGGGGATAGATCTAACCTTAGTTGGAGGGCGTCCCCTCTATGGGTACCATACAAGCTGTAAGGACTGCTTCTAAGGTACAAGTGCATATACCAAGGCCGTGATAATTTTAGTGTCTTCATTCAAAACAAACCAGCAGCAATCAACCAGACGCCAAAGATTGAAATGTATTCACCCGGTTGCCTATGGACCGTAATGGCAGCCAAAATAATGGTGGAGAACATGTAGTTTATCAATTAATTAATATTAGTAAGAGCAACATATTGTACTGGACCTGTCGCATAGATTTAGTTGATTTAGCTGTCTGATAAGGAGTACCTAAACATATGAATTCACTAGATTATAGTATTATTATTGAGGCATGAGTGATCTCGTTTGTTTCTTACAAAGAAAGTTATGGAGCAGCAACACGTTACCTGACTGGTGTCTAAGTACCCAGATTAGTACTTCACTTAAAGGGGTTGTCCACCTTCTGACAACTGATGACCTATCCAACGGCTAGGTCATCAGAATGTCATCGGCGCGGGTCCGACACCTGGACCCCACTCTGATAGGCCACCGGATGTTGTGGCACATAATGCTATGTACGGAGCCCGGAAGCAATGGCTCCATACATAGCATAGCGGCCGTGCTGCAGAACTGCAGGTCTGCTCCCATTCATTTTAACAATACTGCAGCTCGGCCGCTATTCTGTGGCCGCTGCGAATTGCTTCCGGCTTGTACGTCCGATGCACGGAGGCACCGGACCAGCTGATCTGTGCGGGGCCCGGGTGTCCAACCCCCACAGATCATGTACTGATGACCTATCCGGTGAATGGTCATCAGTTGTCAGAAGCTGGAAAACCCCTTTAACTTCCCAATATGACAGCACAAACTCCCTGTTAAATGAGCATTTATTGTGTCATATCAGCCTGGGTTCACACAACTGATTTGTTGCAGATTTTGCAAGCCAAAACCAGAATTGGATCCAGGAGAGCAGATATATAAGGCCTGTTTTTATATATTTCTTCTGTTGAGGTTCCGTTCCTGGTTTTGGCTTTAAAAAAATACATGCAAAATCTGCAGCAAATCAGCACAATGGGAACTCAGCCTTAGGGTATGTTCACACGCAAACTCAAAAACGTCTCAAAATACGGAGCTTCAGATCCTGATTTTCAGACTATTTTAAGCCACTCGCGATTTTCACGGACGATTTTGAAGCTGTTTTCTATAGAGTCTATGAAAAACGGCTCCAAAAACATCCCAAGAAGTGACCTGCACTTCTTTTCGCGGCTGTTTTTGAAAAACGGCCGCGTAAAAAAACAGCCCGTCGGAAACAGAACGACATTTTTCCCATTTAAATCAGTGGGCAGATGTTTGGAGGCATCACATTGAGGAGTAAGGTGGAATACCCTTCAGTTTTTTTGTGATTAAAAGGTTACTCCCATCACAGAAAGCAATTTCATATCACTAGGATACGTCATCACTTTCTGATTGGGACCCCCACCAATCTTAAGAGTAAAGAGGCTGCCTGTGGGCACATCTTACAATACATCCATATTGTACTTGTGCCATCTTCAATCCCTATTGTAATAGCACTGGATATAAAAGTATAAAAAAAACATGTTGTATACCAATGGACTCTGCAGATAGAAGAGATGAGTTACAGATTGTCCTAAACAACCCTACAAATCAGTTGCGCATTATATATAAACTGATGTGGTTTTGGACCCTACAAGACTTAGATGTGATCAACATTAGGTGAATCCTGCGTGTCAGAGACAGGCGGTATCCACTCTCAGCCGAGCAGTCAGTTTAGCTGAGCTGATGGATTTGGCTGAGAGATAACGATACAGCTTCTATGTCAACAGGATACATAGAAGCTATATTGTAAAAAGGTGTACATAGCCTTTAAATACCTGGTTATTATTGTGCACACAGGTCCTAAAATGAATACATTCTAATAAGTTATTTGTGAATACAACCAATAGGAATAGTTCCTAGGCAGAAGCATAACTATAGGGATTGAAAATATTGGGATTGCACAAAAGCCCTAGAGCCTGGGGAGGCCCAAAAGGTCCCTCTGCCCTATATGAACTGACCAGTTCATAAAGGATGCGAAACCTTCTTATATATTTTGCATTTCCTAGAAGCAAATGCTAAATCAGCGTCAAGTAGTGTGGTCTACAGCTGGATATTTGGGACACATTAGTGCATTGATGGGACAGTCCAACCTTGGTAACATCTTTATTTGCCATTCATGAGTCTGGAAAAGTTGGGTGCCCACCTCTGCAGGAGATGACCAGAAATATAAAATATGTCTTAATTTCTTTCTTAGCAGCGCAACACAAGAGGACACTAGCCTACTGTATATTTATCAGTGATTTTATTTAAATGACCTTCAAAATTTCCTTGCTGTGAATTAGGTACGCTTACAAAGATGTTAGTAAAGGGTTAACCAAAGTTTTTACAAGCACTCACTACGCAGCCCTCAGAATTGGTGATGCGGTTTTACTTAAGCTTCGTTCACATCTGCGTCGGGACTCCGTTCATGGGCTCTGTCTGACTTTTCCATCAGCGAACCCATGAATGGAATCCAAACTGAAACAAACGGAAACCATAGCCTTCCGTTCGCATTACCATTGTTTTGACGGAAACAATAGCGGTTCTGGTTCAGAATAGTGAACTTCTTCAACCTCTTAAGGATACAGCAATTTTTTTTACGTATTTCATAACTTTACATTTTTTTTTTAAACGTTTTTTTTCAAGACAAGTTGCATTTTAGTGGCACCATTTTCGGATATACGGAATGTATTGTACAACGTTTATATAAAATTTTTGGGGGGTGGAATGAAAAGAAAAATTGTTTTTAGGTTTTGTTTTTACGGTGTTCCCCATGCAGTTATATGTTAACTTTATTCTGCTGGTCAGCATGATTGTTTCTTATCTCCGCACTATGAGAACCATAAGGGTATGTTCATAAAGAGTGGATACGCTGTGTAAGAGCACCCAGCGTATCCGCCCTGGTCCCCACAGGAAATATCCCCCAAAAACCACACCAATTGTGCTGCAATTTTTCAGCCGTAATGTTCGCTGTGAAAAATAGCAGGTAAAAAAACAAAACCCATACTTACTCGTAGTCATGGCAACAAGTCCCTCTGATGACTTGCCGCCCAGCCTCCTGGGATGACATTTCATCCAATGTGACCGCTGCAGCCTATGATTGGCTGCAGAAGTCACATGGGAGGAAACGTCATCCCTGGAGGCCGGGCTGGACGCAAGTTCTGGATAAGCAAAGACTTTTATTTTTTTATTGCGTTGCTATTTTTTCTACTGAAACGCAGCTTTTCCGCCGCAAAAAATCACATTGTCTGCTATTTGTTGATGGTTTAAACCTCCCCATTGAATTCAATGGGAAAAACCTGCAAAAGAAAACTAGCGTTTCTGCAGCATGAAATGACATGCTGCAGATTAAAAAAAACACACCGCAGGTCAATTTATGAACGTTTTTTTCGGCTGATTTTTTACGCAGCTTGTGGATGAGCTTTGATCAAATCTTATCCACTCTGCTGCTACTGCATTATGCTGCAAAATTTCCACAATGAAATACGTTGCGGAAAATCTGCAGTTTTTACACCATGTGTAAACATACCCTAACTTGACATGTCACTTTTTTTCCCATGACGCGGATTTGAGTTTCATGCCGTTTAACGGCAACGCGGATTTCCCATTGAAAACAATGGAGGGCAGTTTGAGGATGGATTTTACATGGATTTCAGTGCGGAATGTGATCATTTGATCACTTCCATAAAACAGTACAATACTTCTGTATTGTAGTGTATTACGTCTGTAAGGGGCCTAATAGACATTCAGATGTAGCCATCTTTAACTTGACTCTGATAACTTGCTGCAGCGTGATATCACACAACAAAAGCCATTGAAAAGTAATTGAAAAAGTCAAGATAAGAGATCTAGCCATTGTTTATTTAATGTGATAAAAGTCAAGGTAAAGACGGCAACATCTGTACACACGGCACTAAATACGTGCCGAAATCTGCATGGAAAAAAACTGTGTGAACAAGGCCTAATTGATTAACTATTATTATTTATTTTGGAGAGCGGGGATGAACAAAGCTACAATTCCACAATTTTTTTACAATTTTTTTTTTACAGTGCTCACTGTGCGGGTTAATTAACGTGTTAATTTTTACTACCGGTTGTTACTTTTGCAGAAATACTAATAATATGCACTACTTTTATTTTTTCCATAATAAAGTATTTTTAAAAAAAGGTGACTTAACCATTTGTTTATTTAATTGCTTCCATAATGCACACCATCCCGGTGCAATAAACTTCCATTACTGGACGGTAACCAATCTGCACCAGCACCGTAAATGCTTGCTCATAACACATGCATGTAGCAAAATTACTTTAAGACTTCATAAACCTGTATAAAAATGCCAATGCGGTCTTGTCCGAAAACGTTGCATTATCCCATAACGCACTAGGAGACGTGTGACTAAAGCTTGCAACGCCTATATTAGCAGAGCAGCAGATAACTGGCCTTCCAATAATTTTGTACAAGATCACCGACACATCACATTACAGTTTCATTTCCTCCGCTCGTCCCTGCTTAACCCCCCCCCCCCCACTCAGGTTTAACATGAAGGTCACAGAAGTACAGAGATACAAATACGCAATGTAGTCTTATGTGAGAACTGGGGACAATACAGAACAATTAGTCTCCGAGGGTCATTTCTCTATGTCTTCTAAGTCAGGAAGGGGAAGGAGGAAGCAGCAGCAGAGTAGTTAATGCAACTGTGGCAATTTAGTTCAATTTCGATTATTACACCAGAAACAGACCATGTTGTCCAGGAGCGATTTCTTTATGAGTCTAGCTGTAGGGACTGTGACTTCTCAGCGTTGGACTTCTAAGGGGAATGAGAACATTTCTGAATACGAACATTAAAACACAGACATGCAGGTGGAGTAGGAGGGTTAGATTTAGGTCAGTGCTATGGTAACTAAGGTATGATGACCTTTAGAATTAATATGCAGTTAGCAAAGAAAAATCATCCTATATAAAGTAGATCTTAACAAGACTCCACGAACTCTGCTGTGTCATAGGGCTAATGAAATGCAATCAAAAAAATCAATCAGATGGAAATATACAATAGCGTTGCCATAGATGCAGTAACAATTCCTTTAATCTGGCATCAATCGAACACAAATGGTTTAAATGACAGACCACTGGTTAGCACAGACTATAGAGGTATGGGAGGAAATCCACCCAAAGATCTGCGGCCTAGAGGGGAAGCCTTTGGGTATGTTCACACGGCTTATTTACGGACATAATTCGGGCGTTTTAGCCCCGAATTACGTCCGAAAATGTGGCTCAATAGCGTCGGCAAACATCTGCCCATTCATTTGAATGGGTCTTACGATGTTCTGTTCCGACTGTCATTTTTTTTACGCCCTGCTGTCAAAAGGCCAAAAGTACCTGTTACTTCTTCAGACGTAAATGGAGCCGTTTTCCATTGACTCCATGGAAAAACAGCTCCATTTACGTCCGTAATTGACGCAGCGAAAGAGCGCCTCAACATGCCATTACGCTTGAAATTACGGAGCTCTTTTCTCCTGAAAACAGCCCAGTAATTTCAGCCATAACGGATGCTGCCGTGTGAACATACCCTTTGGGTAAAGCGGTTAATAAAATGGATTAGATTTTATTCTTGCGGCAGCTGGACAGCAGGTGATTTTTAGTGGATCCAAAAACCAAAAATGTTTCAACCCCAAAAAATAATAGTTATAATTTGGCCCAACCAACTAATTCCCTTGTTAATAATGGAGATCATTTGTACCCTTTTTTTTTGGCTTCTTTCGTCATCTTTTTAACGTTTAATATGTTGCTTTTGATTTTCATCTTTCGATATCATTTCTAACTCATTGCGCTCACCGTGCAGGTTAAACTATAGTTAATACCTCACAAGGGTAAGAAATATACAAGATTATTATTAACATCACACAGCGCCAGTAACCTGACCGATCCTGGGTGTCACCTTTACGGATGCCCAGGAAGAAACCGTAGAGGTGGAACCCAGGGTTGGGTAGGTTACTGGCACGGTGTGAGTTTATGGATATGCTCGAATATCTTTTACCCTTGTGAATATAATTAAACCTTTTATTTGAAACGTCTACCATGCAGTGCTGCTCTATGTCTCATTCATTTTCAAGGCAGCGGAGTTGCAGAGGAATCCCGAGAAGCAAACTGCATCAGGAGAAGGACTACAGAGCCCAGCTGACCTGCTGATCTAGAGTAGCACTAGCTGCGTCCATAGTCTACTACCTGGTGTGGAAGGGAGAAGTTGTCTCTTCCAGAGGAGTGACTTGAGTGATTGTGAGCGGTAAAATTGAACTAATGTATTACATTGTTTAGGGTAACTGGACTTGCCCTTTATTTCACCTGATCCAGTCGGATTGACGTGTCCAAAGTATACATCTATTGAATTTGAGTTCCAGCAAGTGTAATCACATCATTGTCCAAATAACATAATATATCTACCCACTTAAAATGCCCAAGGTCTTTTAAAGTTGATGCACCATGTAATTTTTAATATATATATATATTTTTTTTTTAAAAGAACTTTCTGGATGCCTGTAGCCACCACTAGAGAGAGCTTACTGCATACTGAATACAATTATAACTGAATAATATGTCATGAGATTTTCAATTGCTTTTCATGATCTATCCGTTTAACGGATGCCATTACAGCCTATGGGTGATGGATGCGTTAAACGCATGCATAAATTTGGCATCCGTCACACAGACTATGATGTTGTCCATTTAATGGACATATCATGAAAAGGGTCATGATTGTTCATGACGTAGCCATTAAACGTTATACCAATATAGCCCATAGATGACGGATGTTATGGTTAAGCATCTGTCACGGCCTATGCTTAATGTGTGCTTCGAGCATTTCCCGGCAAATACTTTAAACGTAGACCAAAAAATGCAATGTGAACATAGCCTTACCTGGACTTGTACTCTGTAGTCTCAACCACTGTTCTAGAAAGAGTCCAGCCATGTGTTTTCGGTACCTAGGGATTAGTTAATTTATTGCTCTTGCCCTATGGCCATTGACAGTAATTGTTTCTCTATATTAACCCACAGCCTAGAACTTAATGTGCCTAATTATTCTGGCTTGTGATGGAACCAACTTTCCTGTGCTTATCTACTATTAGTCTCTTGTGTACTAAACCCTAAATTCCATCGGTCTACAACTGATCTCTCTTCTTGTGCACCGAACCCTGCATTATATCTGACCACGGTTGATCTTTCTACTTGTGTACCACACCCTGCATTATATCTGACCATGGTTGATCTCTCTACTTGTGTATCGAACCCTGCATTATATCTGACCACGGTTGATCTCTTTACTTGTGTACCGAACCCTGCGTTATATCGGACCATGTTTGATCTCTCGATTTGTGCACCGAACCCTGCATTATGTCTGACCATGGCTGGTCTTTCTGTTCGTGTACGAACCCTGCATTATATCGGACCATGGCTGATCACTCTACTTGTGTACCAAACCCTGTATTACATCTGACCACGGCTAATCTCTCTACTTGTGTACCGAACCTGCATTATATCTGACTATAATTGAGAACTGTGTGATTTGCCCCTCCTCTTGAATTCCAGATCGGAAAACCAGCATCGTTACAGTTGTTCTTCCCCTTATAACGTTATATTAAGAACATGGTCAGCACAGAGTTGAGAACCGATTTAGATAAAATAAAAAGATCAAATGGTGGACATTCAGTTTAAGTTGCAGGCCGCCAGAAATGTTTTAGAATTCTAAATGTGACCACTGCAACACGTGTTGTAAAAACTCTGCTCAGTACACAAAATACTCTCCAGTATAATTTTGATCAGCATGAGTGAATGCAAAAGGACCAAAGTTCCACAAATATTCTGTGATTGCCGAGTACATTGCAAAGGAATAATTTAATCAGCACTTACAACGTAGAGCTAAATCTCAAATATAGAAGTATTGAATGGAGGCTACTGCAGGAACTATAATCTAGTTCTGACTAAGGATTGGACGCCGTTTCCCACCAGGTTGCCCTCAATGTGCCTTTTCTGCCTAATTCAAAATCCGGTCCTGGCTCTCTGCTACAAGGGGAATTCTCTTCTCTTTTTTGCTTGCTCACAAAATTGAGCTGAACTCTTGGCTTGCCAAAAAGCTGCTATTTCCATGTTGTGTAATTTCTGCTATATCGTTTGCAAGCTGCCAATAAACACAGTAGCATGACATCTGTCAGACTACAGCAGAGGACAGAGTACCAAGCAGTGAAAAATCTATCGCCCTCATTAATAACTTCTTACTTGACGGGCACAGGAGAATAGCCCAAAAATATAGACTCACTTAATATAAACAGACATTCTGCAGAAACAGAGTCATTTAGGAAATTCATCCATCAAATTTTAGATTTTAAACTTTTGGAATTTGCCAAGTGACAATGAAAGATGAGGTTGTACAGATATGTGTGCAGGAACATTTAAAGCACGTGTCATGGACGTGTAATCTGACAAGGTGGTTGCACTCATCACAATTCAACCGTGTCTTGAGAATTTCAGGATCTTGATGATGTAACATGTAGCACAATTTTGTCATGTGACCGACTCCTTCAGAGACTATATTAGACGAGGTAATTCATTATATTTTCTGAGTCATTGTGTCTGATGTAAGGAATAAATGAGTGTGTAAGACCATAGAGAGAAAATGTCACTTTGATTCAGCTTTCTAAATATATTTGGAGAGGCTAAATACCATTTTACACCAAAATACAATTCCCTGCAAGTATAAAAACAAACCTGCCCCAAGGGTCTAACTCCGAACAAAACTTTAAAAAAACTGCAAGTGAGACTGCAATTAATCCCAATATCTGCCTCTATGTCACACTCGCAGAGATCCAGGATGCTGATATACGGGGGACTGTATGGTGGAGTTCTTGCTCTAAAAATCATTTGGTCTTAGCGCAGATGTCAAAACAAAATACTAACTAAATATTTGAGAAAATGTAAATGCATGACAATAGCCTTTGAGTGGAGGGTAAGGCCCTGTTCACATCTGCGTTCAGTATTCCGTTGTTCTGCTCTGTCAGAACACCGAAAATGCCGGAAGCGCAAGCTTCGTTGAACAGAGGAGACAACTGGCGCCCGACGGAACCCAATGACTTTAATGGTTTCCCTCGAAGTGTCCGTTGATTTACCGGAAACAATAGCGCTCCATGCTGCGCTATTGTCTCTGGTATTTTTGGCTGAACCTGTGACGGAGCCACCAAAGCAGATGTGAACAGAGGGCCTTAGCCTTTCATGACATGCACCAAGTTCTACCTAGAAATAAAACTCTAAACTGGGAGGTTTCATGGTGATCTAAATTCAGTTCAGGACTGCGGTGATGCGGATGCCGCTGTCCTTATTAGAATAGTTTGAACAAAGCTCCATGGGAGACATTTAAAATATATATATCTCAAAAAGGAAGTTTTAGAATTGTGGAAATCACAGGATCGATAGACATGTTAATGTTCCAAATATCTTGATTCATTCTGTATAGAGTAAGAGCGCCACTGGCAGAAAAACACGCACTTACACGCCTTGGCATGCTATCAATGAGGTTATTAATGGTATAAGGAATGTATGCCTCGCTGAATGCACTTGGGCACGCAAATCATCAAGATTGGCTGCTGGCAGCTCCCTTTGCAATTGCCGACCAATGACGTTCCAGATGTTCTTGATGGGAGACAAGTCTGGAGATGCTGCAGGCCATGGTAGCAGGATTAGCCCACACAGGCTGCTCACAGTAGCACAAGCAACCTGCGGCCTGCCGTTGTCCCTTTGAAAAACGGCTTCTGGCACACTGTGGAGAAACGGCCGTACCACTGGTTCCATGACCAAATCAATGTAACGCCGTACTGTTAGTATACCTGAAATAAAGACTACAGGGGTCCGGCTACCGTAAATTATGCCACACCATAATCCCGGGATTAGGACCGGTGTGACGTTCCATAGTGAAGGCTTCCTAATGGAGTTGCCCACAGGGTCTCCAGACCAATCTCCGGCTATCATTGTATCCGAGACAAAAGCGGGAAGAGGATAGCCCTCCATTGCAGTCTTTCTGTACATCATGATAGCCTTTGAGAGCGGTGGCATGTGGTCAATGGAACACCTGTTGCTGGACATCTGGCTCGTAGCCCAATGTCATGCAAACCCCTACCTGATGGTTTGTGTCGACACTGGTTGCTGCCGTAGGCTTGAGATGCGACGTCCAAATTCAACTGCAGTACAAAATGGATAACTATGCGCCATCCTTCCAATCAGACGATTCGTCCGTGCAGAGGTTTGCCTCCGGGCACCTCTTGCAGTCATTCCCGTTTGTTATTGTTCTCCCAACCTCCGGGACACGCAACGTTGAACAGTGCTGAAATCTCGCCCTAGGCGCGTAGCGATCTGCTGGACTGATTCAAGGATTCTGTCCCTTTCAGTTTGCGACAAGTGGCGACAACCAGCATGTCGACGAATAGGCTTGCCCTTCTTGGTGTTGCAATTTCAATGTTGAGGAGTGTATATTAGGTTCTGTTTACACTAGCGCCTTCTTCCAATTATAATGGAAGTCATCATGCCACTGGTGTAACTATAGGGGATGCAGAGGAGACCTGGGCCCTGGTCTCCAAAGGCCCCTCTGCTATATAAGACAAAAGTATTATAAATGGCACTTGGTCAGTGAGGGGCCTTGCAGCAGATTTTGCATTGGAGCCCAGGAGCGTGATGTTATGTCTCTGCATCATGCGGTGACAGATCCGTTGTCCAATAGATCCAAATTGTCACGTTTCGGAGTTCCATCATTTTTGATGACATCATGGCAAAAATATTACTGGATGGTGTGCTAGTCTTGATGCAAAAATGTCGGAAACCACCAATGCAAGTGTAAACAGAGCCTTACATATTTTTTGCTTTTTGTTTTGTTTTATTTTTTTTAACATCAGTAGACATTCTACTTATTCTGTCCTATCCCTTACGAATAAGCAACCAATATTATACAAGAATAATACAAATTCTCAATTACATGAAACGCAGGCAGCTACTCCTCTACAGCTGAATAATATAATGTTAAGGCATGGTGACAGATCCATATTTATTACAACAAGACAAAAACAAAGTATGTTTAAGCAGAAGTGGCCTTGAAATTGCTGCACGGCATTGGGTGACAGACCTGCAAACAGTGGAACAGATAACATGGGGAGAGCGGGGAACAAACTACTTTTCCTTTCTTATTACAGTGAAAATGTCTCCCAACTTGTTAAAATTGATCAAATAGAAAGCTGTGAATAGAGAAAAAATTAAGCCAACTAGCAAAGTGTGACTTGGATTTAATATTTTATAATTGCCAAGGGATATTCTGAGATCAATGGGTTTTTGCCTGCAATGAACGTCAGAAAGATATGTACTTCAGTCTTTTAGAGAACATGGTCTATTTAATTCTTGTGTCTGATGCATTTGAAATATGCCTGTGTTGGCCTTCTCTCTCCAACCCCCCGGCGGTGCTGCAAGCATACATTACCACTTTTAATAGGGTACCATGTGAGCAAAGGCAAGGCAGCCAGTAACCCTGCCCCACTAATGGCTCTGTCTGTTTATAAGCTCGCACCTTTTTTTCATGCAGCTAATTTTAGTTTTGCATGCTGGGTTGTTTCACTTAGAGAGATAAATGAATAGAAACAAAGGGTTCGGGGCTGCGGCTAACAAAGTGTGAATATTTTCAAAGTTCTCCTACATCAGAATTGTTGTTTTTTTTTTAAAAAAAACATACTGGAGGAGAACATTTGAATTTTGACTTTGTGTTTTTATTTTATTTTTTTCTAGTCCCACTTGTCGGGAAAAAAAAAATCATGAATTTTTAAATTGATAAAGCTAAACTCATGCAATACTTTGACTGTTTACCTGAAAGTACAGATTGGGTGCAATAGTAAGGACTAAATTTTTAGTTTGAGCTTAGCAAAAATATAAAAACAGGACGGAGAATGATGGGCTCATGGTATTTTTTTTGGTAAGTCCTATGCGGTATACATGTTACTGGGAACGATGAGCTGGATGCATGACACTTTCACTACACACGGAGCTTTAGGACTATACTATGTGATATCTAATAGAGTATAGGGAATGTTGGAAATTACATGTGAAACTTCGGTGTTTATAAATACACCTGTATTATACTTCTACAGATAGGATAAATAAAGATGGCCATTTTATGTGCGGAAATTCTGCAGCTTTTTTGTAAGAGAGAGAAATTGATTGGGAATCCACACCGTAGGTTAATTTTATACACTTCTTTTTTGCGTATTTTTTACGCTGCGTGTGGATGAGATTTGCTGAAATCTCATCCACTTTGCTGCTACTACTGCACAGAAATGCCGCAGTATTTACTGCGCCTTAATGGATCCCATTAACTTATAATAGGGAGTCCATCAGCTTTAAAAATCACCCATAGAGTGTGGTAATATCAGCAAAAGATTACAGCAGACATTCGGCCATAATATGTATATACCGGTACTAGACATGTTACTAAATTTGCTGGACCAAAAGTTAACGCAAATGTAAAATGTAATTGAAAATATAGTTTTGAACGAAATGAGGAAAATTGTGATATTCAGGATTGACAAAGAAATATTTATTCTAAATGAACACTTTGGCACCAATTAATGCGTTTACACAAATTTCTGATTTGGAGGAAAATAAGGTGCAGGGCTATTTCATTCCAGAATTGGCATATCTTGTAGATATTTGCTAAACTTGGTGAAAGTTCAAGCTATTTGGAGGCAAATATGACTTTTCCTTTGCACTAATGTATCACAATCTTGTTTTCCAACATTACAAAGTATCCAGAAAACCCCCAAGTATTCTTTATCCCAGTGAAAGGCACCTCCTGACTTTTACCTAACATGGGGGTAGCTTATTCATTGTACACCTGCAGAAAGTACCTGGAGGTAGCCGACATACTATGTAAGCTGAGACCGCAGCTTAAAAAATGTTTTATTTGCATTAGGTGTAATAGACGTCTCATAGGAGAACCATATAATGTATTCATTCTCATACAGTGTTCGGTTCCATACAATGTCTGGACTTACATCGTTCTGCAGACAGAGCTCTTCTCAGTCTCACAGACATACCCAGCATATCCACTGGAGGAACTCAGAGGAGGGCTGGAAAGTTTTAACTCAGAGGGTTAGATTTAGCCACCTATAACAAGTCAACAGCTGTGTCCCCTCCAGGATGAGGATTGTACCCATATCCTTTTTGGAAACCTTTTGGGGAAATCTGACAGCTGGAATGTAATAGTGAGATCATGTTAGCGGTGACACAACTTCACAGGTGCAGCACGCAAAACAGAGACCAGGAGACCCCCACATTGTCTTTGCTGGTGTTCACTCTCTACCCCTCCTCCCCAAGTTAGATTCAATACTCCTATGGATATTCGTCTAAGGACTGTTTTCACCAGTGGCGGACACAGACTGCAAAAGGCCCCTGTGCAGATAATGTGCCAGGGCCCCCCCGCCCCCCCCCCCAATACCGACAAAGTTACCTAAACATATATATGCATATAAAAATAAACCTTACTAATAAAAATTATGAAGGAAGATTTATATTGTACATTTTATTACCAGTTTAGAACACAAGTAACACATTTTTTTCCGGGTTAAATTCTTATCTAAACTAAGTCCCTAAATGTGGGCAAAGAAAATGAAAAACCTATACTCACCTCCTCCGGCGCCTCCGTTCCCCCTCCGCAGCCCCTATCCCTTTCTGTGTTTACAAAGCTGCTGTGGTGACGCGCGGTCGATGGCACATGACCGCTGCAGCCAATCAATGCCCTCAACAGCGATTTGCTGTGGAACTACTGTCCTCAGCAGCACACCAATGAGGAGTTATTGGCAGCAGCGGTCACGTGCCATCGGCAGCGCGTCACCAGTGCAGCCTTGTACACTTGTAACACAGACCGAGACAGGAGGATGGGGGCTGCGGCGGGTGAACGGAGGCGAGGGAGGAGGTGAGTATAGTTTTTTTATTTTCTTTGCCCACATTTAGAGACTTAGGTTAAATTGAATCATTGAATATAACACAAAGCACTCATGCAACTGAGATGCAATAATTTAGATGATCTTATCATGCTTAGCTTACTGCACTGTTACCTATCAAGCAGGACTGAATCTCAAGATATCTACAGAGGGGGCTGTATGGCGTTATCTACAGGGGGGACTGTATGGCGCTATCAACAGAGGGGGCTGTATGGCGTTATCTACAGGGGGGACTGTATGGCGCTATCTACAGAGGGGTCTGTATGGCGCTATCTACAGGGGGGTCTGTATGGCGCTATCTACAGGGGGGACTGTATGGCGCTATCTACAGGGGGGACTGTATGGCGCTATCTACAGGGGGGACTGTATGGCGCTATCTACAGGGGGGACTGTATGGCGCTATCTACAGGGGGGACTGTATGGCGCTATCTACAGAGGGGGCTGTATGGCGTTATCTACAGGGGGGCTGTATGGCGTTATCTACAGGGGGCTGTATGGTGTTATCTACAGGGGGGACTTTATGGCGTTATCTACAGTGGGGTCTGTATGGCGTTATCTACAGGGGTTCTGTATGGCGTTCCCTACAGGGGGGGTCTGTAGGGAAAGTCATACAGCCCCCCCCTGTAGGGAACGCCATACAGACCCCCCTTTAGGGAACGCCATACAGACCCCCCTGTAGGGAACGCTATACAGCCCCCCCTGTAGGGAACGCTATACAGCCCCCCCTGTAGGGAACGCCTTACAGCCCCCCCCTGTAGGGAACGCTATACAGCCCCCCCCCTGTAGGGAACGCCATACACCCCCAATCACTCAAAAAAATGCGACCTACAGTGTGAAAAGACAAAAGACATGTATCCCCTATCCACAGGATAGGGGATACATGTGTGATCGCTGGCATTGATAGGGAGAGCGGGGGACCGAAAGTCCCCCGAAGTTCTCCATCACTCACCTCTGACTTCCGGTGTCTGCGCAGCTCAAGTGTGACCGGCGCTCCATTCATTTCTACGGAGCTGCCGACACAGACCCCGGAAGTCCGAGGTTTGTGATGGAGAACTTCAGGGGACTTTCGGTCCCCCGTTCTCCCTATCAATGCCAGCGATCACACACGTATCCCCTATCCTGTGGATAGGGGATACATGTCTTATGTTTAATGGCAGAGCGGGGAGATACTCCCTGCTCTGCCGTAGTGTTCCGTGGCATCGCGCTGTAGCAGCCATAGCGGCAGCTAGCGGAGATTCCGGCCAAGGTGGGGGCCCGTGCCGGCAGGTGACGCGGGCCCCCTCATGCCGCGGCCCCGTAGCAGCCGCTACGGCTGCTATAGCAGTAGTTACGCCCCTGTGTTAGGGGGAGTTCACACTGAGGTTTTTTTCGCGAAAAACGTCAGAAAGTGCCTCCCATTGAAATCCATGAAATTTTTCCTGCGAGCAGTAAAAACCGCATGCGGGAAAAAGAAGCGCAATGCCCTTTCTTCGGGCGTTTCTGTCTCTGACTTCCCATTGACAACAATGGCAGGCAGAAAATGCGTTTTTTGCTGCGTTTCCCTGCCCACGGCCCGATGGCCGAAAAACGCCACAAAAAAACGCAATGAAAAACGCGGGAAGTGTTCTACCGGCAGGTCAAAATATGCCTCAAAATTCCGGAAGGAATTATGAGGCAGATTTTTCTACATAAAAACTTCTCCCTTCTGACATGAACTTTTTAACTTCATCTACCTGTCCTCTGCAGTCTGCACGTCCTCCACTCGTCCTGTGTCTGTCCTCCGCTCATCCTATGAGTTCTCCGGCAGTCCTGACTGTACTGTCCAGCCGCCCGAAGTCTTACGTCGCACCGCCCCCTGTCCTCTCCCCTGCCTGAGCGCTCCTCCTACCACCAGCATCGCCGTCCTGTCCTATTCATCTGTGCCAGATTGGCAGTGCAGTGTAGCGGCTATCACCGGGCCCGGGCACCCGCCCCCTCCCTCCCGATTGGTAGTGCAGTGTGGCGGCTATCACCGGGCCCCCGCCCCCTCCCTCCCCTCATGCCTAGTGTTGTGATGCTACTAGGCATGAGGGGGCCCGTGCCGCCAGGCCTGGTACATAAAATGTAATGTGCCTGTCAGGGCGACACGGGCCCCCCCATGCCGCGGGCCCCGTAGCAGCTGCTACGGCTGCTACTGTGGTAGTTACGCCACTGAACGGGCCCCCTTCCCACGCGGGGCCCTTGTGCAGCTGCACCGGCTGCACATGCGGTATGTCCGCCCCTGGTTTTCACATTGACTTTATGGATAGCAGATAATATTTTACTAATTGACTAATTATCAAAACCGTTCCCTACTGTTGAATAAGGTTAAGGACAGAACTCACCTACAAAATGCTCAGGCTTACTCACCACATAATGTGATTTTCTGCTTAAGATAATCTATTTTCAATGAATTGTAGAACAAGTGGACAATCTTTTCCTACCTATGGCTACACTAGTCCTACCTATAGCGACACTTCCTACCTATAGCGACACTTCCTACCTATAGCTACACTAGTCCTACCTATAGCGACACTAGTCCTACCTATAGCGACACTATTCCTACCTATAGCGACACTATTCCTACCTATAGCGACACTATTCCTACCTATAGCGACACTATTCCTACCTATAGCAACACTATTCCTACCTGTGGCCAATCTATTCCTACCCATGGCGACACTATTCCTACCTATAGCGACACTATTCCTACCTATGGCTACACTATTCCTACCTATGGCTACACTATTCCTACCTATGGCGACACTATTCCTACCTATAGCGACACTATTCCTACCTATAGCAACACTATTCCTACCTGTGGCCAATCTATTCCTACCCATGGCGACACTATTCCTACCTATATCTACACTATTCCTACCTATGGTTACACTATTCCTACCTATGGCTACACTATTACTACCTATGGCTACACTATTACTACCCATGGCGACACTATTACTACCCATGGCTACAGTATTCCTACCCATGGCGACACTATTACTACCCATGGCGACACTATTACTACCTATGGCTACACTATTACTACCCACGGCGACACTATTACTACCCACGGCGACACTATTACTACCCACGGCGACACTATTACTACCCACGGCGACACTATTACTACCCATGGCGACACTATTACTACCTATGGCTACACTATTACTACCCACGGCGACACTATTACTACCCACGGCGACACTATTACTACCCACGGCGACACTATTACTACCCACGGCGACACTATTATTACCCATGGCTACACTATTACTACCCATGGCGACACTATGGCTACACTTTTCCTACGGCTAAAGTTTTGTATATAGAGTAAGAACAAGATATCGTGGTGTGGACAATTGGAGAGGTAGTGCAACAGTTTGGATAAGAAGTAACAGATCCACCCCACTGCCTTCCTACAGCGAACTTTAACAGTAAGACCTCAGTAAAGTTTATCAACCCCTATTATTGCTGAAAGATCGAGCAAAACCCCAGCAGAGCCAGGGATTATAATGGAGACAATTTCAACTGCAGAGTCAAAGCAACAGTCAGGCTTCTTGAAGAACAAGGTGTGGGGCTCTATGTGCCTCTATTATGGTGGTCAGCTGATTGACTCTTCCTGATCTATAGTATTTAGACTACTGTGGAGCCGGGCATTGTGATGGAGATGGCTGAACAGAACACCTGCTGGTAAATCTGATAGATCCTTGCTGTCTTTATTTACTGAACTTTGATAGGAGTTCAGTGAAGACCAAGGTTGAGAAACCAGTCAACCAATGCTGGTTGTAAAAAACGCTGTTACTTGGCATAAACACCTCTTTTCTTTAGCTTTTCACCAAAGTGTTTGTGATCCGAATATTTGCACTTGAGCCCTTGGCCTCTAGCAACACATTAACCAAAGTCTTGTCCAGAGCAGAGGCCGGATCACCATTATACACAGACCATTTTCCATATCCATACCTTGAGAATTTCTCTATATTCTTTCTGTTACATTGATGATACAGCGATATGACAATGATGTTTTTAACACAATTAGGCATCACGCTGAAGTGTCTGTCAGATGATTTATCTCTACCTTTAATAAACCAGCATTTCAAGGTGCCGCTGACTTATTATCACATATCCCGTCATTGACAATCAGGTGAGAAAATTCCTATTAATGGCAAAATTATCAGTGATAATATGTCCTTGTCATTAAATTTCCTAAAGTGCTATATAGATTGACATATACAAGAAAACTATTACATTTTTGGCTGTTAATTACAGACCTGCTATTAACAGCTTCAGCGCTGGAGGGGCCAGTAATGCTGGTGAAGACCCCCATAGGGTTGCAAAAGTTAAAAATGGAAAGAAACCTTAACACTTGCCAATTGTGTATATTCTTCACACTGATGTGTCAATTCTGGTCCAGAGGGATGAGCCTGACACTTGAGGCAATGTATTGTCAACCTTTCATGTTCTATCCTAGGGAGTTGGTCAGGTTTTTGTTTTTTTTTGTCGTTTTTTTGCAATACACAGGCGCTATGTTTAATTGTTGTTTAATGTACTCAGCTCAGTTACTTGCTATAGAAGTGATTCATCAAACTTTAAAATAACTTGAAAATGTCTCCTAGGAAAACAAGTATCTCTACCCATCATCTACCCATGTACTGTACATCACTGGGGCAATTTAAGATAAAACAAATCTCCAGGTTTTTTTTTTTGGTCCTGAAACTTCCTCCACCCTTTGCTGGTCCTTCGTCTAGGCTAAGAGAGCTTCGTTCCTCTGCTGTATGGAAATGACCAACACTCTGGGCAGAGCAAAACAGCGATTATCTGTTAATGGGTAACATAATATGGGGACAGGACCGCTCTACTATTAGCCCAAACGGCACAAAAGTGGACTCGAAGTTCTGAGTCCGCTATAATCATAGAGAACCCCCCCCCCTCACCCCTCTCGCCAGGGATTAATGGCTGCCATGTACACATGCAGATACTGGTGAGTGGAGGGGGAAGCAATCTCTTTATGAATACGGGGGACTCATAACTCTATGTCCACTGTATTCTTTGTTAGCCTCTATAGGCCAAAAGCCACAATATTTTTTTGTGTGCCATCTGGGCTAATAGTAGAACAGACCTGTCCACATACTATGCTGCCCTTAGACAGATCCACCTTAATAAGGGACCAAACCCTGTAGAATTTGATAGGTAATCCACATCTTTATGCCAACTACTATGCAGGGGCAATCTGGAGCCGTTTTGTTTGTGTGATGTCTAGGCATCAAGTCTTGGTCATGGCGCATGGACTTTACAGTACCAACAATATGTTCTGAGACAATATGCAAGAACAACATGCATGACTTCTTTAGACCTAGTCATTTCTGGATTCCGTCTTTTAACAGAATATTATTACAAATAAACATACAGGTCACCAGTACTGTCAAACAATAACTTATGCTGGCCCCCGGGGCTAAACGCTCCCAGTCTTCTGCTATTCTAAATACACAAAAACATAAAAATACACAGAGACGTGAATGCATAACTGAAATGCATGGGAGGAAACTATTCAGTATGCTTAATGTTACAAGAGATCTGAAACAATTACGGCTTTGTAATTCAGATTTTTGCACCTCTTGCACTAAGGGGCACTCTGCGTGCAACCACATGGTCTTCTGTACAGTTCTGCATTAGAGGGGCTTTATTCTTAGAAGCATGCCAGAGTCTTTTTTTCTGTTGGATTGATACAGAATCTGACAGAAAAGACAACAAATGTGCATGCTACAGTGTGAAATCAGAGGCATACAGAGGTAAAGCAAGATGTCTATGGTTACTGTATGATGGCTCCGTACAACTTGGAGATTGTACATAGCTGCGGTATAACAGTAGTAATGATCACTCTATTACTATATTGTAATGACGGGGTAAGGAGACAGACAGGTGAGCCCTAATCTACCCGCTACTCAGTCCCTGCCTACTTGCACAACCCGTCCTAGGCGACGGCGTACAACTGGGCGACGGTCCCTACGCTCAATACGTGCACGAGAGACAAACAGACAAGGGTACACAGAAGCTAAGGGAAATGGGGCAGTTGCCCACAGCAACACCGTAAGCAACAAGAGTAGTGAACGAACCAAGTCAAACCAGGAGTGTACGAGGTACCAAACGCAGAGCAGGAGCGTAGTCAGTAAAGCCAGGGTCAAAATGAAGCTGAGGTCAATAGTAATAGCTGGAACAGCAGAGCCAGGAAACAAGAGAGAATCACAGGCAAGGACAAGAAGCAAATGAAGGTATACATAGACCGAGGGCGGGAGCTAGAACCGTCTGGCCAGGCTGCGATAGGCCCTCCCACTCCTCAGCCTACCAGCCTGAGTGGTAGCAGATCGAGTCACTAACTGACCTAGGAGCAGATGCAGACTGATTAACCACGTGCGTCGACACAGAAGCTGTGTCTGGCAGATCCTTTACATATATATCCTACTACTGGCCATCTGTGAACTGGCTCTGCACTGCATCACCAGACTTCTCAACCAACAGCAATAGGACCATCCATGATGCATCATATTCACCATGTAAAAATATCAGATTCTTTACCAGATTGATGGGTTGGACTACGTTAAAGCAAAATTTAACATTTTTGGAAAAACCATGCTCATCAACTCCATTAATAAGAAAATACATCATATAAAAGGTTTCTTTTCTTTTTTTTATAGAAACAAACACAATTAAAAAAGACAAAACTAAAACTAAACAAAAAATAAAATAAAAAAAATGGGTGGCATTGTGCTTGGATTTTTTTCAGGTTACAGCCCTGGGGGCTTAAAAAATGACAACTTTTCTGAGCACCATTTTTTGGACTCCAGTTGTCACTTCCCTTCATCCACACAGCAGTGATGGCAAACTCCTGGTCTGGGATTTTATTGGTCATCATTATTTTATCATAGTCCCATATTTCAGGACCAAAAAACTAGTTTTACTAGTAATTGAGTATCTAATTGTTTTTTCTAACAAATAATGCACCCTTTATTATTTCTTACATTCAACATTAAGTTTAAACATTGCGGCTGTCCCTCCCCCTCTCCGTACAGCAGCCACGTGATCTTGGCATATGGCGGCATCACCCAATAGTTCTGGCGCTGTTGGATGAAGCTTTGCTCCATCAAATGTACAGGAAGAGGGAGGACGAGCCATGTGGGGGCTGAGCTGCGGCCACAATCTTTACGCGTTGCCGCGGCCACTTGGATGAAAAAGTAATAAAAGGAGAGGAGACTTTGTTTTTATGAATATCAATTACAAGCTTACTTTACTTCTAGTAAAATGGCCACTTATGACCAAGGTACATAAACATTGTAATTACGGACAACCCCTTTAAATTCAGGCCATCCTAAATCTCCACCCTCACAACCTTCACTATGTATATACACACACACATACTAATTCCCTCTCTTCCTCTATCAGGGATAGGAGTTAATGAAATGTCAATTTGAAAAACAGAGAAAGCCATAGCCTTCTGGAGAATAAATCTATATTTCTTGCACAGTATTTTTTTTTTCCTTAAGATTTATACATTTGGATACAAACTCACGGACACAGAGTGCAAAGAAAAATGGAAACGAGCGGCGAAGTTGGGATTGATTTACTTCATTAGCTGGGATTACAAGTTTAACTTACAAACCAGAGGTCAAAATTTCTCATTAACAAGGGGGCCATGGAACGCTGCAGGGCTCAGTTCAAGAGGAGACCACTCTTATTACTAACTACACATTTCAATCTGTCTTTGATGTTCCTGCTTTACCCTCCTTCCTTTTATTTTTTTGGCAGAGGAGTTGATTTTAATTGTAGCTATACAACATAGCTGGGTCTGCCTTACAGCCAGCCTCAAACATCTGCAGTGATTGCGTCCTAGTCATATTGGGTGCACTCCATAGCTGCGGGCTAGTTTTAATGGCTCCCCTTTTCATACAAGGCTGGGATTGTTTTCCACGTGATTCTAGTTAATTTAGCTGCAGGAGAGGGCATCAGTTTTCTCTGCAACTTTTTTTTTTTTCCTGATCTATAATCTTAAACCAAGCAACTGAGAGAAATGAACAGAAGGAACCAGCCAATGGTTTCCAGTAGGAGTAACCAGTAAATGAGACGTTTTCAAAATTCTAAATGAAAGAATTATGCTCAATGTCAAATGGTCTTTTATGTCTGAAATGTTTTTTTATTTTTTTTTGTGAACACTTTACATTTGTCAGGCTGCGGGAATGTATAACTAGGAGGCTCTGTGGGTCTCCCTAGGCAATGCTGTGCCTTAAAAGGCAACTACAAAGCAACATTAAACATTTACATCTCGGATCACAAATCTTTGGGTTGAACAATTGGATGTTTCACTGCAAATGTCACAGAAGGAAAATGTTTACAAGTGTGTGGACAGAAAATCAGGTGACGCTACAAGGAGACAAACATATTTTTTTAACTTTTTGAGCCCTTAAAAGCGAGGGTGCAAAAAGGATCAGGGTGACAATCAACCAGTCGTGGTGTCGGAGGGCATCCAATGGCCCCTTTGCCCCATAATACAGAATATAATAAATGTCACATAGTAGGTGGCGGACCCTGTTACAGATTTTGAATTAGGACCCATAAACTTCAAGTTCCAGCTCTGTTCCTGGCTCCCCCATAAAAATGCACACTCATATCTAGCCAGGCATTCATATCTATTTCACCAGATAGAGTAGAACAAGCCTTTGTTGAACAGCCCTGACACCGCTTATTCCCTGGAGGGAACAAAAGATCAGACAAGTTAAAATCCAGAATGTCTGATCCTTCTTGCCCCCAACGGCAGAGATTTTATAAGATACATTTACTACCCCTAGAGGCCGGAAAACAGGTGACAAGCGGATGCTCTGTTATGATATCCGATGAGTCCTTCATAACACAAAGTTCAGATTACATTCAGGACAACTTAAGGTGGTCTTACACGGCCCGATGTGGGCCGTGTAAACGAGCGCCGATCAGCAAGATCAGGTAATAGGAGAATATACATTGTACTTCTTGCTTGAAGTTACATATGAAAAATGGAGGGTGTAAGGAGATGTTTAGATATTAAATATCTCTGTTGTGGGCAAAAAAATGTAACATGGTGGTAACCATTTGGGTAGTATTCCTCTCCATTTGCCTTTATTCCAAAAATGTCATATGTTTTTCCGGGGACTTCAGTTGCATTACTGAGCGTGAGTAAATGTGAACACCAACAAGCTTGTCAACAGACCGTACACAAACCTAACAGCTGAGCTCCTATAATGCAATGAGAGTTACTTTTTACAACGTGAGATTACTGTACAGTGTCTGGTGTAAAAATGATCCAAAATGAAAATCATTAAAGCAAGTTCTGTGTAGACATTGAGCCGCCAGGGAATGCTGGAATATTTAATCTATGAAGTCCGCAGAATTGGGTCTGCAGCTCTGGAGTATAATACAGGATGTGACTCAGGATCAGTACAGGATAAGTAATGTAATGTATGTACACCGTGACTCCACCAGCAGAATAGTGAGTGCAGCTCTGGAGTATAATACAGGATGTAAGTCAGGATCAGTACAGGATAAGTAATGTAATGTATGTACACAGTGACTCCTTCAGCAGAATAGTGAGTACAGCTCTGGAGTATAATACAGGATATAACTCAGGATCAGTACAGGATAAGTAATGTAATGTATGTACACAGTGACTCCACCAGCAGAATAGTGAGTGCAGCTCTGGAGTATAATACAGGATGTAACTCAGGGTCAGTACAGGATAAGTAATGTATGTACACAGTGACTCCATCAGCAGAATAGTGAGTGCAGCTCTGGAGTATATTACAGGATGTAACTCAGGATCAGTACAGGATAAGTAATGCAATGTATGTACACAGTGACTCCACCAGCAGAATTGGGTCTGCAGCTCTGGAGTATAATACAGGATGTGACTCAGGATCAGTACAGGATAAGTAATGTAATGTATGTACACAGTGACTCCTCCAGCAGAATAGTGAGTGCAGCTCTGGAGTATAATACAGAATGTAACTCAGGATCAGTACAGGATAAGTAATGCAATGTATGTACACAGTGACTCCACCAGCAGAATAAGGAGTGTAGCTCTGGAGTATAATACAGGCTGTAACTCAGGATCTGTACAGGATAAGTAATGTAATGTATGTACACAGTGACTCCACCAGCAGAACAGTGAGTGCAGCTCTGGAATATAATACAGGATGTAACTCGGGGTCAGTACAGGATAGGTAATGTCATGTATGTACACAGTGACTCCACCAGGAGAATAGCGAGTGCAGCTCGGGAGTAGAATACAGAATGCAACTCAGGGTCAGTACAGGACAAGTAATGTCATGTATGTACACAGTGACTTCACCAGCAGAATAGTGAGTGCAGCTTTGCAGTATTATATAATGCATTCAGAAAAGACTTCAGACCCTTTCAATTTTTTCACATTTTGTTATGGCCTTGTGCTAAAAGAAAAAAAAATTCACGTTTTTTCCCGATCATTTAGCACTCAATACCCCAAAATGACGAAGCGAAAACAGAATGTTAGAAATCTTTGCTAATTTATTGAAAGGGAAAAACTAAAATCTTGCATTGACATAAGTATTCAGACCCTTTACTCAGTACTTAGTTGAAGCACCTTTGGCAGCGATAACAGCCTCCAGTCTTCTTGGGTATGATGCCACAAGGTTTGCACACCTGAATTTGGGGATTTTCTGCAATTCTTCTCTACAGATCCTCTCAAGCTCTGTCAGTTTGGATGGGGACCGTCGGTGGACAGACATTTTTTGGTCTCTCCGGAGATGTTCGACTGGATTCAAGTCAGGGCTCTGGCGGGGCCACTCAAGGACATTCACAGAGTTGTCCCTAAGCCCCTCCTATGATGTCTTGGCTGTGTGTTTAGGGTCATTGTCTTGTTGGAAGGTGAACCTTCAGCCCAGTATGTAGGGATCAGATTTTCATTAGGAATATCTCTAGACTTTGCTCCATTCATATTTCCCTCAACCCTGACCAGTCTCCCTATCCCAGTTGCTGAAAAACACCCCTACAGCGTGATGCTGCCACCACCATGCTTCACTGTAGGAATGGGCAGGTGACGAGCAGTGCCTGGTTTCCTCCAGACATGGTGCTTAGAATTGAGGCCAAAAAGTTCAATCTTGGTTTCATCAGACCACATAATCTTGTTTCTCACAGTCCGAGTCCTCTTGGTGCTATTTTTTTTTACAAACTCCAGGCGGGCTTTCTTGTGTCTTTCATGGAGGAGAGGCTTCTTTCTGGCCACTCTGCCATAAAGCACAGTCTGGTGGAGTGCTGCACTGATGGTTGACCTTCTGAAAGTTTCTCCCATCTGCACACCGGATTTTTGGAACTCAGTCAGAGTGACCATTGCGTTTTTGGTCACCTCTCTTACCAAGTCCCTTCTTCCCTGATTAGTTTGGTGGGGTGGCCAGCTCTAGGAAGAGTCCTGGTTGTTCCAGACTTCTTCCATTTAAGAATTATGGAGGCCACTGTGCTCTTGGGAACTTTCAGTGCAGCAGAACGTTTTTTGTACCCTACTCTAGATCCATGCCTCCACACAATCCTGGAGAAGATAAAATTAAATATTGGATCCTTTGTTCTGGCGCAACTGGATAAAACAAACTCTGTTTTGTTTTTCAAACAGATTGACAATGATCCAGGAGATACAGATAAAGATAAAGGGATTTCTCCAGCTCACCAGTCTTGGCGTTTGACCCTGGGTTGTGTACGGATCCTCGAGGTGGCACTGGGTTGAATCACATCCATTGTGATTGAACAGAGTGCCACCTCAAGGATCCATGTGCAACTGAAGGTCAAACGCCAAGATTGGTGAGCTGGAGAAATGCCTGTTTCTAGATCAGTATCTCCTGGATCATTGTCAATCTGTTTGAAAAACAAAACAGAGTTTGTTTTATCCAGATGCGCCAAAACAAACAAAGGATCCAATATTTTATTTTATCTTCTCCATTCCATTATTCTGGAGTGTTTTGGGACTATGTACATTGGGATGTTGTGTTCCTAGCACAACTGAATCAGATGAGTGCTTTTTGGACCACCTTTTCATCCAAACTCCTTGCATTTTATACAGGTTCATGCACTATGTGCGCTATGTTTTTTCTTGTTCATTGTTCACCCATATATCCACACAATCCTGTCTCTGAGCTTTACAGGAAGTTCTTTCCTCCTCATGGCTTGGTTTTAGGATCTGCATGTACCACAGGTGGACTTCAATCAAGGTGTAGAAACATTTCAAAAATTATCTGGAGAAATGGGAGGCCCCCAGAGCTAAATTTCAACTGTCAAAAGGGTCTGAATAGTTATGTCAGTGCAAAACTAGTTTTTCTCATTTTTTTTTAAATTTGCAAAAATTTCTAAAATAGTTTTCACATGTTGTCATTATGGGGTACGGAGTCCAGATGGATGTGGAAAACGTGAATTTTTTTTTATTGTAGCACAAGGCCTCAACAACACAAAATGTGAAAAAAGTGAAAGGGTCTGAAGACTTTCCAAATGCACTGTACAGGCTTAACTCAGGATCAGTAAAAGATAAGTAATGTAATGTCATATAAATTGATCCTATATAAAAACTTTAAATGGTGTTCAAAGGTGGTCATATGCGTTAATTCTTCCTTGATAATCAGTGCGCTAATCTTTTTTCCAAATAGCAAATGAGTGATCCAGATACATGGCCTGTTACAAGAGAGCTCTAAGGCCCAGTTCAGACAGACTTTTGTGGCGCTGATTTTAACGCGGTAACCACATCTGAATCAGTGCCTAAAACGGCCTCCCATGGATTTCAATGGGAGGTGGGGGAGTTTGTTTTCCCGGACGGCTTTTAGCCGCTCACGGGGAAAAAACAGCAGCATGTTTTTTCTTGCTGTGGCTCCGCGTCTAACTTCCCATTGAAATCAATGGGAGGCAGAAAAAGCATTTTTTGCTGCGTTTTTTGCGCGCGGTCCTCAATTAGTAAATCTGCCCCATCATGTCTACTACAATAAAGCATAACTTTTTAATTAAGAAAATAGACTTAAAAAGAGCGCTACAAAAACAAAGAGCAGGTCGAGAAGATTTTTCCTAAAAGAGAATATAATGTTGTATAAATTTTAAGTTAAAACTGCACATAAATGACATTTTCTTTGACCTTTTACTCTTTCTCCAAAAAAAAGTCTACTACAGCCTCCAACTTTTCTTCAAATGTGATTTTGATTTAATTTTATTTGCACGCATTTGTTTACGCACAGAGTCGATGGCGATGTTTAGCTTGCCTTGTTTTCCCACTTGCAGTACATTAGGGTGCGTAAAATCGCTCCACACCCAGTGCATTCGTTTAGCTCTGGAAGTAGAACGAGTCTTGTTTTGCAGAAAAAAAAAATTGGAACTAATCGGCTTGTTGCATGTTTTTTCAAAGCTCCCTTGTCTGCCGCCGCCACTGTTGCTCCGTGAGGCTACAAAGTCCCTTTTGGCTACTGGTTTCATTTCAACAGCAGAGTGTAGGTCAAGTCAACGGCCCTGACACCGAGTCACCTTTGCAAAACGCGCGAGGCCCTTTCTCGTCTGCCCTGCATAAGGGTGTGACTATTACCTTCAGGTTTAAACTAGGGTTTATCAACAATGCTAGACATATCTGAAAGGTCATTATTCCAGGCTAATTTCAAGTTGGCAATGAAATGAAGGCTTGTCTTTGTGAGGGATTAATTTAAAAAACTCAGGAATTGATGTCAGTGGGAAATAGCCAGCGTGGGATTCATAAGGCTGCCTTTTCCTGCTGCTGGCCAGGGCCTGGGGCTAATTTCTTACGAGATGAAAAGTCTGACAAGCCCTTCAGTTAAGCTGAAAGCAGGCAGCGGTCCAGCAACACCCACTGGCCCTGCAGGCATCCTGTGACCCCTTTAGAAAAGTCACATTCACTTTGCTCTTGAGAAAGGAAAAATAACGCTAGAGGCGTTTTTGTTTTAAACCATGTGAAATAAGGAAATGTGAGGATGTGAAAATGAAGTGAAAAAAGAGGGAAAAAAAATGAATTCATTTCCTCCCTTATTTGTGCAATGGCTTAAAGAGCCCAAGTCGTTTCTTAAAAAAATAACTTAAAAAAAAAAGAGAGAGAAGTCTGTGAATAACGCAAAGTCAAAATGTTTACAGTATGGCACCAAGATAACGTCGGGGTGACATAGTCAAATAAGCATTATAGGTTAAGAAATATTCTAGAGGGAACATTTAACCCATTGGTAACCAGATTCAAAATATCGGTTATTTGAGGTTACTGGAGAGGCAGGAAAAAAAATGTGACTTGAAATTTGCCCAGCTGTATCAGTTTATGAAGGAAAAAGTTATCGTCTGTGCATTTTAACACTTGAAACGGGGCCTCATTGGACTCCGATTTGCATTTCGTTTTGTGCGATTATTATAATGAGTTAGGGTATGTTCACACAGAGTTTTTTTAATGAGTTTTTTGACGCGGAAACCGCGCGGCAAAACTCGCTAAAACCGGCAGAAAATGCCTCCCATTGACTTCAATGGGAGGCGGAGAAAGCGTATTTCGCGGCGTTTTCTGCCCGCGGCGCTCAATGGCCGCGGGCAAAAAACGATGCAGAAAACGACCCGAAAATCGGCGTGCAGGCAGAGGAAAACCTGCCTCAAACTTCCAAACAGAATTTTGAGGCAGATTTTCCACTTGCAAAAAACTCAGTGTGAACCCTGCCTTAAAGGATAGGAACAGGTGCATGCAGAAGTATAGCTGGGAGCAGTCCCACACACCACAAACTAACCCACAAGATATACTTACATATGGGAGCGCACTTCTCCCTTCTAGCACCAGCATTAATTCCAGACCAGCAAAGTTGTCATAATTAAAAGGGTCATCCTCGATTATATAGATACAGAGTCTAATGACGCTACATACAATAAGCACATACAAGGCCAGGACTACCGACAGACTTTTATAAGGCGACATCTTTCTTGCATTCAGTTTTTCCTCACCCAGTTTCTTTTTTATTGCGACATTTGTCTTGTGACATTTGCATATGAAAATCTCATGAATTTTTTCATGTACTGTAATGTATTCCTATGGGCTGCTACTGTAGTGTTGCATAAAGTATGTGTGTAGCCCTGGCCTAAATGGTCAATTGATGTTGCTGACAGTCAGAATTATCCTCATGTGAAAACGGAAATCTGAAAAATAACTTCATTATGAGGAACAGAGGCTTTTCTTCCCCCGTCCAAAATGAAAAAATTGGCGTATGCTAGTAAACCAAAAGTTGCAGTCATTGCCAAAGTTTGTTGCTAGATTTTCTTTTTACATAAATATTGCCAGTTTTGTTGTGGCAGCAATTTTTTGCAAAAGTGCAGCCATATTGGTTGTCACTTTTTAATTAAAGGGGTTTTCTAGGAATACACGTTGATGGACTCGTCCATATGATAGGCCATCATTTTTTGATCAGTGGTAGTCCGACTCCTAGGACCGCCACTGCCCAGTAGAATGAACATTAGTCGAGCCAGGCCTGAGCCACAATACCAGGCACCGCAGCACTTGTTTACATCTAGACACGAGAAACCTATTGCGAACATGTCCAACTGGCACAGATTGCGCTCCGAGACACTTAAGGTCTTCTTATACGGCCCGATATTGGCCTTAAAAACGAGCGCCGATCACAGAGACAGCTAGTTGATCGATGCTAGTTTGCTCCTTTCACAAGGAGCAATGCTCGGTTGTGTATGAAGACTAGCGCTCATTACTACAATCGTTTGCCCCATAAATTTCCATGATGTCAGCAGTACATCTTGGTGTTTACACAGGGAGATATGCTGCCGACTAGCGACAATTTTATTGGCCGCATAAACGATCATGTCGGACATTGAACGAGCATTTCCTCATTTATCGGCTGATCGTTGCCCTGTTTTAACAAGGCAATGATCGTAAACGAGCGATCATATGAACGCTCATTTTTTCCAATCATTAGCTCGTGTGAGCAGGATATGATGAGGACACGGTTTCACTTCTGGATATCAACAATATTTTTTCCATTCAATGACAGCATGCTGAGATTTAGAACAACAGCAAATAACTAAAACACAAGTATATAAGAAAGTTGTAGAACTTTTTAGTATAAAATGATCATATTACATTTACATTAAACCGGTGAACCCGTTAAACAATGGTAACTTATAACCTTATGGAACCAGAAAAGGCTTCTTTTTAAGTTAATCTGGTATATTTTTTGAAAAGGACATGTTTGTGCTTTGTTCCTCAGCTACCAAGGAGCCAGTGCCCAGGAGAGTAAGAATATGTACGAATTAATAGACACGTATCAGATAGGAAAATCTTTTCAAGGTAATGCTAGGAACAGCCAGCTCTGCTTGTCCCTGTCTGCTCATGCTACAGTTCAGTTTCCACCCCGGCTTGGACCAAAAAGAATAAAAAAAAAAAAGAAATGATGTGAATGTGCTTTGTATTATACGTCCCCCATTATTTTATAATAATAAAGTGGTGCCTATTATTCCTTGCTACTTTAATGGATTCGATAAAATCAAACCATATGTCCGGGACGTTATTTTATCCAGATTCAGAATGATGTTTAAGGTTAGTTAGCAGATTCAAAGAATGCCTTCCCTGAACATTTAGTTTACTCTATTTTCCACCCACAGATTTGAGAAAGAAATAGTTCTTTGAAGACCATTCTGTGTTCAATTAGATATAGAAGCCGTCTATCGGCAGACATGAGACTGGCGAAAGAAAGAAAAAAAAATCAGGTTCTCATGATGTGTAGACAGGGATATCTAGATGACAATGCAAAGGTCTTCGTTAGCTTTTTTGCCAAGTCAGGTTAGGTTCTCAGAGAAAATATTGTTGGCTTGTGTCCAGACTAAATGCCACCCAATCTACTTACCCTTTTCAGGTAGATATGAACGGTGGTAGCGCTGATCATTTGCAAAAGGTCACGATTGGAAGCTAGCCCGTAAGCAGTCATTTAAAATTCCATTGATCCCTATTTGTAGTCAGGGAAAAGAAAATGGACATTTTGTGCTGTGAGTTGCAATTATGACGCTCCCAGGCAATTGTAAATAGATGTGCAAATCTTGACACTGGGAATGTCTCAGAGAAGGAATTATGACTCGAAAGATGAACGCTGTAAAAGGTTGAAAATAATAAAAAATAGAAAAAGGGCTTGTTAAAAAGAAATAGTGTAGTCTTAAAAATATGAAGCGTATAGGAGATATGGTCGGGGAGGGGGTTGTAAGGGATCCTGATATAACAGCACAGTCCTATTGAAAACATAGTTCTGCCAACACATTCTTATTTTGTTCTTAATATTCTTTTTACCCGATCGGTGCCAGGTTATCAAGTATTCTGGATTATTGGACAGTCATAGAAATGTATGTGAAAATCTCTCTAGTAGGTGTAGAATACCAATAGCAACTGCGTCGTGATTATAGAACAGAAATTGCGTCACAGTGTCGGAACCATTGTCACCATTTAAAGGGTAACTAAACTTTCAGAAAACTTCTGACACGTCATAGTGACATGTCAGAAGTTTTGATCGGTGGGGGTCAGAGCAGAGAGACCTCCACCGATCGCTAAAACGAAGCGGCAGAAGCGCTTGAGTGAGCGCTGAGCCGCTTTAGTTTCTGATCGGCTTTTCTCGGAAAGCCGATGTAACGGTGTACGGGCCAATGAACTTCTATTGGAGTCCGTACACTATTACATCAGCTTTCTGAGAAAAGCCGATCAGAAACCAAGCAGCTCAGCGCTCACCTGAGCACTTCTGCCGCTTCATTTTAGCGATTGGTGGGGGTCTCAGTGTTCGGACCCCCACGATCAAAACTTCTGACGTCAGAAACTTTCTAAAAGTTTAGTTACCCTTTAATGGAGTACAATCCTTGAGGGCCCCATGCACATGACCGTAGATTTCGTCCATAATTATGATTCCTAATTACGGTCCCATTCATTTCTATGGCCGACTAATATTTACGGGAAGGTGTCCGTGTCGTAGGAACCTTCTGTAAGAAAAAGGACATGTCCTATTTTTTTTATTTTACGGACCGTGCTCCCATACTTTATAATGGGAGCACATCACGCTAATGCGGACGGCTGTCCCCGTAATCACGGACCGTGATTACAGGCACGGTCGTGTGCATGGGGCCTTATGGTTTTTACTTCTTTGCACGGTACTATATAAAACTTCATACCCAGACATGATACAAAATACAGGGGAAACTTTTTCGTACTCTTTAGGATATTCTCATGATGAAACGGGATGCTGTATTATGCCATAGACCAATAACAGTTTAACCAGTATGTGCCATGATCAACATTTATCTGAATCATTTTTGTACCTGTGCTAACGCTACTGGTAGTCCCACAAGCACTCGGAAACAGATAACGATGGAGATTTATGAAACCTAGTACAATAGAAAAGTGTTAAAAGTTGCAAACAATCAATCAGATTCCAGGTCTCATTTCTCAGAGACACTTCATGCAAAAAACCCACAACTTCATTGATAGCGATGGGTCAATACTTTACTATATACCCTGCAATATTTATAATATCTCCCAATCTCTCTCTGCTGAAGGTGATCTTTACTGTTCTCCTGCCATGATTAAACAGGGTAAATGTCCATAACTGCTTTTAAGGGGTGGTCCGGGCATGGGGCGGTTATTCATACTGATGACTTATCCACAGGATAGGTCATCAGTATATGATTGGTGGGGGTCAAAAACTCAGGCCTTAGTCTGGATGTTATGCTGTGTTCAGTGCTGGAAGCAGATGGATCCGTACACGGTATAGCGGCCGAGCTCCTATTCACTTGAGTAGAAGCAGAGTTGCAGCACGGCCACTATAATGTGACCATCTACACTATTTAGATTTATATTAATATAGTACCAACATATTCTGCAGCGCTGTACAGGAGCGGTCCTCACCCGCTGTCCCCAGCGGGGCTTACAATCTAAATTCTTTATCTGTATACACAGATGTTGTCCTTGGTTGGACTTGAATCCAGGATGCCAGTGCTGCAGGGAAAGAGTGCAAACCACTGAGCCACTGTGCTACTAAATTAACCCTACATGGTTATAGTCTTTTGTTTCAATGTCGGATGTGTTCAGAAGACCCGTGTCTCTGTCACGACAGGAAAGTCACGCGTGTCATTGAAATTTAGTTGTGTCAACCTCTTCTCAATACTTTTAAAAACTATTGAAGTTTTGGTCCCAAAACCAAAGTTGCAATGTAGTCTCAGCCGAAGAAAGTGAGACACATGTATAGTGTGATTTGTGGACAGTCAAAAACTCTACTACCCAACAAATGGAGTTCTATATAGGTCTATATATAGTCTATAGGTCTATATATAGTCTATAGGTCTATATATGGGACTGTATAGTTTCTTATGAGAAACTAATAGAAAGTACTCTACCAAAAACAAGTGATGGACTATTATAAGAACTGCATTAAAGGAATTTTCCAGTCTAATATAACTGTCTGTCCCTCTCAGTAGTACAATGTGCTACAAAAATGAACATTGATGCAGCGCAGCAGTCCATGCCAATCATCTTTATGGCAACATGAATGAGAACATGAGATGTACAGAAAGCTGCAAGCCCAAAGTATGTTAAATGCAATATTCCTCTAAGCCTAAAGCAGAACATCAGCCATGCCACAATGCCACTAGTGGGTCTCCAAATCACCCTCATCTAACGTGACAACTTTAATGAAATAAGAGAGTGTATGTGATGCCTCCAACCTCACTGTGAACCCAGAGACTGTCACTGAACTAAAAGACTGGAAGAAAATACACGAGGTTCAAGAGTGATGTGGCGCTACTACAGATGAATATTTCAGGTGTCATCTGACTAATTGCATGTATTTTAGTAATACTGACTAGGACTTTAACAGGGATGGACTTAAAGGAAGTTGTCATTTCTAAAACAGATATCACAATGTAAAAGTATAAGATCAGGAGAAGATCAGCCCTAAAAGATTTATTAATACTAGACCAGGCAGGCAGAAGATGCGCCAAATTTATCACAGTGGTGCACGCTGTGTGATAGATTTGGCGCATCTTACTTGACATTTTACACACTCTTCTATTCCTTACACCACCTCTTGGCGCAAAATTTTGGTGCATTTTAAGACTCCTCTAAACCACACTATTCCAAATGGTCTAGTGAGGCGCAAAAACAGTTTTGATGCAGTTTTTGGCTCCGATTTTTTGAGCCAAAGCCAGAAGTGGATCCAAAAGAAAGGATAAAGAAAAGACTGAAGCATCACCATTCTTTTGTGTCTATTCCTGCGTTTGGCTAAAAAAAAAACTGAGCCAAATTCTGTAATAAAAACTGCCTCAAAAAGAAGTGTTGCGACTTTTGTGACGTAATCACAGCGATTACGCCGCAAAAATCGCAACCCCCTGAAAAAATAAAATATAAAAAAAACATACTTACCAGGAGCGCCTTCCTCCTTTCTGCAGTCAGGCCCCCTG
This sequence comes from Rhinoderma darwinii, assembly GCF_050947455.1. Taxonomy (NCBI): domain Eukaryota; kingdom Metazoa; phylum Chordata; class Amphibia; order Anura; family Rhinodermatidae; genus Rhinoderma; species Rhinoderma darwinii. The sequence continues at coordinate 90,375,906 of NC_134695.1, forward strand.
GGATGACATTTCATACCATGTGAACGCTACAGCCAATCACAACCTGAAGTGTCACATGGCCTGCATCGTCATCGTAGGAGGCCAGACTACGCGCAGAGAAGACGGAAAGGGTAAGTTTGAGCGCTTCCTTCCACAGCAGAAATTCAGTTCATGGTTTGTGTTTGGTATTGCAGCTCAGCCGCATGGGGCTAAGGAGCAATAATACGCACAGCATGTGGACAGGTTTTGGTGCTGTTTTTCTAATCCTGGACAACCTCTTGAGGCTGGGTTCACATTGAGCATTTCGATTTTGTTTTGAAATGCTGTAAAGAAAAACGCATCTTAAAAAAGCATGCGTTTTTACAAAGTGTTTCAACTTTTATCTGGTTTTTAATTTACTAGTCATAGGCGTACAGCTAAAACAGCTTGTAAAACACATGGGCAATTAAATAACGCATTCATCTTTTAGATGTGGTTTTCTTTCCAGCATTTCAAAAACGCGCCAAAAATGCACAACGTAAATCCGGCCTGAACCTGTTCTGCTTTCTTTTCATCCACCTGTTAAAATCTTTGATAGGGGCTATGTTCACGCATCGTGATTTGTTGCAGATTTTTGAACCAGAGCCAGAAGTGGTATAAAAAAAGAATGTGAAATATATAGAAAGAACTTATACTACTCCTTCCTCCTGGATCCACTTCTGGCTTTGGCTCAAAACTCTGCACCAAACCACGAAGTGTGAACATAGTCTAAGGTTTGAAAACAAGTTGCGAGGTCCAGCTGTTGTTGCACACCCAAAAATTGGGGCTATGTGAGCAACCTTAGGTTGTTGGGTGAAATAGCTGTTACTACATTGCAATTGGCTTGGCTGACTCCAGGTGTATGTATCATAGCTCACTCTTATAACAATCTCTGCATCAGTGTGAGCAGCACATTACCAGGACAAGATTTTTTTTCGCATCACTATAAAGCCCCATGTACACGACCGTAAAAAAAACTCTGTAACTGACCCGCCCGTTTCTATTGGCCACAGACACCTTTCCGTATTGCTACTGATAGGTGCCAGGGACGTAGAACCGTGCCGGGAATTATGGTGCATGTCCTACTTTTTGTTTTTTATGGAGCCGTGCTCCCATAGTTTGTATGGGAGCACGGCTCGAAAATGCGGCCCATGGCTGTCGGCGGTCGGCCGAGCACGCAAACGCGGGCCGCGATTACAAGATTACTAAACAAGACATTTCCATTCATAGGAAGCTAGTAGAGATCTCAAAACAGATGATGAAATAATAAACAAAGTTTACTAGAAAGCTGCATATTTTTTCATTATGTAATTAAAAAAACTTTATTACATAAAGCCCAAAAATATAACATTTATCTCCTTAAGGATGTGGCCTTTTTTGCCCTTCAGGACACATCAATTTTTCAGTTGTTTCTTCATCGGATTCCAAGAGAAAGAATTTTTTTATTTTCTTCCGGTCAACATAGACATAGAAGATCTCTGATTTTTGCAGGGCGAACTGTATTTTTTAATTGAAACATTTTGGGGTATATATAATGCATTGTGTAACTAATTTTAAAAGTTTAAAAACCCCAGTAATTCTGCCATTGTTTTTTTACATTGTTCACAGTAAATGACATGCTAACTTTATTCTGCGGGTTGGTATGTTTACTACTTTGCACAGTAAAAAGTTTTTCTTTCTTTAGATTAGTTTTTATTCATTTTTTTTCTGAGACCAGATGAGGAAAAACAGCAACTCAGGCGTTATCTTTTTACGATGTTTATTGTGCTGATTAAATAACATGATAATATTATAGTATGGGTTGTTCTGTACACGGCAATATCAATTGTGTGTACTTTTTTTTCCTTTATATTATGTTTTGACATAAAGTATTTTTATTGGGGGGAGTAATAAGCACATTTTTTTTAAATATTTCTTAAAATGTTAAACTTTTTGTACAAATTTTTTTAACTTTTTTTGACTTTTTTTCAGTCCCACCAGGGGTCTAGACTATGCAATTGTTTTATTGCTAATATAATACACTGAAATATTTGTGTATTGCAGTGTATGATATGGCTGTCAGCATAGCAGGGCCTTATACAATAGGTGTGCTAAGATGTCAGACCTGGGATGCATTGTTAGGCTCCTGGCTGCTGTTGCTACCCATCGACACCACACGATCGTGTTGCGCAGAGAGGGTAGGCAATGGACTTAAAGAGGTACGGAGCGCCCTCCCTCTATAGTCCACTAAGATGCCCCCCGGTCAGCATTGACAACATTTTCAGATTCCTCGAGATGGGCGAGTGATGGACAACACAATAGTATAATGGGTTGTTCCTCTCTTAGGGTATGTGCACACACACTAATTACGTCCGTAATCGACGGACGTATTTCGGCCGCAAGTCCCGGACCGAACACAGTGCAGGGAGCCGGGCTCCTAGCATCATAGTTATGTCCGATGCTAGGAGTCCCTGCCTCGCTGCAGGACAACTGTCCCATACTGAAAACATGATTACAGTTGTCCTGCAGCGAGGCTGGGACTCCTAGCATCGGACATAACTATGATGCTAGGAGCCCGGCTCCCTGCACTGTGTTCGGTCCGGGACTTGCGGCCGAAATACGTCCGTCGATTACGGACGTAATTAGTGTGTGTGCACATACCCTTACGGCAGCACCTTAATTTTCCCAATACTACTTGGCAGGAGCTAGCACCTCAAAAGTCGCCATATGGTCAAAGCCGTTACATAGCTTATTATTATGGACCAATCACTTACACCCTCTCTTATATTGGGCTTGGAACAGGATCTGCTGGATAGCGACAAATCTAACCATAGCATTATAAATGATAAGTTCTCTCCCAGTTTTACCTGCACAACATTTCATTTTAATAATTTAGATAAAAAACACAGAGTTCAATCTTGCAATACATTTATATAAAACGGTAAAGTCAAGTCCTATAAACAGAAATCCCCAATAGACTTGCTCATGTGTACGTGAAGAGTAAGCATACAGATACACAGGGCTTAGTTCACTGCTTGTGTAGTTTGGGTCTAATTTACAGAGCACCATTACAACAAAGAGAACTCTTTCTTCTGCAAAAGCAAATACTTTTTGAGAATGTTTTTAAGAAGATTTAAAAGCAGGAGCTGAACTACGGTAGTAATGGTCTCAATAGGAGATTCTATTATAATAATAATAATAATAATCATCATCTACAAGCCTCAGACCTCAATGGAAAAAAAAAAAGTATTAAAGAACATTTCTACTATAAAAAAAGAAAAATAGCATGCACAGGGTTAGCAATAATTTATTTCTCCTTAGGTGGCGTTGCAGGGAAATTGAACACTTGCTGCCAGGTTCCCATAGAAATTACAGGCGATCGCTGGGGTCATAGTAGTGGGACAACCCATGATCATCTTAAAAGGCTGTCCTCCTAATAAAAAGTGATTGTCCAAATTGGAGAACCCCCTTTAACATTTAGCACTGACCTCATATATTCGCCTTCTTTTAGAGAGTCACTGTTTCCTCATCCAAAAACCATTTTGTCACTTTCAGCAGTGCTCTTGGATTCACAGAAGGTATGGGTAAAGGCACCTATAACTTTTTGACTTGACTCCAAACCTGAGGGTCATATGTTTACTGCTTATTCCAGTTGTCTTCCTATACAAATATGAGCCATAGATACAACAGACTATATGACTGCTAGGATCAAAATAAAATAAGTGTTTAGAAAATCCCTGTCACTGTAACTAAGCATCATATTGCTCTGTATCTTGTCTGGATCCCACTTAAACGCACCTCATAAGACATCTTAGGTTTAAGCCGTACACTCTAGTATTTATCTTCACAGAATCCGAAATATAAGGGTATGTGACCAAAAAAGTCTGAAAATACGGAGGTGGTTTCAGGCAAAAACAGCTCCTGATTTTCAGACGTTTTTTTAACAACTCGCGTTTTTCGCAGCGTTATATACGGCCGTTTTTGGAGCTGTTTTTCAATGGAGTCAATGAAAAACGCCTCCAAAAACATCCCAAGTGTACTGCACTTCTTTTGACGAGCCGTCATTTTAGGCGCCGTATTTTGACAGCGACGCGTACAATTACACCTCGTGGGAACAGAACAGCGTAATTCCCATTGAAAGCAATGGGCAAATGTTTGTAGGCGTATTAGGGGCGTTTTTTCAGGCGTAAAGCGAGGCGTAAAATGCCCGAATTACGTCTGAAAACAGGCCGTGTGAACATACCCTCAAAGTAACGTTGTAATGTATTCTATTTGCAAATTCATTTCCATAACCAAGGTCTCAGGCCCCATGCACACGAACTGGCGTAAATACGGGTCCTTTGTCACACGTATTCGACCCGTATTCCACCAGTATTTACGGACCCGTGCCCGTAAATACGGGTCCGGTGTCACCAGTATTCCACTCGTATTTACGGACCCATTTTCTCTGCACTAATCGGCAGCCCCTTCTCTCTATCAGTGCTGGAAAGAGAGAAGGGACAGCCCTTTCGGGCAGAGCTTCTGCAGCGATTGAAAGTAAAAAGAAGTTCATACGTACCGTTGTCTTGGCGACGAGTCCCTCTTTTGACATCCAATCCGACCTCCCTGAATGACGCGGCAGTCTATGTGACCGCTGCAGCCTGTGATTGGCTGCAGCGGTCACATGGGATGAAATGTCATCCCGGGAGGCTGGACTGGTGGAAGAAGCAGGTAAGTTACATTTTAATACTATTAACTCCAGCGGTAGTTACTGTCCCGGGTGCTGAGAGTTACTGCTGATCAGTTAAGTCTTTCAGCACCCTGGACAGTGACTATCCCCTGACATCGCCTAGCAACGCTCCCGTAATTACGGGTGCACACACGTAGCCACACGTAGTTACGGGAGCCCCATAGACTTCTATGGGCCTGCCCGTGCCGTAATTACGGCCTGAAATAGGACATGTTCTATATTTTTCAACGGCCCGGGCACCTTCCCGTAAGCATACGGGAAGGTATCCGTGGCCAATAGACGTCAATGGGCCGTAATTACGGGCGTTTTTACGTTCGTGTGCATGGGGCATCAGGGACAGCCGTTGTATGGAGAGTGTGGTTTTCAGATAAGCTTGCTATACTACTGATCTCTATGTATACAGCTCATCATTAAAATGTGGAAACCAAACACTTTGCAAAGTCACTTCACATCAAGTACAGAAAGTATTCCTAACGTAGGTAATAACGTTTCTAAAAATATATTTGCAAAAAATTTATTTTTCCTGAATGTTACTCCCATCATTGTCTAGTTACCCTAGTAGGAGATTTCTACTGTGCTCATTGTCGCCCCCTGCTGAGTAATTCACTTTATATGCGCTGCCAAGAGGCAGATATTCTGGCCTAGAAGCAATAGCCCTCTACATACGATCCAAAGGAATATGTCCTGTTTTTTTTCTATCAAATCTGTACCTCTCCGGCAGCCCTATTATGGCTTCTTATTGTAGTGATTGTGTGCCACAAAACTGCATCAATTATGCCATTCACTTTCATATTAAAATAGCCGATAGATTAGATAGATAGATATTCCAGAAAGGGTTAAATCAATGACAACAATGTTGAGGGTCCTGACCCTCTCTATGTAGACACTGGGTGCAGTGTGTGTTAAGCTTCAAACCATGTTGAGGATGAAAAATTATAGGGATGAACTGAGATCACTCTTGATCAGTCCCTACAGGCTAACAAATGTCATAAACAGGAAGCCACAATTCATCAGATAAGGTCTCCGATGATAATGGAGAGACGGAGGGAGATAATTTGGCATCAGATGTTGTGACTGAAGCTCGTTTGATTAACACATGGATGTTCAACTGGGTAACAGCTCTTTCAGAAAGCAGCATCTTCTAAGGTTTCCAGACTTTTTTTGTCTTCGACTGCCTCAATAGTTACATACAGTAGATCTTGTGTTACAAATATAAATGTCTCTGTGCTATAGATAATTTAATGGACCGTTCTCTGCAAACAATATGGCGTGAACCCTTTCTTTGTAAGAGAGACTCATTAGCAAAGACTGAACTGACTGTGCTGGACCCCATGAAGCACCACCCATATTCATATCAGGACTGCTAAAGGTATCCATACACATTAGACAAGGCTCGACTGATTGATTGATTGATTGATTGATTGATTGATTGATTGATTGATTGAAACATGCTTGATCCTTTATTCCCATGGGAGTTGAGCCTCTATAATGTCCACATGCCCTAGTGGAGTTGTTGTCGACATTAGATAAACCCTTTACTTCTTAACACAAAATTCCGTGCATGTACGTCATCTGGGGCGGTTAGTTGCCACAGTTTTACATACATGCATGTCCTTTTGATCATCCGGACACAGGAGCTCTGCCCCCGTGATCGCTGCGGAAGCCTGGCTGTGACTGACATCCAGGGTCCTGCAGCAACGGCCGGGATCGGAGATAACTCCGATCCATTTAACCACTTAAATGCCGTGGTCAATAGTGCGTGTTGCCATGGTAGCCGGGTGCCTAACAAAGGCCCCCAGGCCTGCATACCTATTAGGGTATGTTCACACGCTAAACAAAAAACATCTGTAAAATAGGGAGCTGTTTTCATGGCCTCTGATTTTCAGACTTTTTTAAGCATCGATTGTTTTTTACGGCCGTTTTTTAAACTGTTTGGAGGTGTTCAGCTTCCGTATTTTAAGCCGCTTTTCGGGGGGCATTTACGGCCCGAAAAAACTGCTGAAAATAAGTCGTGTGAACATACCCTCAGACCGTGCCAGATGCTTGGTATGAAAGGAATGGCCACTAAAACATGGTGATGTCTACTGCTAGAAAAATAATCATAAGAGTAATGAGTGGCAGAAATACTACGTAACTTTAAAGGTGATTTTACACTGGGCGATTATCGGGCAGACAAGTGTTCATAGAACGCTCGTCGATAATTGAGCTGCGTAAACAGGGCAGCGATCAGCAGATGATCGAGCAAACGCTCAATCATCTGCTGATCGTATCGTTTTAAAAAAGTAAAACATGATAACATGATAACGTACGGGGACAAGCGATCGGTGCAACGACCACTCGTCCCTATCCATAGCTCTGTGTGACAGGGGCAAATGCAAGTGCAGCGAGCGATGTCTCGTCAATCGGCGCTCGCTGCACCAGCCGATTATCTTAAAGTCTTAAAATAAACAAGTAATCTCAGACTAGTCATACCGAAATATGGCTCTTATGCCTGGGTTAATGGGAGCATACCAAAGTCTTTTTCGGGAAGATTGAGAATTGTCATTCATCCATATTACTTTGGGCAAGGTTTATAGACGATAGAATTAAGTCAAGGGTATAAGTTAGAGTTCATTAATGGTGCTATACTTCACCTGGGAAGCAACTGAACAAGCATTTACCTGCCTTACTTGACCTGAAAATGATTAAACCTCAAGGGGGACATCTCACCGGCTCAATACATCGTACGACACAAACAGCCTTCTGAGATGAGATATTTTCACCTAATTGTCCCAGTAGAACAGAACAGTTCTTATTAGTACGTAGATGATATTAGTGATGGAAGGATATATAGATTCCCTTCTTTATGCTGTACCCAAGCCACCTACTTTTTCATGCCCCCACACAATTTTATAATGGAACATGTAAAAATCTGTGCGAGTTACTAGCTAGTTACAGAATTTCTACTAGATTTTTAAGCTCTAGACTCCTCTTTTAGACCGCTCCGAACATTTGTTTCACTACAGCAATAACACTTAATCTGACGCCAGAAAGTCACAGGACCACGGGTCATGCTGAAAAATTCTACAAAAATAAACAAAATGTCTCTTATTTCTGCTGAAAACTTAAGACAACTAACTTTAAGCCACAGACCAGCCAGAGGCGTCTTCAATGATATATTTGACCAAGAATGGTCCGAAAAAGTCAGCAAGTACAATAGTTTTGAACAAGCTGCTAGAAAAAAAAAATTACAGACAATCAAAAGGGAAATAATAGTATTCAGATTTTTCTTTTAAAAAAATTGATGCTCATAGTCTGAGGATTTTATAAATAGAGATATAAATTAAGAAGATGTCTTCTTTCAAGCCACATTTAATACATGAGCCTACTAAAATTCTTAAGACAGCTTGAGTGGTTATGTGTAAGACAAGTTTAAACAGTGCTACAAACACGGCTTTCTGCCGAGATCAATGGTAAAAAAAATGCCCGATTGGAGACAAAATATTTCAAGCAATTTCTCTCTATATTTTGTTCTTTTTTTTTTGTTAACTAACTGGCAAGCAGTAAATTAAGGAGTCTGGTAGGCACAATGCGGGGAATGATCCCATCCTATTGATCACATGTAATTTGCATCTTACAAAAGATGTGAAATCTTGCATTCTCACTCCACAAGGAAAATCTCAATGATTTATTCATTTCAAATAAAAAATAGAAGGTAGATGAGAGAGCCCTCACATCACAGGCTTCAGCTATCTCAGGGCAGTATAGCAAGGCTGTTCCTTCCCTCCGCCTGAAGCGCTTTTTGTGTGTGCAAGTCCCTCTAATTAACAAGGTGAACCGTGCAGCAGATCTCTAATTAGCGAACATGACAAGCCAATGGAAGCGAGGAGACCGTGCCGGTGTGCAGATTTTGGTCAACAGAAAGGCACAGCGACGTGTTCAAGTATTTCGTACAACTTGCTGGGAGGAAATATTAAAAAATGAATTAAAAAAAACAAAAAACATAAATGTGGATGATTGGAATACTTTGCACGTGTACTGCTAATGTAATACTCCCTGCCTGGTAATCTATCAGTAGTAACAAATACTCAGCATCAAGCCAGTGCTACAACACCCTTATGTACATATAAGAGCGGTTCTTGTGCTCAGAAAAGCCGCGTTCTCCCAATAATGCCAAATGTCTATACTGTGTAATTGTTGATGAGGCTGAAGATTACCACGCGGTTACCTATTATACAACACTGTACTATCAAACCAAATAAATCCACATGCTATGGTGGCCGTCCAAAAATGCTTTTAGAGCCATGTAAAAAAAATTATCATAATACACAATTTGCTCATCTTGCAGCTTTTAGGCCTCCTCTTTTTTTAATGCCTTACGCTAAATGTAATATTGTTTATTTTACTTTTTTGACTTCTGTTGTGTCTGTGGAGCTTGTAACTAATTTAATCCATCCACTTTTCTTAATAGAAGTGGAAGGCCAATAGACTAATATAGGTACATGCAAAGATGTGATACTTTACATACAGTGCTTCTACAGGGCGCAACTAGTATCTATAGGGTGCCATGTAGGTAGCAACAATTAGAAGGTATGGATAATAGCGTCATATATCAGAGAACCCACATAGTAGTACTAGATGGTAGAAAGCCACCAACTTGTTATTCCCCGCAAAAAGGAACAATGTTCTTTCACCTAAGTGGGCCCCCTAAACCTCTGGGCTCTATAGCAGCTCTATGGCTATAGTTATGGCAATGGTGTTTAAAGTACTTTTATTATACTAATAAGATTAAAGGGGCTTTCCACTTTCTGAAAACTGATGACCTATCCACCGGATAGGTCATCAGTGTATGATTTGTGCGTGTCCTACACCCGGACCCCGCACCGATCCGCCACTCCAGCTGCCTCCGGGCACCGGACGATATTGCCGGAAGCAGATGGCTCCGGCAAAGAATAGGCGAATAGGAGCAGAGCTGCAGTTCTGCTGAACGGCTGCTATGCAGTGGTCGGAGCCATCTGCTTCCGGCTCCAACTACTGCATACTGTTCCAAACATCCGGTGCACAGAGGCAGCCGGAGTGAAGGATCGGTGCGGAGTCTGGGTGTCTAACACGCACTGATCATATACTGATGACCAATCCGGTGGATAGGTCATCAATTGTCAGAAAGTGGAAAACCCCTTTAATTCACATGCAGCAGATTTGTTAACAGAAATTTCTGTGACCGTCCCATTTATCTGAAATCCATGAGTTTGCTGCAAACAACCCCATTCAGATGAATGGAACGCATTTTTAGCTGCAGAAATTTCTGCAACAAATCTGCCACGTGTGAACATACCTAATTACCTAAAAGCAGCCTGGCAAGTGGTACTACAATTCCATTATAATGTAAATACATATTCCCCCAAAGTAACCAATGTAAACAAGTTAATACCAAAAAAGTGTTAGCAAAACTTGGATTACGATCAGCAGCATTTGCACAGTAATATCCGCAAGTCACCACTCTGATACTTACTGTATGTGACCTCACACTTGTCTCCATCCCTTTTCACATGATGCCACTGCACCTGTCATATGCAGCGTTGTGCTCACTAACATCACATGAGTGGACAGGTCACTGCCCTCCACAAGATCAGCACACTCCTCTCCTGCTGCTATCTTTATTTATCATCATATTCATTTCCTTTTAATATGATCAAAAGGGACGCCCCATTAAACCCACATTAGTCTTTTTGTAACACAGGCCAACATTAGAATTATAATGAGAAGAGTTTTACATACCAAACAACATATGCTAGGATAAATATAGGGTACAATTTTTGTAAATATCGGCCACTTACAAAGACCCCCGCCCTTTCCAGAGTATGGTCTAATAAATCCAATAGAGTAGGTGAATTTGCACCCACTTAGTATTCCCCAATGTGTGTCCTACGTTGGAATGTTAAGCAGCACCCTACAGTGAGCCCTCTTGTTAGGAGTCCTAAAACGACCCCCTTAAGACTTGTCAGGCCTTGTTTCCCCTGAGAGAGACAATGCGGCAAACCCAACATGTTAGTCCCTGAAGTACTTTTGACTGGTGGAGTGTACAACAAATTTGCACATATTATGTTTCATTACCCCCTATAAAAGAGTGGTGTTTTATTGGGTGTAACTGCACCTGCAATTTAATAGTACCGTATATATCGGCGTACAAGACGACTTTTTACACCCTTAAAAAAATGTCAAAAGTGTGGGGTCGTCTTATATGCCGGATATTGTCTACATTAGGGATGCACGTTGCAGCCGCACAGCTCAGTATAATACACATGAATGTATGGGAGCGCGGCTGCGGCTGTGTAATTCAGCCACAGCCCCGCTCCTGAGTCATGTTAAGTTCGCGGGGTCAGGATGATGCAATGCGGCCAGCGCTGCACTAATGAGCGGCGGCACTGGAGACAGAACATGGCGGGCGCGCTACAAAACACCCCCATGTTCTGTCTTCAGTGCCTGAACTGCCGCTCATTAGTGCAGCGCCGGCCGCATCACCTCATGCTGACCGCGCGCGCACTTCCTATCAGGAGCAGGGCAATGGCTGTATTACACAGCCGCAGCCCCGCTCTATAAACGGCGGAGATCAGAGAAACCGCTCATCTCCGCCGTTATTCCCCTGAATGCTGCGATCACAGCTGACTGCAGCATTCAGGGGAAAGTGAGAAGGGGGGATGCCCCTGGATCGCGTCACAGGGAATTCCTGTGACGCGATCGAGGGCCATACCATATATGGGCAGACAGCCCAGGGTCTATTGACGGACCCCATGGCTGTCTTACCATATTTCATGTTGTTAGGACATACCCAAGTATGTCCTAACAACTGCCTGTGTATTATCCGTCCACAGGTTAATGTACTGGCATATATCTGATATATGTCAGTACATTAAAGTTTAAAAATAAAGTAAAAACAAAGTATTGTTAAATTGTAAAAAAAATAAATACACCTTCACCTTTTTTACAATAAACATTAAAATAAGTCTCAATACATAAAATACACACATTCAGTAATGGCGCGGACAACAATGTTTTTGCATCATTTATGATGTGTACGCTGTAAAAAAATGAAATAAACACGGCTTTCATTCACTTATTAATGTGAGGCGCGAGGTGCGATGAATTTACCCTCCATGTTCCTCACATTAATAGTAATTAACCCCATCATGTACCTCGCACATTAACCCAATATGACTGAGAAACATGATGGGATTAATTACTATTAATGTGAGGTGCGTTCAAAATTCATCACACGTCGCGCCTCACATCAGAAAACGGAAGAATTTTTTTTTTATTACTGTTGGCAAAAGTATCGAAATTGGTATCGAAATCGCAATACTAAACGAAGTATCGGTATCGAAGTCCAAATTCTGGTATCGTGACATCCCTAGTCTACATATTGTCTACACACAGGTTGTGTGTTACCTTGTGAGCCTGCAGTCCGGTACACAGGCTCCTGGGATGCACGGAATCCGCCACGGATCTGAGGGAAGCCGGTATTAGCCGCCAGGGAACATCTCTGTAAGATCCTCTGGCCCGCCCTTTCCTCTCATTCCGTGCCTCTCAGATCTCGCGCGATGAAGCAGCCTATCTGCGCATGCGCGAGTTCAAAGAGACAGAGAGTCCTGGGTCCTGCCGCCGATGGCCATAGTGAAGCGCTCCTGCACAAAATGGTGAGTATATCTTAAATTCTATATTTTAAGGGTAAAAGTTGGGGGTCGTCTTATACGCCCAGTCGTCTTATACGCCGACATATACGGTAATCTTATTTATATACACATTTTAAGGGGTCTTCTTGGTAACACATTTACTTTTAAAATCCAAATTGGTACTATTCTTTTTCAGGGAAATTGGGCCAGCATGATTTCTGAATCAAAAGGTTCTGGATTAAAGGAATTTTACTTGGGACAGGACAGCAAAGTTATACATCCAATGCACAATCATTTGCACACACATATTGGGGCTGATTTACTATTAAAGCTGCGGCAGAATTGTGCCATTTTGCATCAAACTATGGTGTATTTTTGGAGCACGATATCGCATTTGGCTGCAGACATATTTATAACAGAATGTGCCAAAATGAACATGCTTGCGCCTCATTACACACTTTTCCAAAGTGCCTTAACCGGTTAAGGACTAGGCTGTTTTACAGCTAAATGACCAGAGCAAATTTCACGATTTTGCTATGCGCTTCTTTAGATGACTATAACTCAGCAGGTGAATAAAGTTCATCTTTGAATTTTACACTCTTTTTAAAGGACAGATAGGGCTTTGTTTTAGTGGCATTTGTCTGTATATATCATTTTTATTTTTTTCTCTAAAGTGGGCAAAATTGGAAAAAAATGCAAGAATTTAGCAATTGCGCCAGTTTATGCTAGCATTTTTCACACACGGTATGGACCACGGACAAAATTAATCTCCTTTCACATTCTTCCACTTCTCCCGTGCATGGGGATACCAAATATGTGTGCCTTATTCACTGTGCGGGCATGTGCCAGGGCTTGGCATAAAAGGAGGCTTTTCGGCCTTTTCGGTCCAGGAATTTTGCATTTGATTTTAGAGCCGCATACTGTTTTCTGGGGGGTGTAATGCTGCTGAAACATTAGAATCACCCCATAAATGACTTCATTCACACAAGTAGACCCCACAAGGTTTCCTTCAAGGGGTTTATCATATTTTTAGCAACTCCAGTTTTCTTCTGAAAGTTTCTTGAATAAGATGGAACAAAATAAAATTACCTTTTTTTTTAACAAATGCGTCAGTTTATGCTAGCTTTTTCACACACAAAATGGACCACGGACAAAATTCATCGCATTTCACATTCTTCCACTTCTCCCGTGCATGGGGATACCAAATATGTGTGTCTTATTTATCACATAGAGATGTAGGAGGGCGGACGATAGAAGAAGCTTATTTCACAAATCGCTTTTTTTCAAAGCTGGTTTTACAAAACTCAACAGAGTTTCTATAACACGTCCAAAATATCTGCTCTTGAAGCAGAAATCCCAAAATATTCATCTAGGGGTATAATGGGAATTTATTTTTTTGGGTTTTCTAAAATAAGAAATTGCAGGTTTATGCAAATGGAGCTCTCCAGCAGATGAACTTTAGAGAATATGCAAACATGACATCCACCCCCCACCCACCCATTCCCTCCCTCACCCTTGGAGTAAAATCAGGGGAAAAATAAAAACGTAAATGTAGGGCAAATATATTTTCAACGAATTAACTAAAATCTAATAATTCAGAACAGTGTGGTATTTTTTAAAACATGGCTCAATGCACAGGCCTGGTTGTGAGGGACATGAGGGACAGAAATATCGGGAATCTTTGCGGTGCCCGTCTTTTCTGCAGACGCGGCACTTTTTCTGAGGGTTGCTTCTGGTTGGTGTTAGGGGAATCCGACTGATGAAGTGTCTTTCAGTCAGTTGCGTGACATCCTCAGACTGGGGGCATTCTCGGGTGTCCTGAACATCAAAAATGAGGCCTTCAATAATTTTTTCCTGGAAATCCAGGTATGTGTCTCTGCCTCTGTTTTTTTTGTAGAGCACAAATGAGTTGTGGATGGCCACCTGTAACAGATAAATGGCCACTTTTTTGTACCAGGTTTTAGTTTTGCGTTTTACTAAATAGGGCTGTAAAACCTGGTCGCTTAAATCCACCCCCCCCCCATGTACTTGTTATATTCGGACACGCTCACTGGTTTGTGCTTGTCCGATGTTGCCCCTCTTTCCCTCACTGCCACTGTTCCTGCGGTATGAATCGTGCTTAGCACATACACATCTTTGCGATCCCTGAACTTGACCGCCAGCAATTCTTCAGATGCATAAGCACAGGAGTCCCCCTTTACCATGCGCTTCCCCACTAATTGCTGTGGAAAACCAATTCTGTTTTTGCGCATGGTACCACATGCCCCAGTCCTTGCAGCATGCAAATGCCTAAACAGGGGCACACTCGAATAAAAATTCACAGTACAGGTGGTACCCCTTGTGAAGCAGAGGCTGCATTATCTCCCACACGATCTTACTGCTGGTGGAAAGATCAGGGGGGCATCCAGGAACATTTATTGTGCGGTCCCGCCCTTCATAAATTCTGAAGGCGGTGGTATATCCTGACCCGCTTTCACACAATTTGTAGAGCTTAACGCCATATCTTGCCTTTTTTGAAGGTAGATATTGGCGAAAGCTAAGTCTGCCATGAAAGTTGAGGAGGGATTCGTCCACACTTACATTCTGCTCAGGGGTGTAGAGTTGCAGAAATAAATTATTCAGGGAATTAGCGGTCTTATTTTGAACAACCGATCCTGGTTTGCATCGGTACTTGGGGGGGCCTGTGCGTTGTCATTGAAGTGGAGGAACCTCATTATTGTCTCATAACGAGACCTGGGCATTACTGCAGAATATACTGGGGTGGCTTGGGTGGGTCTTGTTGACCAGTAAGACATAATGGAGGGCTTTTTGACAATACCCATATTTAGGGTGAGCCCCAAAATTTTTTTTAATTCCAGCAAATTGGTGGGCGTCTAATCTCTGGCATGGGTGGATGAAGGTTTCTGCCTTATATATTGAGTGGCATATAAATTTGTTTCGTGGACAATCTGATTTAGGATGTCGTCCGTTATAAATAAATGGAAGTAATCCATTTGGACAAAATTTGTATTGTCCACGGTTATGCCAGGAGTGGCAGTAAATCCGTGGATTCTAGGCCCAAAAGATGGGGCAGGTGCCCATACAAGAGCCTGGACTGAAGGGACCAGGCTGTCCCGTGCTACAGCGCTACTTGGCCCTGCGCTTTCAAGTTCTGCAGTTTCAACTGCATCAGGGACAACGTCCCATGAAGATGAACCTGAAGTGACGCTGACATCGTCACTACCTAAAACAGGTTCAATCTCGGACGCCATCTCTGATGCGGTCTCCGACTCAGACCACAGCATGGCGTATGCCTCCTCGGCGCCAAACAACTTCCTCGCCATAACGTAACTAACACTAACACTAACTAAACCAATTGTTTTTTTTTTGTTTTTTTTTTTATATAAAACACACAAACTAACTGCTATATATATCTACACTACCGCTAACAAAAAAATAAACCGCTATTGCTATATATATTATATATATGTGGATATATATATAATTATATACTCCCTACCTGCCTATTCTAATAGAATAAAAGATAGAAAGGTAGATATATAGAAAAAAAGATAGATGGATAGATTGTATAGATAGATAGAAATCTATCTATACAGAGAATGTTTTAGAGTGTAACTGTATTTTTTGTGTAACTGTAACTGTAATCTTCTGGCAGCAATTCTCCCGAGTCTCTTCTTCTCCTCAAACTGAAACAATGTTTGAGGAGAAGAAAAGAGGCAGGAGATTTACTGCCAGAAAAGTCAAAATAAAACAAATGTGGTCGCTGTGATAGGTTTTCACAGCGACCACATGTTCAGGGACCATCAGATTGGTCCCTGATACTCTGCCCAGTGCCCAGAGCTGTTGGTAACAGCGTGGGCACAGGGCTGTGTGCACGCGATCGCATGCACACTGTTTTCTATGCAGAAATGCATGTGATCGCTGTGATTGGTTGTCACAGCGATCACATGTTCAGGGGCCAAAAGATTGGCCCCTGACATTCTGCCCAGTGCCCATGGCTGTTAGCAACAGCCAGGGCACAGAGCTGTGTGCACGCGATCGCGCGTGCACAGTCTCTGAAGTGCCGCCGTAAATAGTCTATACGGCGGACTTCAGAGACCCTGACCGCTGGCCGTATAAATACGGCCAGCGATCGGGAACCTGTTAAAAGGGTATGGCTTAAAAGGCGCTAAAAATCCGGCACAAAATTCTGTCGCAAAAAGTCTTGAATTCCAAAAGGTGCCATAAAGAAGAGAAAATTACTTAACCCCTTCAGGACTGAGCCTGTTTTGGCCTTCAGGACGTAGACGATTTTTCAAATCTCACATGTGTCACTTTAGGTGGTAATAACTTGGGAAAGCTTTTACCTATCCAAGTGATTCCGAGAACGTTTTCTCGTGACATATTGTACTTTATGTTAGTGAAAAAACTTGGCCGATAAATTCAATATTTATTTGTAAAAAACACCAAGATTTGGAGAAAATTAGCAAAAATTTGCATTTTTCTAAATTTAAATGTATCTGCTTGTAAAACAGAGTAATACCACACAAAATAGTTACTAGTTTACATTTCCCATATGTCTACTTTATGTTTGCATCATTTTTTGAACATTCTTTTATTTTTCTAGGATGTTACAAGACTTAGAACTTTAGCAGCGATTTCTCATATTTTTAAGAAAATTTGAAAAGGCGATTTTTACAAGAACCACTTCAGTTCTGAAGTGGCTTTGAGGGCCTTATATATTAGATAGTCCCCATAAATCACCCCATTTTGAAAACTGCACCCCTCAAAGTATTCAAAACAGCATTCAGAAAGTGTTTAACCCTTTAGGCGTTTCACAGGAATTAAAGCAAAGAAGAGGTGAAATTGACAAATTTAATTTTTTTTTTTACAAAATTCATTTGTAATACATTTTTTCTACACCACAGAAAGTTTTACCCGAAAAATGTAACTCATTATTTATTGCCCAGATTCTGCAGTTTTTAGAAATATCCCACATGTGACCCTTGTGCGCTAATTTACTGAAAGACAGGCCTCAGAAGCAAAAGGAGCACCTAGTGGATTTTGGGGCCTCCTTTTTTTTAGAATATATTTTAGGTACCATTTCTCGTTTGAAGAGGTCTTGTGGGGCCAAAACAAGAGAGACCCCCAAAAGGGACCTCATTTTGGAAACTACAGCCCTCAGGGAATATATCTAGGGGTATAGTTAGCATTTTGAACCCACAGTTTTTTTGCTAAATGTATTTGAATTAGTATGTGAAGATGAAAATCTACTTTTTTTTCTGAAAAAATGTAGACATTTTTTATTTTTTCAAGGAATAAAAGAGAAAAAACACCCCAACATATGTAAAGCAATTTCTCCCGATTATAGCAATACCCCATATGTGGTAATAAACTGCTGTTTGGTCCCACAGCCGGACTCATAAGAGAAGGAGCACCATTTGGATTTTGAAATTCTGATTTTGCTGGAATCGTTTTCAGTGCCGTGTCGCGTTTGCAATACACTGGAGGGAACAAAATAGTGGAAACCCCCGAAAAGTGACTCCATTTTGGAAACTACACTCATCAAGGAATTTTTCTAGGGGTAAAGTTAGCATTTTGACCCCACAGTTGTTTTGCTGAATTCATTTGAATTATTCTGTAAAGGTAAAAATCTACTTTTTTTCTGAAAAAAGGTAGCTATTTTTAATTTTTGCAAGGAATAAAGGAGAAAAAGCACCCCAACATTTGTAAAACAATTTCTCCCAATTACAGAAATATGCCATATGTGGTAATAAACTGCTGTTTGGACCCACAGCAGAGCTTAGAGGGGAAGGAGCGCTATTTGGCTTTTGGAGCTCAAATTTACCTGAAATGGGTTTTGGGTGCCATGTTGCATTTGCAAAGCCCCTGAGGCCAAAACAGTGGAAACCCACCAAAAGTGACCCGCATTTTGGAAATTACACCACTTAAAGAATCTATCTAGGGGTATAGTGAGCATTTAGACCCCACAAGTCTTTTGCAGAATTGATTAGAATTAGGCCGTGAAAATGAATATCAAAATTTTTTTCCACTAAAATGTTTAATTTTTTCAATTTCACAAAGGATAAAGGAGAAAAAAGCCACCCAACATTTGTAAAGCAATTTCTCCCGAGTACGGCTATACCCCACATGTGGTCATAAATGTTTTTTCATTAGAAAGTAATTAACCCTTTCCGGACTGAACCATTTTTTAATTTTCCTTTTTAGTTTTTTCCTCCCCGCTTTCCAAGAGACATAACTTTTTATTTTTCCGTCAATAGAGTGGTGTGAGGGCTTATTTATTGAGGGACGTGCGGTCGTTTTTATTGGTACCATTTTTTGGTACATACAACTTTTTATTACATTTTTTGGTAGAGCCAAGGTGACCAAAAAAACAGCAATTTTGCCGTTTTAAATTCTTAATTTTTCACGTGAGACGCTCCATACATCACCCCCCACACTACGACATGCTATGTTGTGGTGCGCGAAGTGGTTAATGTGCAGCGGATGGTGCAGAGTGAAAATTACAATTTTCCACTGATCTGCCATTTTAGTGCACTACATGTTATGCCCAGTTTGTGCCACTGAAGACAAATACCTCATAAAATATTAACCGGGTTCTCCCGGGTATGGCGATGCCATATCAGTGGAAATAGACTGCTGTTTGGGCACGCTGTAGGGCTCAGAAGGGAGGTAGCGGCATTTGGCACGCAGATTTAGCACGTTAGTTCTGTTTGGGGTTTTGCTGGTTTTTCAGTTTAGAATGTGGGGGCATATGTAATCTGCGCAGAGAACATCAGGGCATAACAAGAGGGTATAATAATGGGGTAAATAAATAATAATCCGTAGATGTGTGGCTGATGAACGGTGCCTAATCTTCTCTGCTTTTGGAACACTCTGCACATTTTGCATTGCCATATTCTGAGAGCCAGAAATTTTTTTATTTTTTTTCCACCGGAGCGGTGTGAGGGCTTATTCTTTGGGGGACAATATGTAGTTTTCATTGGTACCATTTTGGGGTGGCAGAAATTTTTTTGATCACTTTTTATTCAATTTTTTGGCAAGCAACGTGACCAAAAACCATCAATTCTGACAATGTTTTTTATTCTTTTTTTTTTATGGCGTTCACCCTGGGCTATAAATGACAATTTTACTTTATTTTGCGGGTCGGTACGATTATGGCGATACCAGATGTATATAATTTTTTTATGTTTTGCAGCGTTTGTGCAATAAAATCCACTTATTTATAAAATAAATTCTTTTTTGTGTCACCATATTCTGAGAGCGATAACTTTTTTATTTTTC
Organism: Rhinoderma darwinii; assembly: GCF_050947455.1. Taxonomy (NCBI): domain Eukaryota; kingdom Metazoa; phylum Chordata; class Amphibia; order Anura; family Rhinodermatidae; genus Rhinoderma; species Rhinoderma darwinii. The sequence continues at coordinate 90,395,544 of NC_134695.1, forward strand.
AGTCAAAAAAGCTGTGTAAGGGCTTGTTTTTTGCGGGACGGGTTGTAATTTGTATTGGTACCATTTTGGCGTACATGCGACTTTTTGATCACTTTTTATTGTAAATTTTGGGAGGGGTGGTGACCAAAAAATTGTGATCCTCGCATTGTTTTTTATTTATTTTTTTGCGGTGTTCACCGTGCGGGAAAAATAATATTACAGTTTTATAGTTGGGGTCGCTACGAACGCGGTGATACCAAATATGTGCACTTTTTTTAACGAGTTAATTTTTTTCCTATAATAAAAGACTTCTTATAGGAAAAAAAGCGTTCTTTGTTTATGTCACTTATAACTTTTATTTTTACACTTTTTAAAAACATTTTTATTATCTTTTTTTAAACTTTTTTTTACTTGTCCCACTAGGGGACATTTAGACTTGCAGCTCTGATCGCTGCTGGAACACATTACACTACCTACGTAGTGTAATGCATTCCAACTGTCATTGTGACGTGACAGTCACACTGACAGGAAGCCTCGGAGGACCGGCCGGAGGCTGCTCCTCCGAGGCTTCCGTACATGGCAGCCCGGAGGCCATTGTCTGGCCTCTGGTTGCCGTAAAAAGGATTGCCAGCCCCCGCAAATGCATGTGGGGGGCTGCCGATCTGCTCTAAACCTCTTCAATGTGGCGATCGCAATCGACCACCACATCGAAGGGGTTAATTGCCGATTTCAGCGGCGACAGGCCGCTGATCGGCATCGTGGAGAGCAGGGCAGACACCCTGCACAGTTAACTGCCGCGGCGGTTAACTGTTAAAGCGCGGACGTAACTGCACGCCCAGGTGCGCGAAGTTACTGCTCACCTGGGCGTTCATGTACGCCAAGTTGCTGGAAGGGGTTAACAGCTCAAGCGAGACGAGCCAAATTTATCACACTGTGCGCCACAGTGATAGATTTGACTGCCTGGTCTAAGTTTACACTGTCTAACTGTTAGACAGCATTAGTAAATCTTCCCCATATTAATCCAGTATAACCTATGAAGATGCATTAACCAATTACAAGCATCCACCAATAATCACAAAGTATGCCGCAATGGTACGAAGGGTTAATCATTTGTTGCATGACAGCACGTAGTATAACAGTGAATATTAATGGTCTTAAGTGTTTCTCCTTTAGCTTGACACGAAGGCTGAGCGCAAAAAAAATCTGCTAGCATCTGAACTCTCATCTACCATATGCACAGTAGAAATATACAGCAAACAACCTGTCACAAACACTTACTATCCCAATAACCAAGCCACCAAAGACTCTCAAAATATGATCCAACAGCGGAACGCAATTAAGCCCACCCCAATTGGAAGCATATGTTACACAAAATCTCAACAATGCAGTTTTTGTTGACAAATGTACAAGCCCACTACATACATTAAGTGATTTAACCATTTTGGTGCCAGTTTTACTCCCTTGCACAGTATGTAACTTTATAATTTCCCTGTAATAATAAGACAATTAAACGTGGACACAACAGTATATATGACTGACCAGCAACAGATATGTGGACATACTTAGCCCACGGGTTTAAACAAGTTCACCGTTGCATCAAAGACTTAATATAGTATATTACCAATTGAGCCATGCTCACACAGTGCAGCTTTTAGGCCAAAACCAGGAAGGGAACCTAAACAGAACAAATATATAAAGAGAGAACTCATAGGTCTGCTCTCCTGGTATTGGCTTAAAAAATTTATGCAAAATCTGCAACAAATCCGCACTATGTGAACAAGGCCTAAGACTGCTAAGAAGTGTTGGACAGCTGGGTGACCAGACCCGTGGGAGCAGTAATGGCAGCCGTACTGGTTGACTCCCAGATTAGTGGTTTAGTCCTGGGGCACAGTAAATCCTAGATAAGCCTCTGTTAGGATCTCCTAAAGGGTAACTAAACTTTCAGAAAACTTCTGACATGTCATAGTGACATGTCAGAAGTTTTGATTGGTGGGGGTCTGAGCACTGGAACCCCCACTGATCGCTAAAACGAAGCGGTGGAAGCGCTCGGGTGAGCGCTGAGCCACTTGTTTCTGATCAGCTTTTCTCGGAAAGCAAAAGTAACTGTAAAGGATCTGCCAGGCACAACTTCTGTGTATACTCCCATAGGTAATCAGTCTGCACCTGAGTCTATGTCTCTGAGACTGACTCCATCTTCCACCACTCAGGATGGCAGGCTTAGGAGTGGGAGAGCCTATCGCAGCCTGGCCAGACGGAGCTAGCTCCCGCCCTCTGTCTATTTATACCTGCCTTTCCTGTTCCTCCTTTGCTTGTGATTCTTCTCGTGTGGTTTCCTGGCCCAGCTACAGCTTCTATCTATTTGATCCTGCTCCATACTGACCCTGGCTTTCTGACTACTCTCCTGCTCTGCGTTTGGTACCTCGTGCACTCCTGGTTTGACTCGGCTCGTTCACCACTCCTGTTGCTCACGGTGTTGCCGTGGGCAACTGCCCCTTTCCCTTTGCTTTGTGTTCCCTTGTCTGTTTGTCTCGTGCACTTACTGAGCATAGGGACCGCCGCCCAGTTGTACCCCGTCGCCTAGGGCGGGTCGTTGCAAGTAGGCAGGGACAGAGTGGCTGGTAGATTAGGGCTCACTTGTCCGTTTCCCTACCCCCGTCATTACAGTAACGGTGTATAGGCACATAGACTGTCCATTTAGTCCGTACACCACTACATCGGCTTTCCGAGAAAAGCTGATCAGAAACTTAAGTGGCTCAGTGCTCAAACGATCGCTTCTGCAGCTTCGTTTTAGCAATCAGTGGGGGTCTCAGTGATCAGAACCCCACCGATCAAAACTTCTGACATTTCACTATAAGGGTTCACACGGCCTATTTTCGCCCAAAAAACTGCTGAAAAATCGGAAGCGGAACGCCTCCAAAACATCTGCCCATTGATTTCAATGGGAAAAAATGGCATTCTGCTCCTACGGGCCTTTTTATTTAAAACGTCCGCGAAAAAGAAGTGCAGGTCACTTCTTGGGACGTTTTTGGAGCAGTTTTTCATCGACTGTATGGAAAACAGCTCCAAAAACTGCAGTATAAACGCAGCGAAAATCGCGAGTGGCTTAAAAAACATCTGAAAATCAGGAGCTGTTTTCCCTTGAAACCAGCTCCGTATTTTCAGACGTTTTTGACTCAGCGTGTGAACATACCCTCACGTCAGTAGTTTTCTGAAAGTTTAGTTACCCTTTAAACACAACTTGTCAGGCTATTATTCCAGAACATTTGATAATCCATCACTAGCTGTGTCTCATCTTGGAGTAAAGGAATCTTACAACACATGCGATTATATTCTTGCTTTGGAATCGATACATAAGTAAAAGCAGACTGCAATAGGATAAACTGTATGCCGCAGTAACACTTTGTAGTAATTTACTGTTGATAATTTAGTCTCTGTATTGTACATAATTACTGACGTCCACACATAGATCTGCTCGGATATTATGACTGGTCTATACAGAGTTTCATGTAAATAATTTAGCATTCTTACAAGATTTCTCAGGTTAAAGTGTAGCTAAATGTTTGACAAACTTCTGACATGTCATAGAGACATGTCAGAAGTTTGGATTGATTGGGGTCCGAGCACTGAGACCCCACCAATCTCTATAACAAAGCAGCTGAAGTGCTCGTGTGAGCGCTCAGCTGCGTCGTGTCTGTTCGGCTTTTTCCGGAAAGCCGATGTATCGGAGTACGGGCTCATAGACTTTCTATTGAGTCTGTACACGATACATTTATTTACGGAAAAACCGGAACAGACACGAAGCGGCTAAACGCTCACACGAGCACTTCAGCTGCTTCATTCTAGGAATTGGTGGGGTCTCAGTGCTCGGACCCCCACCAATCCAAACTTCTGACATGTCACTATGACAGGTCAGAAGTTTGTCAAACGTTTAGCTACACTGTAAAGGATCTGCCAGGCACAGCTTCGGGGTTAACTCCCTTAATTAATCAGTCAGCACCTGAATCTACATCCCTGAGACTGACTCCAGCTTCCTCCAGGCTTAGGAGTGGGAGAGCCTATCGCAGCCTGGCCAGACTCAGCTAGCTCCCGCCCTCTGTCTATTTATACCTGCATTTCCTGTTCCTCCTTGCTTGTTATTCTTTTACTCGGGGCCTCCGTGTCCCCCCAACAACGTAGAGAATTCCGCAGGAAGAATGGTCTCTGCTTCTACTGTGGGGATGACAAGCATCAAGTGAACAACTGTCCTAAGCGTAAGAATGCAGCCAGAGAACTTCCGCGCCTAAGTGATCATCGGGGAGGTCACTTGGGCGCACAGGTATTTCCAGTAAATAGGAAACGTACTAAAATCTTGCTTCCCTTTCAGGTCTCTTTTGGTGGTAGGTCTGCTACCGGCAGTGCCTTCGTGGATTCAGGGTCCTCTACTAATATTATGTCTGTGGAATTTGCTATGCCTCTGATTGATTTGCCTAAACTTGTCCCGGTAGTGGGTATCGACTCCACTCCTCTTGCTAATGGTTATTTTACACAGCATACCCCTGTTTTTGAACTCCTTGTTGGCTCCATGCATTTGGAGCAATGCTCTGTACTGTTGATGCAGGGATTATCGTACGATTTGGTTCTAGGCCTTCCCTGGTTGCAGTTGCATAATCCCACGTTTGACTGGAATACTGGGGAGCTAACCAAATGGGGTAATGAATGTTGTACGTCATGTTTTTCTGTTAATTCTATTTCTCCCCCTGAGGAGGCGAATACGCTACCCGAGTTTGTTCAGGACTTCGCTGATGTTTTCTCTAGGGAGGCCTCCGAAGTGTTACCTCCTCATAGAGAATACGATTGCGCTATCGAATTGGTACCAGGAGCTAAGCTTCCTAAGGGTAGGATATTTAATCTTTCTTGTCCCGAACGTGAAGCCATGAGAGAGTATATCCAGGAATCCCTGGCCAAGGGTTACATTCGTCCCTCTTCTTCTCCGGTAGGTGCTGGCTTCTTCTTCGTGGGGAAGAAGGATGGTGGTCTTAGGCCATGCATTGACTACCGTAGCCTGAATAAGGTCACGGTAAGGAACCAGTATCCCCTTCCTTTGATACCTGATCTCTTTAATCAGGTTCAGGGGGCCCAATGGTTCTCTAAATTGGATCTACGGGGGGCGTATAACCTTATTCGCATCAAAGAGGGGGATGAGTGGAAGACTGCGTTTAACACGCCCGAAGGCCATTTCGAATACCTCGTCATGCCCTTTGGGTTGTGTAATGCCCCTGCGGTCTTCCAGAATTTCATAAATGAGATTTTGAGAAATTACCTGGGGATATTTCTTGTAGTGTACCTTGATGACATACTGGTGTTTTCAAAGGACTGGTCCTCCCACATTGAGCATGTCAGGAAGGTGCTCCAGGTCCTTCGGGAAAACAAACTGTTTGCCAAAACCGAAAAAGGTGTGTTTGGGGTACAGGAGATACCATTTTTGGGTCAAATCCTCACTCCTCATGAATTCCGCATGGACCCCGCCAAGGTTCAGGCTGTGGCGGAATGGGTCCAACCTGCCTCCCTGAAGGCGTTACAGTGTTTTTTGGGGTTCGCTAATTATTACAGGAGATTTATTGCTAACTTCTCGGTCATCGCTAAGCCTCTTACGGACCTCACTCGCAAAGGTGCTGATCTCCTCCACTGGCCTCCTGAGGCTGTTCAGGCTTTTGAGGTCCTTAAGAAGTGCTTTATCTCGGCCCCGGTGCTGGTTCAGCCCAACCAAATGGAGCCATTTATCGTGGAGGTTGACGCGTCCGAGGTGGGAGTGGGGGCTGTCTTTTCCCAGGGTACATGATATTGGCAACCGCGAACTCTTAGCCATTAAATGGGCATTTGAAGAGTGGCGCCACTTCCTGGAGGGGGCTAGACACCAGGTAACGGTCCTTACCGACCACAAGAATCTGGTTTTCCTAGAATCTGCCCGGAGGCTAAACCCGAGACAAGCTCGATGGGCGTTATTTTTTACTAGATTCAATTTTTTGGTTACCTATAGGGCTGGGTCTAAAAATATTAAGGCTGATGCACTGTCGCGTAGCTTCATGGCCAGCCCTCCTTCGGAGGAAGATCCTGCTTGTATTTTGCCTCCAGGTATAATCATTTCCTCGATCGATTCTGATTTAGTCTCTGAAATTGCTGCTGATCAAGGTTCAGCTCCCGGGAACCTTCCTGAGAACAAGCTGTTTGTTCCCCTGCAATTCCGGCTAAGGGTACTTAGGGAAAATCATGACTCCGCACTATCTGGTCATCCAGGCATCCTGGGTACCAAACACCTCATTACCAGAAATTATTGGTGGCCTGGGTTGCCTAAAGACGTTAAGGCCTACGTCGCCGCTTGTGAGGTTTGTGCTAGGTCCAAGACTCCCAGGTCCCGACCAGCGGGCTTACTGCGTTCGTTGCCCATTCCCCAGAGACCTTGGACACATATCTCCATGGATTTTATCACCGATTTGCCTCCATCCCAAGGCAAGTCGGTGGTGTGGGTGGTGGTAGACCGCTTCAGTAAGATGTGCCACTTTGTGCCCCTCAAGAAACTACCCAACGCCAAGACGTTGGCTACCTTGTTTGTCAAACACATCCTGCGTCTCCATGGGGTCCCTGTCAATATTGTTTCGGACAGAGGGGTACAATTTGTTTCATTGTTTTGGAGAGCCTTCTGTATGAAGTTGGGGATTGATCTGTCCTTCTCCTCTGCCTTCCATCCTGAAACCAATGGTCAAACGGAGAGGACTAATCAATCTCTAGAACAATACTTAAGGTGTTTTGTCTCTGACTGTCAATATGATTGGGTCTCATTCATTCCCCTCGCCGAATTTTCCCTTAATAACCGGGTCAGTAACTCGTCAGGGGTCTCCCCCTTTTTCTGTAATTTTGGGTTTAATCCACGGTTCTCCTCCGTTTCACCTGGTAGTTCCAACAATCCCGAGGTAGAGGTCGTTCATCGGGAACTGTGCACAGTCTGGGCCCAGGTTCAGAAGAACCTAGAGGCGTCCCAGAGCGTACAAAAAACTCAGGCTGATAGAAAACGTTCTGCTAACCCCCTGTTTATGGTCGGGGATCTGGTGTGGTTGTCGTCTAGGAACTTGCGTCTCAAGGTTCCGTCCAAGAAGTTTGCTCCCCGGTTTATTGGGCGTATAAGGTCATTGAGGTCCTCAATCCTGTCTCCTTCCGGCTGGAGTTACCCCCGTCTTTTCGTATACACGACGTGTTTCATGCCTCCCTCCTTAAACGCTGCTCCCCGTCCTTGGCTCCCTCGAGGAGACCTCCTGTTCCCGTCCTCACCCCTGAGGGGGTGGAATTCGAGGTGGCCAGGATTGTGGACAGCAAGATGGTCCAAGGCTCCCTCCAGTACCTGGTCCATTGGAGAGGTTACGGGCCCGAGGAGAGGACTTGGGTACCCGCCCGGGATGTTCACGCTGGGGTATTGGTCAGGAGGTTCCACCTGCGTTTCCCCAGTAAGCCAGGTCCACTTAGAAAGGGTCCGGTGGCCCCTCATAAAAGGGGGGGTACTGTAAAGGATCTGCCAGGCACAGCTTCGGGGTTAACTCCCTTAATTAATCAGTCAGCACCTGAATCTACATCCCTGAGTCTGACTCCAGCTTCCACCACTCAGGCTGGCAGGCTTAGGAGTGGGAGAGCCTATCGCAGCCTGGCCAGACTCAGCTAGCTCCCGCCCTCTGTCTATTTATACCTGCATTTCCTGTTCCTCCTTGCTTGTTATTCTTTTTCGTGTGGTTTCCTGGCCCAGCTACAGCTCCTTCTATTTTGTTCCTGCTCCATACAGACCCTGGCTTACTGACTACTCTTCTGCTCTTCGTTTGGTACCTCACTCACTCCTGGCTTGACTCGGCTCGTTCACCACTCTGGTTGCTCACGGTGTTGCCGTGGGCAACTGCCCCTTTCCCTTGCTTGTATTCCCTTGTATGTTTGTCGTGTTTGTCGTGCACTTACTGAGTGCAGGGACAGCCGCCCAGTTGTACCCCGTCGCCTAGGGCGGGTCGTTGCAAGTAGGCAGGGACAGAGTGGCGGGTAGATTAGGGCTCACTTGTCCGTTTCCCTACCCCCCGGTCATTACATACACTTTAAATTCACATAAAATACCAAGCATGCTTGCAGGGTTCTGCTGTTTATGGGAACGAACAGCTTTCTATACTTTCTAATAGGGGACACCACCAAACAAACGTTTTATCAAGACCAGGACCATAGCAGATTATGGATTCCTAAACCTTGTTCTCATTAACGTTCCCGTATGAATCCATACAGAGAAATTCCAGATAGAAGTGGTTACAGCTCTGGTTTCCCATTGATGAGCCAGTCCTATTAATTAAACAATAAAATATTCCTGCACAGTTTTAATATTTCTTTAATATTACAAAAATTACTCACTTTTATGTATGGTTTTATATTGGGTCATCTGTACCATTTTAGTCATTTTGCTTTGTTGCAATGGTTGCTCAAAATATATTAAATTAAATGTTATTTATAAAAGATTAGTAGCGTCCAAAATGCTAAAACAGGCTATTTCGACCAGACGTCCTGATTAAAATATGAAGAAAAATACACTTCTAGCAGTAAGCAAACCAGGCAGTGTCTAAATTAATATGACAAATTCATTAGTAATCTATTACAGACTATGAAGCATTTACAATAGTACTTGCAGGCTGCACTGAGACATGTAGTCGAACAGGTAATTGATTTTCCCACAAGGAGGAATGGATTTGGGCGCTGCTTGCTATCCCACAGTTCATGGTTTTCAGGTTTGACTTAATTAAACTGAAGATGCGGACTGACTAGAGTTGGACAACTTCATCCAGAATGCTAAGAAGAGTTAAGACAATGATCAAGTAGAAACACAAGCGGTTGGCACACAGTTTTACATAGCGGTGCATGGGCAAGGTCAATTCCCATAGAGCGCCATAAATTCAAATCCTGCCACTCGAAATCTTGCTTCTTTGTTACTTTATTCTTGTATAACACAAGAATAAAGTAACAAAGAGACAAGATTGCGAGTGCCGAGATTTTGATTCATAGGACAATGATCAAGACCAGATGAGAAGTCTTGCTGTCTAGGGCAGGGGTCTCAAACTCGCCGGGTAAGTGGCTACATATAGAAAAAAATGTGAAGTTGACGGGCCGCATTACTTTCAAATTTGATACATTACAAAATTATTGTTAATTAATTAGTTATTTGAACTACTATAACACTGTGTTACTATACTACTACATTACTATAACAATACTACGTTACTATAATACTACATTACTATAATAATAGCGCTAGGTTTAAACTTACCGGAAATTTGCGAGATTTCTCCACGTGCTTATTTCAACAATCCACTTTTACAGTTTAAGTGTCGCTAAATGCAGTCCGGCAGCTCAGTTGGCAGCGTTTGGTAGACACACAACGTCAAAATTAGGCAGCCCCTTTTTAGCGCCCTCTGTGGACGCTGCCACAGCGCCCTCTGTAGACGCTGCCACAGCGCCCTCTGTAGACGCTGCCACAGCGCCCTCTGTAGACGATGCCACAGCGCCCTCTGTAGACGATGCCACAGCGCCCTCTGTAGACTATGCCACAGCGCCCTCTGTAGACGATGCCACAGCGCCCTCTGTAGACTATGCCACAGCGCCCTCTGTAGACGATGCCACAGCGCCCTCTGTAGACGATGCCACAGCGCCCTCTGTAGACGTTGCCACAGCGCCCTCTGTAGATGATGCCACAGCGCCCTCTGTAGAGAATGCCACACACACACACCCCTTGTAGATAGTACCACAGCCCCTGGTGTCACTGTTCATACACAGGGAGGTGAGGGGATCCGCCTGGACCGGAATGTGATGTCAGGGGCAACCCCAGAGCCGGTGTCCCAGAGCGGAGCACTAGTATAAGCTCTACTCCGGAACTCTGGGGAAGCAACTGACATCAGTGTCCATATATGGAGAGTGATGTCAGGTGCTTGCTCAGAGCTGGAGTCCCGGAGCAGAGTCGCTTTTAGCACCCTGCCTGGGATTCCAGCTCTGCTCCTGACATCACTGTTCATATATGGACAGAGTTGTCAGGGGCAACCCCAAAGCTGGAGTCCCGGGCAGAGCGCTACTAGCACTACTACTGGGACTCTAACTGTTCTCCTGACATCACTGTCCACTTCTGGGGAATCACTAGACATCGCTGTCCATATGTGGACAGCAATGTCAGGGGATTCCAGAGTCCCGGAGAAGAGCCTATGCTAGCGCTCTGCCCGAGACTCCGCTCTGGGGAAGACCCTGACAAAACTGTCCATTTATGGACAGCGATGTCAGGGAATTCCACAGAGTCCCGGAGCAGAGCCTGTACTAGCGTTCTGCCCGGGACTCAGGCTCTGGGGAAGACCCAGACATCGCGTGTCCATTCATGGACAGCGATGTCAGGGATTTCACAGAGTACCGGAGCAGAGCCGATACTAGCGGTCAAAGCTTTCAATAATTAGTCAAGACATAAAAAACATCAGAAAAGACCAAAAAATTTCCAAACCGAAATAACAACAATGTATTTCAAAAATACCAATCTTTATTATCCCATTACGGGAACACCCCACTATTTACCCAAAATTACATACAATGGTTAAAAAACATATAATAAAGGACAACCTCGGACAGGAGACTCCACCATAACATGATGAAGATATTAGTCAATAATAAAGTAGAAAAGTCCAATCATGAAGTAGATGTTTGTACAGGAGACCAGATATCTCGAATATAGTCTCTAAAATTGCACCATAGGATCATCAAAAATTATCACAATAACGACAGAAACAATGTTAAGATGTTTTACCTATGGTGGACATACTGATGAATGACAGTCTCTGATCCGAGGAAACACCCCAAACACCCCATTATATCATTAATCAGTTCTCTAGGAATTGTCCCTAGGTGTAAGTTATAGGCTTTAAATCAGTTTAAATTTGAACTGCAGAGGGGGCAAATATGCGTCCGGACACCAAAATCCTCACTCTACCAGAGCTAACCCATTAAATTATTGCCTGCAAACCAAGGTGTAAATTCTATTGTTAAAAAAAAAAAAAAAAAGTTGAAAAAGTTTACTGCCTGCTGAGTCTGTGTAATGTCACACTGTTCCAGGCTGTGAAAGAAACATTGACTCCTCTCTATCACCCAGTCACTATGTGTCATTTCACAAATGCAGAAATACACACAAACTAAAATATCTGTGTGGCAAGAGCAGGCATCAGACTACAGGCGTAAGGCTGTGTCTGAACGATGACACTCAGCGTTTTAGGGGATACTATTATATACCTTTATAATGGGTGTCTCAAGAGTTAATACCCTGTACGTACATATACTATTGTTTATGTACTCATGGGTTCTCTTATCAATGTATTTGGGCTGTCATCACGTCTCAGTGATGGATATCGTTATGATTATTACATGTTATTGATATGTGCCATAGATACAAGAATATAAAAAGAAAAAATATATATATATAAAATGTTTAATCTTTTATGAATAGTAACTAAGTTTTGATTGTGTATATTTATTTATATATTCTGTTACCATGTATCGTTTTTATTTGAATACACAATATGGGAGATGTAAAGTGGATGAAATATTTCATAAAGTGGTTAGTTATCAAATTTGTATTACTTTGGGGGGGGTCAGGTCCGATTTATACCGTAAAATTTAGGGGATCATGTAGGAACTTTGTAGTTTAACTTCATGTGTGGTGACAAAAACAATTGTATCTTCTCTAACACATGTGCCGTAATTCTGTCACACCTCTGGCTATTATTAACCATTGTCTGGTTAGGCGCATGCAATTTACTACCCGCTAACGCATTTACTTTTGGTTTTGATTTTGTTGGACCTTCAGGTTTAATTGGCTCGTGCGTTTTTGTAATTTATGTACATCAATCCTACACATTGAACATACTGGCGCATGTGCCGAGATAGAACAGATCTTGTCTCCATCACCATTTCCTGGGTAAGTGACTGGCAACTCTTCCTAACAGGTTTTGCCTGATAATTATATTATTGAATTTTGTTTCATCCTAATTTCACCATATAAGATCTCAGAGCGATGCTGTACATTCACCTATGAAGAAGCTGTAGTTTGCAGCGATACGCATGGGGTTCCCTTCTCCATTTGGTCATTGAGCGCCCCCCTTAATTATTTGTGTTGTTTCTATGCTCAGAGATACTTCATTCTTATGTAAGTACTTCACTTTTTTCTGATTATCTGTCACATTGTTTTCAGTCATTTTTTTTTGTCTTTTTTCTTTAAATAAATCACATTGTTTGTGGTAATATTTATTGGTGAAGCACTGAGCACTTTAGCTTATGTACCCCCAGGGCTTGTATTATTTATAATATTGTTGTACTGAGCTGAGCAGTGCCCATCCATTGCAGATCATGGCCAAGTCATTGCTTAACACCCATCTGTAAAGAGCTCCTCGGCTGTAAAGTCCTTGCTATGCTGCAGGTGGGCAAAACGGCAGAGACGCAGCAAGAATGTTTTAGGCTACATTCAGACGAGCCTAGCTAACCTAGGGCTAACCTCGGACATGAAAAACTGCAGTTTTTCACGTCAGAGGTGCACCCGTGCGGGGCGCGTTGTCACGGATCCCCCATAGACTAGAGTCTATGGAGGAATGCGTGACACGCAGTAAAATAGGACATGCCCTATTTTTTGACAGACCCTTCACACGCTCTGTTGAAGCAACGGTCATGTGAACGGCCCCACTGAAATACATGAGTCCGTGTAACGGCCGTCACACGGACTACATATACTCTTGTTTGAATGAGCCCTTATACCCTGGGTATGAAGATTTGTAACGACATACCAACATGATCTTTAAGACGGTGGGGAGGGTATTTGTTTCTCCACACCATCTCTATGACCCTTGGGTTAATTCCCCATGCCCTTGTTTGCTAACAATGCAATTCCTCTGTAGAGAGAAGTCCTACACAGGTTCTGGATATAACAACCAGGACTAGACCCTCTTTATTAAACGGTCCCATAACAGCTGCATGATCTGCTTCTATGGTACGTATGTGCTTGGCTATTATGTTACTACCATTGTTTATGTCCAATTATCACATTTTGGAGAGAATCGGGTGCTATATAGAACATATGTTTTACTACTATACAATATACAGACGAAAATTACATATACAATTGCTAATCCAACTCGACTCTCAGACACAATGAACAAGTATCAGTTCTCTATATATTTATACCATGCACGTGAAGGTCTCTTTGTTGTTTACACCAAGGAACATATTAGGGGCCTTTAAAAAGATCACATCGGTCAAGTGCCGCCATCATATCATATAACATCAAGACGATCATGACTGACAGCACCTGACACAATGGAGTCCACACACATCCGCATGCATGGCCAATCACACGTTAAACAGTTCATCAACCCATTGATTTGCGGATTCACAGAATACAATGGGAGTATATAATACAGTATGAAAAACCGCCCCGTGCCTGGACAACCCCGTTCAACCAATCTTTAACTTGTAGTACTGCTTTTCACCACTATTGAAATTTCATATGCTTGGCTGTTTTCATTGGCGCCATAGACCATGAATGGCGCGGCAGTGCACTTGCATGACCAGCGCTCCACTCAAACTTCTCTGCATTGCAGTCATACAGAGAGGAGGAAGTAGTAATAGATGGGGTCCCAGCGGTGATGCACCCAGTGATCATACATCACCTATCCTGTGGATAGGTGACAAATGTTTTTCATGGGATAACCCCTTTAAGCGGTCTCCAGAAAAGACAGACCCTTGCTTAAATCAAAAATCAGACTTCTACAACTATGTGATTTTTTTGGAAATAGAAAACTTTTAAATGCCTTGACTACTCAAAAAAAGAGGAAAGTACATGCTACCCACGCTAAAAACTTAATTTGTCAGGTCTCCTAAAGGCTGAGGGCACTTGTTGTGGGACCCCAAGAGTTCTGAAAGCTGAAGGGTAAAAGATTGTTAGACGAAAATTTATTTTTGTCTGGAATAAGCCTTTAAGATTCCCTTTAAGTCCTTTCACTTCGCAAGTAAATTTGTGAATGTCTTCACATGAGACTCTGCATATTTTAGCTGCTGGTTAAATTTTTGCAAATTTAACATCTCGTGCACCAAGTCTATGCCATTATTATACTTAAAGTCTTTGAAACAGGTTCATGTGGAGTAAACAAAATTAACACAAATCTTACTGTCGACAGCTACTATGTTGAGATTTCTATGTACCTGAATACAATTAACACATGATTTTCTAGTTAGTATTTCTGACACCTCCTTAGAGCCTATTGACTTGTCTGACACATTCACCTGATATTGAGAACACCTTATTCTTGCGATGGATACGTCTTATCTCTTTCCAACCCTTGAGAGTTTATACAGTTTGACATGTTAATCCAACCTTTGGCCACAAAGAAATAAAAATGTCTAAATAGAAAAAGAAAATCTTGTAAAAAAAGGCACGTCTAGGAAAGTCTGTCAGAAATATGCAGACACTCAATAAAGATTTCCTCTGATTTTCGGCAAAATTCTCACGCTAAGGGATAAACCATTGTGAAGCTGCCTTGTACTTTGTTTAAATACAGAAATATAGGAAAATAAATCAATCATTATTTCTAACTAGACCACAGGTAACCTTTAATAGAAGCAATCAGCATTCGGGAGGACATAACGACTGAAGGTGGGAGTTTCCAAGGTCTTACAATACAATACCAGAACAAATTCTATCATCAATTTAAACGGGTTGTCCAGTTCAGAAAACCATTTTTCGAATTTTTTATTAGGGAATTCTGAGTTATTAGAGGGGTGGTCCTCTGTGCAGGATCCTCATCTCTTTGGGAAAGTAGAGAGTGGTTACAAAAGAGCCTCTCTTGCTCTGGAGGACCTGTCCTGTATTATACAGACTACCCATAGATTTGAATAGGCACTGTGCAATGCTTAATTTCCCCTGTGGTGGCGATGCAGGGAAATCGAACACTTACTGATAAGTTTCCCCACAGATTACAGCTGATCTTTAGGGGTCCCAGCAGAGAGAAACTTTATGATCAGATTCCTTCTAACAAATAGGGATTGACCAAAGCGGAGAACCCCTTTAAAAAAAAAGTTTGTTGGGGCTCTAGAAGCAGTTCTTAAATTTCAAATTACATTAAGAACTCAGGATAAGTATGGTACAGTATTACAAACTAAAAACTGAACAGTTTTTGACTGTATTGGGTGTAAAAGGTTATTTTTTTTAAAAACATGCATGAACGTACCCATAGGCGGGCGAGCTAGGAGGAAGAGAACGGTTAGGGACAGCTTAGAGCGATTTGCAATCTTTCTCTTGAGTGAGCTGCATTCCATGTACTCTCCTCAGGCAAAGCTATAAGCACAGACCAAACAGAATTTTTTCGTTTTTTCGCCCATAGATTGTGCTCTAGGCATTATGGAAAGTCTCTAGTAAGTATAAATAACAGCCAGCTGTCTACAAGTGTCACCTTGACCTGACAGCCAAATTCTTACTTCAAATAGTCATTGGACGTGTTGTAAAGATTGTCACCTGACCCAAAATCTGCAAAATCTAAGCAGCTTCCTGGCTCGATATAGACGACCTAAGCAGCAATAAAACAGGCAAGAAGTCTGTGTGTTATTTTAAAAATCTCAAGGCTGTAATAAGGTTCGGACCCGTTAAGAATACCCTTTGTTGGTCTCTCCATGGAGGCCGGTTCTTGTAGAGTTCTGAAAACAAAACGTAAAAAAAGACTTGGAAATTAGCTGTCTCTATACGGCACACCTGGATGCAGGTACGGTATACCTGTGTGTACCTATATAAAAGTGAATAGAGAGACGTGGAAGTGTTTTTCCGTATGCAAGTATCCACAAGTTTCACATGCCTACAACCCCTTTATATAAAATTTAATTTTTTTTAACCACAAGACTCAATGTGCCCAACAGCAGCACATCTATAGAGGGTGCAGAGGTTACACTAGTATCGAACCCTGTGCCTGTCACATAAGAGGACAGCAGTGCTATAAATGGTAAGTGTGGGTTATGCGGCCCTTCTGTGGATTGCATGCTTCTGATGCCCCATAGGAATCCTCTTGATTATGGAAGATTCCTTATAAGAAAGGGAAACGGTTTTTAGCTCATAGATCCTAGATTAGAAAAACATTTTTGCATTCCTCCAGAAATGGCGCCGCTCTCGTCCATGGACTATGGAATGGAACCGTGCTGTAATACCAGACACAACCCATAGGCAACAGTGGTGCCAGCGTTTAATAATCATACAGAGAACGTAGAGGGACTTATGAAAATAAATCCAATTGTGGATCATTTTAGAGGAGGACATATTCTACTAATACACTGTATATCACAGCAGGTGTATGTCCACCTGTTATCTAAGGCACAGGTTTTGTAAAGTTGTAGCAGACGAGCAGTCATTGACTTGCTTCACATGAGCCCAGCACGAAAACTGCAGAAAAGAACAGGACATAAACTCGGCTAAGAAACTCATTCATTTTAATGTTTTGTTTTTTTTTCTTTTAGCATAGATGGAATTACTACCAGGGGCAATCTGTGAAACAGAAGAAACCATTTGATTCATACTTGCCAGGGTAAAAATAAGAGCATTTTCTCGTTAAACACATTTATTGCTTGCCAATGTTTAAAAAAAAAGAGAATAATTCTGCGTCAATCTCCTAGATACCTAGCTATACACACACACACATACATCAGTGCATTGACCCTATGTTAAATATTACCCTCAAGATGTTGGTGTGGGGGCACGGTGAGGATTTTGTCTTCTTAGCGTGCAGACTGTGTTTCAGACTAAATAAAGTTAAAGTGAATTTGCCAGGTGTGGAAAATCGAATGTTGTCTTTGAATGCGGCCCACCATTTTCATAGGCGAGTCCTCAGGCAGGAGAAGGCACAGAACTGAAAAGTTATAGCGTAATGTTCCAAAGAGTTTACAAGAACAGATTTCATGCTTTGCATCTGTGCAGAGAGATTATGAATCTTTAAATATTAAAGTATATGCTCCTACTATTTGCCAGTGTCATGAAGAATTAGAAGTTACCAGTCTTCCAGTATTATTTCCATTCATTATTGAAACATACAAAAATGTAGTTTTGACCTTAACAATTTATGAGAATTTGATGGTTGGTAATTCTAGCAAAAAGCAATATAAAAGTAGGGCCACTCGCACATGTCATACGGAAATGACAGTGTACCTCCTATTTCATATGGTGGCATTCAGATGTTATTTTTTCTAAGGCTGCAGGCATCTTTATGGGTGCCCTATGACAAATTTGTACAAAACAGATAATTTAAAGGGTAACTAAACATTTGACATGTCATAGTGACATGTCAGAAGTTTTGATTGGTGGTGGACAGAGCACCGAGACCCCCACCAATTGCTAAGACGAAGCGGCAGAAGCACTCATGTGAGCGCTCAGCCGCTTTGTTTCTGTTCGGCTTTTTCTGGAAAGCCGATGTATCTGAGTACAGGCTCATAGACTTTCTATTGAGCCCGTACTCCGATACATTGATTTGTTGAAAAAGCCGAACAGACACGAAGCGGCTGAGCGCTCTCACGAGCACTTTGGCCACTTTGTTTTAGCGATTGGTGGGGATCTCAGTGCTCGGACCCCAACCAATCACAACTTCTAACATGTCAGTATGACATGTCAGAAGTTTGTTAAACGTTTAGTTACCCTTTAATACGTAGATGTGCATGAGGCTTAAGGCTGCATTGACACGGCCATATTGGCGGTTCAGATTTGCAGGTGACTTGCGGCCGCAAAAAAACACTTCCGTGTGCATGAGGCCTTAGATAGAGACTCCAGAATTTACATGGCCGTTCAGATATGGCACAGAGTAAAATATTTGTTGTGCTTAACTTCTAAGAAGAAAATATTGGCTATGCACATTTGCTTTTATGGTTATTATGTGCTGATGATGTTTTGAACATATTAATGTATAAGCTCACTTTGGTTGAATTTACTGAAGTTTCACTAGGATACAAAGCCTGATCGCAAAATAAAGGGTTTACTTTATAGTAATGCAGCTAATTGAATAACCTGTTTACATATTACACATCACAAGGTCACACATAAGATGCTGAAAGTAGCACATATAGTTAACAAATTAAAAAAATGCAACGGTAAGTATGTTTATCTGTAGTGGTGCAAATTCTAATTTATTTGTGCAATCATATTGGTGGCTTCCAGCTGTGCTGCTGTTAACTACTGCAACCAGAGCTGCCCATCCCTCCAGAAGTCTTATATGTGGCCCTAATGAGACAGAGGTATAACTTAAAGCTCCGGAGCCCCAATGCAAAATCTATAAAAACAGGGCCCCTAACCACAACTTCCACACCCCTTCGTCCCCTGTATATATACACAGTCACATTATTATGACCACCTCTTACTTTAGACGTCGACAGCGCATAGCCCATGAAGGAAGTGATGTGTGGTGGGCTTGGTGGGTATATAAGGTGTGCGATTGGCTGTCTGAACACATACCACTCCTTGCCATGGGTAAAAGGTACGATCAGTGTTGCAAAAAGGGATGATTATTGGCTTTCGGGCCAAGGGTGGCAGTATTTCTCACACTGTGCAGTTTGTGAAATATTCGCGTGCTGCTGTGGTGAAAGTGTATCGTGAGTGGACAAATGGCACCATTGGGAATAACCGACGTGGAAATTGTGGAGCACCACGTGTCATTGATGGGAGAGGTGAACGTGGGCTACGAAGGTGCACGAGGGCCGAGTGATGCGCTACAGTGAAGCAGCTCATCGTGAAATTCAACCAGGGGGCTACCAGACGAATGGTCACTGCTCCTATGCTAGCAAAGGTGCATCTGGAAAAAAAAGGCTTCAATTTGGACGGCAGCATCGGAATTGGACTACTGATGATTGGCAAAGGATTGCCTTATCGAACGGATTGACGTTGGTGTGTCAAGCAAGAAACATCAGAGAATAAACACCCTTCAGTCATCGCTGGAAGAACACAAGCTGGTGGCAGCAGCGTTATGGTCTGTAGAATTTTTTCATGGCCTTTGGCTCCTCTCATCCGTGTGGAAGGTACTCTGAACCAATTTGGGTATGAATCCATCATTGCAGATCACGTCCACCCATACATGCTGTTTGTCTTCCCTGGGGCAGATGGAAGACAAACAGCGACATGTCACACAGCTAGAAATGTCTGACAGTGGTTGGAAAAGCACGACCAAGACTTCCAAGTACTTCCCTGGCCCCCTAATTCACCAGACTTGAACCCAAATTGAGCATCTGTGGGAACACCTCGATCGTCTTGTCTATGGATCCTCCCCCACGCACCCTTCAGCAAATGTGGGATGATCCGCAGTCATCATGGCTCTAGATTCCGGAGACAACCGACCAGCACCTTATTGAGTCACTCCCAGCCTGTCTAGCTGCTGTCCATGCTGCACACGGTGGTTACTCTGGATATTAGCTGGTGGTCATAATAATGGGACTCGACTGTGTATATTAAATTGTGGTCACTCAGGTTGTCTAGCAATCACTTGACTTGCTACCAGAGTGACTACAGCCTGTTCTATGCATTTAGAGACATTTCATGACATACGTGTATAATAGACACAGAGGCTGGTGGGCAATGAGACTTGGGCGCTGTGTGCCAGTAAGGGCACCAATTGCCTTGACCAGGGAATTCAGATACAGAGCTAGGGCAGCAAACAGAGTCTTTACCCCAGGTAAAGGAAAGCCTATCTAAACTTCTGAATATACACATTCATCTTCAGATACAATATTGCAGGGGCAACCCTTAAAATTTGGAATTAGGGAGTTACCTGCAGAATGGCATCGTACAATCAGTAGCTCCTTAGATATTTCATAAGCAGCCCAATATAAAAAGCTGGGTCATTTATCTTTAGGCTATGAACAGCGAGATATATATCGAAGCCTCAATGCAACATCGCAGGTTCTAATATTTGTGCATCCTTCAGTATCAGACAAAAGCGATAGCCTCCAGGATATATGCCCAGCCTCTGCTAATACGAAGCCACAGCAGAAGTGGAAATTCTGTACAAAACAAAATAATGCACACAACTAAGAAACTAGGAAAAGTGGAACTGACCGAGCAGTTTACATTGCAAATGTTAATATTGCAGGTTGTTTACTTGCTAAAAACGATAGCACTGGAGGGTCCGAAGCGTTTTCTCAACTGCAATACCTCATTATTTAATTAGATAATGTCCTGGAAAGTCCTGCAAGGGAGAGGCAGTAGTTTAATGGAATGTATACAAGCAGGATGAATTAGGGCAGCCTGTATGTGTTTTATCTTCACTATACAAATTGTGGTAGCACGGTGTACTCCTACGACTCAAGGAGATGAAATAATTTATCAAGAACTCAGGAACTCTAATCAAAGGCTTGTGCTCGACACTGATCATTCAAACGTAGAAAGTATACTTTTCTGGATCTGCTATGAATTATACATTGCTGTGCGATGGGTCTGTGCCAAGGCAAAAGGAGCTATATGTGCGGTATAAAACCAAGATTGCCTCAGGAGCATCAATCAGTACCAAACCTTCCCTTTTCCTTAAGTGACAGAAGTTGCTGCTCCAAGCGCTAGGCAGAACAAAGGAAATTTTCAGGGATAAACCAGAGCATAGCCCCCTGCCCCTCTCTTCTGTAACAGAGACATTGGTAATAATTGAGAACATTGTAATAGAATATTCATTTTTTTTTCTTCTTTTTACATAAGAAACTCTCTGTTACCTTGAACATTATGTAAGGAATGACCTTCTGCTTAAAACCTTGGTTTAGGGTGAAAAAAATGCTAAACATTCTGGTAAATAAATAATATTTATTTTATAAAGGCTTCTTGTAAGCGCATAGGAAATAGCCTAGAGTGACCTGCATGCTATAGAAGAAGATCGCTAACAAAAGGGACTCTAAACCAATAAATCCGCCATACATACAGTGGCTGAGGTTACAGGTAGGTTTGGATATTTATTTGATTTTATTGTTTGTTTTATTCTTTTTTTTGTGTCAAGAGCTTTTACCTCTAAAAAACAAACAAACAAAAAGTTACCAGTAAATGTCAGTCCTCGCCTTTTTTCAAGTTGTAAAATATTTTATTTAACCATTTCTTAGCTATATGTGTGTGATGGCCAATAGGACCCACAATACAGCACCCACAGAGAACATCACTCAGGATTCCCATACTACTGAATGGTCACTCCTCCAACACATACCTACTGTGTAATGCCTACTGTAGGGCCTAAAGGGGTGTTGCATGACAGAGGGATTTAAAGAACACCCAAGAGAGAATCCATGATTCAAGTAGCGCCTACTCTGGACTTGCACTAGGCATAACATATGCGCATTAGTTTTGCCTGAAGTGTTTTTTTAACTATACATATTTATGTTCAGTAGTTTGATGACAAGCCCAATGGGTGGTGTCATGGTGGTGAAATTGATTGTCACCCAACTATCCCAGAAACAAATAGAACAAAGAAACAGTTTAACGGAATGTTTACTAAATTACCATAAGCGCACAAAGTTTAAAGGGGTTTTCCCCATGAAGGACATTTGAAATATACAATGGATATTTCATGAATGTTAGATAGATGCAGGTCCATCTCTGGGAACCGCACCTATCTCTATCCCTTGAACCCCGTTCTAGCTTTTTGTGCTCACACTGACTCCCGGACCGTTCCTGATTACATGGTCGGGAGTTACGGAAACAGCGTAACTTGCTGACCTACGCTGTTTCCGTAACTCCCATAGTAGTGAATGGCAGTTACGGAAGCAGCATAGCATGCGAGCTACGTTTTTACCGTAACTACCATTCATTTCTATGGGAGTTACGTAAACTGTTTCTGTAACTCCCGAGTATATAATCAGGAAGTGGCCGGGAAGCAGCGTGAACACAAAAACCTAGAACAAGGTTTTGGGGATCCCGTTCTAAAGATAGGTGCGGATCCCAGAGGTGGGACCCGCATCTATCTAACATTTATGACATATGCTGTGGATATCAGAAAAAAGGAGATTTTTGAAGCAGCACTAGTCCCGAGTATGGTGCGGTGCACGCTGTCAAGCCAGGCAAACCAACTCCAGCACGATGTATATCCAAAGAAGTAGTAGGACAACAGCACACGTCTTCAAATCATCAAAGTGGTTTTATTGTCAAGACATCCACAAACGACAAGCAACGTTTCGACCCATAGCTTGACAAAGACCCTTCACTCACTATGGGTCGAAACGTTGCTTGTCGTTTGTGGATGTCTTGACAATAAAACCACTTTGATGATTTGAAGACGTGTGCTGTTGTCCTACTACTTCTTTGGATATGCTGTGGATATGGCATAAATGTCCCTCATGGGAAAACCCCTTTAAATAACTTTATAAAGTCATCAAATGTAAAGTCCAGCATCTGTTAGGGAAGGTTCACACCTGCATTGGTCTTTCCGTTGTTCTGCTCCATCAGAAGAGCAGAACCAAAAAACGGCGGAAGAACCGATTGCCTTATATGCGTATATTCCTTAATTTTCTTCAGTGTTTGTACGTTTATTAAAACAAAAGTCTGAAAATGAAGTAAAAATTGCAAAGAAAAATTTAAGGAATATATTATTAAAAAGATGCTAAAAACTTTTACTTTTGGTGACTATTTGAACCAAAAACGTAGCTTCATATTAAGCAGTTGATAGTAGTGGTCGCTTGAAAAACGTACAATTTTACTGCAACAATGGGGATTATATTCAGGCACACACGATTTCTATCAAATAAAACAATGAATGATCTTCCCTGCAATGATGACCGCAGAGACACGAATATTTCAACTGATTCATTGGGGTTGAACTGCAATACCAGACACGGCCATGGGCAAGAGTAGCGCTATTTCTGGACAACACCTATCTTCTATAAATTTCCTATACAGTATTAGCAGGAATTTTTACTTCACTTGCATTCACTTGATCAGGTGTGGACTGAATGACCTGGGCCCCCCGGCACTAAAGGTCATGGACCACTTGTAGCTGTGATACACGTGATTTGATCAATAACAGAGTCCAAAAACCTTTTGCAGCATCTGTGTTTGGACTGGGGCTATGGGAAGCAATGTATTCCTCCCTAATCTAGGCAATATGACTGGAGGCCGGCAATGTATCTAATTATAATCTAAGTGATATAGCTGAAGGCCAACCAGAGACATGTTCTGACGATTAGCATATTCATGACATAGCAATCATTAAGCATATCATTTGAATATTTATTCATTATACTTGTAACATCTGTAGGACTGTTCACCATAGGAGAACTGAGCTGAGATATGTCCATGAAGCCCCCGAAAGAAAATGGGGCGAATTTACTAATTCGGTCTTAATTTTAGATAGTTTAGTCTAACTTTATACCACCTCTTGGTTGGCTTACTTCAGACCACTTTTGTAATCCAAATTTTGGCACAATTGGGGGCTTCTTAAACCACGCACTTCCCCTATTAGCCATGCTCCTTTGCCGAGTGATCCGCAAAAAGTGTCTAAAATGAGCCCAAATTCTGGCACATTTTGATTAGTAAATCTCCTCCAATGTGTCCATAGTTCCCAATGCCATTAGTCTTCCCTATAGAGAATGTACCACTGATGACTTACTAAGGCCCTATGCACACAACCATGCAGTATTTATGGTTAGTCAATAATGCACGCACAGGCCGCGGAGTGTCATCCGCATTTGCAGACCGTGCTCAGTATAGGAGCACGGTCGATAAATGCGAAAAATAGGACATGTCCTATTTTTTGTGGCTTACTTCTACCCCTCAGACACACACGTAAATATACGGGAAGGTGGCCGTAGCCGATAGAAATGAATGTGCCAGTATTACATTCACAAGTACGGATCCGTAATAAAACTAGTCGTGTACATGGGGCCTACAGTGTTAGTGTGTAAAATTTTATATTATATATATATATATATATATATATATATATATATATATACACACACACACACACACACACACACACACACACACATACTCTCCTTCTTACTGCACTGCCTATATAAGGGTCAGTGATCCCCGTAGTTATGGCGTTCCTTCCATGGTGAACCTGGAAGATCAGGATGAACATAGCTATAGAAGCATGTTAGAAACTGCATTGTGGAATAAAAGATAAAAAAAAGAAAACAACATTCAAATGGTAAGATAAATAAATTGTTTGTAATAAAATATGTGATTAGCGCCAGTAAGCAATGCTGCTGTTCTGTAATCTATGGGGAACAGCTTTTTAGTGAAATATTGCAAAATCAATAACTTTGCATTTTCTGTGCATCTGAAAATTCAAGAATTACAGAAATTAGAAACCGGAAAACCTAATGAGGTTAATTTTCACTTTAATGCCCCAGATGTTATGCTGTTAATTGATAGAACATATTTATTCGTAAATAAATGTATTCACAGCGAAAATATGGGTAATCAGATTTGATGTGAACTTCTGTCTAAACATTTTCAGATCTTCAATCATACACAAATTTTCCGTAGCGTAATTAGTATTTGCTGACTGCAAATTGCACTTTAATTGACAAATTGCTGTGTGTGTGTGTTGCTGTGTATGGGATATGTGTCTTGTCTGCTTCGTAAGTTTTGATAGATTGAGAACACAAAACTGGGAGAAGTGTAAATAGCAAACCTGTATGTTAGTGACAAGCAGCAGTCCCCTGACGAGTAGGATTTCGAGGCGCACTTATTATACAAACCGAATGTAATTCATAATTCCTGTTTACACACAAATATTTAAGCCTTCGTGACAGGTGCCTTACACGTAAACAACAATTAGGGATATTATGATTCGCAAGGTCTTAAAAGAATGTTTAAAAAAAAAAATACAGGCTGGATAATGTTAATATATTGCATTTTGCATCCTTGGGGGTCTAAAATACCCCTCTGCTCTATTTTGAACCAATCAATTGGACGGCAAGAGGGATGTCGCAGTAGGACGATGAGCAGCCCAATGTATGTAGTCCTCATCTTTAACCAGCCAGCATCTAGGTAGGATAATCTAATTGGACAATGAAGGGTTCTCATGTGTAAAGTCATTATCCTTGGACTTCTAGTGGCCAGGTAGGATAGTACAGTTGGCATACGAGTGGCTCGAATATGTAGTCATCATCCATGGAGAGCCAGGTAGGATAATGTGGTTGGACAATAAGGGACCCCGCTGTATGTGGTCATCATCCTTGGACAGATAGGTCCTCAGTTCTGCTCAGAATGAGTTTGAAGTTCAATTCTAACCAAGGAAAACATCTGTATGGAGCTTGTATATTCTTCTCATATTTGCGTGGGTTGCCTCCAGGTACTCTGGTTACTTCCACACTCCAAAAGCTAAATTTCCTATCAAATTAATGTGCGAGTCCAAGACAGGGAACTTAGATTGTGAGCTCCATTGGGGGAGAGGAATAAATATAAGTGGAGGCATCTCTATACAGTGCTAAATATATGGATAACGTAGTTGAACAATGAGTGGGCCTGATATATGTAGTCATGATTCTTAAAAAGTGAGTAAACAGGTAGGACAATAAAGCCGGACGTTGAGTGGCTCTCATAAATGTAGTCATCATCCTTGGACAACTAGTGATCAGGTAGGATAATGTAGTTGGAGGAGTGTCCGTCATATATGTGGTCATAATAGTTGGAATGCTAATTGCCAGGTAGGATAAAGGGCCAGCTATCGGTAAAAGTAGGACATTGGGCAACAGAGCCACAGTGGGCTTCTGTCTACATCACCCTCAGCTTGATATGAATAAAACATAAGGCATATTTACTCATTGCTATAGCCAACCCCCCCCCCTAGCCCAGTAGGTCCTGGAGTCTACCCATCGTGGTGCTAATGTGGTCAGTGCCCTAATAATCCTTTGGCTGGTAGTGAGTAAGAAGAACGAGGACCGGGTCTCATGTATATAGTCATCATCCTTGGACTAGTAGTGACGATGTAGGATAATACAGTTACGAGCAGCCCTCACATATGTAGTCATCATCCTTGGACTACTAGGATCAGGTAGGATAGTTTAGTTAGACTATGAGCAGCCCTCATTCATGCATCATCCTTGTATTGTGTATCAGGATTTGTCTGAACAAGACCAGCTATAAATAAAATAGAATTGTATGGTAGGTCGCCTCTGCCCATATGGCCAGAGTAATATTTCTGCTAATAATTAGACAATAAAAGAATCGTGTATTTAGCACAACAGCTCATTCATGTGAAGGAAAAAAAATTATATGAAAAGATGTTGAAAATCATCCCACTGTGAGCAACAAATCCTGTCTCCTGTTCGTAACTTCTTTCCTCTCAAGACATATCTGAGCGAGCCGTTATCATTTGTGATATACAAGCATTTTGAGTATAATTTATAGGTGGAGAGAGTCACAGATTTGAGATACCTGAACCTGACATTGAATTTCTACATAGCTGCGGGGGGATAGCTGGGTTATTGCAGGCTTCAAAAACCTTCCTCAGCATTGACTCTTCAATGTAAGATCAGCAGTACAGATTTAGGGTAAGAATCAGAAAACAGAAAAAAAAAATCTTCGCTGTCATTTATTATGGTTTTCAGAAGGTGTTGGCACCATCTTAATTATAGCTACAATTGGTTTTGATTTCAGTTTTAGGTCTGTGACCGATAATTCACCTTCTAAAATGGTCTGTAAACTGCAAGTAATAAGATTCTATGTTAGGATGCAGTAGGTTGTCAACACTTCCGTAAGATCAGGTTTTTAGTCCGGTGAATAACTTTTTATATAAAATTCCCCGTCCCCGTCAATCAAAATGCTGCAGCAAAGTACTTGCTGGTGACACATTCTTCAGTGTGCGGAAGTGAGAATTATCCTAAGGGTCAGTTCACACGGAGTTTTTTTTTTGCAGGCAAAAATCTGCCTGGAAAAATCAACTGTTTTTTAATTGGTTTTGTAACACACACGTTTTTTGACGTGTTGTTTTTACCTCTTCAACAGGCAAAGGAAAAAATTTTTAGCTTTTTTTGCAAAAGATACGTCAAAAAACGGCTGCGGCCGTACCCTGTTTTTTTTGGGGGGAAGCGGAGAACGCCTCAAGAAAGGTCATGTCGCTTTTTTTTTTTACCGAGAGCGGACAAAAAAAGCTCAAGAAAAAAAAACGCCCCTGACTCCCATTGAAATCAATGGGAGGAGATTCAGACGCGGTTTCTGTGTCAAATTCAGCCCCAAAAAAAGTGTGTGTGTGAACAGGGCCTAAGGGAGTTTCCACAACTGCACACACTTATAAAGATTAGGCTATGTTAACAGGGAGCTGATTGGCTGAATGTACCTTAGTTGCTTATTGGTGATTCATATTGTGTCGGGATTTCTAGCTCTGAGTGAGGCAGATAGAGCCGCTTTATATAGTGTTGGGACACAGAGTAGTTGCAAATAAAGAGGCAAGTAAATTAATTGCAAGATAACAAAAAAAAACAAACTAAATTTTCATGAATGAGAGTAGTTCCCAAGAAGACGGGATTGTTTTCTGCTTAAAACCCCATATAAGCTAAGGGAACGTTGCAGTTCCAACATGATAAAGTCCATCAAGAACTCGTGAGCAAGAGCATATTTTGGTCATTGGAAAATCACAAATATCCCCCTTTGTGTTGGGACACGTATGATTTATTCTGCCACTGAGGATGTGACATAAAAATACATAATTATATATGAGCTTTCTCCCTGAAAATGAAATACACAATATCCAGAAATACAAGTCTCTTGGGAGGCAACCACCTATAATGGCCATTGCATCATAGAGGTTGTCACTAAGGTTTTCCCCTGAATGTCTAAACATTTGCATTGTTCTGAAAATTTACATAACTTGGATCGCTCTTAGGGTATGTTCATACGGGCTATTTTTAGCCCTTTTTCGGCCCGTAAAAGCCCCGAAAAACAGCTAAAAATGCGGGGCTGAACGTCTACAAACATCTGCCCATTGATTCCAATGGGAAAAACAGCGTTCCGTTCCAGGCGTTTTTTACGCGGCCGTTATTAAAAAACGGCCGTATAAGAAGAAGCCTCGTAAAAAGAAGTGCATGTCACTTCTTGAGACATTTTTGGAGGCGTTTTTCATTGACTCAATAGAAAAACAGCTCCAAAAATGGACGCAAAAACGCTAGTTGCTTAAAAAACGGCTGAAAATCAGGAGCTGTTTTTTCCCTTGAAAACAACTCCGTATTTTCAGCCAGCGTGTGAACATACCCTCAAGGTTTTGACTATTTACCGGTAAATCTTGTATGTAGTTATATCGATATAGGAAGGAATGAAGTAAATAAAACACAGCCAAAAATAAATTACCAAATTTAGTTTATATTTTTGTACTGCTTTTATAAAATCCCATGTTTTAACACAGGTAAGTCACATTATGAAACAAATAGGGTATCACAGTAGAGAGAAGCTAATCTATTGACAACTAAGATCAAAAGTGCAAAACTGCACCAATCGCATCGATCATAAAGCATATGATGATGTTGGATTAATGTTACCAAATATGTAAAAAAAGAAAGAAAAAAAAAAGCAGTAATAAAAAAATTGTAAAAAAAACAAAAACAAAAAACATACTGGTCATTCTTGGGGAGGTTTGATCAAGCGAGTGTATGTGGACTGTATACAGGTGGTAAAGCCCTTAAAGAATCTTCACTGACTAAGGCCCCATGCACACGACCGTATTTTTTTTCCGTAATTACGGACCCATTCATTTCTATTGGCCACGGACACCTTTCCGTATTTTTACTGATGGTTGTCAGTGCTGAAAAAATTATAGAACCGGTCCTTTTCTTGTCTGTAACTATGGCACTGGCTCTCCCATAGAAGCCTATGGGCGCTTCTGTAAATAAGGACGGCTACTGATCCATAAACTGACCGTGTTTACGTAAGCGTTGCTATGAAACATGTTGGTGACATCATTTGCAGCCTCCCTTTTTTACGGATCCGTATATATGGATCAAATACGGATGCACTGCGGACCGTATTTGCGGATACCGTTCCAAATATACGGATAAGTTGCGGATCCGTATTTATGGACAGTATTTACGGATAGATCAAAATACGGTCATGTGCATGGGGCCTAAGGCCTCATGCACATGGCCGTGCATGTAATCACGGCCAGCCGCCGACGCAAAAGATAGGACGTGTTCTATCTTTTACAGTACAGTTCTACGGCACGAACACCTATCCATAGCGATATGGAAAGTTGTCCTTGGCCAATAGAACTGAATGGGTCCGAAATTACGGAGATTTTTTACGGTCATGTGCATGGGGCTTATGGCTGTTGAATAAATTATGCTACTTTGACAGAACTCATTTAGTAGTCGGAGCAACAGACTTCGACACACGTTCCTGTTGACATGGCAGCGAACTTATAATTTTTCCCTTGATCAATTATACTGCCCGGGTCCATTCTGTGCCACTGCATCTCACAACTAGAAGAAAGCTGCTCTGATGCCAACAAACAACTTTCAGACCAGAACTACTTCCAGTTATCCCTATGTTACACCAGGCCCTTCACCCACACAATCTAAAGCACAACGCTCATCCAAGATACCAAACCGCAAAGGTCCACAGTTGGCTGTAAGAGATGATCAGCTGTGGAGAGCCAAATCAACATTATTAACAGTCAGCTCTTTTGGGATTTCTTTGTACATCAATGGAGATGCACTTCGCTTAGCGAGTGGGGTTATGAGATTGTCAAAAACAAGGAGAGCTGTCCTATTCCGAAATAGTCTTATGGAAACTAAATAGAGGGTGGACTTCTGGACTAACAGAAAGAACTTTAGTCAACCTAAGCTAAAATTAGTATATTTTCTCAGTATATCTGGTTTAACTTGATGGACGTGTCTTTTGTGCCAACCAAGCGTTTTAACTATGACAACACATTTTACATTCGACACGCGGAGTAGAATTACAAGATCCATTTCCATTCTTTACATCGTTTTGTTCAATGGGGATAAAACTGGTCTAGAATACAAGTCACCTGCGTATTGCTTAGATAGAAGTTACCACCAGGGGTGGACATACCATTAGTGCCACCTGTGTAGAATGCACAAGGGCCCAGTAGGTAGGGGGCCTACTGCCACCTTAAAATAAGCTTTTTACTGCATATTGGATTGCATGTATGGACTGAGCTATTCACAATGGCTCAAAATTGTTGATGAATTGATGAGAGATAAGGTGTACTTTGATGAGCTGACGGAGAGTAAGGGATTCACATACTGTTCTTGCACAAGGGCGCTCTAATGTCTATGTCTGCCACTGGTTATCACCATGCCACATTTCCAATAATCTCGATGGACAGCTTAGTCAGTCATCTAGTTCAGCTGTTTGTTAAGGTCCTGGGCAGTGTAAACGAGCGCCGATCAACAAGACAGCTCGTTGATCGGCGCTCGTTTGCTCCTTTCACAAGGAGTTAGTATGGGGACTAGCGCTCGTTACTCTGATCGCTCATCGCCATACATTATTATCATGTCGGCAGCACATCTCCATGCTTACACAGGGAGATGTGCTCTTAACGACGATAATATTTTTCATTTTTAAAACGATACAATCAGCAGATGAACAAGTGTTTGCCCGATAATTGGCCCGTGTAAAAGGGCCTTTAGTGTTGACCATTGTTGCTGTGATCAGTTAGGTCTAAAACAACAGAACGGCTGAAGGTAGTCAGTGTCCAAGCATACAGTGGTTCCACATATTTTAATAAGACATGCCATGTTCATCATTTAACATGGTACCACGCATTACCAAAAACATTGATGTGGCATAACTAGACTTTGTTATTTAATGGGACTCAGAAAACTTCATATTTAATACACAGAAACAGTCCTATATGGAGTGGTTCTGCTTCCATGCTCCTTGACATGAACGCTGACATTTGGCACAGCATAAATTCCCTCAAACTGTCTAAAGATCAAGAAAGTCCTGGTCTCTTATTTTTGGAAGAGTCCTGAGCAGAGGATTTTGGTAACTTGTTTAAAGACACACTCAAGCTCTGACATCATTTTCATTGCAACATCTATCAAATTTTGTGGATTCTCTATCATGGCCTCGTCCAGGAAGATATTAGAAATGAAACAAGTAATAAAATAGCATTTATCACCGAGACATATTGATTTAAGTTAGGGTACTAATAGTTATTAGCTAGTGTGTGTGTGTGTGTGTGTGTGTGTGTGTGTGTGTGGGGGGGGCATTTTCAGAAACAAAATATTAGGAGAATGGGGGTAGACAAAATGTAGCATATTCTAAATGCAAATCATACATGCTGACTCTTGGGTTCCCCTAGACTTATTGGAAGCACCTCCTGAAGGGGCTGGACGGAGCCTGCAGGGCTGAAGGGAAGCCTCCATGACCTCCCTGGTAGGGAAAGGGTTAACATGTGAGGGAGAGTTGGAGGGAGTCGGAGGAGGGGGGGGTCAGGGAGGAGGCAGGGGGCCGTTGCTGCGCTTCCCGCTGTTTGCGGCATTGAGCCGGGAGCAGCGGGAGGAGTAGCACAGTGAGGATAAGCTCCCACCCTCCCGCCCTTGGTTTGTTACGTGGTGGGTCTTTGCGTACGTCCGTCTATGAATGTTGTGTTTATTTGTGTGCTTATCTAACATGTTTTTCCTTTTTTCCTGAGTAGGTTCTGTTGTCATGGCAGCTGGCGGGGGGAGTCCTTGAGGCCAGTCAGTACAAAATGGTGGGGGGGGTCGCATCGGGGGTATGCGTCCCCCAAAAAAGGTACATGGTTGAAGACTTCATCGGGTGTTATCCCTTTGAAGTGGTCTTCTGGTAGAAGGTATATCACTTGAAGGCTTCATCGGGTGTTATCCCTTTGAAGTGGACTTCTAGTGGTCGGTATATCACTTGAGGGCTTCATCGGGTGTTATCCCCTTGAAGTGGACTTCTAGTGGTTGGAGCCATCTGCAGAGGTGAACGGTGCTTCCGAGCTGGTTTACGGCTGGAGGTAATTAGTGGTTTGCAGATGGCTAACTCGGTGTGTTCTTAAAAAAGGAATATCTGAAAGGGCCTCAAGGACTTCCTCGGCTCGGGTTAATGTTAACGTTAAATTGTTATTTACGTTTCTGACCCATGTTGGGTCATGTGAATTATTGGAAGGAATTCTCTGGTGGATTCCTAACTAGTTATCCGAAGGTTTCGGATTTAAATTGTTTTTATAAAACTGTAAAATTAATAAACGGCTGCTGTGGCCATTTCACATCCAACCTCGGTGTCACGTGTCTTTCCTAAAGGTGGGGGTGGGGGGATAGGATGGGGTAAGGGAAAGTTCGTTAACACACGACTCTACTTAGGCAGGTCATGTCTATAGTAACTTAAAGCGGACACCATATGATGTATCTTGTAAATCCTCCTAGAATTTTGGGTTCAGTGAGAAGCAGAGGATGCAATCTTTGTATAGTATCTATCTTCATATAGGATATGCTAGAATTTTGCTTTGGGAAATATTTAGTAAATGCAAATGCACCCACACGGTTATTTAAATAAAAGCATGTTTTTGATTTGGGATTATTCAGAAAACATATAATGAATGGAACGTAAGTCATTCTTTCCTAGAGCATTTGGCTTGTGAGTATTTTCAGTCATGACCAATGGTTTATGTTACTGGTTCACAATGTTCTATTACAAAAACAAAGTGTTCAATACAATAAGGCATGCATTGATTTGTGCATCAAGTTACCACCACATTTTTCTTTTATCACAAGTTTCACAAGCTTTCTCTTCACAAAAAAGGTCTAAAGTTGCATCGCCAACAGGTAAGAAGACTGATCATTCAGACTTACTCCCAAAGTGTTTGCAGTTTTTGTTCCTCTACTTACTGCTTTAGATAAACTACCACCTTACGCGCTTTCTATGCAACTCTATTGGGCGACCGCTACCCATTCCAACTCCGTAATAAAAAACAGAAAAAAACAAAACATTTTCTAACCTTTTACCATTGC
The DNA here is from genome assembly GCF_050947455.1 of Rhinoderma darwinii. NCBI lineage: Eukaryota > Metazoa > Chordata > Amphibia > Anura > Rhinodermatidae > Rhinoderma > Rhinoderma darwinii. The sequence goes on from NC_134695.1 coordinate 90,428,490, forward strand.
AATCACAATACTCTCATTTATTTTACTGTATCTCAATGGATCCTACACAAGGCCATCAATTCCCCATGTTTTGAGTCGAGCACCCTTATAGCACATCAGTTGTAACAAAAAACTAAAAACACTCTTCCAAAGTTATATATGATCCATAAAAATAACACTTAGGCTGGATTCACACGAGCATGTTCGGTCCGTAAAGGACGGAACGTATTTCGGCCGCAAGTCCCGGACCGAACACACTGCAGGGAGCCGGGCGCCTAGCATCATAGTTATGTACGACGCTAGGAGTTTTTTTTACCCATACATACCAATATCTATCCAAACCCATGAATGTGAAAAAAAAAATTAACCAGAAAAAAAAACCTATAAAAAACAAAACAAAAACTATACATGCAAAAACGGTTGCCCAGTTAAGTAAATCCATTCTCATACATCGTATTAGGGAATTTTAAGATAATAGAGGGGCGTCCTCATTTCTTGACCAGATTGAAGAGCAGCTACAAAGAACGTCTCTCTCTTGAGAACCTGTCCAGCCCTGCATTACACAGACAGCACATTGATATGAATCGACACTGTGTAATGCCTAATTTCTACTGTGGTGGCGCTGCAGGGAAATTGAACACTTATTGCCAGGTTTCCCCAAAGAGAACAGCTGATCCCTGGGACCCCAGCAGGGAGCACGTTGTATGTACTGTCCAAAGCAGAGAAACCCTAGAAGTAGCATTGAATCAATTTCACATTTGAGTCCATACGCAAGTAAAAAATCTAAATACGTAAGTAATAACACTTGTATTTATTAAAAAAACTAATTAACGTCTTAATTTAGACACCAGAAGGGTTTCTGATTAGCCGCTCTATGACATTCATCCATCAGGCTAAATTCTACCTATCATATCACGAAAAAAACAAGCTCTAAGTGATTAGTGTTTCTGTTTTGGAAAGTTTTCCCCATTAGCAGCAAATTACGCATGCATTTTTTTCTGCCCTATTTCAAAATAAAAACTTGAGCCGACATCAACAGCCTTGGTGATAGTCAAGCTACCTGAAATGAAATGAAAGTGTAACGCATGCAAATACTCTCCCCTTGGGGGATCGCTATATATTAATGTATTAGTTTGCCAACATTAAGATCAAAACGTAAAAAAGCAACAAATATATCCTAAAAAGTTTTTCTTCAGATTTTCTATTAATGATATGCAAGGAGCGGGGTATAAAACATTAATCGGAGTAAAGCCTTGATATGTCAATTGTAATATCTCCAGATTTGCTTACCTCCGTTTTCCTGTTTTAGATGAGATTGCCTTGAGCGTTCTAGCCTCGAGACGATCTGCTCCTGATAATAAAAAGGAAAAAAAAAAAAAAAGGAGAGAGAAAAAAAAACCCAGGTTAACAGATGGATAAGGACCTTCATTTGTTGCAGTAAGTTAAAAAAAACAGCCTCGAAAGAAAAACAGGTTATAAAGTGTTGGAGATGGGATGCTTCAAAATAACAGAGGTGCAATTTCAAGCCCGAAGGCTTCACCCTGCAACTGGTTTAGAAAAAAAACAACAAAAAAAACATCCACAAAAAACACAGTAAAATAACTCGTAATATATTTTTGCCATATTCCAGGGCTTCCATACCTTTTGGGCTCAAATTATCAGAACATGTCTAGTGCTGAAAATTAATAATGTGTAGTGTATTAAAATTTAGTCCATGGGTGCGGTGGGGGCAAGGTTTGTCTCACCTATACACATGTGGCCCAGGTGCTGGGTTTGATGGGGTGACAGCTAGCCACTCTGCATGGATGAGGGTATTGGATACTGGACTAGGGCAGCGAACTTGTGAAAAAAAGAATACCTACTACTTTGGTGCATGTAAACAAAAGATACCCGCCCGAGCCCGGCTTTTCCTCCCAGCAATTGTGGTCCTCAAGTTCAGCACCTGGGATACAGAGATATTTTCAGTAGCAAACTAATGACTCACTAACCCTACAGTCTCTGACTCGTCCCATTGCCCTAGCTCTCTAAGGTATATAAGGGTTGCCTATTTTTCTGTCCTAAAGTCACCCACTATCAACACAGACATCCAGATTTTACAAATGGTGTCCTTGTTAGGCTTTTGTATATATATATATATATATATATATATATAAAAAGCCTTCACATTATGGCCTATCCATTGGAAGCAGATAATGGGGATGGGTCTATCCTTAGGAGAATTTAGGACGAGGCTTGCTACGTTGACATCCACTTTAAAAAAATAATTATGTAAATGGAAAATAAATATTTGTATTCTTTTGAACATCAGCATTAAAGAATATTATTGAAAAAAATGTAATTAAATATTTTCTTTAATTATTTTTGCAAATTTGTTAAAGTCAATAGAATACCAGACATGTGTAGCTAATAATTAGTATCCTCATTATAAAAAAAATATATACATATAGTAACTAAACGTGGTGTTTTTCTCTTTATTTTGTTCTTTTTCTTGAATATTAAAAAAATAAGTTAACACTTTAAAACACATATTTGAGACATCCAAATCTATTGATCACTAGCGGAATATGTAACAGGGGAACCAAGGGACTGCATCACTGCACCGAATACATCTCGCATCCCTGGCATATAAATAGTCACCAATGGAGATCAGATTACTAGAATGACAAACACAAACCACAGAAACTCTGCACTTTTGATTGTTTTTAGCTTGTTTAGTGCCAGGGAGTAACTTTTACGTAGTGGTAAAAGGGTTTAAAGGTTAGAAAATATATTATCCTTCTATTACCTTTGCTTTGTTACCTGACCTTATGCAGCTGTTATGGAGCCATCACAAGGGAGGTGGGGGGCAAAATCATGCTGACCCTATCCCTCTGTTTGCTATAAGCTATGCAAGCCTTTAACCCCCAGAAAAAAAGTCGATATCACTGGGGAATTTGGTTGTATAATCAAATTTCCACCGCAGCAACACTGCAGGAGAAATGATGTAGCATTATAGGGGTGACCACGCAATGAATACCTATGCCGAGTCCTCCATTCTTTTCAGCGGCTCTCCACACCACTCTGGCCAATGTAGGTTAGTGCCCGATTGGGAACCCCCAACAATGACGTCCACAAGCCCCATCAGGCCTTATCGGGATGGGACAAAACTTTTAACAAGTAGTGTACAAACTTTTCCAATACCCAGACGTCGTTTTGAAAAAATGAAAAAAGTCAAAATAAAAATGCTGATCACTTATTAGATGCGCTAGTATAGCAGGTTCCATGTCTGTACCCAAATCACAGCTGGGAAGCCAGATGACAACACCTCAAGTACATCCCACAGGTACTGTCCCGGCCATCGATAGTACAATGCAAAAATAAGACAACAACAATTAAATCGGTGTGTGTTTGCAGCATTTACGGCTATAGAAGCTTGAATTACAGGTGCAATTATGCATAATTTAAGGGTGGCGAGAAGTTGCTACCACAAAATATATCCACACCCAAGCTTTTTTATTCCCTTCTTCTCCCTTTGTTAATTAAACGCTGAGAGGAGAGCTTAAGGGCTTTATGAAACATCCCACACCTCGGGTGTGTGAAAAATATGGTTACACCCAAACAACATTCATGTTTTATTAATTTGATAGGCAGAGTTTTTATTATGCTGCCTCTGGAATAATCCAAATACGCGCTCACATATACATATATATACATGCCTACATCTGGCGAGGCTGACAGAAGCCTCCCGGGCATTTTGCTACAAGACAGAACTCAGAAATATGACTGGTAGTCACAAATAACAACGAGCCTGTTCTAACTATATACTTCTAATGGTTGGTTATTATCGGGGATATCATAAACTCATCATTAGCTGTAAATGCAACGATGGACTTAAGTACTGCAGCTATTATATAAATATTATTCTAGATCAGGGAAGACCGTCTGGAGTGGAGACTGTAGCTTGTGGGGCAGAGAACCTCCTTTGATATCCATGTTGAAGTGGATGAACGCCTTGTAATTGCTCAGTGATCAAACTACAAAGACGATTTGATTGGGGCTGATATTTACAACTTGCAGCAGCCAGTGTTGCTGTGATTTTTTATAACGCAGTTTGTTCAGAATATGGAAGGTTCTAGAGGCCAAGGATACACTTGACAGTGCTGGCGAGGCAAGGGAACCATCAGGTCCCTTCCCCGCCATTCAGCACTTTCTTGTGATGCAGGCTGCGCAATTGCATCATTGCTCCGCCTGAGTCATTCCGCTGGAGAAAGCCTAGTCATAAAAGACCAGGGCTGCATCGCTGGAGGTGGGGACGGCACAGGGACAATTGAGTGTTGTGCTACCTACAAGGGGGTGTGTGTGGCACTATATACATGGGGGGCAGTGTGGCACTATATACATGGGGGCAGTGTGTGGCACTACCTACAGGGGGGGCAGTGTGTGGCACTACCTACAGGGTGTACAGTGTGTTGCACTACCTACAGGGGGGACAGTGTGTTGCACTACCTACAGGGGGGACAGTGTGTTGCACTACCTACAGGGGGGACAGTGTGTTGCACTACCTACAGGGGGGACAGTGTGTTGCACTACCTACAGGGGGGACAGTGTGTTGCACTACCTACAGTGAGGACAGTGTCTGGCACTACCTACAGGGGGGCAGTGTGTGGCACTACCTACAGGGGGCAGTGTGTGGTACTAACTACAGGGGGGCAGTGTTTGGCACTACCTACAGGGGGGCAGTGTGTGGCACTACCTACAGGGGGCAGTGTGTGGCACTACCTACAGGGGGGCAGTGTGTGGCACTACCTACAGGGGGGCAGTGTGTGGCTCTACTTACAGGGGGTAGTGTGTGGAACTATGTACAGGGGATGGAAATGTTTTAAAGATGTTACGGAGAATAGATGGGCACCAATTTAAAAAAATATGAAAGCAGATGATATAGTAATTGAATTTAGGGACAGATAGATAGATGTTTAACGCAATGTATTAAGTTTAATCTCAGTCCAATTTTAGCCACAAAAATATTCCGATTTCCTGTAGTGGACGGTGATTACTGGACACTCAGTTTTCTTACCTCTATTAAATATAATCCATACAGCGGTAAAGACACATCGCCCGAGTGTGCTTTCACTTCACAGCTGTAACAAAGAGAAGAGAAAAAAATAAAAATCACACACAATTAGTGTGAATCATTAAAGATCACATTGCAAAAAGCAGTGCTAAGCAGATACACCGTGAATTGTGTAGACTGCCATTATTAATACGATTTCACAAGAATGCTCGAGTAAAAGCCACAATGCTGAGAACATGACTGTGACATCAACTTGTTTGGTGCCTGTAATATCTACGAGAGGAAAGACAGCGGCCATGCACAACTAAGAAAATATGTATATTGTAAAGTAACACAAAGGAACACATGAATGTTTCCAGGTAATAATAGAGATCGGTCTGTTGGATAATTTTTATCAGTTAAAGATCAATTCCAGCTCAAATAAAATAAAGTTCTTGAATTCTCTCTCAAATTCTACCATTTCTTTTGCAATATCTTTCTGGGGAAACCGATTGACAACCAATATGACGACCACTAAAATGCCCCCAGAGTCATGAAAGTGGTTATGCGATTTGGTCTTTTTTTTTTATTAGAATCCTTCGTCAATGAGCTGATAGGGGTCCTGCTCTTGGGACCCACAGAGATCAAATGTAACCTGTGGGAGAATCATTGTCCTGCTGGAAAGTGTTTACGGTCATTGTCCCGCTGGAAGATGAACCTCCCTCCCAATATTAAATCTCTGGCAGACAAACAGGTGTTCCTCAAAAATGTAGATGTATTTACTGCCATCCATCTTTCCATCAATGGTGACCTGTTTTTTCGAAAACCCTGCTGATGAACAGCATCCCCACAGCATGATGCTTCACTGTAAGGCCGGATTCACACGAGCGTGTGTTTTTCACGTGCAAAAAACGCTGCGTTTTGCGCGCGCAAAAGGTCTATAACAGCTCCGTGTGTCAGCAGCATATGATGCGCGGCTGCATGATTTTCGTGCAGCCGCCATCATTATGACACTCTGTTTGTATACAGAAAAGCACGTGGTGCTTTACGGTTTTCATTCATAGTTTTGACTACTGTAGCGCGCATCGGGCGCGTCACACGGAAGTGCTTCCGTGTGCCGTGCACGGTTTTCTCTCACCCATTGACTTCAATGGGTGCGTGATGCGCGAAAAACGGGCAAATATAGGACATGTCGTGAGTTTTACGGCGCGGACATACGCTGCGTGAAAATCACGTACAGTCTGAAAGGCCCCATTGACTAACATAGGTCTGTGTGAGGCGCGTGAAAAGCACGCGCGTTGCACGGACATATTATACGTTTGTTTGAATAAGCCCTAAGAATGGGAAGTGTTGGGTTTGTGCCACACATAGGATTTCCCATGATGGGCAAAAAGTTCAATTTTAGTCTCATCTGACCAGGGAACCGCCTTCCATGCGTTTGCAACATGTTTTTATTTCCTTCACTCTGTGTAATGTACACCTTATAGTGGTCCTATGGACAGATACTTCTATCTCTGCTGTGGATGTTTGGCGTTCCTTCAGTGTTATCGTTGTTTTGTTTTTTAATCTCCGATTTATGCCCCCTCTGCCTGGCCTGTGAGTTTCGGTGGGTCGCCTTCTCTTGTCAGGTTTGTAGTTGTGCCATATTCTTTACATTTTTATAATGAATTTAATGATAGTCCGTAGGATTTTCAAAGTTTGGGTATTTTTTTTTTATTTTTTTTTATAACCCAACCTATACTACTCCACAACTTTGACCTGTTTGGAGAGCTCCTTAGTCTTCATGTTGCTTGCTTAGGGGTGGTGTAGACTCAGGGGCCTTTCAGAACAGGGGTATTTAAACGGACGTCATGTGACACTTTGATTGTATACAGGGGACCTTATTCAACTAATTATGTGATCTTTTTATGTTAATTGGTTTGACTAGACCTTATTTAGGGGTTTCATAGCAAAAGGGGTGAATACATATGGAATGTTTTGTCAGATCCATCACATAAAATCAAATTATAATGCAATATAATAGGAAAAACACCAAGGGGGTGATACTTTTGCAAGGCACTGTATGTGCGGTATACGCTAATATTTCCATTTATCATAGTAACATGTTAGAATTGCTACAGAAGTTTTCACTGATGAAGTAGTGCAGTTAGGGCTACGGCTCATGCAGAAGGACATATTACGGCTCCAAACATACCGATTGTATTGAGCCATCATAGAAGTCCAAAATGACACCCGGCCGATACGCTACAGACCCTATTATAAGTCAATGGTGGTATCCGTCATACCTAAAATCTGGCAGAGTGATATAAACAGAAGCCGCTAGGCAAATATGAACAGAGCCTAATACAACAGATTTTCTATGGCGATATTAAGATTAGTGTAGGGACTCGCAATACGATGGGGAGCCTTGATGTGGGCTGCGATCTTGGATATTTTGGACAAAACATCAACTAATAACTCATGTTTATCAGAGATAGCTTTTCAGGATGCAGCCAGGCCTTGTAATGTTGGGGGAGAATAGTGTGTCGGTACTTTGTGTGGTACACAGATACTGGATACGGGATACAGGATATGGGAACACAGGATACAGCTAAGGAACCATTTGCTAGACAAACATGGGTACACACAAAAACGCGCAAGGCAAGGAGGAAGAGGGCAGAGTCATTTTTAAATTCCAGGGATTGGTTAGAGAAAATTACACTGGTGCACACGCTAGTCCTTTAAGGCTGGGAACAAGCATGCACCCTCTAGAGGAATCAGTGGGGAGCTGCAGCCGCGTGTGCTGGTGTTTCCTAGGAGGGGGACGCCGGCAAGATGAGTGTCCTGCGGTCACGGCTGCCAGTGAGTAGGACGTGCCAGCGGTCAGTGACCACGGGCACAACAGGTGCGAGAGTGGATGTTCATCAATATTTTGCACATGAGCAATCTCCCTCTATGTAGCATTGTGGTTTGTCATTATCCTGTTGGGAACTGGTGTTTCCACCAGCCCTCCTATGAGCCTTTTTCAGTAACATTTTCTATGCCGGCGTTACATATATCTGTACAACATTTTTCATGAATCTGGCAAATCACAAACAAATGGCACCATTTCTGCGGGAAAAAAATCTTCATGGCAAAACACTTCTTATAAATTTGCCATATCAGGACATCATTAGACCAATGCAGAAATTATATTACAGAAAAAAAAAAGTTGAAATGTATGACAGGTGCAATTACAAAAATGTATTTTTCAAATTGCAAAAAATAAAACATAATTTTTACCCTCCCCATGCCGATATTACATTATTCCAGCCAAATTCAACAGCAGCAAACCATCATGTGTCGAAAAAATGAAGAGAGTGCGGTGAACGTTATTTTTCTATTGATATTTACTTCTGTTTTTTTTGTTTTTTTTAATGATGTGATGTAAAATGAACTGGCATTCTTCAGCATCACCCTTGGCTTTATGTCAGCTATTGGTTTGTCTCAGTCAATCAATGCCACATCTGCCGCGCTGAGCTGCCATTCACCAGTAGGGGGCACTGCAATTATTTTATCTTAGGGCACAAAAGGAAACTAGTTGATTAAAACAGTTTATTAGCCAGAAAAAAAGGCTAAGTAAATTAGCAAAAAGTAGGTGCGACACACTATTAACCAAGTTCTAATGTATTTTTGAGACAGAATTTTTATACTTGGTGCATTTTATTTATTTTTTAAATAAAATGTATCACATTTTTAGCATGAAAAGATAAAAAAAAAATGTAAAGGAGGGGTTATAATAGACAGTATGAGGAATTAGCGCTGTCACGTGAAGAGATGCTTTAGAAATGCTGCACGTTCTCATGGATCTGATTCATCTGTCCTTTGTAAAATGATCACAAGCGGAGAGAGTTGATTAATTGATGTAAAAAAAGGGGGGGGGGCAGGAACAAAAAATTGCTACAAGGTTATCATGACAATATAGAATCACATCTACACCTCGCTTTCTTCCCAATTCTCACCTGCATTTAATAGTAATGAAAAAATAAGATACAGCAGGTCATTTAATTCTCTTATCTACCGGAAAGCATTTATATATATATACACACACACACACACACACACACACACACACACACACTGCATTCGGAAAGTCCTCAGACCCTTTGACTTTTTTCACATTTTGTTATGTTGAGGCCTTGTGCTAAAATGAAAAAAAACAAACAAAAAAACAGGTTTTTCCCCATCATTCTGCACTTCGTACCCCATGATAACAAAGTGAAAACAGAATTTTAGACATTTTTGCAAATTTATTAAAAATGGAAACCTCAAATTTCACATGGACATAAGTATTCATACTCTTTGCTATGACACTTGAACTTTACCTCTAGGGGCCTCCCATTTCTCTACATCATCTTTGAACTGTTTCTACACGTTAAAAAGGGTATGTTCACATGGCCGATTTTCGGGCCGTAAACGCCCAAAAAATGGCAGAAAAATCTGAAGCAGAACTGTTCCGACAGGCCGTTTTTTTTTACGTGGCTGTTTTGAAAAGGTGCAGGTCACTTCTTGGGACGTTTTTGGAGCCGTTTTTCATTGACTCTATAGAAAACAGCTCCAAAAACGTCTGTGAAACACGCAGCGAAAATCGCGAGTGGCTTAAAAAACGTCTGAAAATCAGCTCCATATTTTCAGACATTTTTGAGTTTGCGTGTAAACATACCCTTAGAGTCCACCTGTGGTAAATTCATTTGATTGGACATCATTTGGAAAGACACGCCCCTGTTTATATAAGGTCTCACAGATGAAAATGTAAATTAAAGCAAAAACCAAGCCATGAGGGTGAAAGAACTGCCCGTAGAGCTCAAAGACAGGATTGTGTGGAGGCACAGGTCTGGAGAGGGGTACAAAAAAAAAAAAATTCTGCTGCACTGAAAGTTCCCAAGAGCAGAGTAGCCTCCAAAATTCTTAAATAGAAGAACAACCGGGACTCTTCCTAGAGCTGGCCGCCCCACCAAACTAAATCAGGAGAGAAGGGCTTTGGTAAGAGGGACGTCCAACAACCCAATGGTCACTCTGGCTGAGTTCTAAAGATACTGTTGTGCAGATGAGAGAAACTTGGTCCTGTGGTCAGAAAGAATCCTCTGCTCTATAAAAGACACGTGAAAGCCGCCTGGAGTTAGCAAAAAAGCACCTAAAGGACTCTCAGACTGTGAGAAACTAGATTCTGTGGTCTGATGAAAGGAAAATTTAACTTTTTGGCCTCAATTGTAAGCGTCATGTCTGGAGGAAACCAGGCACTGCTCATCACCTGCCCAATACATCCCTACAGTGAAGCAGGGTGGTGGCCGCATCACGCTGTGGGGGGTGTCGTCTGCTCCATTCAGATTTCCCTCAACCCTGACCAAAGTACAGAGATATTCTTAATGATAACCTGATCCAGAGTGCTCTGTACCTCAGACTGGGCTGAAGGTTCACCTTCCAACAAGATAATGACCCTAAGAACACAGCCAAGACAACACAGGAGGGGCTTAGGGACAACTCTGTTAATGTCCTTGAGTGGCCCAGCCAGAGCCTGGACCTGAACCCAATCAAACATCTCTGTAGAGACCAGAAAATGGCTGTCCACTGACGCTCCCCATCCAAACTGACAAAGCTTGATGGGATCTGCAGAGAATAATGCCAGAAAGTCCACAAATCCAGGTGTGCAACCCTTGCAGCATCATAACCAAGAAGACTGGAGGCTGTTATCTCTGCCAAAAGTTCATCAACTAAGTACTGAGTAAAGGGTCTGAATACTTACGTCAATGCAAGATTTTAGTTTTTCCATTTTAATAAATTAGCAAAGATTTCTAACATTTTGAGTACAGAATACCTTATTTTAGCAGTTGGTTTAGCAACACACACAAATCCCAATGTGAAGGCGAAACCCAGGGTCCGGCTATTTGTTTGGCGTGTTGCCTTTTTTTGAAGCGCTGATTTTATTTTAATCTACGTGAGTGTAGTAAATTTATTTTCTAACCAGAAGTGTTGTTCGTATCACACTAGGTTTACCCTGTTTCTAATATAAGTGATCACCATCTATCCTGGGCATTGGGAATAAAAGTGCTGTAGCATATGAATCTCGTTTTGGAACACTGTGGCCATTCATCTGATCCAAACTACCCTTCTGTGATAAAAGCACCAGTAGGTGGTGCCATCAAAACATTTTCTTATGTTATAGGGTAGGAGGACCTCACATTGGGAATGGTTTGTGTGCGGGACTTTCTTGAACCAACGTAGAGCGGTGAGATAACCTAACTCACCGCTCTACGTTGGTTCAAGAACCAACGTAGAGCGGTGAGATAACCTAACTTTTCGGTTTCACTCAGTAGGCAAAAGGACTTGGTGAGACTTAACTACAGAGTATTATCCAGTGGGTAGTACCTGCCAAAAGTGGTCCAAGGAAGGACAACCAGTGAACCGGAGACAGGTTCATGGGGCCCAATGCTCAGTGATGCATGTGGGGGTGGGGGGGGGGTGAATGCTAGCCGGTCTGGTCCGATCTCACAGAATAGAGAATAGATACTATAGCACAAATTGCCGGAAAAGTGGCTATGATAGAAATGCGTCAGAACACAAAGTGCCCATGCGACAGCCGGTCCACCGTTGAAAGTGCTTACAATGGGCATGCGAGTATGCAATCTGATCTCTGGGACGTGCTGCAAAAAACAGTCATACAGGACATAAAGGATCTGCTGGTAATGTCTTGGTGCCAGATACCACAGGACACCTTAATAGGACTTGTGAAGTCCGTGCTTTGACGGGTCAGAGCTGTTTCGGCGGCACGAGGGTGATCTATGCAATATTAGGAAGGTGGCTTTAATGTTATGGCTGATCGATGCATACAGTATACAGTATGTCAAAATTGTAAAGGTGTTTTACGATTTATTAGTGTAAAGGTAACAAATAGAGCAGTCATGGAGGCTCATTATAGGCCTTATGGGACAAATAAAAAAATATTGAACTGTTTATGGCCTTCTTAAGAGACATATAATAGTATGAATTTAACTCCTACATAAAAAAATGGTCTTTAGATTTTGACCCGGAGATAAAAAGCAGAACTCTCCCAGTAATACTTTCCTTCTACATCTTGTCAGGATAGCCAAGAAACCTAAAGTATGGCACCATCTAGTGGCCAGGTTAGGAATTAAAAATCAATTGCAACATGATAGCATCATCTCTAGACATGAAAGAACACGAAACTTATATTGTTATACTAATACTTTATTCACACGACAGGGTCCCGCCCGAGTGTCGGCCGATAAAATCGGCCGTTTTTCCCGGCCGGTTTGCATTTGTTTTGCATCCGTTCCGGCTCGGGCAGATCTGGACAGTGACATCGGGGGCAACTCCTGAAGGGAAATCCCCATGTGGCCGGTGATTCCACTTCAGGAAAAGCCCCTGTCTGTGTCCATTTATGGACACTGAACGTTACTGGCTTTGCCTGGTGTGGAATCCCCGGTCACAGAGTGTTCGGGGATTCCGCTTCAGGAGTTTCCCCTGATGTCACTGCCCAGATATGGACAGAGACATCAACGCTCTGTCCAGGAGCGGAATCCCCGAACACACGGGGATTCCGCTCCTTCAGGGAGCTAAAGTGGGGCTAGCACATAGCAGAGCAGGGAGATACCTCCCTGCTCTGCTATAGTGGTGTCGCTACAGTAGTAGCAGCCGCAGCAGCAGCAGCTGCTAGCGGCGCCATCGGCCATGGAAGGTGTCGCCGGGCCAGGGCGCTTTTAAAACAAGCAGGGGAAGGGAGCCAGCGCAGTGCTCCCTTCCACCTGCTGTACACCCGGGCCCTGCCACAAAGTGTAGAAACTTACCTCCAGCGTACAGCCATTCGTCCGATTGGCATAAGCTCCTCCTCCTCACATGCACTCTGCACTGTGAGGAGGGAGCGAGCGACGGAATACATGGCCATCACTCGGGACACATTCCGGTGATGGCCTTGTATTACCCGGCCCCATAGACTTCTATGGGAGCCGGGCGGCCGGGTAAACGGCTGAAAATAGGACATGTCCCATTTTTTGACGGCCCGGTTTCCCGGGCCGTCAAAAAATCGGTCGTGTGAATAGCCCCATTAGGGGTCTATTGTTCCTACTGCAGCCGGGTGACGGCCGATTTATGAATGGCCGTCACCCGGCCGGGAAACCCTGTCGTGTGAATAAGGGCTGTCACGGGCACAGGGTATGTGGACCCACTAGGCCGCTCAGCCGTAGCGGGGAGGCAGCTGACCAGGTCACAGTCTAAGCAGAAGTAAATGGTAGACAGTATGCTTGGGTACCTGAAATAGTCCGGGCGGTGGCTGTGGCTTCAGCACGGATGGAGGCAGGTGCGGCAAGTGGCGCCAGACGTGGCGGGCAGTATCCGATGACACTTGACGTGGCAGATGGCACTTGACCTGGCAGATGGCACTTGATGTGGCAGAAGACACTTGACGTGGCAGAACGCGGGTAGGCACAGGAACAACACGGAATACAGGAACGGTAACAGGGCACGGGTAACAGCTGGAACGGGAAACACTAAGGAACCATTTGCGAGACAGACTGGGAAAGAATAATAACGCTCAGGCAAGGATTAGAAGGCCAGGGGCCTTCTTATAGACCAGGAAATCGTGGCAGTTGATGGTGATGACGATTTCCTAATTGCGCGCGCTGGCCCTTTAAGGCCGGGCACGAGCGTGCGCGCGCACCCTACGGGATCCAGCCGAACGGAGCGGAAGTGAGCGCTGGCATCTCCTAGGAGGGAGACGGAGGCCAGCGCTCACAGATCCATGGCTGCGGGCGTCGGGAGGTGAGTAAACACGACGGCCCACGGCCATGGGCGCTACAGTATCCCCCCTCTTACGCCCCCTCTTGTTGGGGCCAGAGTGAGAGAGGAACTTTTTAATAAGAGCAGGAGCACTGAGGTTCTCTTCTGGCTCCCAGGACCTCTCCTCAGGACCAAACCCTCTCCAGTCCACCAAATAGAAAGTCCTTCCTCCTACTCTCTTGCGGTCCAGGATCTCCTTTACCTCAAATACATCAGAAGGACCGCTGGGAGCAACTGTGGGACTAGAGGTCTTGCTGTAGCGGTTCAGGACCACTGGTTTCAGGAGGGACACATGAAAGGAGTTAGGGATTCTGAGGGTAGGAGGCAGCCGCAGTTTATATGAGACAGGGTTAATTTGTTGCAGGACCTCGAAAGGATCAAGGAACCTGGGAGCGAACTTGTATGAGGGCACCCTCAAGCGAATGTTCCGAGAGGACAGCCAGACTTTAGTCCCCGGAAGATACTGAGGCGGCTCTCTTCTCCTAGTATCTGCCTTTCGCTTCATGCGTTCGACCGCCAGCAAAATAGAGGACCGGGTCTGTTGCCAGATTTGCAGGAAGTCCCCATATGCAGAGTCAGCAGCGGGTACCTGAGATGAAGTCGACACAGGAAGAGGGACTCTGGGATGTTGACTGTACACGATGTGAAACGGAGTGGAAGTGGTGGACTCACTTGTGTGGTTGTTGTATGAAAACTCCGCCCATGGAAGAAGCTGTACCCAGTTATCGTGCTGTGAAGAGATGAAGTGGCGGAAGTAATTCTCCATGGTCTGGTTGATCCTCTCAACTTGCCCATTGGACTGGGGGTGATAGGCAGAGGAAAAGTCCAAACTCACATCCAGGAGTTTACAGAGGGCTCTCCAGAACTTGGAGGTAAACTGAACCCCCCGGTCGGACACAATGTGAAGAGGCAAGCCATGCAAGCGGAAGATGTGCAGAATGAAGAGACTTGCCAGTCGAGGAGCAGAGGGTAGGCCGGTCAACGGGATAAAATGTGCCATCTTAGAGAACCGGTCCACCACCACCCAGATGGTGTTGCATCCTGCTGAGAGAGGAAGGTCCGTGACGAAGTCCATAGCAATGTGCTGCCAGGGGGCACTGGGTACAGGCAGGGGTTGAAGCAGGCCGGCAGGCTTGCTGTGAGTCACTTTGTTGGAGGCACACACCGTGCAAGCAGAGACAAAGTCCAGAACATCCTTAGGTAGCGTGGGCCACCAGAAGTGACGAGCGACCAGGTCTTGGGTTTTACGGACACCGGCGTGCCCAGCCAGTTTAGAACAGTGTTCCCAGCGGAGAATTCTTTTTCGGTCTGCCAACCGAACAAAAGTTCTCCCCGGAGGGATATCTCTAAGCTGCAGAGGATTGGCGGTGACAACGCAGGATGGGTCTATGATCGTCTGAAGGGACTCCACCGTGTCTTCCGTCTCAAATGATCTGGACAGGGCATCGGCCCTCACATTCTTGTCAGCGGGACGGTAGTGGAGCAGAAATTGGAAACGGGTGAAGAACAGTGACCACCTGGCTTGACGGGGATTCAGTCGTTGAGCAGACTAAAGGTAAGTAAGATTCTTGTGGTCGGTGAAGATCAGGATGGGGTGAGCAGCGCCCTCCAGAAGATGTCTCCACTCCTCCAGGGCCAATTTGATAGCCAGTAGCTCCCAATCTCCAATGGAATAATTGCGCTCAGCAGAGGAAAACAGTCTTGAGTAGTAGCCACATACTACTGCCTTTCCTTTGGAGCTCCTCTGGAACAGAAGTGCGCCTGCACCAACAGAGGAAGCGTCCACTTCCAGTGAAAACTGCTGAGATACGTCAGGGTGATGGAGGATTGAAGCTGAGGTGAAGGCTTTCTTGAGGCTAATGAATGCGGACTCTGCCTCTGGAGTCCACACCTTGGCGTTCACACCCTTCTTGGTAAGGGTAGAGATGGGGGCCGTCAGAGAAGAAAAGTTCGGAATAAACTGCCGGTAGAAATTGGCGAAACCCAGGAACCGCTGTATGGCCCTTAGGCCTTGAGGACGTGGCCATTCCAGGACAGACTTTAGCTTCTCAGGGTCCATCTTAAGGCCTTGATCCGAGATGACATAGCCCAGGAAGGGCAAAGACCTCTTTTCAAAGGTGCATTTCTCTAACTTGGCATACAAGCGATTCTCTCTTAGTCGCAGAAGAACTTGACGAACATGCCTCCGATGGGTCATCAGATCTGGGGAGAAAATTAGAATATCATCGAGATAAACTACAACGCACATATAGAGGAGATCTCGGAAGATGTCGTTAACGAAC
This sequence comes from Rhinoderma darwinii, assembly GCF_050947455.1. Classification (NCBI taxonomy): domain Eukaryota; kingdom Metazoa; phylum Chordata; class Amphibia; order Anura; family Rhinodermatidae; genus Rhinoderma; species Rhinoderma darwinii. The sequence goes on from NC_134695.1 coordinate 90,444,591, forward strand.
TCCTGAAATACTGTGGGAGCGTTACACAGTCCGAAGGGCATCACTAGGTATTCGTAGTGCCCATCGCGGGTGTTAAATGCCGTCTTCCATTCGTCACCCCAGCGAATCCGGATTAGATTATAGGCCCCCCGCAGATCTAGCTTGGAAAAAAATGTTGGCTCCTCCTATGCGATCAAACAGCTCGGAAATGAGTGGCAACAGGTATTTGTTCTTGACCGTGATCTGATTGAGACCACGGTAATCAATGCAGGGTCGGAGAGATCCATCTCTCTTTTTAACGAAGAAGAATCCTGCCCCGGCCGGGGAGGAAGATTTTCGAATAAAACCCCTCTCCAAGTTCTCCTTGATATAGGCGGACATCGATAAAGTCTCTGGCAAGGAGAGAGGATATACTCGTCCACGGGGAAGAGAAGCATTGGGAACCAGTTCAATGGGACAGTCGTAATTCCGATGTGGAGGCAACATCTCAGCCTCTCGTTTGCAAGACATCCACAAAACTGGCATACTGAGAAGGTAGATCGGAGAGTGACTGAGGCAGGAGGCGGCACAACAGGACGGACTTGTGACAGGCAATGGCTATGGCATCTGGAACCCCATTGAAGAACTTCTCCAGAACTCCAGTCGAGTGTCGGGGCGTGTAGCCGGAGCCATGGCAGACCCAGCAGGATAGGATTGATAGCCTTGGGTAGTACCGGGAAGGAGATCTGTTCCGAGTGAAGAGCTCCGACTCGTAGTGTCAACGGCTCAGTGATGAGCATGATTGGATCAGGCAACGGTAGACCATTCACAGAAGCAACTGCCAGGGGTCTCTCCAGACGGACTGTGGGTAGTTGATACCGGTCCACTAGATCCTGGTGGATAAAATTAGCAGCCGCTCCAGAGTCAAGATAGGCGGAGGATGTGATGCCTGTCCGGTGACGATGGCCACAGGTATCGCTAATTTGGAAGAGGTTTTAACGTTTGGAGACGTTCCACCTAGAGTTGCCTCTCCAATCAACCCTAGGTACTGGAGTTTCCCGGTTTCTGTGAGCATTGGCGCACAAAATGACCCTTGAGGCCACAATACATACAAAGTCCAGAGGAGCGTCTGCGCCGCTTCTCTTGTTCAGATAACCGGACTCTGTCTACCTGCATGGGTTCCTCAGGTAGCGCACTAGGAGTGGACAATAGTGGTCTCTGGGCAGAGGGTGCTGGTCTGTGGGCCCGGCTCTCCTGACGAACCTCTTGAGAGCGCTCCCGGATTCTCATATCAACCCGGGTGGCTAACAGGATGAGGGCATCCAAGGTAGAAGGAAGGTCGCAAGCTGCCAGTTCGTCCTTGATGTGAGAGGACAGTCCCTGCCAGAAGGTCGCCACCAGTGCCTCATTGTTCCATGCCAGCTCGGCTGCTAGGGTACGGAAGGAGATAGCATATTCCCCTACTGTGGAGCCCTCTTGCTTGAGGGTCAGCAGAGTGGCTGCGGCAGAGGATGTTCGACCCGGCTCCTCGAACACGGCACGAAAGGACTGCAGGAACAAGGCTAGGTCCGCGGATACAGGTCCTTGTTGCTCCAAGATTGGGTTCGCCCATGCGAGGGCCTTGCCAGCGAGGAGGGAGATAATAAATGCCACTTTGGCCTCCTCGGAGGGGAAGAGATGAGGCCGTAGCCTAAAATGCACCGTGCATTGATTGAGAAATCCTCTACATGCTCTGGGGTCACTGTCGTAGCGAGGAGGAAGAGGCAGAGGAACTGAGGATCCGGAACAAACAGGGGGAGCAACAGGCAGTGGCACGGCAACAGCTTCAGGGGGAAGAACCGGGGGTGGAACAGCGAGTAGATCCAGGCGGACCAGGATAGAATTCACCGCCTCAAGGAGTTGATCCTGACGTGTGCGTAGGTCATGCATCTCTGTCTGAATCTTCTGTACTGGGGTCTTGGGCTGGCCAGCGGGTTCCATGGCCTGAGCGTACTGTGACCAGGTCACAGTCTAAGCAGAAGTAAATGGTAGACAGTATGCTTGGGTACCTGAAATAGTCCGGGCGGTGGCTGTGGCTTCAGCACGGATGGAGGCAGGTGCGGCAGGTGGCGCCAGACGTGGCGGGCAGTATCCGATGACACTTGACGTGGCAGAAGACACTTGACGTGGCAGAAGACACTTGACGTGGCAGATGGCACTTGAACGCGGGTAGGCACAGGAACAACACGGAATACAGGAACGGTAACAGGGCACGGGTAACAGCTGGAACGGGAGACACTAAGGAACCATTTGCGAGACAGACTGGGAAAGACTAACAACGCTCAGGCAAGGATTAGAAGGCCAGGGGCCTTCTTATAGACCAGGAAATCGTGGCAGTTGATGGTGATGACGATTTCCTAATTGCGCGCGCTGGCCCTTTAAGGCCGGGCGCGAGCGTGCGCGCGCACCCTACGGGATCCAGCCGAACGGAGCGGAAGTGAGCGCTGGCATCTCCTAGGAGGGAGACGGAGGCCAGCGCTCACAGATCCATGGCTGCGGGCGTCGGGAGGGGAGTAAACCCGACGGCCCGCGGCCATGGGCGCTACAAGGGCTAAGGGCTCATTCAGACGAGCGTAATACTCGTCCGTGTGCTGTGCATTGAAATAACTCACAGCACACGGACCCATTCATTTCATTGGGGTTATTCAGACATGCGTGTGTCCGTCGCGTTAAACTCACTGCATGCCCTATATTGGTGCGTTTTTGTACACCTAGTCTCCCATTGAAGTCTATGGGTGTGTGAAAACCACGGACAGCACACGCACGACATCCGTGTGCTGTCAGTGCTTAACGCATCAGTTACAAAGAAATGCAGAGAAATGTTAAAAAAAAACAAAAAAAAAAACCATTGTTACTCGCAAAGCCAATATGCAACGCACACGGACATGAAATATAGGAAGAATGCAGAGTTTTTTTACACACACAAATCTGACAAGCTTGTCTGAATGTAGCCTAACACTGCATAGCACAATAAAAGTCCTTTTATTCAGCAACAGATAGTCTAGATAATTCCTCTTGAACTAGTACATATGAAAAAGTTGACCCAGTACTAGTACTGGGAGAGAAAGTATTTAGATTATAAATATATATTGTTTAGCCTTGCTCCCACTCAAAGGGGACAAATGCAATAAGAGAAGTATATTACGAATTTGCTGTAGGAGTTGCCCTAGTACATAAGAAACTCCCAGCATTCACTGACAGCATGTGGAGGAAAGCTGGGACTTGTAGTTCCACAGCAGCTGGAGAGCCACAGGTGGTGAACCAATGCAGCTTGTACACCTTGCACAGGTACATTCATCCCTTAATAAGGAATATATCAACACTGCCACAACCAGGACATAGGACTGCCTTTTTTATGGCCTCTGGTACACCTGACATCACCATAGACCTTGATGGTTGACATCACTTTTGTCTTTTCAGCTCGCAAGCACATTACATCTCCACGTGGAAAGCTGGGCAGCTTAGCTCTAAGGTATCAAACTGCCCATTGGCCATAAAGGTTTACCTAATTGAATAGAGGAATCTTCATTAGTGTGACAACTTCTATGTCCCCAATGGGGCGATAGTGTACACACGGTTACAATATTTCTGCAGCAACATCTGGTGTCAGCTTAGCATCTCAATCACACAGAATATATTGTCAGGTCAAATGAATGGATGCATGCAGAGAATTGGCCCGAGGACCTCTCTGCTGCAAGACAGATGACCTATACATCACCACTCACCTACTGCCTTTACTTGGCCTCCGGATTGGCCGTAAAATTGGAATTATCTCAAAATTACCTAAATATTATTCCCAAAATAGATTCTGCTTTGACATTAACTTGGAGGGATCCAAAGTGCAAATGTTACCCGCCAACCGTGGAGAAGAGCCAAGTAGTGCGCTTAAGAAATGCAAAAGTTCACTGGGTACCAGCAAAGTTATTGTGGCATAAGGTACCTTCCTTGTTCCTCATACCTCGCTGCTTTTGGATTTCCTATCTTATGAGACTTAATGAGTGATTGAATTATGTGATTATGCCCATGATCAACCCCCCCCCCCCCCCCAGTAGCTCAATGTCTAAAATGGATTGCTTATCGATATTTAATCAACAATTTTATGAGAGGGCAATTTTTAAAAAAATCACGTAACATTTTTTTTAAATAAAAAAAGAGACCTTAGAGATTTGGGAAGATGAGTCCTATGAGGGACGGGGCACTATACAATAGGTCACCACTCAACTTATTCCACTATCACTTTTTCATCACATGACTCATTATGGATTTTCTTTGCTCAGTCTCCTGCTCTTGAGATATTCCAGATTGTCTTGTAGTTCTGTATCAGATACCAGTCATGGAATTTTAAAATCTCTAGATTATCACATGCCAGATTAAAAGAATTTAATTTGTTTTTTATTTAGTATACTGGTCCAAAAGCTCCTAAAACCTTTTTTTTTTTTTTGGTTGAAGTATTAGAATTCCATTCCTGAAGGATCCTTGATTACCTAGTATATCTACTTCTTTCTGTTTCATATCAGGACACCTGTTTTTTGTTTTTTTATACCTTACTCCATCCAATCAGTGTCATGCCTCGTACTGGGCCTAAGGGGCAGTGCATGACCCAAGAGTTCAAAGAACACAAAATAGACACGTCATGCCCCGCCTCCACAAGGCATAACAGTATCAGATTTACCTGGAGTGTTCCTTTAAGAATTTTCATAGGGTTCAATAGAAATCGATCTTAGCTGCTGACATAGGGACTTCTGCACATAGGAGAAGTCCTAGGCTGGACTCAAACAGGACGGAATTGTTGCATATTTTCCAAAATGGATTTTACATTGAAAAGGGTGAAATCCGCAGTAAACATCCAGTAAAGAATGAGAATGCTGATGAAAATGTTCAGTAGCACGTGGACAAGATTTTTTCAAATATCATCCACATGTCCTATCTTACCACGGATCACTGACGGGACTCGGCCGGCGCACACTGTCCTGTGCATGAAGCATTAGGAAGGGGCAGGGAGGCAGAATATAGACAAGGTGTTTGATAAAATGTCTCCCCTCATATTGTGATGGGGTACACTTTCTAATAAAGTCATGAAACCCTTTTAGTGTCATCCCTGCCTTCTATGTGAACTTACAATCACAACACATTTTTATCCACAGCGATACATTACGTGACATTCAGGTGCCATCCAGTGGCCTATGGAGCAAACTCTGTACATCCTCAACAGCTCAGTGATGGCACATGGAGCATGTATTGACTTATAAGCCCGATCCCCAAAAAATTTGAAGATGATGACGTGTTAAATGTCTCCTAAAGCCCTAAACGTGTGCATTCCCTTATTTATGAGTTCTTGGTTAGGAACAAATTTCCCTTCCCACCAATGCCCCGGTCAACAATTATTTTGTTATTATCACTGCTGCGTTTAACAATAAAAACGGAAAAACTTGTTTGCTGCTAAAATGATCACATGAGGGAAGGAGTAAAAATTAGGTCAACACCTGACTCAACCTTGAAGATGCCACGAGGGAAGCTGGAGGCTTTTGTTTTCAGAAGGATGAATAACATAGAAACAAGAGATGGATTCTAAGAGCAAATGGAGAGGGGGGTAAAAACACACAAAAATCTATGCAAGCCATAATTATCACTGCGCACATTATGCGTATGTATGTAAATATAAAAATAATAATATTAATTATTATTGTTAATAAAAAGTGTTGAGAAAAAAAACAAATGCAACCGAGTTTCCAAGAGCAAAACACATTTGTAAAGAGTTATTTTGAACTATAAAAATATATATATTATTGCTCTTAGATGCCAGTTTCCCCTTGGGCTACTCACACATTCTTCATACACGCTGGGAATTGCAAGGCAGCATTGAGAGGATTAATACAGATCCCCAGCTCCTCACCCTGAGGCTCTATACTCAGACGTCTATCTGTCCTTAGGAGAGGTTAGGGGTTGAAGCTAAAATATGCAAACAACAGACTCATTTGAGTAGCGTTCCCTGCTTTCTCCCCCCAAAACTTTTTTTGATCTCTGCAGAGAAGCGAAATTATATTTTTGTTTTGTAGTGGGTTTATATAATCCTGTGCATGTTCCTGGGGCCTGTGAGGACTGGAGTACTACTCAGATGTTTGTGGCCTATTCAGACATGTAGCGGCTCAACATGTTGCATCTTTTAAGTGTATTTACAATACTGATCCTTTGTTTAAAGGCCACCTAAAAAAAATATATATGTAACCAGCATTTATGTATAAATACAGTAATAATGGAAATGGCTGAAGGGCTATTGTAACAAGACATTTATGGCATATACAGTATATATATAAAAAGTCTAATAAGTGACTGTGACCCCCAGCTATGGGGAGAACATGGGTCTCATATCATCCGTCAAGCTATCTGTTGACAAGGCAGAAAGCAAAAGCAGGAAGAGTCGTCTAGTCTTTACTTTGCGGCTGCCTCCAGGCGGCTTCTTATGCACACAAGGGGTAAGACCTATCAGATTTACATGATATTTTTGGATATATTTGCAGACACAGCACCACTCAAGTCTATAGGCTGTGTCTGGTATTGCAGCTCAGGCCCCTGAGGCCTCTTTCCCACACAGTTTTTGTCTGGCGTTTTTCACCGCATGTAAAAACGCCAGCATTTTTTTTTTAAACGTTACATGCATTTTTTTATGGCGTTTTCCATGCGTTTTTGTTTTTTTTAATTTAGGGTCATTTTGTACAATAGTTTTACAAGTTTTATAAAGAAGCTTATAGAAGCCAGAGCAATCTGCGTTTTAAAAAAAATCCCACTGAACCGAAAAAGGCCACAAACGGTAACACGGTGTATGTAGACCTTTCAATATTTCACTATAGACTTTATAAGTAACATCTGCCCCAATGTTTTTTTACTTAAGAGAAAAACTGTGAAAAATGGCTATGAAAACCACACGAAAAACGCAGCATAATGCTGTAGGTGTGTTAATCCAATGGAAAAAAAAAATCTGAGCCATTTTTGGAAACTCATACAACCTTTTAAAAAAAAAACAAAAAAAAAAAACACTTGCCCAAATTTCGGAACCCACTTTTGAGCAAGTCTATGCAGCCTATTAGTTCTAGACATCATTGGGGGTTCCTGCGGCAAATTTATGGCATATGCAATCAATAAATGTGGTGGGAAAACACTTTTTTGCACTGAAATCCACATAAGGCAGCATATGAAGCAACCGCCTATTTGATTTGTCCTGTACTCAATATCACATCACTGGCATATCTTGACAATATTTTGCAGCCACATCGTCCAACAGGACCTTGAAATACAGGTCAGTCATGTCAGTTTAGGCACATTGAGGGGTTGTCTCACGAAAACAACCCCCATCCATATGCCCTTTTAGGGCACATGGCTGTCATAGAAGGGTCTCCAGACCACCAACTTTGAGCCGGAGCTACTCTGGCAGACCCATCATACAAGTCTTCTGCCTAGTACATGGCCTTGCAATAGGCATAACACAGTAGATCTGTTTACCCCGGAGTGTTCCTTTAAGGCACAAATGACCATGCAATATGCATTCTTATACAATAAAATGAAAATTCTAAAATAAATAATAATGTTGGTCTGAAAGGGAAAGCAAGAAGGATTTTAGTACTTTCCAGGGAAATAATTTTTCTACATATCCCACTACAGAATGCATCCCTACATTCAGATGCAGAATCAGGGTTTTGTTAAATATCCCCCCCCCCCCCCCATGAAATAAAAATTCTCAATATTTTACTACATAAAAATTACAATTTTCCTTGGGTCCTTGGGTTATAAAAACGGGTAAATAAAGCAGGAAGAAAACCAAACCGTGAATATCGACCTTGTTTAAGATTATTCCCGGGAGTAAAAATAAAAAAAATAAATGGACATACCCCTGACAGCTTCTAACCAAAGCTTGGTAAAGATGAATTGATTTATCAATTAGCCCCTTCAGCCTCATCTGGCCGCAGGGAAAGTGTTTAATTCAAGTAACGACAATACGCTGCGTGTGAAGAGATGTGCAGAGTTATGGGCTCGTATGGACAGCAAGGAGAGAAATCCATAGCTTCTGAATTTCTAACATATATAGCGGTGAGCAAATACCAAATAATTGGATGATAGCAATTTGCATTATATAAGGTTTTACCGAAATCTCTTACATCATGTAGTGGGAACAAAGGGGTGGCATACTATAGAGTAAAGCTATGCATCTGCTAGGAGGGCCTTGGAGATAGCAAATGGCATAAAACTGGGCCCCCATTAGGTGGAAGCAACCTGTGGGGGAAAACAAGGGCGTGGAATTGGCCCAAGTGTGATGGAAGGTGGGGGGGGGGGGATAAACATCGGTTCCTAGATCTGTCCCAGGGGGCCGTATGATCTTTGCTATGGGGTCCCCCTCTTTTGGGTACACCACTGAGTGGGAATATGGATCCTTTGCATTGGTTGAGTTGGGACAGTAAGCTGTGGGGTATAAAGCTGGATATTCATTCACTATTGGGATGCTTGGTCTAATTGTTGCATATATCATCTACAAGTATTTTCTGTTGTTTAATTGCCATGATTGTAGTGTTTAATCAGCAACAGGCAAGAAAAACGGGTTGGAAATGTATTATTTTAGTAACATACAAATAACGATAATCATTGACAAATACAGTCACCTTAAGAAACTTCTGATCTTCACGCTTAAACCCAAAAGGACATATGGCCTTTGAAGCAAAATAATTCCCTGGTTGTTTACCTCAAGGTCACCCCTTAGGTTCACGGTAGGAAGGACAGATGAAACACGTAGTCAAATAGGACAAAAGAAAGTCAGACAGGACAGAATTTGGGGGTCTCTAGCAAGGTTCATAGATCCAACAAGTCTGAATCCTATTCAATGATGCAGGCTAAGGTCGAAATACAGAAAGGAGTAGAACAATAGGCAACAGGTGCACAAGGTAAACTATACCGTTGTACAGAATGAGGAGCATGCAGCAATGAATCTGGAATTGCACAACTGGTAAAAAAAAAAAGATATTGATGCAAGAAAACGGACTGTGGTGGCGATGAACACATGAGCCCAAGAAGACAAAGATTGTGGGCCTGTACTCTAGTACCCTGGCGGACAGTTTACATATAGTATGAATCTATACAAAAGTTGATAAATTGTGTAAATACAAATCGAAATACTTTGCATTCACAATTCCGCAAGCTTCAGAGCTGACATCTACCAGCATCTCTTGCTGTCTCAATGTCTGCACAGAGCTTGTTCTAAAGATTTGCATCCTGGAAGGCGCAGTCCTTACATCACGCTCCAAGCAATTATCATAGCAGAATATGCATCTAATTTTAAAATTATAGTGTTAGTACTTCTGCTAATTGTGCAGTAGCAATCGTTAATCCCCATACTAAACAATCATTGCTCTCTGTTTTCAGGCAGCAAACGAGCGCTGATTGACAAGCTGTATTGTCGATCGGCACTAGTTTTAAAGGCGGTTAACACGGGCGGCATCTGTCCGTGTAAAACCACCTCAAAAGATGTGATCAGCCGATTACTGATTCATCGGCTGATGTTTGCCCCATTTACACAGGGCAATGATCACTGACCTTTGTAAAAGGGCCGTAAAGTGCAGGAAAATCAGTTCAGAGACAGAGCCTGGCAGTTCTTGGTCATGTTAGCATCAGCGAGATTGTAAATGTGTTTGTAAAAAAATAAATCCAGTATCAGCACAAACCAATAAACTGAGAAGTCACCTGTCCTGAATGTTCCAGATTATAAGTATTTCACAGCATCTCCTTTTCACTGAAAACCAGTCAAAAGTAAAATAATGTTGAAATTAAGCTTTTTTTTAATGCAAAACGTTAATGCAGTTATTACAGCGATGAGTCATTAATAACACCAGGTCGCCATCCTCTCTGCAGAGAGTAGATCAGAAAATATATAATAGAACTCAATGGTGGCTGCACTACAAACACACACAGAAGGTATCAATCCGCTCCAGGCAGAATCCGTTCACAAAGACTTTTTAGAACAAAAGGACTCTGTAAATGTATTTAAAAAAAACACAGCTTATGGGGAAATTTGCTCGCATTGATTCACTGCGCCTTAGGGCACTGCAGGAGTTTCGTTTCCATCAAACAGACCTGCCTAAGGGGTAAGATGACCCATCGTAAACAATACCATCCCCCATATATTGTAATATCAGGGCCTTGGTAAACACATATTACATTAAGAACATAAAAATGAAATAGTGTGAATGTGTGCACGTGCATACATGTCAGGTATAAAGATTAGATTGTAAGCTCCTGTGGGACAGAGACCAGCGTCGATGTATGCATTCTGTGGAAAGCACGGAGTAATATTTAGACTATAACACAGCATAATCATACCTCCCAACTTTAAAATATCGCAAAGAGGGACAATTTATTTTCTTTTAAGCCACGCCTCTAAACCTGCCCTATCCCCACCCACACACAGCCGGTTCAGCCCACACAGTATCATGCTTCCATAGTGCCTCCTGTAGGTACAATACAGTACAGTACAGTATAATACCAAATACACAGTATAATGCCCTCTAGCTGCCACCATACAGTAGAATGCCCCCATAGAGTATACTGACCCATAGATGCCCCCATACAGTATAATGCCAACATAGATGCCCCCATACAGTATAATGCCAACACAGATGCCCCCATAAAGTATAATGCCAACATAGATGCCCCCATACAGTATAATGCCAACACAGATGCCTCCATACAGTATAATGCCAACACAGATGCCCCCATACAGTATAATGCCAACACAGATGCCCCCATACAGTACAATGCCAAAACAAATTCCCCTATACAGCATAATGCCCCATAGCTGCCCCCATGCAGCATAATGTCCCCATAGCTGCCCCATACAGTATAATGCACCCTTATCTGTCCCTAGTGCCAGTGTCCTTGTAGATAGTGCCCCTGTCTATGTAGATAGTGCCACACCCCCTTGAAGATAGCGCCATTGGGACTCCCTCTAGGAGCGTAATCCTTAGTCAGATCATAGGCCGGGTATTTCGCTCCTAGAGGGAAGTCCTAATGTCACTGTCCATATATGGACTGTGACGTTAGTGGCTACTCCTTGAGCGGAATCCCCATTGCGAACTCTGGTTGGGGATTCCGCTCCATGAGGAGCCCCTGACGTCAATGTCCATATATGGACAATAACCTCAGGGGTTTCCTCTAGGAGCGGAATCCCGAGCCAGATCAGCAGCAACGGGGATTCCGCTCTAGGAGTATCCACTGACTTCACTGGCCATATATGGACAGTGACATCAGGGCTTCCACGAGCACAGCGCTTAAAGTAGCGCTGTGCCCGGGGAGTCCTTGGCGATTGGAGGAGCTCCCTCTGCTCCACCGCTTTGAACTAATTCTGAAGCAGGGAGCTGGTGGTTCCCTGCTTCAGAACTGAGTTCAACTGTATCTGCGTCCTGAGGACGCAGATACAGTTGACAGCGGGATATACCCCCGGCCACCCGGGACAGCGGGCCACTGCCCGGACGGTTGGGAGGCATGTATAGCCTATGGCAGAGCACGGAGATACCTCCCTGCTCTGTTATAGCATTTCAATAGTATCTGCGTCCAAAGGATGCAGATACTATTGAGCATGGCGTCACTACCGCTGTAGCAGCAATAGCTGCTGCTAGCAAGGCCTCCGGCCCCGGGGACCCCTGCCGCCGGGCGGCTCAGGCCCCCGTAGCAGCCATCATGGCTGCTACAGCGGTAGTTGCGCCACTGGAGTAAGGGCTATTCATTGACGGTTTTAGTCATGGTTTTACTATACCTCATGAGTATTCCTCAAAGTTGTTGTTGTCCGACAACTTGAAGTCTCTCAATGACAATGTTGATGTAGCACGAAAAAAACATTGCGAAAGAAGTTGAATTAGGTAGAATGGCTGGCTCCCCTCTTGGAGCCCCCATATTCTAACCTGAGGGTCCCTTCCCTTGGTTTGGTCCCTAAAAAAGAACGAGGTAGTTTTAGACTCCTATATCATTTATGCTTTCCTTGTGGGGCATCAGCCAACGATGAGATTCCAGAGAAGATACGATGGTTTGATGTCGCGGTTCAATTGGTGCGCGTCGCGGGCTGGGACGCTTTGTTGGCGAAGTCGGATATTGAGGCTACATTTCGCTTGCTACCTGTTCATCCAGACTGTTTGCACTTATTGGGTTGTTGTTTGGATAGTTGTTTCTATGTTGACATGTGTTTGACCATGGGCTGTTCAATATCCTGTAGTTACTTTGAGAGGTTTAGTTTGTTTTTGGAATGGGTACTCCGTTTTGAGTCTGGTTACTCTTCTGTCATCCACTATTTGGATGATTTTCTTTTTGTAGGTCCCAGAGATTCTTGTCTGTGTGGTTACTTGTTGAAGGTTTTTCGACACATGATGGCCCGTTTTGGTGTGCCAATTTCTGAGAACATGGAAGGTCCGGTCCGTCTACTGTTTTGTCTTTTTTGGGTATCCAAATTGACCCAAACCTCATGGTTTTTTGGCTGCCGGATGATAAATTGGCATGTTTGGTGTCTCAAATTGACCAGGTGGTCGGGTCAAAGAAGGTAATGTTGAAACAGTTGCAATCCTTGCTGGGTCTGCTGATATTTGCTGGCCGAATTATACATATATGGGTAGAGTTTTTTCGAGGCTTCCTGGCTACTAGGAGTGTGCAACGTTCGGATCATTTTATCCGGGTGACAGCCAGCATGCGTAAAGATTTTGTTGCATGGCAGTCCTTTTTGATTTCTTTCAATGGGCGCACGCAGTCTGTCAGGAAATAGAAGTTTCTAATGTGGATTTCCAGTTATTCACAGATGCGGCTGGGAGTGACGGTTTTGGTGCGATATTGGTGCAGGCCTCCCTGCCTGGCTAGTTTTTTTGAGCTTGGTCTGACAAAAATGTTACTTTGTTGGAACTTTTTCCTATTATTGCTGCGGTTGAGCTATGTGGTCATGAGATGGCCAATAGACTAATTTGTTTTTGGACAGATAATATTTAGGTAGTTCACACCGTGAATGGCTTAGGGTATGTTCACATGGCTTAGCAAAATACGTCTGAAAATACGGAGCTGTTTTCAGGCGAAAACAGCTCCTGATTTTCAGACTTTTTGTAACTACTCGCGGCATATTTTACGGACGTTATTGGAGCTGTTATTCAATGGAGTCAATGAAAAACGGCTCCAAAAACGTACCAAGAAGTGACATGCACTTCTTTGACGCGGGCGTCTTTTTACGCGCCGTCTTGACAGCGACGCGTAAAATAACACCTCGTGGGAACAGAACATCGTAAAACCCATTGAAAGCAATGGGTACATGTTTGTAGGCGTAATGGAGCCATTTTTTCAGGCGTAATTGGAGGCGTAAACCGCCAGAATTACGTCTGGTAACAGTGCGTGTGACCATACCCTTATAATCTGGTTCATTGCCAGTGTTGGCTCTGTTGCATTATTTAGTGTTGAAGTGTTTACATTTTAATATATGGTTTCGTGCTAAACATGTTCCTGGTGTTTGTAAGAAGATGGCTGATGCTTTGTCTCGTTCACAGATGTCGGTTTTCTGGGAATTGCGTCCGCGTTTGGAGAGGGAAAACCCCCTTCACTTATGTGCCCTGGTAGAGGACAATTTGTGAGTCTTTTAATGGGTTCTATTGTTCCAGCTACATGGAAGAGCCATTGTAGAGCGTGGGGTTTGTGGTTAGAGGTTGCTAGTAATAATTTTCCTGTGGATGATAGCCATCATTGGGATTTCACCTTGGATTTCCTTGAGCATTTGCGCCGCGGTGGCAGCAGTGCCACTACGGTTGGCAGACATTTGGCCGGCGTGGCTTTTACGCTTCAGTTGTGGGGTGTCACGGATGTCACGGTGCCGCCCAGCACCGTTAGGGCAGGTGGACTTTCTTTTTCGGACGTGGCGGTAGATCAGGATTGCTTAAAAAAAAATTGGGGTTCGTAATTCCAAAAAGGGAGAAGGGGTTCCTGGTTGTCTATTGGCAAGATCGGGGGCCCACTTTGCCCAGTGGTTACAGTTTCTGAGTTTTTGAGGATACTGTTTTTGTTACATGCAAATTCAGTCCCCCTTACGCGTTCTCAATTAAATTCAGTTTTTAAATTATGTTTACGCCATTTGGTGTTGCCTGCACAGGGGTTAGGAACGCATTCCTTCTGTATAGGTGCAGCCACCAAGGCGGACGCTTTAGGGCTAGACGACAACACTGTAATGTGATTGGGTAGATGGAGTTCTAGCAGTTTAGGTCTTATGTCTGCCCTGGATTTAGTAGTCAATGGACAATGATGCTGTCAAATGCGAACCATGGAGATTAGTTTTTAATTTGTTTCTATTCTTTAGGCATTTCGGCATTCTTTATTTTACTTGTTTTATTGTTTTTCTTCGGCAGAACCAGGCAGGCCCTAGATTTGGATCCTAGGGCACTCATATGTGCATTGGGCCGCTATTCGTGCAGCGTGGCGACCGCTTGGTGCTAAATAGAGTTTGGCGCATGGTGACGTTCGATGGCACGGATTCAGGGGATTGCGGCGTGTACAGCTGCTGCCAAAAATCATGTCACTTAGCAGGGATACGACGTCACCTGTGTTCGTTGGCATCACAGGTCTTGGAAGAACGGGAAAGTGAATAAAGCCTTAAAGCGGATTTAAGTTATGTTTATTAAACAATAAATTGTTATATAATAAAGCTGTGGCCACTTCCACTTTACCATACAATGAGTTTTGGTTGAAGAGAACGGTGAAATAGGTCCTGGGCAGCATGGTTCTCAGGTTTCTGAATATCCTTGCAGTCCTATACAGGAGAGGTGTTATTGCAAGGAGGGGAAAGTCGTAAAAGCTGCTGTGGAGGAGGAGAAAGACCGACTGCTTTGGAGCTGGAACTGAGGAGCCCGAGTTCGACTGGTGAAGACCGATCTCGTAAGCATTCGTCGTTGGGCCTGGGGTGACGACAGTACCTAAAGAGCGAGCAGGGGTGGCGTGTGAGGCCCCAATGTCTAGATAGCTGGGTTGGGCGGTGAAGTGTATGTAGCAGAGACAAAACCCAAAATAGTCAGTGCAGTGGCCAGCAGTAGTGCAAGACTAAGGCGAGAGTCGGTCTACGTGGAGGCTTATAGGGGCTATTTACAAAGCAGCCACCACAATTTTTTATTTTTTTTAAGAAGTTTTTTTTATTTTCAATTTAACAAATAAACAAAAAACAGTTACAAATGTGTTTCCCCTCACACTGCCCACAATTAATACCACCCAGGAAAAAAAAGCCCATAACTCTCACTCTGATCCTCAGATCTTCTCCCAAAAAAAGAGAAGCAATACAATCTATGTGCTGCACACTTGTGTAGAGTGAACATGATCAGGAGCAAGAGTGTCCTTATTCACTGACAGCAAGCAAAGATCTTGAAAAGTAAACTATTTTAAGATTAAAGCTGACCTGATGCAGGATAACAGTTAATCGCCGGACCTGCGGCCAGCCATATATTTCCCCTGCAGCGACCGCTACAGGCGATATGTAGTATTAGACGTCAGCCACTCAAATTACTGGCTATTCATATCATGCATGGACTAGTCAGGTCCTCCAGAGCAAGAGCCAATCTTTGTTAGCTGCTCTATACTCTGGCTAATAGAAGGAAGTGGTCCTGGGCAGGGTAGTCCCCCTCTATGCCACCCATATGTCCGAATAGGGCATATGGAAGGGCTTAGCCAATTTAGTAACAACTAAGAACGTAAATAATATCCTGAGATGGTTTTGACCGAAGAAACAAATCTCCATTGCTTAGATATGATCGGTTACGTAACATAGACATAATAATAACTGACACTTTCCGATGGCAGCTATCATTATGTGTATGGGCCCCTATGCAAACCGAGACACGGTCCTAATAACCTTACTGGAAAAAAACCAAAAACAGGTTGCAGAAAAGATAACATTTCACCCAGAGGAGATATGTGAATACTCAGCAAAGAGATGAGGTTCTGAACCAGAAAACAATGGATTAGAGAGCCCCCCCCCCCCCCCCAACTTGCCGAGCTCTTGTGGGGAATGATACCAGTTCAATGTACAGAGGCAGATGTTAAAGAATTTTAAACTAAAGTTTCAAGGGTGTTTGAAAGAGCCGGAGAAGAGAATCACACGCTTGTGATAATGGGTTGATCCTCTGAAGCAGTTATCTCTGCAGGAATCTAACAAGACCCGCTGGTTACGCCATGATGGCTCCTATCAGCGATCAGGTACCAGAGAGATTTTCGCTCCCACACACAGCTTGCTGCTTTTTCCCGATAGCTTGATGGAACTGGATTATAAGATCTGCAACTTTCTGCATTATTAAAGGCAACAAACATACCCCAGTTACGCATGAAGCCTGTCTTACCTTTGATGGCCGGTGGAATGATGAATATTATATTAATGTAGTTATTATGCCTCCAAAGAAGGACAGCTCTGGGAAGAATTGGTTTGTGTAACCCAGCAATATATGCTTCACTGATCTTTACACAATGCATAAAGATATTTGCTGTCACTGGACAGATGTCTTAAGCTGGCAATAGACATTAAGATTTCCCACTTGATAGAAGAGTTCATATTTATTTTTGTAACCAGAACGTAAGGAAGGAGGCGCCCAAGATGCACATGCACTTTTTCCGGGCAATAGTAAAGTAAACTAGGCAATCATTTTCCTAATGGATTCAGATTGGTTGTGATCGGTAACTACTGCTCTTTTCTCTATAGCGTTTCGATTCCAAGCAATGTTCAAGAGATCTGCTTGGTTCCAGTGGACGGAACCAAATAGTGCCAAAGTTCTATAGTTTAAGGGTATGTGCACACACACTAATTACGTCCGTAATTGACGGACGTATTTCGGCCGCAAGTACCGGACCGAACACAGTGCAGGGAGCCGGGCTCCTAGCATCATAGTTATGTACGATGCTAGGAGTCCCTGCCTCGCTGCAGGACAACTGTCCCTTACTGTAATCATGTTTTCAGTACGTGACAGTTGTCCTGCAGAGAGGCAGGGACTCCTAGCATCGTACATAAGTATGATGCTAGGAGCCCGGCTCCCTGCACTGTGTTCGGTCCGGGTCTTGTGCCCGAAATACGTCCGTCAATTACGGACGTAATTAGTGTGTGTGCACATACCCTAAAACTCAAGCAATGTTTTTTTTTAGGATTCTTCTTGAGATTGGCTGAAATGAGATAAGAGGTCAAACCCAAGAAATTCCTTTGTTTCTGGCATTTCGGTAGTTGCGTCCTGTACGATAGAAGCAGAGAGTTCCCAGACTTCCGCTGTTACTAATGTGCTGATACATAGTTTCTCAGATGCAAATCCTATGCAGGGCTGGGGCTTCAGGCCGTATTTACGCATAACGGTTGGGTAGCAGTTTCTGTCATGATTTTCGTAAAACCATGGAAAAAAAACACACTGTGGGGAATATACATCAAAATTAATGCAAAGAAATAGTGGAGTTGTTTCCCATGGCAACTAATCAGCTTTTACCCTTTAGTTTTCAGCGACCCTTTAGAAAATAATAGCAGTGGCCTAATTGGTTACCATGGGCAATAACGCCACTTTTCCTTTGCACCAGTTTTGAAACATCTCCCCCACAGATTGCAAAAAACAAACAAAACCGTGACTCAACAACATGTAAATAAGGGTATGTTCACACGATTAACAAAATTCGTCTGAAAATACGGAGCTGTTTTCAAGGGAACACCACGTTTTTTGAGCAACTCGCGTATTCCGCGGCGTTTTCACGGCCGTTTTTGGAGCGGTTTTCAATAGAGTCTATGAGAAAACAGCTCCAAAAACGTCACAAGACGTGACATGCACTTCTTTTGACGAGCTGTCATTTCATGCACCGTATTTTGACAGCGACGCGTAAAATGACAGCTCGTCTGCACAGAACTTCGTAAGACCCATTGCAAGCAATGGCAGATGTTTGCCGACGTATTGGAGCCGTCTTTTCAGGCGTAATTTGAGACGTAAAACTCCTCCATTACGTCTGAAAAGAGGTCTTGTGCACATAGCCTAAGGGTTCTGGCACATTTGAGAGAAAATATATCAGGAACAAGGGGACAACTAGTAATGTAGTGGGAATAAGGTGCTGAAAGGTCATGTGTACCAGTGCTGGGTACTAACACAAACAATATTTAGATACAGGACTAGGGCAGCAAATAATCTTTCCCTTGGGTAAAGGAAAGCCAAGCTACGCTTCGGGGGGCATCTGTGGCTGACACACACGGTCCTGGGGGCATCTGTGTGGCAGGCACGGTCCTGGGGGCAACTGTGTGGCAGGCACGGTCCTGGGGGCATCTGTGTGGCAGGCACGGTCCTGGGGGCATCTGTGTGGCAGGCACGGTCCTGGGGGCATCTGCGTGGCAGGCACGGTCCTGGGGGCATCTGCGTGGCAGGCACGGTCCTGGGGGCATCTGCGTGGCAGGCACAGTCCTGGGGGCATCTGCGTGGCAGGCACAGTCCTGGGGGCATCTGCGTGGCAGGCACAGTCCTGGGGGCATCTGCGTGGCAGGCACAGTCCTGGGGGCATCTGCGTGGCAGGCACAGTCCTGGGGGCATCTGCGTGGCAGGCACAGTCATGGGGGCATTTGTGTGGCAGGCACGGACATGGGGGCATCTGTGTGGCAGGCACGGTCATGGGGGCATCTGTGTGGCAGGCACGGTCATGGGGGCATCTGTGTGGCAGGCACGGTCATGGGGGTATCTGAGGCAGGTATATAGTTTTTAGGTCATTTATGGCTTACTTTGGGGTAAAAAAAAAAAGTTATTTTTTAAAAACGTGACTTCTACTTGCCAACATGGGATTGGATCCCATCAAAGGAGAGCAGAAAAATCTATAAGTCTTTACAAGGAGGTGTGAAGATACTGGATTCATAATTGTATGTGGTTATTGCAGTGTAGCTTATTAATATATAATCACACAAATGCAATTTTCTCTCCAGAAATATAATTTATAATACAATGTAGCTGTCACTTCACGTTTCCGCCATACATTTAGCGTGCACGCCAGGAAATCTCCCGACTTATACGCTAGAGCGTCCCTTATGCCTCCGTCTGGCCGGTATACGTTAGTATACTACCAAAAAGAATAAAGTATGGAATAGATGACAGATACCACTGTACGGCATTCGTCACCAGCCTCCATTAAACGTACGTTTTCAGTTTTAATATGCCAAGAAACAGCGAATTGTCACTTATTTAAAAAAAAACGTGCAGTTCAATGGGTCCCAGATGCGATGCGTCTCCTATCGTATGCGTTAAATGGAGGCCATTAACGTGATGTGAACAGAGCCTAAACCTTACATAATAATTTTTTCCAGATTCTTGATGAGGCTACCCGCAGCTTGTCAATTTTTGTAAGACACTGCCCTCTGGTGTATTCCTGTTTGAAGCAAAACCTTTTTTTATTTTTTACCTGGTAGAAGCACCTGAAGGGTCATTCAGCTTGATTTTGTGATTTGCAGAGACCTGAACACTGAAGCCCCCAGGTCTGTTTCTGGCTTGTATTGTTGGTGCCTTCACTATTATGCCTGGAAAACACCAAGCCGTGTTATTATGTGCTGTCTGCAGCAATTTGCATCAAAGACCGTTCTGTCCAGGAATTGTATTTAACTGTCTCCAAATTAGCAAGGAAGGCAGGAGGAGGCTGCTGTGCATTGTTCTAAGGTTTCATGCTGTAACAACAGAAATGATCAGTTCATATATATATATACTCTTTATTGTTACTCCCAATCTCACATATTGCACTGCAGTCAAATGTTTGGGCAAGAGAATTTCCCCTTAGGCCCCATGCACACGGCCGTGCCCGTAACCATGGGCCGCGATTGAGGGCACGGCTGGCCGTCGACGGCCGCCCGCATTTTTGGCCCGTGCTCCCATACTAAGTATCTTTTGCCCTACACTTCTACGGCCCGGACACCTTCCCTTCCACGGTCGTGTGCAAGGGGCCTTACATAAAAAACAAAACACTGACTATAGGTCCTTGTGTTGTCCTATTCAGCAGTTTCTTAGTCTTCATGCACACGACCGTGCCCGTAATTATGGGCACGGCCGGTCGCAAATAGCCGGCCGTTTTTACGAGCCGTGCTCCTATTGTAAAGTATAAGTGCACGGTCCGTAAAATAATAAAATAGGACACGTCCTATTTTTTTCGGCAGGTTTCTACGGCACGGACACCCTCCCGTAGACATACGGCCATATAAATTGTCAGGGATCATTACCATGTATATTGTTTGAAAAATATTATCCTTACACATATATATATATTCAGTATATTGCACAAAGAGATTGGATTCATGGAACACAAAGAGCCTGCATAACACGCCTATGGAAGACACCGCCCCCTGGAATGCAAAGAAGAATGTACAGAAGAACTTACAGCTGAGAAGCCAAGGGGGGCTTAAGCACGTCCCACATCTCTAGGGAGGGGGCATGTGTCTGTTTCTGTGTTTCTTTGTTCTGAATAAAGTTCAGTTCGCTTCCTGTCTGATCTGAGGAAAGCTGTGTGCCAACATCTCTGGCTGGTTTACTTCTTTCCAGGCATGCCTTCAGCTTTCAATTTACAGAGGTGGTTATTCGGTGTGAAATAACAGGGGGAAGGAAGCTACCCTGAAATACGGACCTGACAAAATGAATGGGCGCGTAATTACGGGGCATGTTACGGTCGTGAGCATGGGACCTTAATGTGTGCTAGATGTGGGTCCCAGCAATGGGACCTGCACCTACGTGGAAAACGGGGTTCTCTCAACCCCCGCTATGCCTGGTGGAGCGGGCGCTGGCTGCCATATCCAGGTGGGGTGTGAA
This sequence comes from Rhinoderma darwinii, assembly GCF_050947455.1. Taxonomy (NCBI): domain Eukaryota; kingdom Metazoa; phylum Chordata; class Amphibia; order Anura; family Rhinodermatidae; genus Rhinoderma; species Rhinoderma darwinii. Next base: position 90,465,401 of record NC_134695.1, read on the forward strand.
TGGAGAACGCAGTTTCCAAAACTCCCATAGAACAGGATGGAGGGAGCCGCGGGCATGCCTGACCAACTTGGCCAGCAGTTGACTCACCAGGCGGGAACTAAGTCAGAGATGAAATCGGATGCAGAAAATCCGCACCAAAACCGCAGATAAACGCAAGTAATTCCGCACTAAGTTTGGGTTCCCACAGTGCAGATTTTGCATGGTTTTTTTTTTTTTCAGCCAAAACAAGGAACGGAACCCAAAACAGAAGAAATATATAAAGAAAGGGCTTATAGGTCTGCTCTACTGGATCCAATTCTAGTTTTGGCTAAAAAAAAACAACAAAAAACCCATGCAAAATCTGCAGCAAATCTGCACTGTGAGAACCCAACCATAACATTGTGGGGGTTTTTTTTTAATGCGTTTTTAGCTGCGGTTTTCACACGGTGACGTGAAAATAGGAGCAGATTTTATGCTGAGGATTTTGGTGCAATTTGTTTTAATAATCTTGTCAGATACAATTCTGCGCCGGAAACACAAGATAAACTGACGTGCTGCATATTTTAAAATACGCACCACAGATCAATTAACCTGCGGAAAAATTCTAAAATGTGTAGATGAGATTACTTGACATCTTAGGGTATGTGCACACACACTAATTACGTCCGTAATTGACGGACGTATTTCGGCCGCAAGTACCGGACCGAACACAGTGCAGGGAGCCGGGCTCCTAGCATCATAGTTATATATGACGCTAGGAGTCCCTGCCTCGCTGCAGGACAACTGTCCCGTACTGTAATCATGTTTTCAGTACGGGACAGCAATTCCACGGAGAGGCAGGGACTCCTAGCATCGTACATAAGTATGATGCTAGGAGCCCGGCTCCCTGCACTGAGTTCGGTCCACTACTTGCGGCCGAAATACGTCCGTCAATTACGGACGTAATTAGTGTGTGTGCACATACCCTTACTTGCATTGCTAGTGCTGTATAAGGCCGGATTCACACGAGCGTGTGCGTTTTGCGCGCGCACAAAAACGTGGCATTTTGCGCGCGCAAAAGGTCCATAACAGCTCCGTGTGTCAGCAGCATATAATGCGCGGCTGCGTGATTTTCTTGCAGCCGCCATCATTATGACACTGTTTGTATGTTTGTAAACAGAAAAGCGCGTGGTACTATTCTGTTTTCATTCATAGTTTTTACTGCTGTTGCGCGAATCACGCGCGTCACACGGAAGTGCTTCCGTGTGCTTCGCGTGATTTTCACGCACCCATTGACTTCAATGGGTGCGTGATGCGCGAAAAACGCACAAATATAGGACAGGTCGTGAGTTTTACGCAGCGGACACACACTGCGTGAAAATCACGGACTGTCTGAACGGCCCCATTGACTAACATAGGTCCGTGCGAGGCGCGTGAAAATCACGCGTGTTGCACAGACGTATTATACGTTAGTCTGAATAAGCCCTTACACTGTGGAAAAGACTCGCAGCAGGTCCGCACGTAATATGCATCGCGTGCATGTGGTCTAATGTCACGTAAAGACACGGCAACTTTGTCGCTGTTTTTACACCCTTTTTAATGTGCCCCCCATTGTCCTAATGAACGCAAAATATCCCCATACAGTAGTGTCAACAAACGCACAGCATGAGGGAATTGTGCAATTTGGCGCCAAATTTTTGAAGGCGGAGCGCGTCACATAATACATATCTTGATGCATACTGGCCCGGCGGATGCCAAAAAGACACTCACTGGGATCTGTCCGATAAGTGTGGACCTATGGATATAGTTCGCGAATGCGGCGGTAGCATCTAGCGAATGTAATGCAAAAACGATATGTATATCTGTGGAAAAAAAAATAAAAAATCTGTCAGATATGACAAAATAAAAAACGGCGCGCATATTTCCAAAACCGCGCGCATTGCTTGCGCCAATTTTATGATGCGCCACATTTTTGATAAATGTGTCTTAAGCTGCGTTCATGGGTTCAACACGACCTATTTAATTACTGAATTACAACATTTCCCTCCTTTTTTTATACAGAAACCTTGGTATATGGTGGCCACTGAGGCAGCCGCCATATATACGGTGTATATAAATATATATTTGGATACGCTCCTCATTCCACATTAAATATTCACATTTCGCATTTTTATATAACAACATTTTCCTCACAAAGTTCAGAGAATAAGAAAACAAGATGGAGATTACACCTGACAGAAACACTCACCTGCTGCATCCTCACAGCTGGGCCTTTTTTTTTTATCAATTAGGAAACTTTATTGACACACTGGAAAACACAACACTGGAAGCAAACATAGGGACACCTATGGAAACCGACTCTATGTATTCTTTATATGTGGAAATACATTTAGAAAACAATAAGATTTTACCCAAATTTTTCTTAACCGCTTGCTGCAGCAACCATTTTTCGATTTGAAATTTTTTGTTTTTTCCTCTCCGCATTTTTTGCGGGACGAGTTATAGCTTTAAACGGCACCATATAATTTACTGAAAAATGGGGAAAAAATAATATTTGTGGGGTGGAATAGAAAAAATACGGAGATTCCTCCATTGTTTTGGGAATTTCGTTTTTACGGCCTTCACCATGTGGTAAAAACGAGATGTTACCTGTATTCTGTGGGTCAATATGATTACGAGAATACCAAATGTATATGTTTTTTTATAATTTATTACATTTACAAAAATATTTTAAAAAAATTAAATAAAAATGTGTGTTGTGTCTCCATATTCTGGGAGCCATAACCTTTTTTAAAATTTTTCCGTCGATGGAGCGGTGATAGGTCTAGTTCTTTACGGGGTAAGCTGTGGTTTTCATTGGTACAATTTTGGGATACATATGACTTTTTGATCACTTTTTATCCCATTTTTGGGGGCCTCTTAGAGTTAAATAATGTATGTATTATAGTGTATTGTGATTTTTACCGACTCCTGCGACCGCGACCGGACATGGAGGTCAAGGGGGCCTGCAGTGGGCCAGCCCCAGATTCCCCCAGGCAGCCACACCAGGCCCTAGTACAGAAGGTCTGGGCCGGGCAGCTTCAGGACGTTGTGTACTGTGTCGCATATAACCTCTTGACGCTGCCCGGCATCAGGACCTTGTATGTGCAGCGGCACAGACTAAAATGGCAGCCTATGGGGATCCGGGCTGGGCCTCCTGTGGACAAGGGAAGACTAGATCGGTGACTAAAATTTTTAGTAGAGGGTCCAAATTGCCAGGGGGGGTTGGTCTACTTTGCAGGGTGAGAGGTCTGATTTGTTGGGGGGTCCGATCTGGGGGTCATGGAGCCCGGCACACTCTTGGTACGCCCCTGCCAGTATGGTATTGTACCCCAAAGAAGGACCACTTGCAGGGCACAGCCCTGATACCAAGAACTGCGACTGCGATTTTCTCTAGAAAAGTTAAGAGAAACCAAATCGTTCAGGAAAGTCAATAAACAAAATGTTGAGTCCATGGTAGTCGTGTCACATCATAAACGTGATTTAATCCAGCATCATAAAATTTATCAACCATAAAATCAACTGCAGAGGTAGGATCGCTCTTAGTGCACAACCCCCGGCGGATAGACGGTGGGGTCTAGGTAAGGACACCTCACAATCTGTGGTCCTGCTTTCGCAACAGGCAATAAAAGCTTTGCAGACAGATTTAGAGTCTTCCTCGCAGCCATATTTACACATTTTGGTAAAGGAGGTGTATACAGCTACGGGGGATTTGTAATTAGGAAAATCTCATTAATGTTTTTTTAAAACGACAGATTTGTCAATGCATTCTGATTAATTGTTTGCATAATCATTGCAGTATTATACTGATTCCAATTTTTTTTTTTTGGAGGGGTGTCAAAAAGTACACGTATGCCTCTAAACTAACACCCAATTACTTACTCTAGTGTAAGTAATCCAGAGTGCTCATCACAAATGCTGCAACATATCCCCCTAAAATAAAAAGTTCTCGAGTTTCTCATTCTGTCAAGTTGTTAAAAATCTTATCCAGGAGCTTCTTAAAAAGGTCTGTCGTGGAAAGCTGGGTGACAACCAATATGGCCGCCGTTATAATAGTTGTCACCCAGCTTCCCTCGACGCTTGCACTGAAAAATCAGTCTTTTTAAGAAGTGACTTATTCCGTGTTCTGTATTACCGGACAAATTTGCCATTCATGACTTTAGGAAAGCTGGGTGACAAGCCTTGTGAGAGATGTCATGGCAGTTATATTAGCTGCAATCCTTCTTTTTTATCCCTTATACACCCAGAATGGCTGATTTATAGCACAGATACAAATCGAGGGCATACATACCATGCAGGCAGATCATGCGGCTGCTATGAGGCTCTTGGAGGGAGGGACGCCAGCTATGGTGGGTCCCATACCCTTTTGACGAGAACCTGGGCTAGACTCCCCGTTCCAGAGATCTGTTTGTTAGTAAAGAATAGGGTAAGGAAGTGGCCCAAGGGTCAAGGAAAGGGGCAAAAAAGGGGAAACAAACGCAAAACCTTCTGTCCTGGGTGTTTAAACCGGGCACCATAATGGGGCACCATAATAAAAGGCTGAGGGATATCGTATGGGACCTTTCTTTGGAGAAGGGGTTTCTCCAAAGTGGACAACCCCTCTCTCATCATGACCCCTTTTCTATGCAGCCTTGCCTCATGTATGAACAGGTCACTAACTCTTGTGAAATCAGAAAGTTCCTCTCCTGAAATACTCTGTGCTGCTGGGGGATCTAGCTGCTTCCACTTTCTGTTACCCAACATACCATCATCCCATGAGTGGAATGTTCACTGACTCCCACAAGGGGAAGCATGCTCCTCTCCTTAAATATTCTGTGCTGCTGTATGACCCACCAGGACCCATCTATAAGGATGTATTCAAACCGTTGTGTAGGTTCTCAAGCTGGCGAAGAATAGTGGACTTACTATTTTCAGCTCATGTTATTGTTTGATGCTGGACTAGATGGTATCCAGGTTCTGTTTGAGCTTCTGTTTGAGGCAGGCTGGAACTTGTAGTACTACAACTAGAGAACATATTGCCTCACCGTGGTACATACAATTGATGGCATTTTGCAAAATTGGAATTCAGACTAAGGAACAGTTTGATTTCAGCAGATGAATACCGGGCACCTAAAAACATCATGCACTGTACAGATCAGAACAGCTTCGCTCATCTGTCAGTTCTGGATTCAGGGTAGCTCAGGGCTGGCGAGCGATGAAAAGAGATTCCTTCCCTCTCGCCCTGAGCACAATTTAATGACCCCAGTCTGGCATCACAAACAAAACTTTCCAAAGTGTGTTAATAAAATGTATCTCAGCTCTAACTCCTTCATAGAAAATATATTTCTCTGAATACTGCTTAACGCAGATGAAGAACCGGCTGTAAAAAAAACAAGCGGTTTACGTAATGTTTTATCTAGTTCCATATACCTTTTATCTACAAACACATTTAACCAGCAATTTGTGCCACAGGTGCATGGGTGACAACCAATTTGATCATGATAACAGCTTCCACAAAGGTTGTCACCTAGCTTTCCCAAGATTCTGCATGACAAATCTACCTAATTACATGGGGATACAAGCCCTCCTCCCATATCGCTGCATAATATGCCTTTCAGGACACTAGCTATTAGGGCATACGGACATCATAGAGGGGGTCCATTGGAACCCCCTTCTATAAGCCTTTTGAATGGCTGGCACTCAACACTACATTTCCGTTGCAGGGCAAAGGTATGGTTGGTTGTGGCTTCCCTGTCAATAAAACAATGACAATCAAACTTACTAAATATCTGGGGTGGACATACCATATCTGCAACCAGTGCAGCTGCACAGGGCCCCAGTATATAAATACATGGGCCCACTGCTGCCTTAAAGGGTAACTAAACGTTTGACAAGCTTCTGACATGTCAGAAGTTTTGATTGGTGGAGGTCTGAGCACGGAGACCCCCACCGATCGCTAAAATAAAGCTGCAGAAGTGCTCGTGTGAGCGCTCAGCCGCTTCGTGTCTGTTCGGCTTTTTTTGGGAATCAATGTATCGGAGTACGGACTCAATAGAATGTCTATGAGCCAGTACTCTGATACATCAGCTTTCCGGAAAAAGCCGAACAGACACGAAGCGGCTGAACGCTCACACGAGCACTTCGGCAGCTTTATTTTAGCGATCGGTGGGGGTCTCCGTGCTCAGACCTCCACCAATCAAAACTTCTGACATGTCAGAAGCTTGTCAAACGTTTACTTACCCTTTAAAAGCAGCGTCCTACCGTCTATAGGGCATATTCACACGTGGTGGAATTGCTGTGGAATTCCGCTGCGGACAGTCTGCAGTGGAATTCTCCGGCTGCCGTTTTTTACATTTGTTTCTGTACATTTTCAGGAAAGTTAGTTTAGACGTTGCGGAAAACTCCGCTGTGGACCATAGGCTGCGGTGCAGAATTTTCAGTCCGCGCCATGCACTGTCTGTTGCGGAGAAGAAGCGGAATTTCACTGCGGATTTCAGCCTTTGCAATGCAAAAACAGAAATCTGTGGCAAGTCCGCTGTGTTTTCTGCAATGTCTGAATTACCTGTCAAATATGCAAATGTTGGTGCAGATTCGTTGTGTAATTGCCCCAAATCTGCACCAACATTTGCAGCGGAAAAACTCTGCCACGTGTGAACGTGCCCTTAGATTGCATGTAAGAGACTGTGCTTAAAAACATAAGGGAGTTGCTCTATGATGAGCCATATGATAGGAAGGGGCCCATATACTGTTCTTGCACAGGGGCCCCCTACAGATCCAGAATGCATACCTGATATAAATGTGTTGAAAATACTCATTGGTGTCATGTGTGTGGAAAGGTCCTTGAAGCCCCTACGTCACCGTCTATGTACCCTGCCTCTGTTAAATGTCACAATGCAAGTCACATGATTGGCCCATTGCCTGTCTGGAGCCTTGGCAGAGAACATCAACATATAGGGGCTGACGTCATACACATAGAAGGGGATTCAAGGAATGACATGCATGGTACAATTCCAAGGCAGCAGCCTATGGCTTTATCCCCACTTTACTAGTGCTGTAGCGGAAAATAGAGCATGAGGAGGTCTGTATAAGATACTAGTTCACAGGTCTATGGCATTCTGTATTGATTATAAATGCCCCTGGAGAACAGGTTGGATTCACACATTCAGTTTTTGATGCAGTTTTGTAAACCACAGCTAGGAGTGGATCCAAAAGAGAGGAGTAGTATAAAGGGTCCATTCACACATTGCGGTTGAGGTGCAGTTAGAAACGTATCGAAAAACCGCATCTGAAAACCACATTTATCTTTACTGTGTTTTTTTTTAATGTGATTGTGGTAAAAAAACGCAACTGCATCGTAAAAAGACCAAATCGCAGTAAAACCACATGCGGTTTTCAGGTGCGTTTTTTATTCAGTACTAACCACAACTGAACTGCAACGTGTGAATGCACCCTTAGATTATGTTCACACGGCTTAATTTCGGCCGTCTACGGCCGAAGCAGAACGCCTCCAGACATCTGCCCAATTATTTCAATAGGAAAAACGGCGTTGTGTTCCGACGGGCCGTTTTTTTCCGCGGCCATTTTTAAAAATGGCGCGTAAAAAACACCCGCGAAGAAGAAGTGCATGTCACTTCTTGAGACGTTTTTGGAGCCGTTTTTCATTGACTCTATAGAAAAACAGCTCCAAAAACGGCCGTGAAAAACGCAAGTGGCTTAAAAAAACGTCTGAAAATCAGGAGCTGTTTTCCCTTGAAAACATTTCCATATTTTCAGACGTTTTTGATTTTGTGTGTGCACATACCCTGAGTCTTTCCTCTATACATTTCCTTTCTTTTGAATCTACTCCTGGATTCGGCTTAAAAAATCAAACTGCATAAAAACGAAATGTGTAAATCCAGTAATAGAGTATTACACCGTAAAAAATCCCAGGTGACTATAATTCATGATCTCAATCTTTTGCCTGTTCCTTACTTATAGGGTATGTTCACACGGCCTATTTACGGACGTAAATCGGGCGTTTTTGCCCCGAATTACGTCTGAAAATAGCGCCTCAATAGCGCTGACAAACATCTGCCCATTGAAAGCAATGGGCAGACGTTTGTCTGTTCACACGAGGCGTATATTTACGCGCCGCTGTCAAATGACGGCGCGTAAATAGACGCCCGCGTAGAAGAAGTGACCTGTCACTTCTTTGGCCGTAATTGGAGCCGCTATTCATTGACTCCAATGAATAGCAGCGCTAATTACGGCCGTAATTGACGCGGCGTTCAAGCGCCTGCACATGCCGGTACGGCTGAAATTACGGGGATGTTTTCAGGCTGAAACATCCCCGTAATTTCAGCCGTTACGGACCCCCGCCGTGTGAACATACCCATAGGCTGCTTTCACCTGAGCATATTGGTAAACGTCTGCAATATGGATCCATAATAACGATGCGCTGTCCTCCAGGGAGATAAGTGAATGACATAAAACTGCCCGTATAAAAAACGGATGCAATACTGATGTAACACTGATGAAATCCATATTTTAATCGCTCTTCATAGACTTCAATGTGTGTTTTCCATCCTCAAAATTTTTTAAGGAGTTGTCCAGGCTGGGGGCTGTTTTTTATACTGATGACCTATCCACGGGATAGGTCATCAGTATATGATCTTGGGGTCCGACACCCGGACCCCGCACCAATCAGCTGTTCCGACCTCCTCTGGGCGCTGTAAGTTATGCAAGGGTCGGTGCCGGAAGCAGATGGCCTGGTCACAGTATAGCGGCCGTGCTGCAGTACTGCAACTCTGCTCCTACTAAAGCGGCCAAGCTGCAGTAAACCAGCACGGCCGCTATGCAGTAGTCCAGGCCTTCTGACTCCAGGACCCTGCCTGCATAGCTTCAGGCGCCCAGAGGCAGTCGGAACGGCTGATCGGTGCGGGGTCTGCGTGTCGGACCCCCACCGATCCTTTACTGATGACCTATCCTGTGGATAGGTCATCCGTATAAAAAAACAGCCCCCAGCCTGGACAACCCCTTTAAAATAGTGCACGCTGCACGCATCATGTATGCTCATGTGAATAGACTCATAGAGTAACATTAGCTCTGCATTACAGACCGAAAAAAGTGATGAAATTCGGATGAAAAAACCGCTTGTGTGAAAGCACTCATAGGTGTCTGTGGGAAAGCTGGGTGACTCCCAGCTTTCCTAAAGCACTGATAGGCACGGCAGCGGCAGGTTTGTGTCAACATATAAATAGACAAATTTGCCATTCGGGAGAAAAACAATAAAAATAGAGAAAACTCCAAAAACCTTTCCAAATTATAGTTGCTGTTGTTTTGTTGTTGCGATTTTATCCGTAGCCTGGCGGCCAAATTCTATAAGATACGGCCTCTCCAAATAATTAAATATCAATTCATTCCGCAATGAATCTCTGAAGATGAACATCTTGCGAAGAAAAGAACTTAATAAACTGCAAGAGAGTTCCTGCGTCTCCTGTCATCCCTGGAAGAAGAGTTTACTTACATTGTCTATGGTCTTGGGCCAATATCAATTTGTCTAAATCTAGATGACTGGGATGAATTAAATTATTGAGGATGCAGCTTTTCTGGCTTAATCATGCCTAAAAGGGATATATTGTGTGCCCCGCAGCAGAGGAGAAGATGCAAGAGGCAGTTTAAGTGACAAGCCCTCTCGTTCTGACAGGATGCGGATACATTGTGGTTCTGAAAAACGAGAACCTCTGTCAATTATACTCTTGCTTCCAGACAATTCGCATCTTGCCGCCTGTTCCATGCACAGCATGCTAAACAGTCGTTTGTTTTAGTTTAGAGCATCATTTTGCTTTGATCAGTTATCAAGATGAATATTAAGATATATAGAAAACGCTGCTAAAAACAATTGTTCGCAACAGCAAAACACAATATTTGTCATTATGTAACGGCTCCATAAACGTTGCGATTTTACCAGCTGCAGGACACAAGGTTTTCGTCAATGCTGTTTTGCTTTTCTAATAAAATATCATCTCCATCTGATGGGAGGAGGGGGGTAATGATGCTGGGATGGTAATAAATGGCCTTACGGTTCCAGGTGTCGAATGCAGATCAATGATCGATGGGACACTAGATATAAAGCCAATCGCATGTCCATTTGCTCGGTGGTTGAATGCAATCTATTGTTTTCTGTTATCAGCTATTTCAGGCCAGGGAAAGGCTAACTGTATCCTTCAATGGCAAACCTCCAGAAGTACACATATACATAGGTGTGAATGAGCAGCGCAGTTTATAGGCTACAGACTTTTGGTCGAGTGGCCCTTTAAATATATTAAAGTGAAAGTGTTTCTTCGTGTCAACATTGGATTGGACACAAAAATGCAAATATTCGAATTTGACTACAATTAATTTGTTATTAAATAAAGCTTAATCATAGTATGATAAAAAGTTCTTCTACTTTCTAATATACTTTGTGTTTCAATTTCTTCCTTGCTGTCAGTGAATGGAAACATTCTTACATTTAGTCATACTTGCATAGAATTTATCAGCGAATAGCAAAGAAAGACAATCCCCAGTGACCATAGTGCTACCTCCATGTCGCAAACCGCACAAGGGCAGCAAAAGAAGCTTCAAAATGTGAGGACCCCTCCAAACAGCTACAGATATCTCAGATTCCAGTACCCCTTGAGTTCTTAGTATGACTTGGGAGTGAGTTGGGGTTAAATGCAGTAACAGATCGGTGTCAGACATTTTTAGGGAGTGTTTATTAAGATTTAGAAACTTCTGTCTGGAAAGCGCTCCATGACCGAATAATATGAGAAAGAAAACAAGGATTTGCTGGGTTTGTAATTCTATTAGAATAAATGTCAGGCAAATGGGAGAGGGAAAAAATCAGGACAACTTTTTTTTTTTTTTTTCATTCTTGTGATTGATGGTAGATGCAATGCCAGATGTTTTGGTCCTGTAGATAGTTCTTCTATAGAGAAGGATGTGAGGTGGACATCTAGTGGACATATTTGGGAATTACAAGTGTTAGTGACAACAGTCAGCACTAGATTTCTCCTATCAGTCCTGCTTTGGTGAGATGATCCCTCTTTTTTGGTTTATCTAAATCCCTCTATTTGTATGAATTTTTACTAGCCCCCACAATGTGATCAATACATATACAATAATAAATTCATTAACCTGCTTCAGAAAGTGTCTCGCTGGCATCTGCCTTCGTTTTTAAAGTCTACCCAATATGTGATGTTGTACTGTTGTCAAGAAATATAAAACCCAACACCTCTCTAATATATCTTCATGTTCAAAATATTGTATGTTTTTTTTATATTTCCACTTATTTTTTAGGGTGTTTTCACTCTGAATGGCAGGTTTGTTTGTTTGTTTGTTTGTTTGTTTGTTTGTTTGTTTGTTTGTTTGTTTGTTTGTTTTTTTACTACCTGGAAAACGTCAACAAGCAGGCTAGCTGCTATGGCTTTCATTTTATTTTAATAACATCTTGTGTGAATAGAATGGACAGCCGGCTCATTATCACATGAACATCCAAATAATCTGATTATCATATGAATACTTAAAAACATGGCCCAGGCAGCAAATCATCACTAATTACTGATAATAATAAACAGGAATACACTATTAGATCCATCAATAGCACCTTGTTGACTGTTTCCATGAGATTTTTTTTACTGCACAGAGTAAAAATTAACTTAACTTGGTCCATGAAAATATATTAGGGGAAATTCACATACATCCGCTATGTTTTATGCCTAAGCCGGACACAACTGATGACAAAATGTATTTTTTTTTGTCCATTTCAGGGAGACTTTCGGCATCTTACCTAGCGCCACCGGACACAAAACCGTTCCCATAGGGACGTATGGGATCAGTTTTGGCATCAGTTTCCCTCCGGTGCTTTTGTATTACATCGGAGGGAATCTAGACAGGAGGGAGATCGGTTAACCCTCAGGGTATGTTCACACACACTAATTACGGACGTAATTCGGGCGTTTTTGCCCCGAATTACGTCCGAAAAATGCGGCTTGAAAGCGTTGACAAACATCTGCCCATTGAAAGCAATGGGCTGACGTTTGTCTGTTCACACGAGACGTATATTTACGCGCCGCTGTCAAATGACGGCGCGTAAATAGACGCCCGCGTCAAAGAAGTGACCTGCCACTTCTTTGGCCGTAATTGGAGCCGTTATTCATTGACTCCAATGAAAAGCAGCGCCAATTACGTCCGTAATGGACGCGGCGTTCAAGCGCCTGCACATGCCGTTACGGCTAAAATGACGGGGCTGTTTTCTCCTGAAAACATCCCCGTAATTTCAGCCGTTACGGACGCTGTCGTGTGAACATACCCTCAGGGTATGTTCACACGCACTGTTTTCAGACGTAATTCAGGCGTTTTATGCCTCGAATTACGCCTGAAAAAACGCCCCTAATACGCCTACAAACATCTGCTCATTGCTTTCAATGGGAATTATGATGTTCTGTTCCCACGAGCCTTTATTTTACACGTCGCTGTCAAAATACGGCGCGTAAAATGACGGCTCGTCAAAATAAGGGTATGTTCACACGGCAGCGTCCGTAACGGCTGAAATTACGGGGATGTTTTCAGGAGAAAACAGCCCCGTCATTTCAGCCGTAACGGCATGTGCAGGCGCTTGAACGCCGCGTCCATTACGGACGTAATTGGCGCTGCTTTTCATTGGAGTCAATGAATAACGGCTCCAATTACGCCCCAAGAAGTGACAGGTCACTTCTTTGACGCGGGAGTCTATTTACGCGCCGTCATTTGACAGCGGCGCGTAAATATACGCCTCGTGTGAACAGACAAACGTCTGCCCATTGCTTTCAATGGGCAGATGTTTGTCAACGCTTTCAAGCCGTATTTTTCGGACGTAATTCGGGGCAAAAACGCCTGAATTACATCCGTAATTAGTGTGTGTGAACATACCCTAAGGGCATGACCACACGTGGCGGATTTCCTCCGCAACTGTCCGCATCAATGCCGCACAGAATCTGCGTTGCAGATTCTGCTGCGGATCTGCACAAAATGTGCAGAAAATTGATGCGGACTAGCTGCTGCGGACTGCGGGAAAAGTGCTTCCCTTCTCCCTATCAGTGCAGGATAGAGAGAAGGGACAGCACTTTCCCTAGGGAAAGTAAAAGAATTTCATACTTACCGGCCGTTGTCTTGGTGACGCGTCCCTCTTTCGGCATCCAGCCCGACCTCCCTGGATGACGTACCAGTCCATGTGACCGCTGCAGCCTGTGCTTGGCCTGTGATTGGCTGCAGCCGTCACTTAGACTGAAACGTCATCCTGGGAGGCCGGACTGGAGACAGACGCAGGGAGTTCTCGGTAAGTATGAACTTATATGTTTTTTACAGATACATGTATATTGAGATCGGTAGTCACTGTCCCGGGTGCAGAAACAGTTACTGCCGATCGCTTAACTCTTTCAGCACCCTGGACAGTGACTATTTACAGACGTCACCTAGCAACGCTCCCGTCATTACGGGAGCCCCATTGACTTCCTCAGTCTGGCTGTAGACCTAGAAATACATAGGTCCAGCCAGAATGAAGAAATGTCATGGTAGTAAAAACAATACGCTCCGCAGCACACATAAGATCTGCGGACTTCATTGCGGAATTTTGACTCTCCATTGAAGTCAATGGAGAAATTCCGCCATGAGTCCGCCACTGCTCCGCAACAGACAGAGCATGCTGCGGACACCAAATTCCGCTCCGCAGCCTATGCTCCGCAGCGGAATTTTACGCCTTGTCTAAACGAACACTGCTAAATTAAAGTGTAAGTCAATGGACAAACGGCACCGCTGCGGATTAACGCTGCGGAGTGTCCGCAGCGGAATTTAAGTGAAATTCCGCCACGTGTGAACCCGCCCTAAGTGTAGGACATTTCTTGGGACATTTTTGGAGGCGTTTTTCATTGACTCCATTGAAAAACAGCTCCAAAAACGGCCGTAAAAAACGCCGCGAAAAACGCGAGTTGTTAAAAAAAGTCTGAAAATCAGGAGCTGTTTTCCCTTGAAAACAGCTCCGTATTTTCAGACATTTTTGGTCACTGCGTGTGTACATACCCTCACACTTCCAAAGTTGGTGGATATTACATTAAATCTTCATAGGTCTCTACTGTTAACTGTTATCTGCCAGTGACGCTATAATAAAAATAAATACGTTTAAGAATCTGAGCCAAGATCTCAGGGAGCGGCGCTTTATGAGCAACGATTAGATATGCATTAAACATCTCATTGATGGAGGTCTGACTACTAGGATTCGCCTTCTGATGTCTAGAATGAAGGGTCAGGGTTGTCACCCAGCTTTTCTAGAGTCCTGAAAGACAAATTTATCAGATTTGCAGCATTATGGGAGCAGGGCATGCATCTCTGGATAACTAGGCAGATTTGCCATTAGGAAGTCTTCTGAGAACTTGTGCTGTTAAGGCGGCCATATTACTTGCCACCAAGCTTTTCCTGAAAAAATATATATCGTTAACAAAAACAACTAAATACAAATTTTTGTGAAAGGACAGAAGTGGACAAATCATGGACATGATTGATTTAATCAGTATATCAATAAATATAATAAGTACAATAAATGTATTCTCGATTCCCCCCTTCCATGAACCTCAGCACATGGCAAAAGACAAAAACAGAATACATTTCTAGAACAACTAATTCTCGTCCCATTCCTTCTTACGAAATTTTGAGACACAAGAAAGCAGATAAATTGCTCTGTTAACAACCTTCTCTTTCTTTTCAGCGCACTGCCCCTTTAAGGCGCTGGTTGGCAAGTCCGTGGATCACGTCTGCCAACCGGCCAACGCTCGCGACAAGTCAGCGCGGCAGCTCCCAGCATTCCTAGCGCAGGATCATGAAGGCGGCAGCGGCCATGTTAGATTAGGCCCTTGTCCGGAGAACGCAGGAAGGAATAAGCGGAAGAAGCTGGTACCCCGGGCGCCTGCAATCCGTATCCATCCGGCAGGGGAGTCACCATGAGCGGCGGGACGCCGTACATCGGCAGCAAGATCAGCCTCATCTCCAAGGCGGAGATCCGATATGAAGGCATCTTGTACACCATCGACACGGAAAACTCCACTGTGGCCCTGGCCAAAGGTACCCGGATGAGGAGAGGGGTCCGGCCCAGCCTGCACTTCATATATGGGGGAGGGGGGCTGAGGACGCCATGACACACTGTACCTTACCCCCCCCCCATAATGGCCCCTGCCCCCATATATCGTCCTATACACATACATTATGTCTATATACTCACAGTGGAGCTGTATACACCCCATACACCTCTGCCCTGTCTATATATACACAAGTTCTGGACAACTCCTCTAAATCCTACTGGCTCTACCATGTCCGCCATATATTGTCCATCCCAGGACGGCGCGGCGCAGGGGGTGTGGTTTGGAGGGGGTGCACTTACTTTATGTATGTAAACAAACTCTACGTTTGGTCACCGCTTCCAGGAAATATCTATACTACACCAGTGGCCCACGCCGTTACTTGTAAGACTACAACTCCCAGCATGCCCGGAGTTGTAGTTTGACAGGCGCAGTACTGGACCTTGTTCGTTTCCAGAGGTAACTTTTTTTTAAATTCTCTTTAAGTGAACCCCCTTTACAAATGGGACAACCATCAGCTTACCCTACGGTCCTATCCCTTGCCCGTCCCCTGCGCAATTGTCGTAATTCGTGACACCGTCCTTGACGGCCGTGCGATACGAGGTTTTGCCGAGTCCTCCTGCTTGTAGTGGTCCTCTATTCTGGATCATTTTTGGGGGTCACGAACTGGAGATATTTACCCCCCCCCCCCGAGACACAGCCATATTTCCTGTTAATAGACTGAGCTCGCCCACATGGGTCACCCCCTCCCACGATCCTGCAGCCGGGCAGGTAATGCTCCTAGAAATTTGCTTCTGGCCCCTCAGGCCTCATGTGCGTGACCGTATGGGTTTTTCGTGGCGGATTCACTTCTGTAGCTGTCCGGTGGCGCCCGTCACTTCTGTAGCTGTCCGGTGGCGCCCCGTCACTTCTGTAGCTGTCCGGTGGCGCCCGTCACTTCTGTAGCTGTCCGGTGGCGCCCCGTCACTTCTGTAGCTGTCCGGTGGCGCCCCGTCACTTCTGTAGCTGTCCGGTGGCGCCCCGTCACTTCTGTAGCTGTCCGGTGGCGCCCCGTCACTTCTGTAGCTGTCCGGTGGCGCCCCGTCACTTCTGTAGCTGTCCGCAATTGTGGTGGCGCCCCGTCACTTCTGTAGCTGTCCGGTGGCGCCCCGTCACTTCTGTAGCTGTCCGGTGGCGCCCGTAGACTTCTATAGGCGAGTCGGTGCCACAATTGCGGATAGGGATAGGACGCGTTCTATATTTTGCGTGTTGGTTTTTACGGTGTCTATGGCCTATAGAAATGAAAGGCTCCACAATTTCTACGGTCGTCACTTTTTGGATATGTTGTAATGATTATAGAAGGTCTCTTTGTTGGTTGACGCCCCGTGACCCGCGGTAGGACGCCGCCTCAATGTTGCAAAGTGTTTCAGTAGTCTTGTGTAGTAGCCAATCACATCATTGCTCTCGTTTACTGACATTCCTATGGCGAGAAATTTTTCATGAATTCCGGGGAGCACAATGCGGATCTGAGTTCCCCCGCTGCTGCTCTCCTTTATCACCTCTTCGGCTCACAATGTCAGGAATTGAAGTTTATATAAGGTGGAGTGTTATTTGGAGCAGCTGTCACCCGCCTGTCATCAGCAGTGTTGGCGCATGTCTAGTTAGTGGCAGGCCCTCACCCTATTATCGCTGCACCTAGCCCGGCTCCTGACCCTGGAGGGCCGCAGGGGCAAACACTCAACACCATCTGTTTCCAGATTTCAGTGTGGACCCCACCGCCGTACGTTGACACAGGGATGGACAAATACCAGGAGCCACGTAGCCAATGCAAATAGAAATTTCATACCAGGGACTGGTTTTCTGTTCTGTTCGGAGTTCTCTTTGGGGTCTGTCTATTTTCTGGGGTGGAATGAAAAAAAAAAATCTATTTCCCTATTGTTTTACGGGTTTCGTTTTTACGGCGTTCAACATTCGGTATAAACGGCACGATAACTTTATTCTGTAGGTCAATGCGATACCAAATGTATTATAGTCCTATTTATACCTAGTTAGTTTTACTACCTTTACAAAATAAAAACATTTTTTCTGTCAGAGCAGTATGTGGGCATGTTCTTTTGGGGCGAGCCGCAGTATTTATTGGTACAATCTTGGGGTATAAATTACTTTCAGATCACTTTTTTTGTTCCGTTTTTTTTCTGGAGATATATTATTTTTTTTTTTACCGGGCGGGTGATATAATGATATATTGTAATAGTTCGTACTCTTACGGATGCGGCGATACCAAATATGTTTCTTTTTTAACTTTTTAATATTTTTTGTATATAAAAGAAACTTTAACTGTAACTTTTTTTTTTTTTATAAGTACTGATGTATTGCAGTATATTGTTTTTGGTTTTTTTTTTACTTTTCCTAGTACGACCTACCTCCTAGGAGCACAGAGATGGCCGACCTGGGGGCGTTTTTTGGCTCCCATACTGCCATGACAACCATCAGGATCGTATTGTGGGGGGCCGATGGTCTGTCGGATGGGGCTGCCTCTTTCTTAGATGCCACAATAGATTCTATTGACCGCAGCATTTAAGTGGGCAAACAGCTGAGATCAGAGGTATCCCCGATCCCAGCTGTTATTGCAGTGTCAGATTTAATTCACAACTGGCCCGTTCCATACAACCCCATGACCTATGTACCATACTTGGTCGGCAGTAGGTAAATAAATCAAAGACAAGTTGCAGTTATAACAAAGGGTCCTTCCACTTGTGATGACCTGACATTAGGGGGGGGGGGAGACGCTCCTGCATGCTGGGCGGTACAGTTGATGTGAAAAACGTCCGATGACCGGAGCGTATCGTGCACAGATCCTATTATTAAAAAGGACCCGGGCGCGATACTCGGTGTTGGCGTCCTTGCTGGGCTCGGCCGAGCCTGCATGAGTTTTCAGTGGGTAGAGGACAATAAGGGCGCTTTATACCTGGGCACGTACCAATCAACGATACTGCATGTCGATCGGCATTACATTGAAATAGAGCGATGATCGGGAGTATACGGGGGAACAGTTGTTACTACGATCATTCGTCCCCATGCATTTGCATCTTGTCGGCAGCACCTCGCTGTTTATGAAGGGAGATGCGCTGCCAACAAGCCACCATTTTTATGGTCACATCAAAGTTGTGATCAGCCGATGAGCGAGTGGTCGCACGTGACAGCGCTCAGACGCCTACAGCCTCTTGTGTGTGGACTAAGGTTCTTATAAGACGCTCAGTGTGGCATAGGGAAACTGACACATAGGCGCTCGGTCATGTGACATGATGTATGGACCGGAGCGGATAACTCACGATTTATGCGCTAACTATACAACGGTTATCGGAGGATGCAAAAATTTTTTGCTGGGTGAGCTTTTTTAATATATCAATCCACAATGTTACTAGCATAGCGTCTATTGGTAGGAAGTACCCAGTAGTAAGCACACGTACAGCAGATGGTAGTGATCCCTCCCCCCCATGCTTTACACTGCAGCTCTGCTTGTTCGTTGTGGCTGCTGGGTATAACAAGCTCAGCAGAAAGTTGTTGCAGCTAAGGCTCATTTCTATTAGGCTGGGTTCATACGTTGCAGTCAAGATGCGGTTTCCCCCTGCAAACCGCTGAAAAAAACAAAACGCATTTTGACTGTGACGTGTGAACGCAGCCTTACAGCCAGGACAGGGTTACTCATTTCAAGCAACTAAAGCATCCTCAAAGGATTAGACCAGGGACGTCCTGGAGATTCACTCTGAGGAGTTCATACTTTTTCGCTGCATATATAATCCAGTTAAGTTTTTTTTTTTGTTTTTTTTATTGTAACCTTTTCTCATAAACGGTGAGCTGCGTGCACAATACGACGATGTAATACCCGGTGTCTAATAATGGATGATCTCTGGTATTTCCTGGCCGTGCAGCTCCAGGGTCACCAGTCATTATGTCTCACGTGTTCTCAAACTTTTTGTTCCTTTTTTCTTACGATCATTTTTTTTTTTCTTCCTGGCAGTCCGCTCCTTTGGAACAGAAGATCGACCTACAGACCGGCCTATTGCTCCTCGAGATGAAGTGTTTGAGTACATCATATTCAGAGGGAGCGACATCAAGGACCTCACTGTATGTGAACCCCCTAAACCTCAGTGCTCCTTGCCGCAAGACCCTGCAATAGTTCAGGTACGTGTAGCTGTTCCGAATAGTTTGTCTATGTTCAGCAATGCGATGTAGGCAATATATATATTTTATTTCTTTTCCTGCCACCTCTAGATTTATAGGGGTTGTTCGTTGCTCACAATCCCTTTCTGTTAGGGTATGTTCACACGGCCTATTTTCAGACGTAATTCGGGCATTTTACGCCTCGAATTACACCTGAAAATACGGCTCCACTACGCCTGCAAACATCTGCCCATTTCTTGCAATGGGTCTTACGATGTTCTGCTCAGACGAGGTGTAACTTTACGCGTCACTGTCAAAAGACGGCGCGTAAAAAGACGCCCACGTCAAAGAAGTGCATGTCACTTCTTTGGACGTTTTTGGAGCCTTTTTTCGTTGACTCCATTGAAAAACGTCTCCAATTACGTCCGTAATGGACGCCGCGAAAAACGCGAGTACTTGCAAAAACGTCTGAAATTCAGGAGCTGTTTTCGCCTGAAAACAGCTCCATATTTTCGCCTGAAAACAGCTCCGTATTTTCAGACGTATTTTGTGTTTGTGTGTGAACATACCCTTAGAATGGTCTTGCTGCTAGGCCCCCCAGTGATCAGGTATACATTTTGGGGGGAACCTGGCAGCAATATCCAAACTCCCTGCAAGCGCCACCACAGGGGAAATGAGGCATTACACAGTCCATTGAAATCGATTGGCTGTCCGTGTAATGCAGCACCGTGCCCTGTTCTCGAGAGAGATTCTTTGCAGTTACTCTGGCTAACCGAAGAGTTCACCCGTTCAATACCCTCATTTAACTCAAACCCCTAATCGGGTACTTGTAAATGAATTTGTAAACTAGACCCTTCCTTTTAAGAATCATATCTGGCAAGTGTTTGGGAGAGCACAAAATGCAGCAAGCTATACAAACAACACGGCTGTAAAATCTCAATTCACTGACATGCAACATCTGAATACAATTCTTCACTACAAAATCTTTGTTTGTCGCAGTGTGTGATCAAGGTCTTATTTTATGGTCATTCGTTTGTCGGCAGCTTCATGCACAGACATAATAATAAAGTTGTGTTTGTCTTCAGTCTTCTCTAGGGTCCAGTGCGACATCTTCATTCCAGACTGTCAGCTCCTACGCTCCATTCAGCAGGATGCCCGCATATAGCCAGTTTAGTTCTAGCCCTCTAGTGCCCCAGCAGTTTGGATCTGTTGGAGTTGGTAAGCTTCTATTCTCTGTAGTAATTTTCCACATTGGTTTTTCATATTTTTTTTTATTCTCTAGAATAGAGATGTTACTTTTACGTTTGAGTACTAGTCGCATGTTCGTCTTTAAACACCATTTTTTCGGTCAATACATCAAGTTGAGTCACTTTATAAATACGTTACTTATCTTTTACCGATCCCGAGTTACCGCCTGTATTCACATCCTTGAGTTCCTATAATACAGGAGGACATTTAGTTTTCCTCCACTTCAAATTCCTGTACAGTGCCTGATGTAAATACAGGGGTCCCTCAAGTTACAATGGCCTCAGAGAACAAGATTTTCAACATGCAGTGGTCTTTCCTGGGACATTGTAACTTGATCTTCCAGCCAATCCGCTTTGGCATTTTTACTGGTAAAACCCCTGTTGTAATGCAGTGCGTGCCCTGATTGGCTGTCTAGTGGCGCCTCTCTATGGTACTATACTGCGCTTTACCTGCGCCAGGATGAGTTGCTCCTTTGGACACCAGGTGAGGACGACTCCATGCTATATTTCTGGTACACTGTGTACTGTACAGGCTCCTGAAGAAGCTCCTGTCCTCATCGTAGAAAGTGATTTACAGCCTCCACCGGCTACAGTATTTCTGACATTTATATGTGAGAACTTGTTTATCTGTATTAGTGATCTGCTAAAACGTGTTTTTTTTTTTTTGTTGTTTTTTTTTATTATCTGTGGTTGACGTTTTGGGGGCTTTGGAACCAATTCCTAGTTTTCCAAAGTTATGGTCCCAAGTTACAATATTTTCAACACACAATCGTCACCCCAGAACAAATTAATATTATAACTTGAGGGACCACTGTACTTACAATTCATGCTTTATTTAGTATTCTTGTGCTGGTCTTCAATCCAACTCCCTTTTTTTTTTTGTCGTTTTGGGGGCTTCGGAACCAATTGCCAGTTTTCCGTAGGGTTAATGTATGTACACAGTGACCCCACCAGCAGAATAGTGAGTGCAGCTCTGGAGTATAATACAGGATGTAACTCAGGATCAGTACAGGATAAGTAATGTAATGTATGTACACAGTGACCCCACCAGCAGAATAGTGAGTGCAGCTCTGGAGTATAATACAGGATGTAACTCAGGATCAGTACAGGATAAGTAATGTATGTATACAATGACTTCACCAGCAGAATAGGGAGTGCAGCTCTGGAGTATAATACAGGATGTAACTCCGTATCAGTACAGGATAATTAATGTTTAATGTATACGAATGATCCCATGCCATGCTACAATATGACTACAGAATTGATTAAAGATGCTTTCTTAGAATTTAAGATCTTAATTGCTTTTCCTGAAAGCAGGAAACTCCCTGACCTCATTTGGAGCCGATGGCACAACAGGCGCTCCTCTACCCCCAACCAGCACTGTGGGTTCTTTTAATCAAGAAACGAGAGCTCTGAAATCGCAGTTATCTCAAGGTAACTGTTATCATGTGCCTTGTGTGTTTTACTACTGGTCCCCTATGCTATAAGCTGTTATTACCAGATGGAAGCGTCCAGCGTGTTGCCCTCTTGAAAACAATGTGCCATCCTTGTTATGCCTGGTACTCCAGAGTGAGAGTTGCTCTTTGCTGGGGCCTTACACTCAGGCTGGTATATTAGAGGAATTCCGCACGGGAACGAAGATAGGATATCCCCTCAGCTTGAACCTCATGGGATTTTGAAGATGCCGTACCAAAATACCCTTGGATGCAATAGAGATAAACTACTGAATCCTAAACCGGATGAAGAATGTATCCGGGTCATGGGGACATAGGACTTGGCCAACAGAGAGATCAGGGAAATCCTACAACGATACTGAGGGATATTAAGAGCTGACCCTGATTGTAGGTGGCCTCGTAGGGGAATCTCCCCCGATTACATTTAGGAGGGGACGTAATATAAGAGATCGATTGGTACATAGTCAACTTAATCCACAGGTCAAACCCACCACTTGGTTAAATAGTGGACTTAAAGCGTCTCTGTCACCACATTATAAGTGGCTTATCTTGTACATGATGTGATCGGTGCTGTAATGTAGATCACAGCAGTGTTTTTTTATTTTGAAAACCGATCATTTTTGACGGAGTTATGACTTATATTAGATTTATGCTAATGAGTTTCTTAATAGACAACTGGGCGTGTTTTACTTTTTGGCCAACTGGGCGTTGTGGAGAGAAGTGTATGATGCTGACCAATCAGCGTCATACACTTCTCTCCATTCATTTATACAGCACATAGCGATATAGCTATATCACTATGTGCAGCCACATAAACACACTATAACATTACTGCAGTGTCCTGACAATGAATATACATTACCTCCAGCCAGGACGGGATGTTTATTCAGAATCCTGACCATTTCTGTAGCGTCTGTGTGAGATATCTTGCTGTAAATGACAGTTTACAGCGTAATCTCGCGAGACTAGGCCTGCTATGCTGTAAATCACGGAGAAGTGGTCAGGATTCTGAATACACATCACGTCCTGGCTGGAGGCAATGTCTATTCATTGTCAGGACACTGCAGTAATGTTATAGTGTGTTTATGAGGCTGCACATAGTGATATAGCTATATCGCTATGTGCTGTATAAATGAATGGGGAGAAGTGTATGACGCTGATTGGTCACTGATTGGTCAGCGTCATACACTCCTCTGTACAACGCCCACTTGTTCATATAGTAAAACACGCCCAGTTGTCCATTGAGAAACTCATTAGCATAAAGCTAAAATAGGTCATAACTCTGTCAAAAATGATCGTTTTTCTAAATAAAACACTGCTGTAATCTACATTACAGCGCCGATCACATCATGCACAATACAGGCCACTTATAATGTGGTGACAGAGACTCTTTAAAGGAACTTTCAGGTGTGGCTTCTGTAGAGCGTTCAAGGACTGGCGAGACTTTTGACAACCGGTCATATATCAACTGCAAAACGAAGGGGCTTGTGTACCTGATTACATGTGGATGTCCTGTCCGTTACAATATATTGGAAAGACGAGTAGGGAATTCAGGAGAATGATTCGGGATCATATAGGAGACATCAGGAAGAAAGATGACACCCCGGTGTCATGTCGTGGGGGGATGCAATGATCCTCAAATTTCAAGGAATTTTGCAAATTAGACCATCAGTGAGAGATGGGAATTTGGACAAGAAAATTCTGCGGCGACTATGAATTGTATGCCAGTTATGGGGCTTTATTTAGATCTGCATCGTTTACATCCACTGCTGCGTTTATGACGGTGTGATGTTTTGAAACGGTTTTGGCTGTCAGAATGGAGGCTTGCCACCATCCGGGACATCATGGCACCATCCGGGACTGCCAAAATGACGTCAATAGGTAGGAGGGCATGAGCCTTTAAATATCCGGGCGCGTGTACGGCTAAGACATTAGTCGTGCACGCGCTGGGAGACCGAATGAAAACCGTAACAGTGTAATCCCTAATGTATCCCACGACCTAGAGGATACTGAAACGCGTAGGATTATCAATTGGTGGCAAGGGTTCAGAAGAATATTTTACAATAAGGAGAGATTTGGGGTCCCTGGGTGGAGGCATGTCTTATTACCCGCAGTCGCTTCTCCCCTTTCTGACCGCTCGCTTGTGCCGGTTTTGACACTATTGGGCTTACGAGCCAGTTTTATCAGTAATCAATCAATAGATATATTTGAATCGTTCTTTCAGGCTGTGATAGTCATATGGATATCGGTGTCACACTAAGGTTCCTTTTCCACGGCCAGACATGGAATGTGTAAATGTGCGCCAATCAACGAGACCGCTCATTGATAGTCGCTTTCACAAGGAGCGATAATTGGTTATGTATGGGGACAAGCGGTTGTTGCTACGATTGTTCTTCCCCATACATTTCTATCCTGTCTGCATCCCGTCTCCCCGAATACACAAGATGTGCTGCCAACAACGATATTCTTTCTTGCATAATAAATCCGTTAATCAGCTGTTTGTTGCAATGATCGGGAAGTTCTGTGAACACTCGTTTGCTCGATAATTGGCCTATGTCGGCTAGTTAACATTACAAAAAAAATAAGCCGAAAATGTAATTATTTTCAGAATGCAGAGGGTAAAATAATGTTCTTGTGTTCTGTACACCACTGGTGTGATCGTCTATTCTATCGTTAACCGTACATCTTGGCTAAACCTCTTCTCTTCCTTCAACTAGGGCGATCCAGCCCTCTGCTAGATACTTTACGGAGTCCAACACTTGAACAAGGTGTCCAGACGGCACCCGTGGCCCAGGCGCCGGTGGTGGTGGCTAGGAGAAGTCCAGTACCTTCCAGATCTTTGCCATCCACAAACCAAAAGACATTGGAGAGTACAGAGCAAAGAAAAGGTGAGAAAAGACCCACTTGTAGTTGCACAGACCACCCTTCTCCATTGTGCAGGACCTTCATGTGCTGCTTGTTTTGCAGCTGATCCACACAAATCATCAAGGCTTGACACAGACCTATTCAGGCACGACAAACAGGACCTTCACAAGAGACAACCAGGTGAGGAAGTATGTCATTATTGGGGCTGCTCGTGATAACGGTTTGGTTAAGGCTTCGTTCACATTAGCTTCAGGGCTCCGTTAAGAGGTTCCATGGGAGATTTCAGTCAGGGGAACCCATGAACGGAACCCTGACTGAAACAAACGGAAACCATAGGCTTCCTGTTTGCATCACCATTGATTTCAATGGTGACGGAACCGATGCAAATGGTTTCCATTTAGTCTCAGTTGTGTAAGGGTTCAGTTGTTTTGACGGAATCCATACTGTAGTCGACTGCGCTATTCATTCCGTCAAAACGGCGGAATCCTCACACAACTTAGACAAACAGAAACAATTTGCACCGGATCCGTCACCATTGAAATCAATGGTGATGAAAATGGAAAACTGTGGCTTCCATTTGTCGGGGTTCCGATCATGGGTACCTCTGATGGAAATCTCCGAAGGAACCCATGAACGGAGTCCTGATGCAGATGTGAACGAAGCCTTAACCAGTGTTTTTTTAATTCCAAGTTACCCGTGTTGTAATGAATTGTCATTTTGAGTGCCGCTTATGTTATCGGAGCTTAAAAAATCCCAGAATAGCTTGAGGACTGAAGGCAGTTATTTGTTGGGCTAGCGACGTGATTTTTGCAATGTTTTTTTCATAGATAATGCAGGTTTTATTTATTTTTTTATACACATCCTTTTTGCTACTTTGGCATTCTAGGCTTAAAGTTTGAAAATGAGAGTGAAAAAAATATATACTTTTTGACTTTTCAGCAATTTTTTTTCTTGTATTAGGATTACCCTAAAATAGACCTTTTTATTTGTGATCGTCATTGTCTACCGTAAATTTTGATATATTATATGTGTATTTTAGAGTAGTTGGGTCAGGGTTGGCATTATGACAATGATTGCCCGGGGGGGGTGGGGGTTTGGGAACATTTATTTTGGCTGGTATTATATGTCAATTAAGGTTTGGTTATTTTGCACTTTATTTTACTATCATATCAGCCCCAGTTACAGGGGAAATCAGCCCTATTATAGTGACTATTGTCACTAATAGGGCTGTGCTGGGTCTAGATTGACCCCGCAGCAGCCTGCCACTAATGGCTGAGTGAGCTGCACTGCCTCTATACATATACACCGCACTTATTGAGCGCTGTGTAGAAGAGATCAGAGAAGACAGAAGGAGCGAAAGCTGCTTCTATCGTCTCCTCAGGGTCACTGACAGCCGGAGACCCGACATTAAGCTGCCCAATCGCTCGGACAGCAAGCTAAAACCCGAGCCGTAAATACTCTATGGCACGGGTTTTAAGAACCCCGACCAATGGCCGTATAACCGGGAACCGGTTAAATGGACCTACTACTGGGGGCTTTTACTTTCTCTTTGCATATGCAAGGCCAGCAGGGATTTATCTGCTTCCATGGTGATGGCTATTTCTTCTTTAACCCTTCCAGGTGCTCTAGGTGGACCCCAGCCTAGGAGAGGTCGTGGTGGTCACCGGGGGGGCCGTGGAAGGTTTAGTGTAAGAAGAGACGGCCCTATGAAGTTTGAAAAAGACTTTGACTTTGAAAGTGCCAATGCACAATTTAACAAAGAAGACATCGACAAGGAGTTTCACAATAAGTTAAAAATAAAAGGTGGGTAAGATTGTGCAATGCTGGTACGAATGTCTCTGTAAGGACGGACCCTTTAAGTGAGTGATTCTGTAGGTTTGTTGCAACGTTTGTGGTTGTCTCTCCTGAGTTTTTTTTTTTTTTTTTTTCTGCCTCTAAATGTGCGTGTATTTATCCTGAAGTTCCCGTCCCTGGTAACGCTGTTCCAGATGACAAACCAGAGAAGCCGGTAAATGGGGAGGATAAAGCGGACTCAGGGGTTGACACGCAGAACAGTGAAGGAAATGCAGAGGAGGAGGAAGTGGCAGCGAGCAGCTGTTACTATGACAAAACCAAATCTTTCTTCGACAACATCTCCTGTGACGATAACAGGTACGGAGGGTTTTGGAGTAAAATAGTTCACACGAATACGGCGCCGATCACCTCCTTGTATGTTGTCCTTGCGTTAAATTGTATCTCCTAAGGAGGGATAAAGGGTCGCGGTGGGCTGCGGAGTAGATCTAGGCAGTCAACGGGGTCTCTGGCAGAACTGGGTCAGTGACCCTGTTAGTCTATTGAGGTTTAGGCTGTTCTACTATTCTGTGCCTGCTGCTCTTTTGGCAATACGTGTGGCAGCATTTACCATGCTGATGGTTTCCAGGAGAACGGTGGGGGGTTTGACTTTCCGGTGTTGGTTCACTCCTTTCTGGTTGATGCTGGTAATAAAAGTACATAGGGTTATTACGATACCGGAATTCGGACTTCGATGCTGATACTTCGTGTAGTATTGCGATTCTCGATACCAAAACGATGCTTTGCCAACAGTAAGATAAAAAAAACACAAATATAAAGACTTTCCATTTTCTGAACATAAAAATTTTTGGAGATTGAATCTGATAGGGGATACGTGTGACTGCTGGGTGTCGGCCACTGAAACACCCAGCGATGAGAACGGAGACAAAGTCCCCCGAAGTGCTCCATGAGAATGGCGCGTGTGTGATCCGGCTCAGCCAGCGCTCCGTTCATTTCTATGGGACCGCTGCCTCCGTCAATTGAGCTCTGGCTGAACATGCTCACCAATTCTCCATTCTCAAGGAGCCTTTTGGGGGACTTTCAGTCTCCGTTCTCCTCATCGCTGGGGGTCCCAGTGGCCGACACCGAGCAATCACACGTATCCCCTATCCTGTGGATAGGGGATTAATGTGATTTGTGGGAAAACCCCTTTGATAGTATTGGCAACATTAGGGTTAATATGGGTCATATTGAGCCTGATGTTCCTCAATGCTGGTGAAACAAATACTAGCGCCTTTTTATTTTAGACTTTTTATTTTAGACGTATGTTCTGCTCGAATACCATCCTGGGCCTTTCCTCTGTGACTACACTGCAGTGCGGTCCTGGTTCCAAACTTAGGGGAGCGAGCGGCACAGGCACATCAACAGGAACCTACTGCAAGTGCCGCTCGCTCAGCTCATCATTGAAAGGAGGGGGGCGCATTCCTTTCTCCTTCTGTGACGCGCCCAGGACTAATGACGAGCGAGGCGGTAACTGCAGGAAGAGAACATCGCTGGTGCTCTACAGCGCGCGCACCATGTTCTCCATGTATTTCAATAGTAAGTTGTGCGGACGCACAGCTTAGTATCGAAATACATACAGATACGGTATAGAAAAGGTTCCCAGCGCACGGTATCGATATGGTATGGAAATTTTGACGCATTGTTCATCCCTAGAAGTATTTCAGGATGTAAGAAATGAGATTGGTAGATTGTTAGTTTGGGTTATTTGCGTCTTTGTTCAAATGTAAATAAAAAAAAGATTAAAATGTGTTAATGTTTCCCCTTTTTAGAGATCGAAGACCCACATGGTCAGAGGAAAGAAGGATTAATGCGGAGACATTCGGGCTTCCTCTGCGTTCAAACAGAGGCCGCGGGGGCTACCGAGGAAGAGGAGGTGGAGGGGGTATGGGTTACCGGGGAGGCAGAGGACGTGGAGGGGAGAGGAGAGGCGCTCCTTCAGGAGGCGGCTATGGGGCTCCCCGAGGTTACCGTGGTGGATACAGAGGAGGCCGAGGAGGAAGAGAGTTTTCAGACTATGAATACAGGGTAAGTGGTTAGAACTTCCTTCGCACATCTATAACCTGCGCCTGTTCTTACAAATCTGTTTTTTGGTAATTTTTATTGGAGTGTTTCCCAACTTTTTTATTTCTTGGTAACCAACATCTGCCACATGTTGTTTTGTCTATAGCAAATTATTACAAAGTCTATATACACCATTTTTGTGTTTGGCGTTTTTTTTTAAAATATGAAACGCCGTATACTGTGGCTATAGCCCTTTTTTTTTTTTAGTTTTTCCCCATAGGCGTCTATGTAGGAGTTGAAAAACACAAGGTACAAATGTAACCGTGAAAAACAATTGAAATACAGCATTTAAAAACCTTTGAGAAAATAGTGTGTGACGGGTTTGCGAAAGGGATTTTGTTTCTACACGGCAGCGTGACTTGTAGCGTTTTCCTCTAGACTGATTGAGGAAACCACATATTCAAAGATCTAAATCTAAACCCTCAGGCAAAGTCCAAACATGGCGGAAAAATCTGCTATTGGCCGACCCCTAGTCTAAGTGGGGGTTTGTCTTTCAGGAGATAGTGCTCTTATAGGTTTCATTTCAGTAGACGGGCAACACACAGGTGAAGCTGCCTTTGTTAAAACTGGGGACCAGGACCTGCATGGTCTTGAGACGTGGAGGGTCCCCTCTGCTCTGGTTTAATTTGAGGGAACACATATTTTTTTCCTCTGCTTTCAGTGGGTTGGAGCATTTATTGAGAACCTGTCCTGCTAATGCTGGCGCAGGGTATGTATAGGAACCCTTAACCCCTTAGTGACCACTAATACGCCTTTTAACGTGATTCACTACTGGGCTTTAGGCTAGGCTGACGCCTTTTCACGTCAGCCTAGTCTTAAGTCCTGCACGGGTCTCCCGTGCAGGCAGGAGCCGGGGCTCTGCTGTCTGATGACAGCTGAGCTCCTGCTCCAACGCCCGCGATCGAAGTTTACTTCGATCGCGGCCGTTTAACCCGTTAAATGCCGCCGTCAATAGCGACCGCGGCATTTAACTTTGCTTACAGAGGGAGTGCGCTCCCTCTCTCACCCATCGGCGGCCCGCGAATGCAATCGCGGGTCTCCGATGGGGTGTCATGGCAGCCGGGGGACTGATAAAAGCCCCCAGGTCTGCCCTGGACATATGCCTGTTAGGACGCGCCGGAGGCACGTCCTAACAGATTGCCTGTCAGATTTACACTGACAGGCAATAATGCTCTGGTATACGAAGTATACCAGAGCATTATAGCAGCGATCGGAACATCGCACAGTAAAGTCCCCTAGTGGGACTAATAAAATCAGTCATCAAAGTGAAATAAAGATTATTAATAAAAAGTACAGTAAAAAAAAAAATAAAACCATTTTTTTCCATAAAAAGTGGTTTTATTTAGTAAAAGTGTAAAAAAAAAAAAAAAGTACACATATGTGGTATCGCCGCGACCGTAATGACTCCATTAATAAAGTTAATATGTAATTTAAACCGCAAAGTGAACACCGTAAAAAAAAACGACAAAAACTATGGCGAAATTGCAATTTTTTTCCATTGCCCCCCAAAAAAGTCATAATAAAAATGAATCAATAAGTCCCATGTACCCCAAAAAAGTACCATTCAAAACTACGTCTTGTCCCGCAGAAAACAAGCCCAAAAAATCACTACATTGATAGAAAAATAAAAAAATTACGGCTCTTGGAAAGCGACGATGCAAAAACAAATAATTTTAGTTCAAAAGTGTTTTTATTGTGCAAAAGTCGTAAACCATAAAAAAACCTCTACATATGTGGTATCGCCGTAATCGTACCGACCCATAGAATAAAGGTAACATGTTATTTACGTCGCACAGTGAACGGCGTCAATTTAAAAACGCATAGAACAATGGCGGAATTTCAGTTTTTTTTTTTATAATCCCCCCCCCCCCAAAAAGGTTAATATAAAAATTATATGTACCCAAAAATGGTGCCATTAAAAAGCACAACTAATCCCGCTAAAAACAAGTCCTCATACAGCTATGTAGACGAAAAAATAAAAACGTTATAGCTCTTTGAATGCGACTATAGAAAAACGAATAAAATAGCTTGGTCATTAAGGCCTAAAATGGGCTGGTCACTAAGGGGTTAAACTAAGTCGAGCTGCAGAACTTTCCATTCTTCAATGATCAAGCTTTTGTTTACTTATAGGGGGTTGTCTCACAAAGACCCAATTTAGTAATCAAGCCGCAATCAAGGCAATCCGCTGTCAGTCCTCTGAAATCCTTGGCAATCAACTGTTCTGGTTGGTTATACATTCTCCCTGCAGTGGCCACTACAGGAGAAATGTAGTATTACACAGCATTCATTCAAATGACTGTCCATATAATACATGGTCTGGCCATGTCCGCCAGAGTGGGACCTGCTGATGCTTAGTAGGCTTGACTCCGAGTAGGGGGGTGGACTCAAATGGAGGACTATCAATGATGTCTTTATGCCCCAATAATGTATTTCAGTGGGTTGTCTTGGTGAGATTAGCCCTTTTGATTGTGGACATAGACTTTGTATTTAACTTCTTTCTGTTACTTTTCAATAACCCTATTTTATTTTTCTCTTGCAGAAAGACAACAAGGTGGCCGCCTAGAGGATGAAGGGTCTTTTTTTTTTTTTTTTTTTCTTTTTAATGTCAGTCTGGAGAACTCATTTTCAGTCTTTTGTGAAGAATGACATTTATCTTGCTGTATATTTTGTCACCAGCACTGGGGGTTTGACTGCTTTATGAAGCTTCTTCAGTGCAGTGGGGGTCCTGCCGGAAACGATTGTTTCTCCTTTTTTTTTTTTTTTTTTTTTTTTTATATATTCTCATCTGAGGTCCCTGCAACCCTAAAGGACTTGGACGAATAGCGGAAAACAAACGAAAGGTCTTCACATTCGTCCAGCGTTAAATCCATCTGACATAGACTGAAGTCCTTGTGGTATGGATAGTCTAACGTGATGCAGGGGGTGATGAGTCTTTTTGCAAAGTATTTTTTCCTTGCTGCGAGAAATTCTGAACGCCGTTTTTTTTAGGTTTGATCCCCTGAAGGGTTGTTTTTTTATATTAATGTATATGGGGGGGGGGCTCCCCCTCCCCCCCCCCAAGGTCTCATTCTCTTGATAGCAGCACACTTAGTTGGAAATAGTACAAGATAACAAACATGATACAATTTCTTAGGCAAAGGACACTTTTTTTTTTATATCGTTGTGAGATTGAGTTATATCCCACTGCCAAAGAAACCCAGAGCTTTGTATAGCTGTAAAAACAAATACCTTTGTATCCAGCGCAACTGACGGGTTGTACAAGTTGATCTCAATATGGGCCAATGTCGTTTTTTTATTTTTTTTTATTTTTTTTTTATTTTATTTTTTTCTCTTTTTCTCTTTAGGCAGAGATAAGATACATATTTTCAAGTGTCGCAATGTTAAACTTTACCAGTTTTCAGCCTCTGAACTTTAAGCTACTTCTGCGCACAATGCATTAAAGAGTCTCTGTCACCTCATTATAAGTGCCCTGTCTCCTACATAAGGAGATCGGCGCTGTAATGTAGGTGACAGTAATGCTTTTTATTTAAAAAAACGATCTATTTTTACCGCTTTATTAGCGTTTTTAGATTTATGCTAATGAGTTGCTTAATGCCCAAGGGGAGTGTATGACGCTGACCAATCAGCCTCATGCACTCCTCTCCATCCATTTACACAGCGCATAGGGATCCTGCTAGATCCTTATGTGCTATCTTATACTTACACATTAACAGTACTGAAGTGTTTAGACAATCTCTGCACTTCGTTACTGTTTCTATGGTAGTTACAGCAGAGGAAGCGTAATCTCGTAACCTGTCATTTACCGCATAATCTTGCGAGATCACGCTTCCTCTGCTGTAACTACCACAGAAACAGTAACGAAGTGCAGAGATTGTGAATAGACATCCCGTGGAATGTCTATTCACTGTCTAAACACTTCAGTACTGTTAATGTGTTAGTATAAGACAGCACATAAGGATCTAGCAGGATCCCTATGCGCTGTGTAAATGAATGGAGAGCAGTGCATGATGCTGATTGGTCACTGATTGGTCAGCGTCATACACTCCCCTGTACAACGCCCACTTGGTCTAAAGTAAAAACACGCCCACTTGGGCATTAAGCAACTCATTAGCATAAATCTAAAGTCACTAATAAAGTGGTAAAAATAGATCTTTTTTTTTTTTTTAAATAAAAAGCACTGCTGTCACCTACATTATAGCGCCAATCTCCTTATGTAGGAGACAGGGCACTTATAATGTGGTGACAGAGCCTCTTCTAATGTTGCCTTTTAAAATTTTCCTGTGGCCTAGCAGCGGCTGGAGTCGTGTGTCTGTCTTGGACCATTAGCGGCTTAGGGCATCCTTTTACATCCACAGTTTCACCATACACTGCTTTTGGTTTCGTTATTTTGCTTCTCTAGTCACATCAAGAGCTGCTTTCAAACAACTTCTTATTGCCCTTGGTATCTGACAGCTGGGGGGAGCTAATCTGCCGTCTGACATGTGCCCTAACTGCGTAGTTAGATGAGCTCCTATAATACAATGCTCACTGAGGTTGGGGAAACTAGCTCTTGGTGCTGCTTTGGATGTGACTGGAGAATATAAGCTACTTTAGGTAAAGTAAAGCAAAAGATTATGTGAAGCTCAACATTTTATACAGTGAAATGTTGAATAGGGAGGGTTGTTTTGTGCACTAGCAGGCAGCTTAGACTAATGGACGACAAACATTCCTTAGTAAAGTACGTACATGCTGCAAGCGTTCAGCTGGAAAAATACGTGCGCCTGACCAGTCGTCCAATCTGTGATCCCATGATGCACTGTGGAATTTTGTATCAGACATGTTAATCATAGGCACTTTTGAGATAAGCGGCGTCAGTTGTCCGCTTCCATAGAATTTTCATGCGCACCTGCCCTAATGTGCGCGGTAATGCGACAATCTCCCATCTTGTATCGCAAAAGATTGAATTTAATTCTGTTCGGCTTCATGTTGATGGCATCTAGTGAATTAGCAAGTTGGCTACTTTATAGGTTGATGGTTCTGGGCACAGCATGGCTTCCTCCGCTGTCTAGGCCACAGGTTCACTTTCATTTTGCTATTTTAGAAGTCGGCGCACACGGAGGCTGTCGTTTTCCTGGTCTTGAAATCTCCTGTTCTTGAGTGAAAGTTTTCGCATTGTAATAAGCGGACTATTCTGCGTTCTTTTTAGGGGAAATCTTAAGTCTAGGCCTGAAGAGCGATAACTAAACCTGAAGACGATAAATGACATGTTATACGGCTCTCGCCCCCCCTGTACCAGTCATTGGGTTTGAATTCTTTAGGGTTAAGTTATAAACGGGCGTTTTGGCTGTGAATACTGCAAAAAGGGAGCCAAAGATGTCATAGGGCTTTTTTTTTTTTTTTTTTTTTTTTTTAAAAAGACCTTTGCTCTGCTAGGTTCTTGTGTTTAAATTGTGAGAAAATGTTAAAATAAAACTTGTTTAGGAAAAACGGAAGAATTTTTAAAGTAGCTTTGTCCACCACCGTAATTTATTTGTCTCTACTGATGGCCAAAGCACATGTCCGCAGCACACGCTTCTCCGCCAGGTCTTAAGGCATTGTTTTATAACACCGTTTTTGCAAGTAAAATTTCCATATAACGTTGAGTAACCTAATAAGTCTTGTTACATCATGTCTTATGCTCCAATCACATCCAGAGCTGCATTAACAATGCTGCAGGATGTCATTTGGAGTTCATGCCCCATGCCTTAACAGCTTATCAGAGATCTCAACCATGTGTCACTCCATTGGTGTATGGCATTGTGGGAGATGTAGGTTTTATTCCTCTTATCAGACTAATGAACAGGATTTTGAATTTAGACATATCGTGGTCTGTGCTAACACTGGGCCAGCAGGTGGCAGCAGTGATACTAGCTCCTGCATTCTGAGTTCTAATGGAGGAAACCAGCTCTGTTTTTGAATGCAGCTCTGGATGTGAATAGTGCATTGGTCACCATACAACTAATGTAAAATCATTTTTGAAAGCTGAGCTGTGCTTAAAGCTACAAGACAACTTTTTTACATAAAATCCCTTAGGTTTTTTTTTTTTTTTGTATTAGTTTGGCATCCTGCCAGTTACTTTTAGCTCTCGGTGAACCTCTCATGTCTGTCGCACAGTGAATACTTGAGTCGATGCAGTTATGACCCCCAACCCCAGACAAGTCTATTATATGCAGGAATTGTTCATTGTACCTTATTACATTAGTATGAGACACCTTCAAGTGGTTTTGTTCTTCTGCACTTCACAGTAAAGACTTAATTCCAGTATGAGGTGGTAGTGAAAGTGTCCAACACCCTCCAGAGGTTACACCCAAGAGCGTTGGCGTACGGTATGGGCACGTGTGGATAACCTATAGGGTGAATAAGGTACAGATATGGCACTTTAAAAATAAGGCAAAAGGCACACACTTGAGTTGTTTGAGTTTATATTGCACTTGATAGGGGCCCCCATTGCTCTTAAACCTATTTGTGTAGACAGACCTATTTAGACACAGGACCACTGGTGGTGGTTGTAAGGACTGTGATCTCCAACCTGTGGCTCTCCAATGATGGTAAAACTACAACCCCCAGCATGCCCTGGGGGTTGTAGTTGCACAAAAGCTTCGGAGACCACTGGTTTTGGATAAGGCTGTTGCCCTCCTGCCTGGACCACAGGATTTCTTTTTTTTCTATTGTATCTCTGCAATGAATAAGTATGACCCCTCTGCATTTAACAAATTGTGGCTGAATGTGGCTGCCCACACTTTACTGAACCAGCAAGGGTTAATGCTGGATACATCTAATCCTGTAGAATGGAGGGAGTTGTGTATTTCATGCAAAAATAGAAAGCGGAGGATAGAATGAAATTTACGACGGTCAATGCCAGATACTGAGTGACCTCTAGGGGGCGCTTATCTGCAGCTCTGCTTTAAAACACAAGACCTACATTAAAATGAGTAACTACTGTACTTTATTGCTCATGCGTTTCTATGTCATCTTTTATTTTTATCCAGAGCTGCCTTTAAAATCGTCTTGCAGAATCCAACAGCACTACTTTTTGTGCGTTGTATTATTGGGATATGTTGCAGTGCATTGTGGTGAAATGGCGCACAAAGCACTGCACTTCGGTCAGGTATAGCAACTACTACATCCATTGATTAACATTGGAGAATGATCTGTACAGACACTGAACCAGCAGGG
Source organism: Rhinoderma darwinii (assembly GCF_050947455.1). Lineage (NCBI taxonomy): Eukaryota > Metazoa > Chordata > Amphibia > Anura > Rhinodermatidae > Rhinoderma > Rhinoderma darwinii. The sequence goes on from NC_134695.1 coordinate 90,501,299, forward strand.
GGCAGCAGTGAGAACCAGATACAGAACATTATGTTGCATTTGGTGTGAATGGAGTACAAGACCAGAACAATAAGTTAAGGTATTTAACAAGACACTAAACATATCTTGGTGTAGGCAAGATCCTAGTGCATAGAAGGGTCCAGCAGCAATGACAGGGTGTGTGGCGTTACATTGTGTCACTACTGTATCTGTTACTCTTACTGACGTTTCTAACTGGCTCATTGTAACACCGCGCTCCTGACACTGGGGAAGCAAATCCAACATGTCTGTGGCCTGATGAAATGCAAAAACTGTATTGTGGGTGATGCTCTATACATTGCGTATTCCTGAAGTGCGGACTAAAGATCAGGGTGATTATATTTTTCTTCTTTTTTTGTACTTGTACAAAGAACAACATTGTAATTCTTTTGGAGTACCCTGTAAATTCAAACATTTTTATTCTAAGGCAGAATAAAAGTCCAATTAAACAAAAAAAATCTTGGTTTTCGTGTCTTTCAGTTCAGGGCAGTGCGCATATCCAGTGTATGTGACTGTCATTGGTTCGCAAAAGCGTAACAAACTCTTGAATGTTTCATATATTTCTTGATTATTGCGCCTACATTAAATGTGGTATTTATGCTGACGGTCACTAAAGGTGTTACTGTAAGTTCTATAGTGCGTGTATAATATATATTAGATCTAGTAGAAATAGGCAGCACTTCATAGAATAAAAGTAAAAATGGGGGGTACTTTATTACGCTCAATGCAGACTTTCTCAAGTGGAACGGAGCTATAACGTTATGTACCCCCCACTTTTCACTTTATTCTACGGAGACTTGAAATCAAATCAATATTTGGTGTGACCACCCTTTGTGCAAGTGTACCTAGAAGAATTGATGCTGTTTTAAAGGCAAAGTCATGGATTTTGTAGGATTACAGTCAGGTGATTAACCAATTATACCAAACAGGTGATAATCATCATTTTCATATGTAGGTTAAATGTCATTAAGGCCCCATGCACGTGACCGTAAATTCGGCCGCAATTATGGCCCCATTCAGTTCTATTGGCCGTGGGCACCTTTTCTTATCGCTGCGGATGGGTGCCGTAGAACTGGGCCGGGGTTTATGAAGCATGTCCATATTTTTTTCATGTTTTACGGGCTGTGCTCCCATACTTTGTTACAGTAAGGCCCCATACTCACAAATAGCTGTGGAGGAGGCTTACAACTGTGGTGAGGAACAGCCAAACTCTGCTACAAAGGCGAGGTTGCGGAAGACTGTTTTGTCACAAGTCCACTATGGCGAGACTGAGAGCAGCAACAAGACACGAGGTAGTTATAATGCATCCGCAAGGTTTCTCCCAGACAAAGATTTCCAAGCGAACTGGGGTTTCAAGATGTGCTGTTCAAAGATCTTTTGAAGAAGCATAAAGAAATGGGCAACATTGAAGACCGTAGACGCAGTGGTCGGCTGAGGACACTTTGTGCAAGCAGATCAAAGACACATCATGCTTCCCTTCTAAATCGGAAGATGTCCAGCAGGGCCATCACCTCAGAACTGGCAGAAACCAGTGGGCCCCAGGTGTACCCATCTGCTTTTTTGAGAAGTCTGGCCAGAAGTTTCTTCATGGAAGAACTATGGCCAAAAAGCCACGCCTTTGATGTAGAAATAAGGTCAAGCGACTCAACTATACACTAATATATAGAAACGGGTGTAGAAAAATGGCAGCAGGTTCTCTGGTCTGATGAGTCAAAATTTGAGATCTTTTGGCTGTAACAGAAGGCAGTTTGTTTGTCGAAGGGCTGGAGAGTGGTACAATAACGTCTGCAGGCAACAGTGAATCACTGTGGAGGTTCCTTGCAAGTTTGGGGCTCAATTTCAGTAAATTGAGTTGGGGATTTGGCCAGGATTAATGGTGTCCTCAATGATGAGAAATACAGGCAGATACATATCCATCATGCAATACCATCAGGCTCAAAATTTATTTTGCAGCAGGACATCGACCCCACACATACAGCCAATGTCGTTAAGATCTACCTTCAGCCTGAAAAACAAGAAGCCCTGGAAGTGATGATGTGGCCCCCACAGAGCCCTGACCTCATCGTTGAGTCTGTCTAGGATTACATGAAGAGACAGAAGGATATGAGGAAGCGACATTCACAGAAGGTCTGTGAATAGTTCTTCAAGATGTTTGGAGCAAACTCCTGGCCGAGTACCTTCAAAAACTGTGCAAGTACCTAGAAGAATTTACTCTGTTTTGAAGGTAAAGGGTGATCACATCAAAGACTGATTTTACTTTTCTCTTGTGTTTATTCACTTTGCATTTGAATTGATAAAAGAACAACTACTTAACACTTCTATTTTTAAAAGCATTTTTACTTTGCAGCATTTTTTCACAACTGCCTAAAAGTTTTACGTGCGTGTGTTCCACCAGCAGAATAGTGAGTGCAGCTCTGGAGTATAATACAGGCTGTAACTCAGGACCAGTACAGGATAAGTAATGTAATGTATGTACACAGTGACTCCACCAGCAGAATAGTGAGTGCAGCTCTGGAGTATAATACAGGATGTAACTCGGGATCAGTACAGGATAAGTAATGTAATGTTTGTACAGTGACTCCAGCAGAATAGCGAGTGCAGCTCTGGAGTATGACATGATGTAACTCCAGATCAGTAATGTATGTACACAGTGACTGACTAATTGTGCTTTTTTCCCTAAGTGGTGCAGTTGTCCACAGCAACCAAAATCTCACCCCCCCCCCCCTCCTTTTTTTTTTTTTTAATACTCTTTACATTCACATCGGCGTCATCACCGATTCTGTTGTATTTGACAGAGTATAACGCAACGTGAAACGCTAATTTTTCCGTCAAAACAATGGTCACCGCGACGGACTCCCTTATAAGTCAATAGTCTGTGATGTAATTGATTTGTCACTCCGTCAATTTCGTTATTCTGCTCCTAAGATGAAGTAGAACAGGGGTAGGCGACCTTTTTTGTATGTTTATGACCAAAATAGAAAAAATCCATGATGAAGTACTCAGTGTGACATGCAAATCTAAAAGTCATATGACAAGCTGTCACCATCTATTTGACATAAAACAATCGGTTAAAGAGACTCTGTCACCACATTATAAGTGCCCTGTCTCCTACATAAGGAGATCGGCGCTGTAATGTAGGTGACAGAAATGCTTTTTATTTAAAAAAACGATCTTTTTTCACAACGTTAGGAGCGATTTATGTTTATGCTAATGAGCTTTCTTAATGCCCAAGTGGGCGTACTTTTACTTTCGACCAAGTGGGCGTTGTACAGGGGAGTGCATGACGCTGACCAATCAGCATCATGCACTCCTCTCCATTCATTTACACTGCACTAGCGATATAGTTCTATCACTATGTGCAGCCTCATACACAAGCCCTAACATTACTACAGTGTCCTGATAATGAATACACATGAAATCCAGCCTGGACGTCATGTGTACTCAGAATCCTGACACTTCTGAATCTTTTCTGTGAGATTTACAGCAACTGATACGAAATCTCGTTTACCTCGTAATCTCGCGAGATTTGGTTTCACTTGCCGGAATCTCACAAAAAAAGTGTCAGGATTCTGAGTACACATGACGTCCAGGCTGGATGGTCATGTGTATTCATTATCAGGACACTGTAGTAATGTTAGGGCTTGTGTATGAGGCTGCACATAGTGATATATCTATATCGCTAGTGCAGTGTAAATGAATGGAGAGGAGTGCATGATGCGGATTGGTCAGCGTCATACACTCCTCTGTACAACACCCACTTGGTCGAAAGTAAAAGTACGCCCACTTGGGCATTAAGAAAGCTCATTAGCATAAACCAAAATCGCTCCTAACTTTGTGAAAAAAGATCGTTTTTTTAAATAAAAAGCATTACTGTCACCTACATTACAGCGCCGATGTCCTTATATAGGAGACAGGACACTTATAATGTGGTGACAGAGCCTCTTTTAATTAAAGTTCTATTTCAGTGTAACCCTTGACTACGACTTTCTTTGCACAGAAGATCCATCTGTGGTGTGTACAAGGCTGCTGACACCGTCTTGGGGGCGCTTCACATAGAGAGAGCTGACAACTTTTTACTGAACGCAGTCCTTGCAGTGCTGATCACTAGGAGAGAGCGGTGCTGCATTGTGTGCTTGCCAAGTGTTCAGCAGCGACAAACAAACGGAAGTACTGCTCTCTCCTGGTGGTCAGCGCCTTATGAAGGGCCGCTTTCTCTCCGTGTGCAGTGCCCTTAGGATCAGTTCACACTGAGTTTTTTTGATGCGGAAACAGTGTCGGAAAACGCGCCAAAATAGAGGAAAAACCGTCTCGTGGGAAAAAGAATAGACATGACCTATCTTCGATCATTTACGTCTCTGACCTACCATTGACATCATTGGGAGGCAGAGAAAGCGTATTTCGTTGCATTTTTTTTTTTGCCCATGGCGCTTAATGGCCGTGGGCGTAAAACGCTGCGAAAATCAGCGTGCACGCAGATTTTCTTACAAAAAAAAAAACCGTATGAACCCAGAAGCGTGCCAGCAAACCATGCCCTAAGTGCTGTCTGTGGTACTGGTGCCTGAGGTTGCTGACCCCCTGAAGTAGAACAACATAACTGATGACGCAATCTGCGCTAGGGAGAATGAAAACTGGAGTCTGGTCTGTTTTTGTGGGTAGAAATCGAAATGCGCCTTCCAATTTGATTTAAATAGATATGTCTTGGTATCATTTTCAAGATCTCTGCTTGCTGTCAGTCAATGAGAGTAGTTATTGTTTACATAGAGGCTGAAATCATGTCTGAAAATTGTGAGGGATTGAGAGAAGAGAAAATGAAAGCGTTTTTAAAAAAAAAAAAAAAAAACTCAGCCTGCTGGGAGTTGTAGTTTTGCAACTGCGTAAAGGTCGTGCCATTATTTCCATAGTGTTCTATAAGTCCTGGGACCCTGTGGGCAGAGGTTCAGGGGGAGGACCTGCTGCTGTCTCCATTTACAGGAGGTTTTCTGTCGAGATTATTATTGCACGGATTCTCCTCACGTCTCATTTTTACCAGTGTTTCTCTTATCACGTGACGTTTAGCTGTGACGGGGAGACATCACGTGACTGAGGCGGGCTTTTGAGATCTGCCCGCCTCCTGTGGTGACGTCACTGAGTGGCCAGCGTAGTGACGTACTCATTGTGCGCCAGAAGTCCAGAGAACACCGGGAATATGTCTGTTGTGTTTGTTCCAGAGAAGCTCCGCCGACGAGTCCAGATCCCCGAGAATAACGTGCAACGGGTGAGTGGCCGAGGGCAGGAAAGAGGTCATATACATTATAATTTAACAGCGGGGTCCTGACACAATAGTATGAGGGGCTCCGCATAAAGTTCGGCCATTCTATGTTATAACTTTATTATTCTGTTCTAAACAAAATCCCTTGTATAGAAGTCATTGGTGGAGAGAAATAGAGAAATCAAAACTGGTACAAAGCAAAAGTGGAGCAGTTGCCCATAGTAACGAATTGGGTTGTGGCATTCATTTAAGTGGAATCTGGTTGCTATGGGCAACTGCTTCACTTTTCCTTTGCACCAGTTTTGATAAATCTCCCCCTTTAAGTCGCCCTCTCCTGTCGAGTTGTGAATATTATGACGCTGTTTACTAGTTACTCCGCTTTCCCAAAAACTGATATAACAGCCGGTATGGCCGTTATTACAGCTCCCACGTGTTGTCACCCAGCTTTCCCAAACTCCTGAGTCTCAGATCTACCTAGTTGCAGGGTTGCCTCGATACCAGAATTTTGACTTCGATACCGATACTTCGTGTAGTATTGCGATTCTCGATACCAAAACGATACTTTTCCAACAATATATAAAAAAAAAAAAGTTCTTCCGTTTTCTAATGTGAGGTGTGATGAATTTTGAACCTCCATGTGCCTCACATTAATAGTAATTACCCCCATCATGTTCCTCTGTCATAATGGACAACATTGGGTTAATGTGAGGAACGTGATGGGGTTAATTACTATTAATGTGAGGCACAAGGAGGTTCAAAATTCATCACACCTCGCGCCTCACATTAATAAGTGAAAATTCATTTTTATTTTTTAGTGTACACCATAAATGATGCTTAAATTTGTTGTGCGGACGATACCGATGTGTATATTTTATGTATTGACTTTTATTTTAATGTTTATTGTAAACACATGTATGTTTAAAAAATTTAATTTTAACATTACTTTGTTTTTTTATTTTTAAACTTTAGTGTACTGATAGGTATGTCCTAACAACTGCCTGTGTACGAAGTATGCCCAAACAGGAAATATGGTCAGACAGCCCTGGGGTCCTTCAATGGACCCTGGGCTGTCTGCTCATATATATGCGTCACAGGGATTCCTTGTGATGCGATCCAATGGGCATCCACCCTTCTCATTTGCCCCTTGAATGCTGCGGTCAGCTTTGATCGCAGCATTCAAGGGAATAGCGGCGGAGATCATGGGTTTGTCTGACTTCCGCCGCGGGAGCGGGGCTGCGGCCGCGCACAGTCAGCATGAGGTGATGCGGCCGATAATGCACAGTTTAGTATCGAAATACATGAATTCACGGTATTGAACTGTTTGGGGGTGCACGGCATCGAAATAGTATCGAAATTTTGATGCGTCGTGCAACCCTACCTAGCTGTGCATCGCTTTAATACATCTTTAACTTATAAAGAAGGATTTGCCATTCTGCATCTGGGAAAGCTGGATGTCCGGCAGTAATGACACCCATATTGGTTGTTTTCCAGCTTTTGCCAGGAATTGATTTACTTATCCCTACAAAGTTATTCTCCCTTCCGATCTGACATTGGGAGTGGAGGGCTGCATGCTGGGCAGGACAGTTGGTGAGGAAACCGTATGATGCCCAGCGAGTATTGTGCACAAGTCCTATTCTAATTAATAGGACCCACGCACGATACTGGCTGGGCCTCGTAATGTTGCGGCTCTTCATGCCCGTTGTCACATGGGACGAGGGAGTAACCTTGGAGGAATACTTTAAGGGGTAGTCAAAATCATGCTGTGGATTTAGCTGCAGAAAGCAGAGGAATCTGCAGGGTCCTCCACATTGACTGTGATCTTAAAGGGGTTTTCCATCTTCTGACAACTGATGACTTATCAACTGGATAGGTCATCAGTACATGATCTGTGGGGGTCCGACACCCAGACCCCGCACGGATCAGCTGGTTCGGTGCCTCTGTGCACTGGACTTACATGCCGGAAGCAGTTGGCGCCAACCACGAAATAGCGGCTGCGCCGCAGTGCTGTAGTATCTAGGTGAATAGGAGCGGACCTGCAGTTCTGCAGCACGACCGCTATTCTATGTACAGAGCCAACTGCTTCCGGGCTCCATACATCGCATTATGTGCCATAACATCCGGGGCCCGCATGCCACCGGAGCGACTTAACGGTGCAGGGTCCAGGTGTCAGACCCGCACCAATGATATACTGATGACCTATCCGGTGGATAGGTCATCAGTTGTCAGAAAGTGGAAAACCCCTTTAAGAGTACGTTCACAAGGCTGATTTTCATGTGATATTGTAGCGGTTTTCGCGCAAAAATAAAGTGTGGAAACCGCTTAAACGGCGTTTTGATTTTAATGGTAAACTGATTGATGACATGTGGAATTTAAAAGCACATTGGAGGGAAAAAGTGATGTCACTTCTTGCTCTGAGTAACAGCTGCATCTTGCAGCCACGCGTGTACTAGAGCCATTGAATGGTGGAATCTCGGCCAAATCCACTTCAGTTTTTTTCCCTTGAAATATCTGCAATGTGAACATGACCGTACAGGGGTAAATGTCATTGAGGGTTTGTATTGCAAAATGATTATTCTTTTGTTTGCGTCCCCTGTATACCCGTATGCGCTGCCCGGCTGTGTGACAGGAGTGTGCACATGAAAACATCCACAGGATGAGCTGAAGGTGCCATTACATTATAGACTTGGCACTAGGAGACACAGGGCGCTTCTGAGAACTGTAATTTCCCAGAAGCATGTGGTGTGACAAAATGGATCGCCCATTCAGCTCTATGTAGAAGGCGGCACAAAAACACGGGATGTAAGGGGTGCTAGTATATCGAAGGGAAGCACCAAGTCAGCAGATGGGCACGGGGAGTTTCTTTTTAGATGTCATTAATGTACTGGGCTATGAAAAAAAAATTGATTGTGGGACAACGCCTTTAAGGATGAGAAGACAGTGTAGTATTGCCAACACCACACCCATATGCAGTGGCAAAAGGCTGCACGATTTTACCAGTAATGCCAGTTTTTTCAGGTAACTTGTGTGGGTTTCCAGGACTTCAATATTGATAGCTTTTCCGTAGGATAGGCCATCAATATTTGATTGTGGGGGTCTGACGCCTGGCACCTCAGCTAATGTATGGCGCTGTGCTTGGGTAAACAATCCGAACCCCACAGATCAAACATCTGATAGGCTATAAATATTACAGTCCTGTCTAACTCCAGGCTGATATTCTTTGCTACAATGGACCAGTGCAGGCAAACTGTCAGGACAGAATTTTTTGTTGAGAGTAGAGGCTTCCCATCTCTAGTTGTGAAAAAAAAAAAAGTGACCAGAGATCTGTGAAACTCTAAGGCCGGGTTCCCATGTAGTGTAAATGCTGCAGAATTTCCGCAACAGAATTTTATGTGGAAATTCCACAGCATTTACAGTAGCAGCAAAATGGATGAGACTTTGAAATGCTCGCGCTGCGGGAAAAAAACCACAGCAAAAACGTTAATAAATTGACCTGCAGTGAAGTTTAAATCTGCAGAATGTCAATTTATACTGCATTTTCTATTTCTGATTTTCCCCGTCTAATTTTTTCGGACAATGTACTGCGGGTTCCAGGTCTGATACACAGCGTATCTGACCCGTGGAAACCCAGCCTAAATGTCAAGAAGTGACGTCACTTTCTGCGACGCGGAGTTCAAATCCACGCCAAAGGAAGGAAGCGTGAACTTAAAGTGGCTCTGTCACCAGATTCTAAGCGCCCTGTCTCCTACATAATCTGATCGGCGCTGGAATGTAGATAACAATAGTGGTTTTTATTTAGAAAAACTATCATTTTTGACAGCTATGACCAATTTTAGATTTATGCTAATTAATTTCTTTAGACAACTGGGCGTGTTTTTACTCTTTACCAATTAGGCGTTATACAGAGGAGTGTATGACGCTGACCAATCAGTGACCAATCAGTGACCAATCAGCGTCATACACTTCTCATTGTTCCAGCCCAGCTTCTTTCACTGCACAATCACACTGTAAGGCGTCATGCACACAAACGTATTTTTTCCCTCCCGTAAATACGGGTCCGGTGTCGCACGTATTGCACCAGTATTTATGGGCACGTTTTCGCTGCAAAATTGCACTGCACTAATCGGCAGCCACTTCTCTCTATCAGTGCAGGATAGAGAGAAGGGGCAGCCCTTTCCGAGGTAAAAGTAAAAGAAATTCATAATTACCGGCCGTTGTCTTGGTGACGCGTCCCCCTTTCGACATCCAGCCCGACCTCCCTGGATGACGCGGTAGTCCATGTTCTGCACAGTCACAGGCTGCAGCGGTCACATGGGCTGAAACGTCATTCCGGGAGGCCGGACTGGAGGAAGGAGCAGGGAGTTCTGGGTAAGTATGAACGTTTTTTTTTTTTTACAGTTTGATCTATATTGGGATCGGTAGTCACTGTCCAGGGTGCAGAAACAGTTACGGCCGATCGTTTAACTCTTTCAGCGCCCTGGACAGTGACTATTTACTGACGTAGCCTAGCAACGCTCCCGTAATTACGGGTGCACACACACGTAGTCACCCGTAATTACGGGAGCCCCATAGACTTCTATGGACCTGCCCGTGCCTTTATTATGGCCTAAAATAGGACATGTTCTATATATATATATATTTTTTTTTTACGGCACGGGCACCTTCCCGTAAGCATATGGGGTGGTAGCCGTGGCCAATAGAAGTCTATGGGCCCGTAATTACGGGCGTTTTTACGTTTGTGTGCATGAGGCTTAACAGTGGACTGGAACAATGAGAAGTGTATGACGCTGATTGGTCACTGGACAGCGCCGATCAGATTATGTAAGAGACAGGGTGCTTAAAGAGGTTCTGTCACCAGATTATAAATTTGTCCAGGATTAGAAAAATATGGCCGTTTTCTTCTAGAAACTGTGCCACACCTGTCCATGGGTAATGTCTGGTATTGCAGCTCAGCTCTAAGTGAACGGAGATAAGCTGCAATATCACACAACTTTGACAGGTGTTGGCTGCTTTCTTCCAAAAACAGCGCATGTTTTTCTAATCCTGGACAAACTGAAGTTCACGCTTCCTTCTTTCGTGTGGTTTTGAACTCTGCATTGCAGAAAAAGTGACATCACTTCTTGACGCAGTTTCCGTGCAGAAACTGGTTGTCACATGCGGATTAGTCCCACTGAATGGCACTAATCCATGGGAGATGAAACTGCAAATCCACGGCAGAAATGAGGGTCTACTGTGGATTCTCTGGCAAATCTGTGACTTTTTTTTTTTCTGATGGAAAAATCCAGTGTGAACATACTCTTGATCAATCTTCCTCTTGGTTATGTCTTGTATTTGTTATCCATCTTCAGCTGCTGGAAGAAAATGACCAACTCATCCGCTGTATTGTGGAATATCAGCACAAGGGAAGAGCCACAGAGTGTTCACAGTACGTCCCGCTACGATTTCTTATCAGGCATTTTCCATGGGGTTGTGTATGAGGCTGTATTCACACAGCGGCCCAATGTTACTGTAGCGCATGCTGTTTAGTGGGTGTGAAATTGTGACCAGTAGTAGAACTATCAGGGTATCAGCCATAGTAATATATACAAAATGTAATGATCTATATAGAATATCGACAAGGTGTTAATATAATGTCAGAACGAGACCAATAATCCTAGGACACCTTAGAAAAATCTACTAACGGAAGGTGGGACGTGTGCTGTGGACTTCTATATTCAGCATTTCTTTGTACTCATTACTTGACAGGTTTCTTCTGCTCTTTTCATTACCAGGTACCAGCAGATTTTACACAGAAATCTTATCTATTTGGCAACCATAGCAGATGCCACCACTCCACCACCTGTAAAACAGACCACGTGAATCTCCGTATACAGCATGATCTATTCATAGTAATGTACAAACTTAGGATGTGCCGATAGAATATCCAATTATACTTTCATGCAGTTCCAGCTTTCTCCACATAGTGGTGCTAGATCCCAGTGTTTGCTCATAGAACTCTCCTTCAGAAGCCTTTACCTGGAGATTTGGGTCTGAGACTTGCAGCGTGCTCTATAGGATAGAAGTTTAATATCGCCCGGGACTGTAAATATTTCTTAATATTGTGGTAATTAGAGATTACTGAAGACTGTTTTATGTGTGATCAATTTTGTTTCAATAAAACTTAATTATAACCAGATGTTACTTCCTATAGTCAGTGACTTTGCTAAGATTTCTATCCACAAGTCAATAAATGATGGGGTCTGTGTAGCTATCCTTTACCATTTATCATGGCTTCTTGTGGTAGAATGTGCCGCAGTAATGTTGCCCACAACAAATCTAAATTTACAGTTCACAATGCCAGGAAAATGTAGAACCTGTACTTTTCCTAATTAGAAATAAATAATTCTCACTATCTGGTAGGCACATTCATTTTTGACTGTAGACTTTCTTTATTCCAGTTTCGGTGCATGATTTGGGGGGGGGGGGGGGGTAGCCATATTGCCTGGGCTGGTGTTAACAGCCTTTATGCAGATTTTGACATGTCTGAATCTGCACCAAACAGAGCCCCAAATTGCGCCCCCCCCCATATTGATTTCAATGGGGGGGCAGAGGCATTTCCTCCTCTGACCTCCCATTGAAATCATTGGGAGGCAAAAAAAAAAAAACTACAGCGCTCGTTTAGAGCATTTTCTGCTTTAGATTAAATGGCCGTGGGTAAAAAAAAAAAAAAGCAAACTGTGGAGGCAGATTTTTTCTGCCTGCAGAAAAACTGAACTAGGCCTTCGAGATATACTTTACAGCAGCCACATGGACCATACAAAATAGTCTGGAGCTGACAGATTGGTTCTATGGGGGAGTGTAGTGGGAGTGCTCTGTGCAGGGAGGGGGAGGAGCTGTCCATAGTTGATCGTGTTATCTATATATAGGTGTTACCTGTCAGTATAATCCTGGCTATGAAGATAATGAGATGAAGTGATCTCTACAGAACAGGAAGGGTCAGTCTATTGGGCGGGTTAGTGGCCAGAGTGAAAACAGCAAGATTTTGGGATTATTTTTTAATATAAATAACATAAGTTGATTTAAAGTACCTTTTTTTTTTTTCTTCTATGTTTAAACATTTTTTAAATTAGGTCATTTTCTGATAACACATTCCCTTTCAGGGTAAATTTACACGCTGTGAATCTGAAAAGTACAGTTTTAAAAACCCATGCGGAATAGAGGGCACGTGAATTGTGCGGCTTAGTTTACAGATTTTCACTGTGGGTTTCATCCCTTTGCAAAACATCAGATAAAATCTCTCCCCCCCCCCCCCCCATGGACCACACACATTAAGTCTGGTTGCCAGGGGTAACGGTCACATTCTCTAACAGTTCTGATACTGTGGTAGAAACAATGTAACCGGCTTTACTGTTCACTAAGAAAATGATCCAATAAGAAGACAGGAAATAAGGTCACACTATTAAATGTATCTTTAATAAAGCAAATAGTCATTTTACTTACAGAAGCTTCAGAAGTAAAATACAAACTGTACAGTTCCAGTTCAGGAGTGTTTGCTGGAAGAAAAGTAAAAGCGATAGTGGGGGGGGGGTCACACTCGCACAGCGCCAAACCCTCTCACCCTCGGCTGAGGTCTTCAACTTGCTCCTAGAGGGAATGGGTTCACCCCTTTTTTTTTTTTCTAGAGTGTTTGGGGACCAGAAAAAAAAATTTGGAAGCCAAAAAACATAGCACCTACATGGTCAAAAGCTTCAACATATAGAAAAATGGTCTCAAGATTTTCGGTTTTCCGTGGATCATCACATTTAATTTAGAAGACTTCAAAATACAAGTAAAAAATATATATATATGTAGCCTGTGGAACATTGTTGGCACTTTGAGACGTCTGTTCAGTACAAATATATACGTCTATCCATTAATAAGACCATAATTATTCTGATAAAATATGGGAAAGATTAAGTGCAAAGGACTGAAGGTGGGGGGAGGGGAGGGACTGAAGGTGGGGGGAGGGGAGGGACTGAAGGTGGGGGGAGGGGAGGGACTGAAGGTGGGGGGAGGGGAGGGACTGAAGGTGGGGGGAGGGGAGGGACTGAAGGTGGGGGGAGGGGAAGGACTGAAGGTGGGGGGAGGGGAAGGACTGAAGGTGGGGGGAGGGGAGGGACTGAAGGTGGGGGGAGGGGAGGCACTGAAGGTGGGGGGAGGGGAGGGACTGAAGGTGGGGGGAGGGGAGGGGAGGGACTGAAAGTGAACCATTTCATACAACTCAATGTTTAGAGCCAGTCTTCAAAACAAGTGGTACAAAATATCCTTATAAACAGACAGAAACAGGAGCACACGGACGGGGCCGAGCACGTCACGATAGAAGGGTTTATATACAGCACACAACTCTCTGTAAACATAGACAGGATGAAGACTTGATTGGAAAGAGGCAAAAAACTATAAATACGGGCGACGGGGCGATCCACAGAACAAATCGGTAACATTCAGGGCCTGCTATTGAGCACATTGCTGTACACGAGGGGGGGAGGGATTTTAGGGGCTTGTCACCCCGGTTTATTTTTGTGTATATAGAGTTTAGTGTTTTATACATATTTTTGGTATATTTAGAGACTTTGAAAAAAAAACAAAATAAAACCTTCAGAATATGCGTCGAACGCACAACCACCTCTACCTACCAGCGAGTTCTCCCTCACAGTAACCAGTTAACGCAGATTAGTGATAACCATAAAGAAAAATATAAGATTAATACTGTCAGTCGTTTTTAGAATATTTTTTTTTTTTCCATTTTATTTTTTTCATTCTCTCCATACTAGAAAATACGGGGATTTCAACAGTAAGGGCCTCTGCAAAAGATGAAATGACGTTTTAAATACATATAAACTATATCATAATATTTATATATAAAGAATATTTCTTGTAACATCGATGGGGAGAATCTGTACATAAAGGGCGTGGATTTCGTGGTCAGCACCATTTCTAAGCATCTCTACAGCCACTTTGGTTGGAAGAATCTCCTCGCTCCCGTAGGTTTCCGCTCGTGGTCATGGCACTGCGGAGTGACGTTATGCTTCACTTTAAAAAATAGACTTTGTCATCTACCTGCTATTTAATTTAGATATTTCGGAGCCAGCTCACATAGATATTTGATATTTTTTATTCTATATTTTTTTTATTATTATTTTGTAAAGAATATTGAAAGTCTTTACTTATCCCAGAATCGCTTTCTCTTGTCAGGAGGGTTATGTGCATAATGCCTTTGGCTATACGAATAAAGTACAAAAAAAAAATAAAAAAATTACAACAATTGCCAAAAAGTAAGGTTGGTTTATGACACGACCTGCAGCCACCTGGGGTTTAGGTCCTCACCGTCTGTAGCAGTTGGGATGGAGGGGGTTATACTCCACCTGTGTCTCCCACTCCCACAGTCCAGGAGGGGATAAAAAAAAAAATACATATAAAACAGCAAATAGAAAAATTCCCCTTTTTCCTTCAATGGTCTATAAACAAGCAGAGCCACTTCTGCCGGGGCCATCATAGGGGCACGAGGGTGCCAGAGCTGCCAAGGAATGGCATCTTCTGTGTAATAATAGGGACTTTGTGTACGGGGTTAGGTGCCCCTCAACCCTGGACATTATGGGTGACGCATCTACTGCTGGCAGTGGGAAAGGGATAGCCCCATCCTGCGGTCTATGGGGGAGTCAATTATGTGGACACTTTAGCAGAAATGACCCTTGTCCCAAATTTGAAATGTTAATATGGGGACGCAATAAACCTCTCCATATAAATGCAGAATTGGGGCAATTTTTTGCAATTTTAAAGGGGACGTCTGGCCGAGACAGCCCTCTTCTCAGTTTGGAGGTCTCACGGACACCAGCTGATCATAGGAGAGCGTCCCATTGCAGAGCCCCTGTGGTCAGCTGCAGTGTTGGAGGGGGATATAACCCCCTATATGACAACTATAGGGGTAGAACTACCAGCAATGTAGTGAGGAACTTACAGCATAAGCCATTTTAGACACTACACCAGCTGCACCCCAGACCAAGCAGCAGTAATAAGCTGTTCCATATAGGAATTGCTCTTTAATGCCAGTATAAGGTCCGTTGGTGTGCGGAGCATTAATGGATCGGGGTGTAGGTTTCATAAATCAGTGAGGGGTGACAAAATGTCAAAGCAAAAAAATAATTCTTAGAGGGGGAACTCCTCTAAATTGCTGAATGTGCACTAAATTCACACTGCTCGTCTCACCCCTAATATTCCATGGGAGATTACAAATGGGGGTGTTTAGTCAGTCTATGGAAACCACAACACAGGATCAGAACCAAACAACCTCTACTGCTTGTAACCCAAACTTTCCACAACCGATGAGACTGCAAACCCCCTCCCCCCACCCCCATACACACACCCAACTGAGGAACGCAGCTGAAATGGAGGTCTAGCAGCTTGGTCAGAACTGGTGCAGGTAGGAAGGCCTGCGCTCGTGCTTCATCTGTAAAGACTTAAAGCCCTTGTTTGCCTGTTGAGATTGCGGCTGTGCGTAAGCAAACGTCGAGGAGATCCCCGTCGGTGGTGCGCAATCGTTGGCGGTGGACCAGACCGGTGACTGCAGCATTTGCATTGTATCGTTCCACTGGCTCACGGGATTTGTCATGTGGTACAAAGAAGAACTTTGATTGGGCAGTGTATTGGTAAGGGGAGAGGAGTGCTGCCAAGGGGCTTTGGGGGGCCAAGTTTTGGTTTTGTTCTCCTGAAGACAAGAGGGAAAAAAAACAAACACTGGTTCATCAGATGCTCAGTCCTGTCGAGGCACAGATTACAATAAAATTCCTTTAATTTGGCACCAAATAGACCTGACAGGTGCCGGATTAACAGATGGTCATAGATAAGAATACCTGTTTGGTATTTGTGGAGGGTGGAGGGGCATTAGAACAAAAGCAGACCCCCTTCCTAATGAATTAAATAGCCGTTTCCTGATGCTCACCTGGTTGAGATCGTCCACCGTGGAGAGGAGAGGTGGCGATGGTAGAGTGTTTGCTTCTTGCTCACCACTGCTGTGTTTCCTGGACAATGACAGCAGAGCAGGGGTTAACATCAACTAGTCATTACGTGTACAATACAAAAAACAATTGGTTCCAACATTTACAATCGTCCTGCAAGACAATGCTCTGATATTTCCCGCAATACAATTTCCTATAGGGAAAAAAAGTTGACATATTGTGGGCAAACGTGCATTTGTCCGCATTGTAAACAGTTAGGGAGGGGGGGGGGGGGGAGGGCTCCACGTCGACGGTCAGCTTTAGTTGGGGTGTTTATATCAGCAGAGTATTAATATATCTGTATTCACACGGTATAAATATCACAGCGCCCTGGGCGGCTGACGCTGCAGGGTATTATTTCGGTGTATTCCTGTATCTATTATTAGACCGACACGCCGCCTGCCGAGAAGCCTCCAGGTATTGAAATCTGATAACAAAAGCGATGGCGCAGGGAGTGACGGCTCTCGGGCTTCATTTACCTTCTCTGTTTGACTGCAGCAACAAGGTCTGGACCTGAGAACATAGAGAATAGACTGTCTCCGTTAGCAGACGACGTCTCGTCGCTTGAACTGGCGGAATCTCCCTGAGCGCCCGTCCAGCTGCTGTTCATCACATCCCTGAAAAAACAGGAGACTTTTATATTGTAATATATCAAAACACTGTGGGGGAAAAAAAAAAGCCTGCAAGGCTAGACCATATATATCCTAATGTACTGCAGAGGAAGGGTGAGAGAAGACATCCGAATATACAGATGGCCACAGATAGCGCTGCTGCTATTACTATCTATAGAAGCCATGTTTAGGTTCCTCGTCTTGCTTGTTTTACTGATTTTCTTGTGCCATCTTTATTTATTGGAATATCTCGCCCGCCCTGTGCTGATCAGTATATGGACCACATGAAGAGGGAGTCGGACAGTGGGCCGCACACGCTCTGACACTTGCCTGGTCCCGGTAGGGCAGGGTGCCAGCAGCAGAAAACATACCATATGTAATGATTCTTCACTGCTGTTGAGGTTCTGTAAGATGAAAAGTTCTGCAACTTTCCAATATACTTTGCGCTTCCATGCCTTACCATTTTTGCAGTCAGTGAATGGAACATTGGTATTCTCATTCAGACGCAGCAATGAGCTCCTCTGCATAAACAGCCGATTATAAAAAGAGGGTACCAGCAGTGGGACACCCCAAACGGCAACTCTTTTGAAGGACCGAGCAAAAGAAAAAAGTGATCGTCTGAACCGTGCAAATCCTATAAAGCACAGGCAAATATCCCAGAACGATGCTGGGTAGAGAAGGTAAAGCATACGGTAGTGAACGTGCCCCCGACAAGCTGGAAACCACCAGGAAACCTTGTTCTTACCCTTCTGAGAAGTACTCTGGGAACGGCCAGGTTCTGTGGGACTCGTCAGGATGGGGCCAGTTGCTCCGCGTGGTGCTCGGGCGACGGACATGCTGTGCTTGCCGTTTTTGTTGCATAGCTTGGTTGACCCCGGCCACATACCGGGCAAACTCAGGGTCCGAGCCAACTGCGGGGAGATGGGAAAAGCACACACATCAGTCAGTGGTTACCCGGCTCAGCTGTTTGCTCTGTGTGATTCCCCATCACTAATCTTTTAAGCCTCCCTGTCTTCCACTTCTGAATACAACACAATAAACGCGTCAATGCCAGTCAGCAGCTCCGAACACCGCTCTTTACAGGGAGAAAATCCTACCATTAATTGAAAATAATGCACATTCTCTAATTAGGTTCACGCCGGCAGACGAGGTCACAACTGGTCATGTACCGAATACAGGTTTACTTGCTGCAAGGTCTATTTCATATCATAGGACCCTATAAACATTCCCATCATTGACCAACAGCCCATGACTATCACTATAGGGGTCTCTACAGCCAGTGCGCTCAGTTATCTTCTAATATATGTTTTACAGCTCCAGAACGGTGGACGTAGGAGAATATTCTATGTAGATGCGAATGTATTTGTTGACTTCCGTCTAGAACATTACTCCGATCGTTCCGAAAAAGTTGCAGAATGATCCAGTATAAGAAATAATAAAAGGTCGTGTACACATTCTGGTTTCAGCATGTAAGAGACATCAAAGCCAAAAAAACACAACGGACTCCAGAATGCAAGGAACGTAATAACCCTGATTGCTTTCCTACAACTGGACTCCATGACAGATAATAAAATACAATAAACATCACAAATACAAACACCACTCCTGATAGAAAGAGGAAATTAGTCAAATTGGTTCTATGCGTCCAGCGTTTATTGTACTTAAATGGGTACAATTGGTGAAAAATCCCTAGGATCCACCAGTGCCCCATCACTGGGATCGTCACTGATCGCTAGCGGTAACGGCGCTAGTAAAAGACCAAGCTGCGCCTGTTTTCTCTGCTTTCTTTGAAGCCAGCCCATTATCTCCCGTAGGCTCCACTCAGCCATGGACTATACAGTGGCACTTACTGGTGCCTCTGATATTGGGTTATAGTAATCAGCGGGGGGCAGAGTGGACGAACCCCCCGACTGATTACACGCTGGTGGCATATCTAGCCACCAATGCCTGTCTGGAGACGAGCCCGTTAACTATTAATTTCTGAGACATTACGCACTACATACATTAATCTCTATGTACAGGCAGAGTCGGCTTAATGTGGTGGGGTTATGTGTAACACAGTATACGCTGCCCATAAAGCCCCAGTGATCTCAGACAAACAGCATCTTCTGGGGTCCCAAGTATACATGTATATAGAGATCTCTCAGATGAAAGATCTATAAAGGGCAAAACATTTATGGCTGCATTAAAGGAACAGTCCACTAATACACTGCATTATGCCTAATGCAGGGGCGGAGCAGGACACAGGGATCCACTTTTTGATGTTCTCAGCATCCACCTCTTCCTCCGTCCTTGCAGTAGGCATAACAGTTTGCGAGTTTTGGCCATAACTGGTATTATCCCATTGCGGACAGCCTGCCATACAACAGAGGTAAAGCGGTCCATACACATAAGAGAGCAGTCAGCTGAATAACCAATTAGCAGACCGCCATCACCCATTGACTCCCCCATAAATATGGACACTTGAATGAAGCCCAGACATTATTGTCATGTTCAGCGTCAATATATAAAATTTCTCCAGAACAGGAACACTAGTTAATAGAGACATATGGGTGTTAGAGGGGGTCTCCTGCTTGGGACCGAACAGGGCATACGTCAAGGGTTTGTCCAGATGATTATGTCTATGGCCATCTTTACTCAGTGACTCTTTAAAGAGTCTCTGTCACCAGATTATAAGTGCCCTGTCTCCTACATATACTCTGGTCGGCGCTGTAATGTAGATAACAAGTGTTTTTTTATTTTGAAAAACGATCATTTTTGAGCAAGTTATGAGAAATTTTAGATTTATGCTAATGAGTTTCTTAATGCCCAGCTGGGCGTTTTTTAACTTTTGACCAACTGGGCGTTGTACAAAGGAGTGTATGAGGCTGACCAATCAGCGTCCTGCACTTCATTGTATGACACTGATTGGTCAGCGTCATACACTTCTCTTTACAACACCCAGTTGGTCATTAAGAAACTAATTAGCATAAATCTAAAATTGCTCAAAAATGATCGTTTTTCAAAATAATAACCACTGCTGTTCTTTACATTACAGCGCCGATCAGATTATGTAGGAGACCGGGCACTTATAATCTGGTGACAGAGACTCTTTAACTAGAAGTGTTACAGGAGAAATAGCATTAAATAAAATGTAGTCATCGGATATCATACGTCATTAAATGTGCATAACAAGGGTGATCACCTGCAGGATCAAAAGGCAAAATATCTCCGAGCATCCCAAACACTCCTTCACTTTGGTCACGGTTCGGCCAAGTGTTATTTCGAGGTCCTTGAGATTTCTGTCCCAGCATCTCGGACATCATGTTATCCATAAAACTGCTGACTACCCCCATATTATACAAGTCTGAGCTTAGATCAGAGACCCCCTGACTGCTCCACTGGCTCAGCTGACCAATGGGAGACAATCCACTTCCGACAGCTTGGGACGACTGCTGGGAGGAACTGGTTAACCATTTTCCTGACGGGTGCTGTGATTGTTGTTGTTGCTGCTGCTGCGGACCAATTGGATGAAACAATTGCTGATAATACTGCAGTTGCTGTTTCTGGGATATCGGCAGCGGGGGAGGTTGCTGTAACAGTCCCTGTTGTTGCTGCTGCGGTTGCTGTTGTTGCGGCTGAGTTGGCGGATGCATCGGAGGAGGGTGCATCACTGGCTGCGACGGTGGCTTAACAGTCCCTTGCTTCTGCTCTGGCGCTACAGACGACGTAGCTGAATTTCTCCTCTTGACCACAGGAGACGTCTGCTGAGATTTGCCCATGTTAAAGCCGGAGAGGAAATCTATGACGTCCTGCATTTCCTGATCAGAAGGCAAGTTCATTCCTTGCTCGTCCTTCGGATCATCAGCTTTGAACAAGTCCTCTCTGCGGTCGACAAGAAACCCATTTACTAACTGGCTGTTTGTGCTGTGGCTGGAATTGTCCATGGACCTGGAGAAGCTTCCTAGGGCGAGCATGCTCTGTAGCTTGGAGTCGGTGTGGTTGGGGTGTTTACCCTTTTCATCTGAGTTATTAGTGGTTAAGACATGTTTGGAGGGGGTCTGAGGGACAGAGTAACTTCCGCTGTGACCGGAGCTGCTACAAGACACTTTCTTGGTGAACCGTGAAGTCAGTTTTGAGAAAGTCTTTTGCAGTCCGCCAGCTGACTTGCTGCCGTTCCCGTGCGGAAGATCGATGTGGTTTCCAAACTCTGAGGTTTCTCTCTGTAGCTGAATCTGGATGATTGGCAATGATTGTTCCCTGCAAGCAAAGGAAAATTGTAAAAATAAATAAAAAACAGCAGATACAATTGACGCCTAAAATACCTAAGTGGGCGTCCAATACTCAAACATTGAGCTTCTTTTAAAAAAAAAAAAAGTTGCTTTGCTTTGGGAAATCCCTCTCCTTATGTACTACTGGGGACTATGGATGTAGTAGAGGGGGTTACCAAGCGTAACTGCTCTCCCCCTATGGAAGTCCCAGCTTGTCCGGGCATTACATGGACAGTCCATTGACTTCATAGCCCCGAGTACTTGCCAGTCATTTACCCTTGGGATAATAGCGGACACCCCCAATCAAGTTATTGGGGCTGTCTTGACAACGAATGATGACGCAAGCGCCACCTACTGTAATAGTCTGGTCAGTGCTATGATGGCACAGTGATGTTTCAAATTACCATATCTATGGACTGTCCCACCCTACATTGTATCTGGTCATACCAATTAAAGCGAACAGATGCTGTGTCAGGAGGACATTTTTGCCTACAGTAGCAATGAAAAGATTTGTCATCTGTTCGTGCCTTAGAAAATAAAATTATGATTCCCCCCCCAGACAGGACAGTCATTTCTTTAATTCAGGTGCGACTATTGCTAAAGGCCTTTATACCGGAAGCAACTGTTCAAGTGCGGCTTCTAAATGTGCAGATAATAAACAGAATTATTTACTACTTTAATCACTTTTCCTATTATAGTGTGTAAAGTACTGGCCAAGGAAAAAAAAAAAAAGGCAAGTAATGTGAGACATTGACATGAAGTCATTAACCCCTTCCCGACATCCGCCGTATATATACGGCGCACGCCGGGTGGGGGGGAATATGGAGCGGGCTCACGGGCTGAGACCGCTCCATAGAGCGAGTGTGTCGGCTGTGTGTAACAGCCGACACTTCCGGGTAACGAGCAGGATCTCGTTCGAGCGCGATCTCGCTTGTTTAACCCGTTAAATGCGGCGTTCAATAGCGATCGCGGCATTTAAATTACTAAAAACAGGGGGGTGACCCCCTGTAACGTCCCACCCGCGGCGAGATCGGGGGGAGCCATTGGTTGTCACGGCTGTCTGGGGGCCTGACGAAGTCCCCCATCTTTGTACTCCTATGAAGCCCTGCCTCTGGCAGGGCTTCATGGGAGACTGTCAGAATCGCGATATACTGCCATACATTAGTATTGCAGTATATCGTGCTAACGATCGCTGGTTAGAGTCCTCTAGGGGGACAAGGAAAAAAAAAAAAAAAAAAGTGAAACAGGGAAATAAAGTTTTTTTTAACAAATAAAAAATGTAAGCACAATGTAGAAAAAATAAAAAGCCAACATAACTGGTATCGACGTGTCCGTAAAAGTCTGAACTATCACAATATATCATTATTTAGTCTGCACGGTGAACGCCGTAAAAAATAAAAAAACATTGGAACTGCTGTTTTTTGGTCCCTTCTTCTCCCACAAAAAAATTAAATAAAAAGTGATCAAAAAGTCTCACGTACCCCAAAATGGTACCAATATAAACTACAGCTCGCCCCGCAAAAAATAAGCCTTCACACGGCTAAAATGGACAGAAAAATAAAAACGTTCTGGCTACAAATCTCAAATTTTAACAATCAGTTTTTTCCTTGTAAAACATAAAGAAAACTATATAAATTTGGTATCGCTGTAAGCGTATTGACCCGCAGAATAAAGTTAACACGCCGTTTTTACCGTATGGTGAACGCCGTAAAAATAAAAAACACCCAAAAGGTTGAGGAATCGCTGTTTTTTTGCCTATTCCACCCCACATATATTTTTTCTCGTTTCCCATTACATTATATGGTACAAAAAATGGTGCTGTGAAAATCTACAACTCGTCCCGCAAAAAACAAGCCCTCGTACGGCAATATTGATGGAAAAATAAAGAGATATGGCTTTTGGAAGGTGGGGAGGAAAAACCAAAAGTGAAAATCCGAAAAATGGCTGCGGAGGGAAGGGGTTAATGTAGCAGGTTCCGTAACAAAAAATATGTTCCAAAGTAAGCGACTAAAAAAATTGCTCGTGTAACTTAGGCCGCACAAAAAAAATAAAAAATTAAAAAAAAATATTAGACATGTACCGGCCCTCCTTCCAGCGTGTGACATCAAACACCGCTGTGTACAGAACATCCACTAGCCCCAGGGTCTTCTCCGGGTCCAGACTCCTCTGCAGCAGAGACATAGTAGCCGGGTCTTCCTTTAAACACCTGAGGATCACAATATAAGACATAACAGGTCACTTCACACAAGGAGGAACGATCCAGAAAGATGAACTGTAAATAATAATAGGTAAAGATTCCCAAATGTGCGCATTATAATACATCAGCCAAGACTGGATCAGAGGTGAAGTGTAAGGCCACATTCAGATGTGGCGGAATTGGAACAGATTTAGTAGTAGTGTATTGTAGTGCATGTAGTAAAATCCACTGAAAAATCTGCATGTAGCACTTTGGCGAAAAAAGTTACAAGCAGACCTAGGCCCTGTTCACACAGCGTTTATTTGCAAGCAGAAAAATCTGCCTCAAAATTCCTTCAGGGATATAAGGGCAGAATTTGACCTTCCTGCAAATTCTTTGTGATTTTTCGCTGGGTTTTTTCGGTCACGGCCATTGAGTGGCACGGGCAAAAAACGCTTTCTCTGCCTCTCATTGATTTTAATGGGAGGTCAAAGGCAGAACCGCGGCAAGAAAGAGCATGCAGTTTTGTTTTTTTACCGTGAGCGGCTGAGAACCGCCGCAGAAAAAAAAAAAAAGGAAAAGTGCCTTCGTCTCCTATTGAAGTTAACGGCAGGCTGTTTCAGACACTTTTTGCTGCCGATTCAGACGCGGTTTCCACGTAAAAAAAGCTCTGCATGAACTGGGCCTTAAAGTTCCACGGCAATGTAATAAACCTGAAGAATGAAGTATTACAGTGACTTGCGGCGCAACTTAAATTTCTCCCCCTTTAGGAAAAACAAAATGTCACGAGCAACTCAAAATAGAAGTTGTTCGCAATGGTCACGTGAGACTTTTTTGCCTATAGGGAAACACTGAAGTCGTTGCACCAATTGACGTAACGCCGCAATTTTACTTCAACTCACCGGCGATTCTGCATCTCCCTGCTCTAAAGCTTTCCTTTAATTTTCCCCTATAACAGATCATACAATAGCGAGGCATTATCAGACCCAGAATTCAGCAACATATCAATTACCAAGTGGATGGCACTTGCACGATCACCCTCGAGCCCTCCAGACTGATCTGCGGTGCATAGGCTTCCTTATTCTCAATCTGTGCTGTATCAACGACCACCTAGATGTGGGGCGGGGGCGACGGACAAAACATACCAATTAAATACCGCTGTGATTAATATTTGCAAGCACTAGACACCGCTCATATTACACAACCACACCTAGAATAAATAATTACATATATAAAAAATAAAACCTATAACAAAACACCGTGACCCTGGTGCACGTATTCTGGTATAGTGAGGGGGGCGCTGACGGCTGCGATTGATTACTGTTACATAGGAACATTCACAGACGAACATCCACCCACTCGAGGTCTCGAGTCAGGTTTTCCCAGCATGTCAGAAGCAACGGTGTAGCACGAAGGGATTTTTTTGATTGTTGGAATTCCCCATTATTCACCTATACTTGGCTCTATTCTGGCCTCCGTTAATGATTGTATAATAAAAAGTTGTGCAACTTTCTAATATACTTTGTGTTTCAATTCACCCCCATTTTCAAGATCTCTGCTTGTGGTCACCGAATGGAAACATTATGGTTTACATCCAGAGCCTAAAAACTGGTACAGACCTAATACCTCCCATAGTTTGCTACAATTGTATCCAGTCTAGACAATCCTCTGAGTTTAGCACGCCATCATCATCAGCAGCACAAGTCTGCTACAATGGATCAGTGTTATCTGTTTAGCTCGTGGAGAATGGTCTAGACTGGAAGCAATTGTAGCAAACTCTCAGCTGCGAAAAGTAATAAGGCGTAACACAGCACTGCGCAACAAAACCGGATGAGTTTGCGTGCTTGTCCGCAACATGTTTGACTTGCAGTTTCCGGCCGCACGGGTAATTACTTAAGAACTGCTGTGACTTGCGGTAAAAAGCACACAGGACTGTTCGTTTTTCGCGGCGCACTTTCGGGGCATACCAGCGTCTGAGAATAAACCCTTCTGTAAGGTGAAGAACCTGGACTCGCGTTTCGCCTGCTTACCTTTATATGCCAAACATTTTAGTTGCTCAGTAAAGAGAGTTTACAAATGTTTGTTCTTCGCTCATATAATATGGGAAATGCTGGACAACAGCCAACAGTTAGAGGAGGGGGCGACATATGTGCAAGGAATCTGGCTTAAAGGGTTAAAAGTTACTCAAAGCTCAGACTTCGTGACAACTATACCATCGCAGCCAGATGCTTGTTTCTCACACCCAGCCTGGTGCAGGGAGCTTCCTTCCCACGTGAGGGAGGAATAGTGTGTGGCAGGTGCTTCCTCCGCTCTAATCGCAGGAGAATGACGGCTTTGTCACTTGTACACAAAGTCCTCTGAGATCATAACCCGGGCACTGCCAATAAACCCCCCCCCCCCCCCACCCCACTGCCGCTTTATACCTTGAGCACATAAAACATTGCTGTCTCATCTCTACTTCAGGGGTAAATAAGGGCCACACTGAATAGAGTTGGAGTTGTGTGGGCTGCAGACATCTTTCCTACTATCAAGTGAGCGAGTGACAACTCGTTGTGCAGGGTGTGACTGGTAACGCTGCTGTCATATGAGGAGTAGTGACACAGGCTGATCCAGACACTAGGACCGAGTACGCTGAGGACATGGGTGTGAAGAACACAGGTATATGTAAATCAGCAGACCTGAAGAGGAGTAAATCTAGTAATCATGTCAGGCCGCTGCTGTATAAACAAAGCGTATTCAGTGTCCCTCCACTCCAGTCTTTAGAGCCCTCCAGGTCAGATTTTATATATATTGGATGCTTATGAGCAATGTCCAAAATTGTTTGCAAAATTTAATATACCCTTTAAAAAAAAAATATATATATTATATATATATATATATATATATATATATATATATATATTTTTATTTTTTTTAAAGGGTATATTAAATTTTGCAAACAATTTTGGACATTGCTCATAAGCATCCAAAAGAAATAAAATGAGGCAACTTTGCAAATAAGTGTTGCATTAAAATAAAAATACAATCGTTTTGTGTAAACAATATGTTGCCATGGTCACAGACTGCAAACAAACCCTGCGTGTAGTCTGATCCTGCAAGTCATGTTACACTCCAATCCACCTACAGACTTAACCTACACAGTATATAATACTTACCAGACCAGCCTGGCCGAAAAGCAACTGCACTGCAGTTTTACATGCCCCCCGCCATGTGGAAGGACACACTTGATTGAGAATTTCAGTCACTGCGGTTTCATCCCGGTCAGTCATTCCATTATGTGCGTCGGCTTCTTTGATCAGCTGCCGCGTCGCATGCTAATAAAACACAGCAGAGATTTATTTTAGAATTATTAACTCAACAGCACAAACCCTTAAGGGCCTTTTACACCGGCCGATACAGCGAGCGCCAATCAACGAGACATCGTTGATCAGCGCTCGTTTGCTCCAGTCATACGGAGCTATGGATGGAGATGAGTGCTCGTTACTCCGATCGCTCGTCCCCATACATTATCATCATGTCGGCAGCGCGTCCCCCAGTTTACACCAAGATGTGCTGCCGACAACGATAATATTTAACTTTTTTAAAACGATACGATCAGATGATTGAGCGTTTGCTCGTTCATCTGCTGATCGCTGCTCTGTTTACACAGGGCAATCGTCGGTCTATGAACGCTTGTCTGCCCGATAAATCACCCAGTGTAAAAGGGCCTTTAACTATAGGGGCAAATAGGAAAAGTTACCGTTTTCAGCTTCAGGTTATCTGTTGAAGACTCATTAAACAACGTTCCTTTAAGGAAATGGAAGCCAATCTGCACCGGTATGGTTGGGAGCTCGCACTGTATTGGCTGAGGTGGTGTCTGTCTCCTTCCTGCCTGTTGTGCCTCTGCGTCACTACAGCAGCCCTGATGGAAAAACCAAAGAACATTCTCTCATGTGAGCTTCTAAACCAAGAGCAGGTAATTAAAGGGGTCCCCTTTCAGGATCCTCGTCTATTAGCCAATGGAGGAAGGCGGATATAAAAAGCATCTTACCTTGTGGCAAACCCAATGGGGGAATTTATTAAAACGGTCGTTTCATAAGCTAGTCGTTATCTCAAGTACATTGGAGTAAAACGCGCCTATTAAGCGGCACACACCTCTTCATAAATTAGGTGCACCTCTGGTCGTCCGTGCGCCAGAAAGTCAAATCCGACTGTCTTATCCAGGGGTCCCATGACTATATATTCCAATGGCTTGAGAGTGGGGTGTCATTCTGCGTATGGGCCTCTACTTAGCTTTTCTGTGTTATATCTTATTACCAAAGAGGGCTGAAGAATGCGCCTTAAAGGGGTTGTCTAGGCTCGGGGCTGTTTTTTTTATCCTCTGGATAGGTCATCAGTATATGATCGGTGGGGGTCCGACACCCGAACTCTGCTCTGATCAGCTATTCCCGGGCGCTTGAAGCTGTGTAGTGGTCGGTGCCGGATGGCTCCATGCATTGTATAGCGGCCCCATGCATTGTATAGCGGCCGTGCTGCGTTATTGCAGCTCTATTCAGTTAAATGGGAGCACACCTGCAGTAACCCAGCGCGGCCACTATACCGTGATCAGAGCCTTCTGCTTCTGGCACCGACCCTGCGTAACATCTGGTGCCCGGAGGCAGCCGGAACAGCTGATCAGTGCGGGGTCTGGGTGTCCGACCCCACCGATCATACACTGATGAGCTATCCAGAGGATATAAAACAGCCCCCCCCGCCTGGACAACCCCTTTAATTTACATCAGTTTCTGACGTAAATTAGTCGGGCTGCAGTTAATACCAAACCCGTTTGCTAAACCACATTCACTCCATTAAATATTCGATGGACGTGGGTTTTTTTTTTTACTCAACTAAAGTGGCGTAAATCTGCTAATACGTTTTTCTCCATGAGTCCATGAATTTCATAGACAGCCCAGTTATTTAAAAAGGACTGTAATGCAGTGGAGGGGAATTGAAGACTTGCTGCCAGACGATCCCAGAATAACCCTTTAAGACGCCTGGTTGACGGCGCACTTTTTTTTTTAGTAGAGCCCTTATATAGCAATCACCCGATTGACTTTTATTCTATAGAGTGGACGAGCAGCAGGTTCCTGTGTTACCGTCAGCAGAATAAAGAGTTGTGGTTTACGGCGGGCTGTATTCTCTTGGTGGTGTTTGCAGTAACAGAAGTAGATTATAAAACTGACAATCTCTAAGTGAAGTAAAAGATAAACCTGCACTAGAAATTATCTAAAACTTGGACAAATTTACACAAAGGACATGGCATAAAGTCTCTCCATATGCATTGTATGGAGCCTTCTATAGGTGACTCATGTCAAGGGTTGTAATTGTATTGAGTGTATTTGTATTAGGGGAATTTCCTCTCGGGACCTTTACTTTTTTTTTTTTCATATTGCAGACGATACCGATCTGATTAAAGGGACTCGGTCATCAGATTGGAGGCCTACGAAACAGCTAACACCGCTAGTAAGTTATAGGGTAGAAGTGCAGACACATGCCAGTATAGAACACGCTAGTCCTCGCATCCGGGTAAAAAATAAGTAGTATACGGCCACGCGCTTTATACTCTTAACTTTCCCGTGTCCGCCATCTTTAGCTCCAACCCCTCCTTTTTGCAGTTGACGCCTCAGTTGGTCTTTATTTCCATATAAGCCGAGACGTCAATCAACTGCAGAAGGGAAGAGTTGGAGAACAGGAGGCCGGACACTTTCGGGCTTGGCGGACACGGGAAAGTTAATTTGCATGCGGCATACAGGAAAAAGGTGGTTTTTTTGCAAGAACGAAACACTCTGCGCTGGTACGTGTCTGCTCCTTTACCCTTTTACTAGCAGTGTTAAGTCTGCCATCAGATTTGAGCCAACCAAATGGCTCCCTTTAAGGCTAGTGCTGCCGCATGGATAACTAAGCACCGCACGGTGCCCATGGAAATCATAATTAGTTTTATACAGCCTTTTTAACTGTACTAAATGACGTCCCGGAGTGAACGTGTGTGGTTACCTTCAGACATTCTTCAATAGCCTTGGGGTTGAGGTGGAAGCCGGCCTTCATTGCATATTCACAGTGACCTAGACTGTCCAGCGCCATCCTATACGCCTGTAACATGTAAAATTACAGAATTAGATCAGACCGGCAGGATTAGGTGATGAAACCGACCACACAAAACACACCAACTGCAACTTGTAGAAGTCGCTCCTTGGATCAGCAGCGATCAGGTCTCACCTGTAAGGTACTGTCGATCTTCAGGTTAAGTTCCTTGAGGTGATGCTCTGGGATGGCCAAGCTTTGTGAGCAGAAAAGCTGCTGAACTTCTAACCCAGCCAGGGATCCATCACAACCTCGCTCTCGCAAGCGGCTCGTGGCCTAGACCGTCCAAAAAAAAACCCAGAAGTTATAATTCTGCATATTCCATCCATTGCTTGTAAATAATATTTCCATGGATCAGCAAATTCTATACTCAGAACACATTATGTATCTCGCGTGCGTCCCAGCTGGTGCCCGTTCTGTACAATGATCGGTGCTCATAAGATTTGCAGCATGAATAGCACCAGTCCTCTCCTCAAGAACCGCCCAGGATTCACGTAGGATGTTACCATCTTTAGGTCCCAGGATTTGGCTTTGTCAGTAATAGAACAGGTGACTCCCTTTACCGTCTATGTACTAAGGCAGTGATGGACACCCACTATGCCAAAAACCGCTTAGCAAAGGTCTGGTATACAGGGAAACGTCTGTTTGCGGTGGTACGACTCGCCGGACTGCTGTGCTACTTTACCAAAGAAATAATACACCGTGGAGGAGAGGTGCACGGACTGCCCATTAGTGCCAAGAATCTGCTCCTTATATCGGATAATAATAAGCATTTTCTGACCAATTGATGCCCATCGTACTTGTAAAAAACGTGCCAAAGCAAAGGTGGCCACCATACTATTTATTACTCTGGATAGTCGAGTGGGAGTCTGAGGTCATTTGAAATCTGCCTCTGATCTCCATCCTTCATACTTTACACTGCAGTTGTACAAACACCAGTCAGTGTGTAGAAAGACTATTGTTAATCACAGCAAAGAGATTATGAACTACAAAAAATAAAATGGATCTAGATCTCAGGATACTGTATAAGGCCCCATGCACAGGACCGTAAAAACGCCCGAAATTACGGGCCCATAGACTTCTATTGGCCACGGGTACCTCCCCGTATGCTTACGGGAAAGTGCCCGTGCCGTTTAAAAATATAGAACATGTCCTATTTCAGGCCGTAATTATGGCACGGGCAGGCCCATAGAAGTCTATGGGGCTCCCGTAATTACGGGTGACTACGTGTGTGCACCCGTAATTACGGGAGCGTTGCTAGGCAACGTCAGTGTATAGTCAAAAAAGACGTTCATACTTACCCACAACTCCCTGCTTCTTCACCAGTCCGGCCTCCTGGGATTACGTTACAGCCCATGTGACCGCTGCAGCCAATCGCAGGCCAATCACTGGCTGCAGCGGTCACATGGACTGCCGCGTCATCCAGGGAGGTCGGACTGGATGTCAAGAGAGGGACGCGCCACCAAGACAACGGCCGGGTAAGTATGAATTTCTTTTACTTTTATTACGGAAAGGGCTGTCCCTTCTCTTTATCCTGCACTGATAGAGAGAAGGGGCTGCCGATTACTGCAGTGTAATTTTGCCTGGAAAACGTGCCCGTAAATACGGGTGGAATACGGGTGACACCGGACCCGTATTTATGAGCACGGGTCCGTAAATACTGGTGCAATACGGGTCGAATACGTGTGACCAAGGACCCGTATTTACGCCAGTATTTACGGGTGGACAAAAATACGGTCGTGTGCATGGAGCCTAAGCGTCGGAAACACCAGAGGTAGAAAGATAAAAACAAACAAACAATGACCGCTCACAGATTAATGTCTACACGACAGAGATACTTGTACTTGTTCTCTAGAATAAATGTTGAGACATTTC
The DNA here is from genome assembly GCF_050947455.1 of Rhinoderma darwinii. Classification (NCBI taxonomy): domain Eukaryota; kingdom Metazoa; phylum Chordata; class Amphibia; order Anura; family Rhinodermatidae; genus Rhinoderma; species Rhinoderma darwinii. Next base: position 90,532,582 of record NC_134695.1, read on the forward strand.
CAGAATGTTTTATTCTGTATGAGCAATGCTTCCTTCCCATCCATAGCTAAACCTATGAAAAGAAAAATCTCCCTCAATTACAAGACAACCGTCTTCTTCTTCGCCGCCGCTGCGTTATTTACAATTCATGTGGATGGAGGTCATGTGACCGGGGTGAATTAGCTGCGTTACAATGAGGTTCTTTGTGCAATGTAAGGGACTGCCTGGCGTGCAGACGAAATACCGATATCAGCTGCTTCTCAATCTTCAGACCATCGCCGCATACACTGCAGACATCTCCTGAGCTACAAGCACACGTACAAGTTTTTTTTTTTGTTTTTACCCAATATTTGTGCACTGTGCAGAATAAAGGAGAACTCCAGGTAAAACAGAAACGGTCATGCTTAATGCAGAGCCTGGGAGGGCGGAGCATGACACAAATTCCAAGAACATACACCGCCCATTTGGGCCTTGCATCAAGTAGAACAGTATCAGTTTATCCTGGAATGTTCCTTTAAAGGGTAACTAAACTTTCAAACTTCTGACCTGTCAAAAGTTTTGATTGGTGGGGGTCCAAGCACGGAGACCCCTACTGATCGCTAAAACGAAGCGGCAGTAGCGCTCGGGTGAGTGCTGAGCCGCTTGGTTTCGAAACGGCTTTTCTCGGAAAGTCGATGTACAGACACAATAGAAAGTCTATGGGCCTGTACACGGTAACATCAGCTTTCGGAAAAAAGCCGATCAGAAACTCAGCGATCACTCGATCGCTTCTGATGCTTCGTTTTAGCATTCGGTGGGGGTCTCCTTGCTCGGACCCCACCGATCTAAGCTTCTGACAGGTCACTAATGACATGTCAGAATTTGTTGAACGTTTAGTTACCCTTTAAGTATTGTTTTGTGACACTCTTGGGGTATGTTCACACGGCAGCGTCCGTAACGGCTGAAATTACAGGGCTGTTTTCAGGAGAAAACCGCTCCGTAATTTCAGCCATAACGGCATGTTGAGGCGCTTTTCGCTGCGTCCATTACGGACGTTAAATGGAGCTGTCTTTCTATGGAGTCCATGGAAAACGGCTCCATTTACGTCTGAAGAAATGACAGGCACTTCTTTGACGCGGGCGTCTTTTTTACGCCCTGCCTTTTGACAGTGGGGCGTAAAAAAAATGACCGTGTGCACAGAACATCATAAGACCCATTCTAATGAATGGGCAGATGTTTGCCAACGCTATCGAGGCGCATTTTCGGACGTAAATCGAGACGTAAAACGCCCGAATTACGTCCGTAAATAAGCCGTGTGAACATACCCTTAACGTTCTAATACAAAATTAGTTGAAAGTCGGGAGAGGAGGACTAGCTAATTGTGGTGTCCCAACTCCACCCCGACAGATGTTGGGGAAAAATAAGGACCGGACATGTTGGATTTCCTTAAGAACATGTGTGCGCAGTCTATAAGGGAGTCAGGAGGAATAGCTATCTAAAGTGTACGGCTTCTTACAGCCGAGGCTTTGTAGACCGACTTTGCAATCGCAAAGACCAAAAGGGATGCATTGAGTTGTAAACACGTCAGGACATCTCCGTGGACTGCAGCGGTCACTCTTTAAAACTTGAGAATTACGCTTAAAAAAGGTCTCCACGTAGCTCCAGGTCAAAGGAAACCAATGTAGGACCAAAATAGTTTAAACTTCCCTCTCTGCTCATGCAACTTACACACATGCTATTAAAAGTTTCCCGTAGCTGCATAGAAGTGCGGGTGATGTCACATTTTCAACCCGGATCGATGTCATATCCAGAGGTCACACGAGTATATATTCCGATGGCTTGAGAGTGGGGTCTCATTCAGGGTATGACCCCCTATTTATTGTTTCTGTATTATATCTCATTACCAATAAGGCCTGAAGAATGCAGCCCCAGAGCCAGAGGAGGAGGATGATGCCATATGACATCAGTAATACTTTTTACAGGCAAGCTATCATGGCTTTATATACCAACATCCTGCAGGAGAAGTGCGTGGCGATCTCTTGTATACAATGTGGACTTTGCATATTCCATATTTATTTGGTCCTGCAGTAAATATTTAAGTCCCACGTCAGGTCATTTACAAGTATAATATACAAACATGTAAAACCGAGAGTCTGGGTCACCTAAAGATGTCGCTTTAAATCCTCTGAGATATATGTCTGAAAACGACAAACTCCAGCGGCTGGCAAACTATAACCACCAGCATGCTCTGACAGCTGGATACATGCTGGGACTTGTAGTAGTTTCACAGCCGCCTGTTCTACGCTGCCTTGATCTGATCTAGTTTTGCAGATTAACCTGCACGCTCTTCTACGAATCTGCGTATCCCGGGCTCAGAGTCCTTACACTTCGCTGCACTGACGAGTGTTATTGTAGGTTAATAGCTGTGGATGTGGGAAAAAAGGATCACACGGATCAGGTGTGGTTTGCAAAGCGGAGGAGGAGGAGGTGGTGGAGGGCAGCCCTGGGCATGAGAAATGTGTCTGGCAAAACAGCCCTGAAACTTGCAGCCCATTCAGATCTTGGAGAAGAAAACAGACGACGTAGCTGCAGGGGGAGGCAGCGGTGTGAATGAAGATCCTACTTGTCTATGCTAAGCTTTACACAGTTCAGGCCTATAGTGTTACTAGTAGTTGCGATTAGGAGTGGACGGACATTGTTCTGTACTCGCATCCCATTGACGACCGCTACCTTTAGGCTGGCCGCACACCTTAGTGATCAGATTAACGCTCGATCGGCTGACAGCCATTGTTACCAAATCCACCAAACACAGACTTGGCAGAACGTGCGTGGAAACTCGGTGGGAAAGGGGAATAAATTTAGCAGCGCCTTATCTCTCGCTAGAACGCAAAACATCGGGAATGACGTCAAACATCTTCAAACCTGCTTTCCCTACCGTCGAGACAGAGTTGGGACACCCCTATACATATTAGATGGTCGGCCAGTCCCGCCTGAAATGGCTGATAACAGGAATGCTGCATTAAAGGGTAACTAAACTTTTAAAAAAAAACAAAAAACTGACCTATAGTGAAATGTCAGAAGCTTTGATCTGAGGGGGTCTGAGCACCGAGACCTCCACTGGTCACTAAAACAAAACGTCAGAAGCCCTCGGGTGAGCGGTGTATGAACTCAGACTTTCTATTGATTCCGTACATCGCTCCAAGGAAAGCTGATCAGAAACGAAGCGACACAGCGCTCATCCGAGCACTTCTGCCCTTCGTTTTAGCGAGTGGTGGGGGTCCTAGTGCTCGGACCCCCACTGATCAAAACTTTTGACATGTTGCAAGTTTTGTAAAAGTTAAGCTACCTTTTAAAACTGTGCAGCTCTATTAGATTGCAATTGAGTCCGGCGCACACGCACACGCACGCACCATAAACTTCCTATGAAATTGGTCCAAATGTGCATGTAACAAAAAATTAAAATAGAGATTGTAAGCCGCACTGACGACTCTGTATACAGTCCTGCAGGGTACGCTGGAGATATATATATATAACGTAAGGGAAATTAATGCAAGTTCTGCTAAAATGTAAGATTGCTTTAAGACGCCCTGTTAATCATGTGAACCTCAGTGTTGTTTTCCAGGGAGATGAGGCTGACAATATAATGGATGTATTGGACTCGCTCCTTCTACAATACAGCCGGACAGCGGAGGGGAATTTGATCTGATTTCAGTCTCATATGGAATTACTTATGAAAGCCACAGACTCAACTACATTCCAGTAGGTTTCGGCCTCTGCAGCGCTGGCCCCCACTATCCCCCCCCCACCCTAAGTAATCTTTTTTTTTTTTTCATGTTCATGTGATGTTATTCTATGGCTTCATGTTGCGCGATGTCGGCCAACTGGAATTGCACGTGCAATTTTTAACACAATTTTTTTTATTGCCTATGCGGTCTAGTCTGTGCATAAGAAAATCTCATGCGGAAATCGTAGGGTGTTGTATTGGTCACAGACGCATGCAATTTCCATTAAATTCTTGTTTCGTAGATACGGATGACACCAACACCATGTCAGACATTAAAGAGGTTGTCCAGTTTAGAAAACCAACTTCCATCCATCCTATTAGGGATTTCTGAATTAATACAGGGGGGGGGGGGGGGGTCCTCTGTTCAGGATCCTCATCTCATAGGTAGAAAGCAGTTACAAAGAGGGTCTCGCTCTCTCTGGAGGACCTGTCCTGTATTACACAGACAACACATGGATATGAATGGACACTGTGCAATGCTTATTTTCCCCTGTGGTGGCGCTGCAGAGAAATGTAACACTTACTGCCAGGTTTCCCAAAGAGTACATCTGATCGCAGGCGGTCCAGCAGGGGGACGCTTTGTGATCAGTGTATCGGTCAAGGGAGCCTTCTAACAAGTAGGGATTGTCCAAAGCAGACAATCCCTTTAATAATGCAACAGTAGATTATGTTGGGGTTTGGGGGGAGGTTGGTTGCATTTCGATGGACTGTACCGTAGACTATGCCACCACCAATAATCTGCTGCCCATCAGATGTATAAAAGAGCAGGATTTGACTTCTAAAATGATCAAATTACTCAACGGGCAGCCGAGTTACATCAGTGATGTCCCCAGTGCACACAGATAATCATACCTTATACCAACACAACATGAGAAACACAAAAACAAAAGCACAAAGAATAACGCCAATGTTTCTAAATGAAACAAACGCGATTTTATCGCTATAGGTGAAAGTTTGGTTTTCCTTCGCATTATTCACAGAACACGAAGTGCGGAGGACTGCAACCTGCGACTCTCCAGGGCATGCTGGGAGTTGTAGTCTCACAACAGCTGGAGGACCTGCAGATCAGTGGTTCAGTTCTAGAATTCACTGGAAGATTCAGGTAACTTCCAGAGAGGGAACATCAATACCCAAAAGGGAATTCCAAGTCGTAGGTAGGGCTGATAAATCGACTTCAGGAAAGTGGAGGTTACGAGACTCTTACTTTTTCTCAGTTAAGTAAATGTTTATAGTCGGCGCTCTCTCCCTCACCGCAAAGAGACAAAATCCGGAGCGAGAATATTACGGGAACCGGGGCTTAAAAAGCAGCTTTCAAGTCCTCAATCGTCTACATGAATCGGAGTTCCCCTTACATATGTATTCTAAAAGAGTATTATTGTGAGTAGCCGGCGATCACCCGCGCTGGCACCGGCACGTTCTCCCACACAACACAAATGCTCCAATTAAAAAAAAGGTCAGTATGTGGACGGATATGTCCCCCTGCAAACAATACACAAAGGTCTACACAGACCAGAATAAATGGAACGAGCTGCCTCCTGACACTGGTACGGGCCAGTTACTGTAGACATGGTCGGCTCAACTACGTGGTAACTGGAAGGATATAGCAGAATCATGTCAGCGTCCGCAGCACCGGACCAGGTCTCATTCATTTCCCCTACGCAGAACACCAGTCGCTGTGTTATTCCTACAGCATGAAACATGCATAATCCACTTAACATAATGATATAATCACAGGCCTGAGTCACAAACAGTACAATATAAACATGACTGAAGAACAGAGTCGCGCGAGGCACCGACGTCATAGTAATGGGACTGTGGATTATCTTCAGAAACCTTAATGGGTCAAAAACCGGACTACTAATCTGTTTGGACATTATTCTAATGGGCAACTGTCTTTGGTACCTGCACCTAAAACGTTAACTAGGCACAAGTATTACAAAAATCTGATTAACGCAGCAGCCCGAGACGAATATTGGCATGGTGTGACTGCTGCCAAGCTGTTCCAACTTTGAGCCTTATCTGACAGTCTAGTTACTAGGGAATGCACTGCCGAACAACCAAAATATTTCCAATCTGGTTGCCAGGCAGCGCATCACTAGCGATCAGTTAGGGTATGTGCACACACACTAATTACGTCCGTAATTGACGGACGTATTTCGGCCGCAAGTCCCGGACCGAACACAGTGCAGGGAGCCGGGCTCCTAGCATCATACTTATTTACGATGCTAGGAGTCCTTGCCTCGCTGCAGGACCACTGTCACGTACTGAAAACATGATTACAGTACGGGACACTTGTCCGGCAGCGAGGCAGGGACTCCTAGCGTCGTACATAACTATGATGCTAGGAGCCCGGCTCCCTGCACTGTGTTCGGTCCGGGACTTGCGGCCGAAATACGTCCGTCAATTACGGACGTAATTAGTGTGTGTGCACATACCCTTAGATTACCCAGGTCCAGAATAGTCAGACAATCGGACAGGTCATACTGTATTATCCGGCAGTCCGTATTAGGTTTTCCTCATCGTTACGTATTTTGCTGCGGAAAACACGTTATCAAAATACGCAGAAAAACAAAAAAGGAATTTGCATGGAAAAACTGCACCTAGTCGCGCGTTTTTCAATGCGGTTTTTAAGTTTTGATGCGTAAAGCGGTGCGTTTTCATGCTGCAGGTTTTGATGCCCTTTTTCCTTAGGACCAGACAGATACAATTCGCAAAGCAGAAACGCAATATAAGTCAACCTGCGGTGCGTATTTAAAAAATCCGCAGCAGGTCAGTTTACGTGCCGGAAAGAAACGCAGCGTGTACGTGAGATTTCCTGAAATCTCATGGACTATGCTGGTACCGTATTACGCTGTGGATTTGCTGCATGTAATACGCATCGTGTGCACTGAGCCTTGGGGTAAACCTGCTGGCCTCTCTTATTAGGGAGACTTCTCTTCTAATGTTAACCCTGGACAGCCCCTTCAACGTATCAGGATACCGAAATTCGCATTTCCCCCAGATCTGTACTTGGGTTCAGCAGGGGACGCTGGGGAATACAATAGAAATGTTTGCTTCTGAAGGAGTTGAGGGTCAGGAGCATATATGGCTGCCATGACACATGGTGCCCGACGTGAGATACCACTCAAATGAATGAGACAGAAAAATCTACCATAAAACTATAGTTCTGTCTACGTCCTACTCCCTGTATAAACCATGGTTTGTATAGGTGGCGCACTTCATGTTTGACGGTGATCACTAGGCTATGGGATCCTTTAATGTGCGAGGCCAGAAGATTTCCATTATGTAATGCCGCAGCTACTACCCGTGATGACAGGCTGATAGAGACAAACCCTAAGCAGAGATTCAGCCGTGTTTGTTCCATTTATCTTCAAAGGACTAAAGACAAACAGCAAAAGGTCTTGAGATAAAGCCAAACGGATTCTTCCCATGTCCTGTATTATATCGGCCCGTGCTCAGCCGGTTACTTATTTTCCACGGACTCGTCGTAGCGCCGCATCTCCCACATTCACTAGAACAAGGTTCTTGCCCTTTGAATCATTAAGTGACAGACTTGCCAATGTGGGTGATGAAAGGAGCAAGATCCCTACACCGCACATCCTCAGACTTTATTATACACATTGGTTTGTTCCCGTGCCACATGAGTCAAGTATGACTGTGAGGCCGGACAATGTCCTCCATCCTCCTGGGTCAGAGGTCTTAAGACGAATGCCGTCAGACATGAAATATGTAGCTCGGGGACTGCTGAAAGAAAGGTTATTGGTTCCTCACCTCGGTCGCTCCTCGCCAAGTCCTCACCGCTTCGTCCAGCCCTCTTGTGGGGCTCAGGTCACCGGATCCGGGAGCGTTCTTACGCTCTTGTGCTATCGCTTCAGCAAAAGGCTGCACTTTTTGCAACGCCTGGGACAAGAACTGAAAATGAACCTGCATCACAGTCAAGAAACAGCGACCAAGCACCTGAGGAGAAGAGGAGAATAATAGAAAGGTTACTGAAGATCATAAAGGAAATTCAGATATTTTTACAGTAATACACATGGTTACCAGCTCGGCTCTGCTATACGGTGAAGGAAGGAACATCCTGTATCGACTATCCCAAAATATCAAACACAAAATCTTTGAATTGCTTCTACTAGTAAAATCTATTCAGCGGCTTCTTTGCTTTGTTTCTGGGATTGCTGGGTGGCACAAACATGGCTGCTATTAAAGCCACTCAGCTTTCCCAGCTTCCTGAATGGCTACCTAGTAATGCAATAAATCCCCACTCCTGCATCAATGCATAAGTAAGCAGATTTGATGCAAAGATCTCTAAGAAAGCTGGACGATGAAAACCCCTATAGTAGCACCCAAGGAAAAAGAAAATCTTAAAGGATAACTAAATGTTCAAACTTCTTACATGTCATAGTGACATGTCAGCAGTTTTGGATCGGTTGGGGTCTGAGCACTGAGACCCCCACCAATTGCTAAAACGAAGCGGCAGAAGTGCTCATGTGAGCGGCTTCAGTTGCGGTTCTGCTTTTCTTGGAAAGCCGATGTAGCGGTGTACGGGCTGAATAGATAGTCCATGGGCCCGTACATCGACTTTTCTTGGAAAGCCGAACAGAAACGAAGAGGTTCAGCGCTCACACGAGCCCTTCTCCAGCTTCGTTTTAGTGATCGGTGGGGGTCTCAGTGCTCGGACCCCCACCGATCCAAAACTTCTGACAAGTCACTATGACATGTCAGAAGTTTGTCGACCATTTAACGATAGATTCGAGAACGCCAAGACTTCACAAAACCTCCACGTGTGAACACTAGATAATCTCTAGAATCATACAATGAACCTTTCATGCCAGCAGGGGAATTCCTGAATCATCTGTAAGATGAAATTTGATGCGTCTTTAGGAAGAAATATGAAATTGTACCTGTGGCCCCGGAGGGATTCTTGTAATATTTTCCAAGACCTAAACCTCGGCTCATCATCGGACACCGCTTTAAAAAGTTTCTAGAAAAGCTGGTTGACAATCCAGCTCTTGCAGGCAATGTCACCCAGCTTTCCTAGAGTCCTGAATGGCAAACATGCCTGGATATACACAGTGGTATGCGAGCCGGGAGATGTATGGCGGAAATGCTATTCAGGACGCTGGTTGAGAGATACAACTGTAGCCCTATCGTTTGTCACCCAGCTTTCTAAGAAACAGATATAAGCAAGAAACATCAGTCTGCTGCTAAGACGCGCAGGACGAGAAGATGCGGATTATGTGGATGAGAAGTATCAAGAAAGGAATGGTAAAAAGTTTACAACAGGAAAGGAATGAGATCGGTTACTGGCGTAGCGTCTATTTTCCCCTCAGACATGTGCAGACAAAGACACTTCAGAGCGCCAGCGTCCCTTACAACGCAGCTGGCTTCACAGGGGGAGGAAATAAAGAGTCTATTTTCGTCCCCTGACGTCTGGCAACGAGCGGCTTGTCAAACAACAAAACGTCATGTCTTGTGCAAGCAGCATAAAAAAAAAACAACACACATGAATGAAGGATCCGCGTGATCAGAAGGAAAATACACAGGGCTATAGTGACCGACACCAAGGTGTGCGTCACCAGCTGCTATGGCGGCCACAAACCTAAAAACAACACCCACAAAACAGCCCAGTGCACTACAAAGTTATACGACTACTATACTGCCTATGTAAGTCAGTCCTTACTGTAGTTCTGCCATTCCATTCATAAACCAGAGGGGTCAGTGCTATGGGTCCAGCTCAGGTGGGAGTATGCCTGAAACTATCCTAAATTGCATGAGAAAAGAAGACTGGCTATATAGATGTCCATATGCAAACCCGGGGAGGGGAGGGGGGTTACAAGTATAGATCGCACCAAGAACCGGATACGAAACTGTTTGGCAGATTTATTCCCAGAGCAACGTTGATATTTTCTTCTTTTTTTTTGGCGAGTGTCGATTTAATAGGAATGTCAAAAAAGCAGCGCATAGTTTTTGTGTTCTCTTCTTGGAAAGTTTGTGTGTGTCCGTAGGGAAGGAACAATGCGAGTCTGGATTAGTCAAGATAAAGCAGAGCGGAAATAGCGCAGACGGAGAGGAGCTGGGGAGTGTTTGTTGTGCTGGGACAGTGAGCAACTTATATAGGAAATCCTGGGACTTGCCCTTATTCCCCGAGCGCTATATAGGACGTTCATGTACAGACCTGGAGAGTCACCAAGACCGGGACAATAAAACATGCGACACATGAACAATCACAACTCAACACGGAAAGATTTGGACGTGGTAGGAGTTGGACATGAACATTTGGGAATGGTGGGGGGGGGGGGGGGTATTTTTCCTGTGGCCTGATGACCTCATGTCATTGACCCAATATTATATTTGTGACGTAGCAGTCTGCACCACATAAGGACTATGGTCTGTCCCCATCAGAGAAGGGTTTCCGGTCTTTATGCAAATAAAGTTTATTATAGAATTAAAACTTTTGGAACTTTCCAATATAGGATCTGTGCTTCCTGCCGGTAGATCCAAATCTTCAGGTTTACATCCAGAAGCCAAAAATCTGACCTGTTGCGGTAATACCTGAGCAAGGTTAAAGTTGCAGATGATATAGCGGCAAGACCTGCAAAACCCCCCACACCCCCTCTGCGATTCTAATGCACTGAACTTAGAACAAAGGGGTTCATGGTGATCGGACTGTGTTGTGATCCAAGTTCATCATAGTAGAACTTTGAGGGTCTGGATCTTGTGGCCATAACGGACACGGGCCCTGGCGTGTTCGCCCTCGTTCACATCTGCATTGGGAGACTCCGTTAGGGACCTCTGTCGTAGATCCAGCTGAAAATGCTGCGCTTAGGTTTCCGGCAAAACCACGGACACCCTGCCGAAAACCGATAGAAACTATTGTCAATTCATTCCGTTGGCTGCCGACATTGTCCGTCGTGCAATAGAAACGGCGCTTCAGTTTTTTTCGTTCTGCTCCTCTGGCAGAGGAGAATTGCTAAAAGAGCAACGCAGCTATGACCCCAGCCTAACAGTGGCCCTCTCTTGCAATGGGCCGTGCACCTGTATCTGATGGACATGATTAGGGCAGGTTGTCATTCTCCAGATGCATCCAGTCACTGCCAACAAGCAGAGATCTTGAAATTGGTGAACACAGACAAAGTATATTAGAATGTTGCATTATACAAAGATTAAAGGGGACCACTCCGCAAAGAATGCAATATCACATGGTGGTGATGGGGCGCCGTGGCTCTAAGATCTAGGGCCATTTTCAAAAACGTATTAAATAAAGCAATCCCGGGGGGGTTCTTGGCAGGAAAAAGATCATTTGCTCTTCCATGGAAACAGCTGTAAAACATTCAGGTCTCCAAATGGGAAGTGAGGTCTTCCTGCAGCACAGGACACCATGCAAAAAGGACGAGGTGGCGGCACGGACCACGGCAATGCAAAAAAGTACAGTGGTTACTATGGGCCGCACCAATCAATTCAAAGGAAATATCTCACGGGCTGCTAAAGAGGGCACCAAAATGTTTCCATGTTAGAGTCACCTCTAATTGTATATCCGTCACCCTGGTGTATTTAAAAAAAAAAATATGGAAATAATCCCCAGTAAAAGATGCTTTATTTTTACTCTCGCACATTCCATGGACACAAGTAAAAATAGAGGGTAACCCGCGGAACACACGTTCCAAAGAAAGACACCAGGAGCCTGGACCTCACTGACCTATTACCCTCCTGCAACTTTTACTGACTACTTCGTTTGAATCCTCGTTTTTTTCAGTAAAATATTTTTAGCATTCCAGCAAGTTGTATTATTTATCCTGGGAAGGAACAGCAGAGCTTATCGAATGGGCAGAAGTGACCCGTATCCCAGGGAAACTGCAATGATTGAGGAAAAAAGGTCCCAGCTAAGTGAAAACGATGCAATGAATGTACAGGCCTAACGAGCGACCCAAACCTTCTTCGAGAATGACAAGGATGAACTTTTCGGGTTCAGAAAAGCCGTACGATATAAAGCGAGGGAAGAACGTTTGTAGAAACCCCGGTAATCATACGTCACATTTACAAGGGGCTTTGCAGTTTTCTGACTTTCTAGGAAATATACAAAAATTTGCTGTGAGCCACATAAATGCCCTAATGAAGGGTTTCAAGTATTCTTGTGCCACTGACTGGTCAAATTTTAAGTAATATTGGCTCTCTGGCTCCTGGGACGTCACCAATAAGATTTTCCTTTGTGTCCAACTTAGACAACATGGTGACGTCAGAACCCCTAAAGGCCATGTACAACTTGTAACTTTAAAAAAAAAAAATTTAAAATCAATCAATGATTTCAAGCACTTTTTCAAAGGACTTAAAACATTTTTTTACGATATAGCTTCTGCGTGTCCTGTATACGTAAAAGCTGTATCATTTTCTCTCAGCCGATTCAGTCAGTTAAGCTGAACTGACGGCTTGGCTGAGTGTGGGTCCTGCGTGTCTGACACACAGGATCCACCCAATAGCGATCATATCTAAGCTGACCAACTTAGGCTTCGTTCACATCAGCGTCAGGGTGCCGTTCTGACGTTCCACCGGAGCTTTCCGTCAGAACGGGACCCTGACTGAGACAAGCGGAAACAATAGGTTTCCGTTTGCATCACCATTGATTTCAATGGTGACGGATTCGGAGCCAATGGTTTCCGTTGTGCAAGGTTTCCGCCGTTTTGACGGAGTCAATACCGTAGTCTACTTGGCTATTCATTCCGTCAAAACGACCGAACACTTACACAACTGAGACAAGTGTAAACTATTGGCACCGGATCCGTTACCATTGAAATCAAGGGCTCAGTTCCGATAGAAAGCTCCGACAGAACATCGCCCTCGCGCAGATGTGAACGAAGCCTTTGATGGATCCTGCGCGTCAGACATGCACGACCCGCTCTCAGCCGAGCCGTCAGTTTAGCTAAACTGACACATGCAACAGACAAAACGATACAGCTTCTATGTATACAGAATACATAGAAGCAGTTTCGTAAAAAGTAAAAAGTTTATTCTAATTTGGGGGGGGAGGGGGGCAGCAATTCTGCATTGTGTCTTGGGATTTATCTCCGAACTGTTTGTATCAGAAAGTCATCTGTATATAATGGTGCGGGCGCAGCTCCGCGCCCTCCCCACGCTGCACACGTATGGCTGTGATATTTCTCTTCTGTAAATATACAGGTCAATGGAAGAAGACGTTCTATACCATCTATTTAAGAAGACAACACATGCTCTATGATCCGAATACAAAATGACAAAAAGTGTGGTCCCACAGCTCTGATCTAGAAGTCTCGGGATACGTACACACATCTCCACGTACACAGCACAGTGTAAACAACGCTCCTATACAATACCAGCTCATATATATATTAGAACGTTTTACCACTTGTCGTACTATATTCCTTTAGGTTTATATACTATAAAAGGTATAGACTGAGCGCACATGCCCGGTCAATGCTCTACGACCTTCACACGCATTTTTATTCTGCATTTTAAAATACATGTAAATGACAATGTGCTGCTACAGTTTTTTTTTATGCCGTTTTTAATTATTGACACCGGTCAGTCATTTTTCCTGCCATTTTTGAAGTCCTAAAGAGAACCGTATGGAGAAAAATGTCAGAAAAAGAAAATACGTCATACCCAGAGGATGCTGCGTTTCATAAAAATATCACTGACCCCAAAAATACTACAAAAACGCCAAAACGCTGCGTATT